>NC_051317.1:50117098-50742098 GCF_015220235.1 Choloepus didactylus | reverse complement strand
ACCTAAGTGTAATATTTTAGTTTTTGTTTTTGCTTTCTTGTGGTATTTATTTATTCTGTTAGGTGTTCCCTGAATTTCCAAGATCTGTGGTTTCCTATCTGTCATCAATTTGTTAAAGTTCTCAGCCATCATAACATGAAATATTTTTATATACCATTCTTTCATTTCCTTTTGATATTTCAATTACACATGTTATACAGTTTTAAATTTTCCCACAGTTCTTGGATGTTCTGTTCTTGAATTTTTTTCATTTTTTTTTCTTAGATTTCAGTTATGGGAAGTTTCTATTGACTTACCTTCCTGCTCACTGTCTTTCTTCAGCCATATCTAATGTACTCATGAGTCCATCAAAAGGATTCTTCATAACTGTTATAGTGTTTTGAATTTCTAGGATTTTCTTTTAGTCCTTTATTTCAATTTCTTTGCTTATATTATACTTTTATTCTTGCATATTTTGTACTTCTTCCATTAATTTCCTTAAATTAATCATAGTTATTTTAAATTCCCACATATGTGTCATACCTGAGTCTGTTTCTTATAATTTTTCTGTCTGTTCAGACTGTATATTTATTGCCTGCTGGTATGTCTTGTGTTTTAGTTTCCTAGGCTGCTTAAGCAAATAGCATAAAATTGATTGGTTTAAACAAAGGGAATTAATTTGCTCACTATTTTGAAGCTGGGAAAATATCCAAATCAAGGCATCATCAAAATGATGTTTTTCCCCCAAAGACTGAGGCATTGTGGTTCTGGGTAATGGTGATCCTTGGTTCCTCTGTTACATGGCAAGGCACATGGTGGCTTCTCTTTGTCTCTGCCTTCTCTTCTGGATTCTGTCACAGCTTATGGCTTTCTCTCTTTGCCTGAATTCCATTCCCTTATAAAGGGCACCAGTAATAGGATTAAACTCATCCATTGAGGTGAGTCACACTTTAACTGAAGTAGCCCTATCAAAAGTTCCCATTTAAAATGGGTTCACATGCACAGGAATGTAATAATTAAAAACAAAACAAAACAAAAAAAAAAAAAAAACAAAATATGTTTTTCTGGGGAACATACAGCATCAAACCTCCATACCTTGTAATACTTTTTGAAAGCCAGACATGTTGCAATAGGTCTAGAAACTGAGATAAATATAGTCCTTCATTTCTTGTGAGGATTTATAGTATTCTGGATAAGAATTGCACTGTTTTTAATGTTGCTGCAGCTATAGGTGCCAGAGGTTTACAATTCTTCTAGTGTCCTTGTTTTTTTCTTCCCTCTTGGCACTGGGTTTCCTTCAGTAGTCCTTTTCAGAGAGAGTCTGCATCTGACACTCTGTCAGTTGTAATCCACCATTTTTGTATTTGGTCCCTGTTGGTATGGTTGACAGGGATAAGGGAAGGGAGACATGCTATACTCTTGTGATTAACTAGTAACCATTCCATTGACCTCTGTCTCTGGGTTGTGACCTTTACATATGTTTTTCCCAATAATATAATTTCCTTCTCCTTTAAATGAGACAAGAAGGGCATAAGGAGCTAGAGTGGTAGGCATGTCTCTCACATGGGATGACTATCTATATACTCTTCAGAAAAGGTCTTTGCTATGGAGAATGCCCTGCACATACTTCACAATGATTATCTTCCCTTCCATCTTTAGTACAAGAGGGGATCATTCTCTCAGTTATTTGCTGTGACAAACTGATGGGGTTTCTAGAATTAAGGTCCATGAAAGTGTGTGGAAAGCTTAAGACTGCAACTCCCAGGGTTTCTCACTCTCAAGCTAGTCCACATTCAATCTCCAGCAATTCGTCAAAACTACAATTAAATGTGCATTTCAGATTATGGCTCCAGTGACTGTACTCAAGGTAAGAAGACCTTGGTTAGGATTCTCTGGATTCACCTGTATCTCCAGATTTCAGAGTTGTGGTGAACTCTGAAACCTCTGTATCTTTATGGGTCCAAGAAAAGCCATTGATTTTCAATTTATTTTTTTTTAAAGACATTACTTGTAAAAACAAGTTCTTAACACATTGGGATTGAAACCAGAAGTCTGAATATTTTAAGTTTGATGAAACCACATTTGTCATGTTTTCTTCTATGATTCATGTATTTTGTGCTTTATTTTAAAAATATTTGCCTATGCCGAGGTCATGAAGGTACTTTCTACATTTCCTTTCAGAAGTATTATAATTTTAACATTTATGTTTAGATTCACAATCTCTCAAATTAATCATTGTCTGGAGAGTAAGGTAATGTATGAGGATCATCTTTTTCAATACTTTTCTAGTTGATTCAGCACTATATGTTGAAAAGACATTCCTTTTACCCTGAATTTCCTTGGGCATTTTGCTGAAAATAAATTGCCTATTAAATCTGAGATTATTTCTAGACTCTACTTCATTCATCTAGTTTACTCACATTTGGCCAATACCTCACAATCTTAGTGAATTTAAAATGTTTCAATATTTACAAAAACCAGTCAGTTGCTTTTAATAGAATTTAAAAGAAGAAAAGTATAGTCTTTTATATTTGTCCATTTTTTACTTATTTGGTTGCTCATGCCATCCTATATGGACATATAGGATATAAGTTTCTGTATTGTACAATTTTCCTTTATTCTGAAGTTTTCTTTAGCACTGCTCATTGTCCAAAAAATTCTTTCAACTAGTGTTTATCTCAATATGTCTTTATTGTGTATTCATGCTTTAAGGATGTCTTCAATAGATATTGAACTCTGGGTTGAGAGATACTTTTTTATTTTGTTTTATTGTGTTCTGTCTTGCATTTATTTCCAATGAAAAGCCTGCTCTCTTTCCTGTTATTGTTCCCTATATAGAATATGCCTTTTTCCTTTGGCTGATTTAGTTTGCTTTTATGTGCCTTTTGTAATCCTACATGAGTTTTCCTGAGATTCTTGGATTTTTAATAAAATGTTTTCACCTAATTTGCAAGACTTTAGTAATTATTTTTCATATATTCTTTTTATTTCCCACTCTTTTTTTTCTAATCATTCCTTTGCTCTAATTAGTATTAGGACAGTCCATAGTTCTCTAAAGGTTCTTTTCCTATATAAAATTGTTATTTCCATTTATTTCAGATTGGATCTTGTCTCAAGTTCATCATCCTTACTTTTGCCACCTTCAATCTGCTGGTGAGCATATGGTGTGCCAGCTTGAATGTATTATGTCCCCCCAAACACCATTACTTTTGATGTAATCTTGTGTGGGCAGAACTATCAGTGTTAATTAGATTGTAATTCTTTGAGTGTTTCCATGGAAATGTGCCCCACCCAACTGTGGGTGATGACTCTGTATAATTTCCATGGAGGTGTTGGCCCGCCCATTGGGTGGGTCTGAATTAAATTACTGGCACACTATATAAGATCAGACAGAAGGAACAAGCTTGCTACAGCCAAGAGGGACACTTTGAAGAAAGTACAGGAGCTGCAGATGAGAGACAGTTTGAAGATGGCCGTTGAAAGCAGACTCTTTCTCCAGAGAAGCTAAGAGAGGACAAACAATCTAAGACCAACTAAGAGTGACATTTTTGAGGAAGTGCAGCCTAGAGAGAAACGTCCTGGGAGAAAGCCATTTTGAAATCAGAACTTTGGAGCAGACACCAGCCATGTGCCTTCCCAGCTAACAGAGGTTTTCCGGACACCATTGGCCATCCTCCAGTGAAGGCACCTGATTGCTGATGTGTTATCTTGGACACTTTATGGCCTTAAGACTGTAACTGTGTAACCAAATAAACCCCGTTTTATAAAAGCCAATCTGTCTCCGGTATTTTGCATTCTGGCAGCATTAGCAAACTGGAACACATGCACATTGTATTTTCTATTTTGTTTTATTTTTAATTACAGATATTTTCATTTCTAGAATTTTCCTTTGATTCTTTGTTATGGGTTTCTACTTTCCTTCTGAGATGTTGTATCTATTATGACTATACTTTCTTTAAGTTCATGAATATACTTATAATTTTAGTTTTTTATTATTTTTCTATTGCTGCATAATAAACTATGGTAAACTTATCTGCTTTAAAGAACCCATTCTTTATCTCATAGTTCTGTAGGCCATCAGTCTTTGTGGGTTCTACAAGTTTCTCTGTATATGGTCTCACAAGTCCAAAGTCAAGTTGTCAGCTGGGATAGACTCTTATCTAGAGGGTCTGAGAAAGAATCCACTTCCAAGTCCATTCTTGTTATTGGCAAAATTATGTTCTCTGTGGTTGTAGGACAGAGGTACCTGCCATCTTTCTAGCTTTTGGCCCAGGCCTACTCCCAACTGCCAGAGACCCCTTTCAGATCCTCGAACCCACTCTACGGTCCTTGCAAGTGACCCCTCCATACCCAAAGCCAGCATTAGTGCATCACATCCTCCTTGTTCTTCAAATCACCCTACAACTAGCCAAGAGGCTCTTTGTGATATCTCATCCTATTATAGTCCTGGGAATTAGGACAGAAAATCTTGGTGGGCAATTTTAGGATTCTGTCTACCATGCAATTTAAAGTTCTTGTGTGATAATAATAATGCCCATCTCATATATGTTTCTATTTGGACTTTGATCACATTTCCTCTTAGGCTACATGGCTAATTTTCTCTGCAAGCTACATGGTGTGGATAATATATTGTGAAGACTCTGAGTTCTGTTATATTCTTCAGTAATGTTTATTTTTATTCTAGTATGAAGTTAAATTGCAGGATGATCACCTTGAACTTATGGAAGCTTGCTGTTATGTGTTTCATAGGGAAATTCCTTTAGTTCTTAAGTGTATTCCTTCTTAGGTGTAGCCATTCCAGGTTTTAAATGATAAATCTGAAATGTTTACCAAGTCCCTTCTAATTTTTTTGAACTCAAACTCCATACTTTGTTTCTCCCAAAGCTTTGCTCATTTTGCCTTGTAACAGTTGCTTTCTCCTTTTACATTGGCAGGTCAGGGTTCATGTAAGGATTTCAAGGGACTTATATGTAAATTTTGTATTGGCCCCTGTGGCTTCCTTCTTCAGAGGATTTCCTTCTTTAAAGGATTTCCTTCTTAAATTTACAGCCTTTCTGGTGGCTCACTATCTTCTAACACAGTAAGTTAATAAGACTGTATCTTTCTACTTACATTTCAGCCAACTTATCCTCCATGGCCTGGGGATTTCATTCAGGATAAGGCATTATATGAATATATTTTACCTACTGTGTCCCTTTATGCAAGGGCTACATTCACTGAAATATTTACTTGGTTTTCTTCTCCTTCCAGGGCCTTCAAATGGTTGGGGTAATTTGTTTGCTTATTTGTTTGCTTATTTATTTATTTATTTATTTATTTATTCATTCATTCATTTATTTATTTATTTTAATTTTTTTCCAGTAGTTATAATTCCTCTCTGTGAGAAAATTTGCCTGATATTAGCTGATAATGAGCTATGTTGCAATTACCAAAACCAGAACCTCCTAACCTCCTATTGACATTTTATATAGAATATTAGCAAATGTTTAGAAAATAATAATACTGATAATAATAACTCAAGTTTTATGGCCACAAGTTTGGACATTCATTTAAATTTATTTAATTTTATATACATTTTATGCACACATTCAAATATGTATATATATACATATATACACACACACACACACACACACACACATACACACATACACCTGTGTATACACACAAACACATATTTAGCAGAAATGGAATTTCTCACAAGTGCATCCTGAGGGGTTATTGAATGCGTTAGTGCCTTAATTTGCACTATTCCAAGTAAGATCAATGGAACTTTGCATAATCATGTATCCTGAACTCTCCAAATTATTTATTCCTTTAAAATCTAATTCAATTTATATCTGCCAAATAAAGAATTCTTCAACAACTGTTAACATTCACTGGTATTTAAAACATGATTTAGCATTACTTCTCATACTAACTTGGCTTCTCACTTTTTGAGTCATATACATTACTCATGGCACCCCAACTTGATGACAACATTTTTGAAGATACATTTGAGGTGTAAGGTTATTTTAGAAATAGTGCACAGTGGAATTGAAAGAACTTAAGATCTATACTCACATAGATATAAGTTGCAGTTTTGACCTAACAGCGTGGCTGTGTGACCAAGACACATTTCCTAAACTTTTTAGCCTCAGAATCCCCCTTTGTAAAAGGTTTTGAAGACTGTAAGTTGGTCTATATATACAATTATTTTCTGTAGGATTGTATCTTAATTTTGTAAAAAGTCTATGTTTTCAATAATCCTTGATGATTGAGTGATAATTCTATCATTTTGTATTTTCTATTATCTGTGAATCACAAAAGTTAATTAGAATTGTATGCTTTTGTTTCCTGCAAAACTTTCAACCATGACATTTTAAGACTTTGTGGATACTCTTTCCTAAACGATATATCCATGATATCAGTAATGAAGATTGCACAGCTATTCTAAGACATCCATAGGTTATCATATTGTATATTCCACTGTGGCTGAAAAATTTCAGTTTAAAGTGAGTGAGCTGGTAAGAAACAGGGGTCATAAGGCCATAAATTTGATTTGCAATGACAGTAGGATTTCCAAGTTTTCTGCTGTGTCTCAACTATCCAGATGAAATGCCATTTTTAGTAAATAGAAAATGTAGCACTGGAAAACTTAGAAATTTTCCCTCAGGGTAAAAAAGAAACCAGGATGTTTTTCTTTATTAGAGAAGTTGCATGTTTATTGAACAATTATATATAAAATGCATGATTCTGATATACTACCCTATGAATAACACCTTGCATTGGTGTGGAACATTTGATACAATTGATGAAAGCACATTTTTATAATTAAACTAATAACTATAGTCTCAAGTTTAACTTTTTATGTAGTGTAGCTCCATGGATATTTTTTGGTTTCTAATTTTTATTCTGTTACCATATATAAAACCTAACATTTTGACTTTTAACTACATTCAGATATATAGTTCAGTAGTGTCAACTACTTTCACAATATTGTGTTATCATAATCACCATCCATTACCAAAATATTTCTATCATTCCAGATAGGAACCCTGTACATTTTAAGCCTTAACTTCCCATTTCCTTTCTTCAACCCATCCACCGGCAGCCTATATTCTAGCTATTGATTCTATAAGTTTATTATCCTAATTACTTCAAATCAGTGAGATCAAACAATTTTTTTTTCTTTTGTATCTCACTTATTTCACTTAACATGATATCTTCAAGGTTCATCCATTCACCTATGTTGTTGCTTGTACAAGGACTTCATTCCTTTTTACAACTGAATAACATTCCATTGAATGTATATAGCTATATAGCACATTTTGTTTATCCATTAATTGGTTGATAGACACTTGGGTTGCTTCCATCTTTTGGCAATTGTGAATAAAGCCACTGTGAACTGTTTGAGTCCCTGCATTCAATTCTATTGTGTATATATGTAGTAATGGGATTGCCAGGTATTATGGTAATGCTATACTTATTTTCTGAGTAACCCTCAAACTATCTTCAACAGTGGCTGCACGATTTTACATTGCCACCAGAAATGAATGAGTGCTCCTGTATCTCTACATCCTCTCAAAAACTTATTTTCAATTTTTTAATAGCAGCCATTCTAAAGATTGTGAAATGGTATCTCTTTGTGGTTTAAATTTGCATATCCCTTATGGCTAATGATGTTGAGCATCTTTTCATGTGCTTTCTGGTCATTCGTGTTTCTTTGGGGAGATGTCTATTCAAGTATTTTGCCCATTTTTTAAATGTATTGTTCATCTTTTTGTTGTTAACATGAAGGATATCTTTACATATGTTGGATATCTTTATATATGTTGGATATTTAATCTTTCTCAGATATGTGGTTTCCAATTATTTTCTCCCATTGTGTAGGTTCTCTTTTTACTTTCATGATAAAGTCTTTGAGGTATAAAAGTTTTTAATTTGGTTGATGTCCCATTTATCTGTGTTTACTTTTGCTGCTTATTCTTTGAATATAAGTCTAAGAAACCATTGCCTAACACAAGATACTAAAGATTCTTCCTTACATTTAGTTCTAGGAGTTTGATAGTTTCAGCTGTTTTATTTAAGTCTGTGATCCATCTTGAGTTGAAGTTTATATACAGTGTGAGGTAGGGGTCTTCCTTTTCCTCTTTGGCAAATGGAAATCTAGTTTTCCCAGCACCATTTGTTGAAGAGACTATTCTTTCCCAATTGAGTAATCTTTGCTTCCTTGTCAAAAATCAGTTGACCATAAATGTAAGGGTTGATTTCTGAGCTCTCAATTTGATTTCATTCACCTATATGTCTGCCCTTGTGACAGTTCCATGCTGTTTTGATTACCGTGGACTTTAATAAGTTTTAAGATTGGGAAGTATGATTCTTCCAACTTCATTCTTCTTTTGCATGATAGTTTTAGCTATTCTGGGACATTTTTCCATAAATTTTGATGGTGGTCATTTTCCATGTCTGTAAGGAAGGTTGTTGGAATTTTGATTGGGATTGCTTTGAATCTATAAATCACTCAGGGTAGGCTTGACATCTTAATAGTATTTAGTCTTCCATCCATGAACATGGAATATCCTTCCATTTATTTAGGTCTTCTTCGGGTTCATTTATCAATGTTTTTTAGTTTTCTGTGTACACATTCTTTATATCCTTGGGTAGATATTTGATAATCTCTGCATTTTGACTGGAGATTTTAATCTATTTACAATTGCAGCCACAACTGATAGTGCAGGACTTTTGTCTGCCATTTTGCTCTTTAGCTTTTATAAGTTTATTACCTTTTTTGTCCCTCAATTCTTCCATTAATGTCTATGTTTATATTTTTTTGATTTTTTTGTGTTTTAATATATTGTTTTCTCTTTTATATCTTGATAAATTTTTCATATACTCTCTATGATTACCAAGGAGTGAAAATTTAACATCCTAAATATATAACAATCATATTTGGTTTGATATGAAATTAACTTCAATAGCACACACATATAATTTTGTATACCCCTCCATTTCCCCACCATTTTTTTTTGTACCATTACCAGTTGTATTTTTGTATAATGTATGTCCAAACCATGGATTTATCATTAGGTGCATTTGAATTTTAGCACCTGTAGGAAACAAGAAATTAAGTTACATACCAAACAATACTGTCATTTACAATTATCCAAATGATTACCTTTACCAGAGGCCTTTATTTCTTTATGCCGCTTTAAACTACTGATTACTGTCCTTTCCTTTCAGTATGAAGAACACCCTTTATCATTTCTTGCAGGGAAGGTCTAGTAGCAATGAAATCCCTCAGCTTTTCTTTATCTGGAAATGTGTGAATATTGCCCTCATTTTTGAAAAAAATTCTTGCTGGATATAAAATTCTTGGTGGGCAGTTGTTTTCTTTCAGAACTTTAAATGCCTTCTTGTCTCTATATTTTCTGATTTGAAATTGTCACATAAACTTATCAAGACTCCTTTGTATATAACACACTGATTTTCTTGTGCATCTTTCAGAACTCTTTCCTTGGCCTTTGTGTCCTATAATATGATCAATATACGATAGATTGTATTTTTCTTCATGTTTACCCCTGTTTGGTGTTCCCTGAGCTTCTTGAATGTGCATATACATGGTTTTTGCTAAATTTGGGAAATTCTATGTCATTATTTCTTTTAATATTCCTTCTGCCCCTTTCTGTCTTTATTCACCTTCTGGGATTCACAAATATTTATATCCCTGATGGTGTCCCAAAGGTGTCTTGAGCTATTTTCAATTTTTATAATTATTTTTTTCTTTCTGCTACTCATCCTGACTCATTTTAATTGTCTTGCATTTGAGTTCACAGATTCTTTCTTCTGCCATCTCCAATATGCTGTTGGAATGCTCTTGGGAATTTTTCATTTCAGTTATTGTGGTCTTAAATTCCAGTAGTTCTGTTTTTCCCTTTAAAATTTCTATATTTTCACTGATTCTCATATTGCTCTTTCATTCCGTTAATGACATTTTTTAGTATTTTTTCTTTATTTTCCTGCATCTCCTTGAGCATTTTTAGCATCATTTTTTTAAAGTCCTTGTTTGGTATGTCCACCTTCTGGTCTTATTCATTAGTGTTTTCTGAACACTTGTCCTCTTCCTTTGGATGGACCATCATTTCCTCTTTCTTTGTCTTGTACTCTTTTGCTTCACAGTGTACATTTAATATTTTCAATTGTTAACTCTGGATTTTATTCCCTTAGATATCTATTTCTTGATGCTGTAGGCAGCTGGTGGTAAGATAGATTTTCTTAAGCTTCAACCCTTCTATCAGGAAGATTTGCCCAAAGTGAATACAGTGTGTAGAGTCCTCCTTATCTTTTCTGGGCTGGTGCCATGTCTTGGACTTGTGCTTCTTAGTTGTTTTGAAACACCTCTGTTTTGGTAGTTTGAGTGCCCCTTTTTCCTAGGGACAGAACTCCCTTTCCCAGATGTCTAAAGTGAGTAAGCCTTTGACCCAGATTATCTGTCTCTATAGTTTCTTACACATCTTTCCTTGTTTCAAGCTGCTTTTGCCTTGAGGACAAATTCTGGAAGGTGGGGCACACTGGAGAGGAGTTTCCCAAGTCAGTCTTTCCCAGCCAAAACAGTGATCCATGAAAGGGCTGCAGAATGTCTCCAAAATGTCCTGGTGAGGAACATTTCAAGAAGAATTAACACCATTCCTGCTTAAACTCTCCCAAAAAAATTGAAGGAAAGGGAATACTACCTAACTCATTCTATGAAGCAAACATCACTCTAATACCAAAACCTGATAAAGATACTTCAAGAAAAGAAACTATAGGCAAATCTCCCTAATGGAAATAGATGCAAAAACTCTCAACAAAATATTTGCAAATTGGTCCAACAGTATATTAAAAGAATTGTACAACACAACAAAGTGGGGTTTATTCCAGGCATGAAAGGGTGCTTCAACACAAGAAAATCAATTAATATAATACAACACATTAACAAAACAAAAGGGAAAAATCATGGTCATCTCAATTGATGCTGAAAAGACATTCAACAAAATTTAGCATCTTTATCAATAAGAACACATTCAAAGGTAGGAATCAAAGGGAACTTCCTCAATATGTTAAAGGGCCTATATGAAAAACCCACAGCTAACATCATACTTAATGATGAGAGATGGAAAGCGTTTTCTTTAAGATTGGGAACAAGACAAGGATGCCCACTGTCACCACTATGATTCAACTTTGTCCTAGAAGCCCTGTTATAGCAATTAGGCAAGAAAATGAAATAAAGGAATTCAAATTGGAAAGGAAGAAGTAAATCTCTCATTATTGGTTGATGGCATGATTCTATACTTGGAAAATCCTGAGAAAACCATGACAAAGATACTTAAGCTAATAAATGAATTCATCAAAGTGGTGGGATACAAGATCAGCATGCAATAATCAATTATGTTTCTATACACTAATAATGAGCTATCCAAGGGGGCATTTAAGAACAAAATTCCATTCACAGTAGCAACTAAAAGAATCAGGTATCTAGGAATGAAGTGGAAGGGACTTATACCTCCTAACTTAAAAAGCTATTATAAAGCCACAGTGGTTAAAATAGTATGGTACTGGCATAAAGGTAGACATATTGATCAACAGAATTTAATTGAGAGTTCAAAAATAAACCTTCAGACTATGGCCAATTGACTTTTAACAAGGCCCTCAAATCCACAGAACTGGGACAGAATAGTCTCTTCAATAAATGATGCTGGGAGAACTGGATATCCATAGCCAAAGGAATGAGAGAGGACTCTTTCCTCACACCCTACACAATAATTAACTCAAAGTGCATCAAAGACCTAAATATAAGGGCTGGTACCATAAAATTCCCAGAACAGAATATAGGGAAACATCTGTAAGACCTAGTGATATGAGGCAGCTTCTTAGACCTTACACCCACAGCACAAGCAGAGAAGGAAAAAACAGATAAAATGGAACTCCTTAAGACTGAGTACTACACTGCTTCAAAGGACTTTGTCAAAGGGGGAAAAATGCAGCAAACTCAATGGGATAAAATATTTGGTAACCACCTTCAAATAAGGGTTTGTTATCTAGTACACAGAAAATCCTACAACTCAACAATAAAAGGACAAACAACCTAATTATAAAATGGGCAAAAGACATGAACAAACATTTCTCCAAAGACTAAATACAAATGGCCAAAAAACACATGAAAAGATGTTCATCTTCATTAGCTATTAGGAAATGCAAATAAAAACCACAATGAGATATCATCTTACACCTGTAAGAATGACTGCTATTGAACAAACAAGGAACTGCAAGTGTTGGAGAGAATGTGGAGAAATAAGAACACTTATCACTGTGATTGGTAATGTAAAATGGTACAGCCACTGTGGAAAACAGTTTGGTGGTTCCTCACAAAACTAAATATTGGGTTGCCCTATGATCCAGCAATTCTGCTACTTGGTAAATACCCAGAAGATCTGAAAGCAGGGACACAAACAGACATTTGCACACCAATGTTCATAGTAGCATTATTCACAATTGCCCAAACAAGGAAGCAATCCAAATGTCCATCCACTGATGAATGGATAAACAAAATGTGGATGTACATAAGATGGAATTCTATTCAGCGGTAAGAAAGAATGAGGTCCTGAAACATGCGATAACAGGGATGAACCTTGAGGACATAATGCTGAATGAAATAAGTCAGATACAAAGGGACAGATATTGTATAATTTCCCTAATATGAACTAACTAGAATATGTAAACTCATAGTCATAAAATGTAGAAATAGGTTACCTAGAGACTGACGGTATCTAGAGAATGGTAAGCAGTTGCCTAATATGTACAGAATTTTTAATGAGGTTGAACTTAGATGTTTGGAAATGAATAGAAGTGATGGTTATTGAGATTATAAGTAACAGTACTGAACTGTAGGTGAATTTGGTTGAAAGGTGTAGTTTAGAGTCATGTATGTCACTGATTAAAACTACAAATATAAATAAGTTCTTTCATGAACTAATACAAATGTATGACACTTGTACCAAGAGTTAATAATAGAGCGGTATATGGTAAAAAGTTACCTATTGCAAGTTATGGACTATAGTTAACAGTAATACCAAATATTCTTTCATCAACAGTAGCAGGTGTACCACATTGATTCTAGAGGTTAATAATAGGGGATAAGGGGAAAGGGGGTATTTTGGGTTTTCTTTTTTTTTTATGTCTATCTGTTATTTTTCTTTTTAGAGCAATGAAAATCATCAAAAATTCAGTGTGATGATGATTGCACAACTAGGTGATGATACTGTGAGACACTGATTGCATACTTTGGATGGATTATATAGTATGTGAATATATGTCAATAAAATTTGCATTTTAAAACTTAAAAAAAATTAGAAAAAAATATCCTAGTGAGGTGGTCAGGAAGGGTGCCATAACTTCCTCCACAGTTCCCCAAGGCTGAACTTTCCTTAACTAACTGACCCCTGCAGTCCTGAAGAATAGGGTCTTTGAGTCTCCTCCATTGTAGTCTTTTTCCAGGGGTAGTTGAAACAATGGCTTCCCTTAAAGCTGGGCCCCCAGCAATCCGAATTTCCTAATCAAAAGCCATGATTGTTGATCAGATATGCCCACTCTGGATCTTAGAGAAGGGGATTTTTATGTCCCCTTCTGTCACCAGTAAGTCAGCCAGGGGCTGGAACCCACAGCAGGCAGCCATGGGAGTGGGGATGGATGCCAGTAGCTGCTGTGTGAAGAGAGCAATTTTCTTTTCTTTACCATAATTTATCAGCCTTTTCCTCCTGTTCTTCCCTGGATGCAGTACAGTGTTCTGTTGGCCTCCAGGATTTCAGAATAGTTGTTTCAGATAGTTCCTGCCTGTTTAATAGTTGTTCAGGTGGAAGGACTGAATCCTGGATTTCCCTACTCTGCCATCTTCCCACAATTCCAGGCTTTTTTTTTTTTTTTAATAATTAATTATTCTAACACTGTTTAAATTGTGAATTCTTGAACTAACTGCAATAATTAGTTTAAATTCAGAGATGAATGAGATAGTGCTTTATTTTGTTACCATAATAAATAAGCTATATATTGACTGTTTTATACATACTGACTTTGCCAGCATCAAGTGTGAAATCATTTGCAAAGATTCCATATTAAATTTAGCCTATGATTTAGATGAGAAATTTAAAACATTAATTTCAAATAGTGATTTGTCATCCTCTCCTCCTGTATTTTACCATAGCTATCTCTTCACTGCAGTCATCTTCTGAGCTTTTAAAATTGAAAACAAATCTGGAAAACAGGCCATAACTTGGTTATGGAAAGAAAAAAGAGATTTTTCATAGATGTATGTGTTTCTTGGAAAGAGATAATGAAAGTTTTTTTTTTTTTTTTGATTTGTGCATGTTTATTTCTGCAAATTCTAAATGAACAGAAGGATTCACAAGGATCAGAATATAACTACATGAAAACTTTAGCAGATACACTAAGGTTTGATCAATGCATTTTTAACTGCTGGAAAATGCATAAGAGATTATTGATAGAGTTAGGACAAGTTTTATTTTGAATCTAGTAAGCATAAAAACTTTTCTTTACTTTTTAATTCTAAGGGGAGAAAATGTATTTTTTTTTTTTACCAAATATGAAAATTGATTTGAATTTTTCTTGTCTTCTTACATTTTGTTCTTTTTTTCTCTACCTCTAAGGCCATGATTCCATTGTTTTTCTAAATGTGATGGTGATGATGATGACGATAATAAAGATGACTGTCATCAGTTAGGTTAATTGAAGAATGCTACATGAACTTAATATAAAGAAAAGACCATTTTGCCTTTTGCCATTGTTCTGTGATAATAAGTTGCTGAAGTTACATTTGAAAAATAAGGATAATGAAAATTTTGGAGTTATTAATAATAGAAAAATCAAAGCAATGTTATAATTCTTTTCATTTCATTACACATATACTGAGTTTTAATCTTTGGTTCTGTAGTTCAGACAATTTCCATACTTTGTGTGTGGTGAAAATGAATTTATGTACTTCTCTTTCATTCAAATTGATTACCTTGTCCTGGGGCATAAATTAACTCATTTTACTCTCAAAACAAAGCTATAAAAAAGGGACTATTATTTCTCCCCATTTTATAGAAATACAAAGTACAGAAATGATAAATAACTTTCTTTGCATCTCACAGCTAGTAAATAGCAAACCAAGATTAGGCTTCTGGATATTTGGCTGCAAAATCCATGCTTTTAGCTAATTCACTATGCTTCTTAACAGTTAATGGGGCCTTTCTTAGAAAAGTATTCAAAAAGAAAGCATGTTGCTAAGCATGAACTGAACAGAAGCTGAATCCTGAAGTGACCATGATATGTGGAATTCAAGGACCTCCTATCTTCATGCTCCAATAGGCACTGAGCTCTAAGCTGTTGAAGTTATCAAAGGAAAATAAGGGCTATTTGATTCTTTCTCTGGCTATTTATCTAAAACTGTAGTTATTATTAGAAATTTCTAACCACTAGGAGAGATAGATAGGTGTATTAAATTGATCCAGTTAGGACAAAAAGACATAGACAGTTTACATAATGAAGAAGGAAAAAGAAAGGGGAAAATACTTTAGCAATATTTTCAGTTAAGGAAGAAGGAAGCTATTTTTGGTGAAGGGAGTAGATTGAGGGGATAATGGCAGGTATGAAGTAGCCATGAAGTATGGGGCAGATTGTGGAAATAAAAGAAAAAGTAATTGAAGAAATCTTTCTGTGGAGTATGGGTTTATTTTATATTTTCTATTTATATAAGTAAAAGAATGGAGTTGTTGAAAAGTTATTTTGGTTCTTATGACTGGACTCTGATTTTAAATTGCACAGGAGAACTCACACACACAATAAGCTGCCCTCCCTTGAAAAACCTCTGTTTATTCTTTAAGCCAAAACTGAACATACAACTTAGCATCTTCCTCAGTAGAATCCCACTCTACATGAGGTTAATGAGCAAAGTTGATGTGATGAATTGTGTTGTTGGGAATACCAGGAATGGAGTTCTTCGAATATGGAAACAAGAATTTCTAAACCAAAACCCCATTATATATCAACTTCATATCATCTCTGTCTAGGGAAACTTTCCCAAGGAAATGTAAATAGGCTTCTGTGATGGATTGAATTTGTTTATCCCAGTTAGAACATATTCTTGGTCTTGGTCCTCATTCTGATGAATGTAGACCCACTGTAAATAAGATCTCATCAAGATGTTACTTCAGTTACGGTGTGGTCCAACTTAATCAGTTTGGGCTTTAATCTGGGTTACTGGAGTCTTTTATAAACCCAATGAAATTCAGATATAGAGGTAAAAAAATGTCACAGGAAGCAAGAAGCTGGAAGTCAATGGAAACTGGAGGAGAAAGGAGAAGCTGCTGCCGTGTGCATTGCCATGTGATAAACACGCCAAGGACTAATGATGGTGGGCAGCCAGCGGTAGAACACCACTGTCTTCTGAGGAAAAGCATCATCTTGATGACACCCTGATTTCAACTTCTTTAGCCTCAAAACTGTGAGCCAAAAAATTCCCATCGTTCAACCCAAACAATTGTATGGTATTTGTTCTAGCAGCTAAGAAACAAAAACAGCATCCTTTCCCATTTGTGTTATTTATGCAGACCAATTTAGCTCATGCCCTACTTTCTCAGTTCTAGGACTCAGTTGAACCGCTAGACCAGAAGCCTCTCTGAGTTAGTTTATAATGATAATCATCCAACAAAATTAACTCCCTCCCTGGAAGAAAGCTCATTAAAAACTATTTAACAAATATTACATTTGGCCATATTAGCGTGTAATAATAAATGTATAGATATATATAAATCAAATTTCAATGATATATATGTATATAGTATTTATTCATCAAAATAATTTAATTATGAATACTTAAATGCTTCATCCCCCCGAGATCTCTCAAAAACAAAGTTCTATGGTTATATATCCTTTAATTAAATCTTTGATTTTATTAAAATGAAATACTTAACATTTCAAACAAACCTAAATACTCTTCTTGAAATGAAGAATTTTAAAATACTGATAACTGGTTTTCAATAGATGAATGTTTGGCCTACTGATGATTCATATTCATGTAGTCATTTTTTCAAAAATCAGAAATGAAAGAATACATGTGCATCTGCTTGTTTTCAAAGATAATAATATATTAGTTTTTATTTTCAGGGCATTTCAAAATGAAAATGAGGGCATCTTAAAGTAAGTCAGAATAATAATAAAAAAAATTACTATATTCAATTGAAACATTTGGTTTTCAGAAACACAGGACCAAGTTAGCAAGCACATTACATAGACAACACTGTTGTGCATTAATAATGCCCTTCAAAACATCTAAGGATTTCATGTCTGTTTTCAGGCTCTTGTAGATTTATAATGGTAAAAGCACTAAAGTGAACAGACAAACTGGGACCATCTTAAGTGCAAAATATCCTAATTCACCACACTCTGAAGATAATACACATTTTCAATTTATTCATTATTTCTACAGTACATGTGTGTGTAAGAGAGAGGGGTGGGGAATGACAACATAGCAGTATGCATACATTTTCATAAAAGGTTATTTGTAAGTTTCTGATCAAAAGTGAAATCAGCAAAAATTAATTTTCAATGAAAACTCATAATTCTGAAGAATATTTTCATTCTGTTCTTGCCACAGAGCAAATTCTGAAAAGGATTAAGTAGTATGAATTGAAAAATTAATAATAAAAAAGATACACCAAGTGCTTATCATGATCCAAACTCTCTTCTAAATGTTTTATGTAGATTAAAATGTTCAATTTTCTCAACAACAATATGAGATAGCAACATTTAGTATTTCCCTTTTATATATGAGGAAACTGAGGTACAGAGTGGTTAGGTTACTTACTGAATGTCACACAGCCACTGAGTAATAGAGCAATAATGCTAAAACAAAAACTACGTCATATATTCTCGAACCTAAAGTCATATGATCATATATTCCCTCTATTTTCCCATCAACAAGATAAATTCTAATCTCCACCATTATATCACTATCATTGACCCTAAGGTGAGGGATAGCAAGCTATCTGAAAAAAAAAAAACATATATATATAGGACCCTGTTGCTTGGCTCTGAACATATACTGAGATTAACACGTTACTTCCAAAACAGACATATCACAGTTTAGGTACCATCAATTAACCATCAAAAGCACATACAAATGTCAGTTAGAATGCACTATTCCAAATGGGCCTATGCTTGCTTCTCTGGATAGATCCAATCAATGTATACATTAAATCAAAATTTGGTTAACTCAGAAATAGATACTAGTGGAGTTTATCCAAAAACTGTCAGAAATATTATTTAGCATTGTGAAAACCAGTCGACAGCATGTTTTCTTATTTCAAGTAATCCTTGTGTTGTTTTGTTGATACAGCTACAAATATCAAAGCTGACACCAGCAAAACACTCTATACACAGCATAACATTTTATATATACCATGTTATTTTATGTAGTTTATTTTGGTCCTTCTAAAAGTGTCATTGAGTGAGGAATTGTTTGGCATTTTGACATTTATAATTGACCAGTAATGAAAATGTAAATGAAAGAAATATATAAGATATTGTCAGAGGGTGAGATACTTGAAATAGAATGTTGCCATGTGTTGTTCTATAATTGAAACAATATTTGGCATTCATGTAGAACTTTATTCAAATTGCCTGTATTAAAATGTTATTGAAAACAAACCTGTTAATTTTTGAATTAATATTCACCATTAGGAACAACAGATAGTGCTTTTATTATGATAAAATATTAATTAGACAAAGCATCTAGCAATAACTATGTTTGAATATGCTTCTTCTATAAGAATGGTTGTGGTTCTGGATAAGATTTTCATGTATCCTTAATTCTTAATTCTATGTGGATTTTAAAAACTAAAATGTAGGCAAAACCAACAAACAAAGCATACATCTTCAAGCCTCTCAGTCTTGGGCTAATAATTTTCCATAGGCCTTTGTTATGGATCATCACTTCATCCAGTTAGAGAAAGAACCCCAGTTGGGCTGGATGCAGTTTATTAGAGAAAACGGGAAAGTAAAGGGACTAAAATCAAAAGCTATCAGCTGCTTTCCAGTGAATAAACAATAAAGTTTCCTGGCTACTTAAAGTCTTCATTTACTTTTGCTGTGTGTTGTTTGTGTGTGTTTGTTTTTAGGAAAATGTATTACCTGAAGCTAAAACTCTAATATTATTTTAGTTTCTTCATGGACTTTGTGCTCTATTATGCTTTTTCTAGATAAGGAAATAAACACTTCTTTGGGGAACTGAAACATATGCTGGGCCAAAATAATAATAATATTTTAGAAGTCTATTCCAGGGAAAATATTGTGATGAAACCACTTTCTAATCCACATTGACCTATGAGCCTTAACATTTCTCAAATAAATGAGAGGCTAAAGAGCTGCAATAATTCTGCATTGTGCATAAAATCTGGTTTCTCAGTTGGTGAGGTCACAGTAAATCAAAACTAAACAGCCGAGGTCATTGGTTTATTTTCCTCTTTACCCTTAACTTCATCCATCAGCCATAGATGGTACCCTAAACTTGGAGGGTGATTTAGAAAATGTGAATTTCTGTTTTCTTAAATTTTGATAATGGGTTGAGAGAGTGTAAATGGAAGCACGCAAATAGCTCAGGAGTTTTTGATTAAAAAAATAGATCTAACTGCAAGAGCTGCAAATAGGGTTGAGGAGGAATATCCCCCAAAGAACTGTACATTAATTTCATTATTTGCACATACATGCGTTCTTAAAGAATTAATCCTCTACTTCAAACATATAACTCCCAGCTAGGAAGTGCCTTAGACCCCAAAGGTCATGGGATTCAGTGTGTTTCCAATTATGTGAGAGCAAGCACAGGAATAAATAAATGCTTAAGTATCCATTCGTTTGACAAGTCTCAATTTTGCTAAAAATCAGCATTTTGATTTCAAGCAAGGAATAATGTCTTTTGGACATGGTTTATTCAACTCTCAGGATGATTTGGAAGGGTTCACTCCCAAAGTTCCAAACAGACTTGAGGTTTAAAGATTTACTGAGCTACCTATCAATCAATATGTTAAAAGTTTATATCATGTAGTCACAGATTAAAAGTTGGAGGGGGAAAAATTATCCCAGAATCAGAGAAAACTGTCAAATACTGCAATTAGACATTCCTCAAATGTTTGTGAAAAGATGTCAGAAAAATTTTGTTGAATTAAAGTGATAGACTGATGATAAGATTTTAAAATACTGTGACTTGACCTGTAACTAAAATGCCTTGTAAAAGATGCATGAAATAAATCAAAATTAGCAATTTCCTGCTTTAATTTGGTGAGAGAAAATTAAGACATTTATAGAAAAATCATTAATTAAATATTTGGAAAGTAAAACTAACTGAATGCTTTTATTTCAACATTTCTAAATGTTATGGTCTAAGAAAATAAAAAAGTGTCAATTAATGATTACCTTAATATGGATAATACTATTATCTCCTTTCCATGGCCACTCAACATGTATCATGTTAATATTTAAGAAACACTCAGAACAGGAGTTAATCTCAGTTCTTAAAGTTTTAGATGATCTCTATAAATTAACAGGATAGAAATTTAATTCTATTATTTTCAAAGTTTTCAATTTTGTAGAATAGATACTTTTTATTGTGAAACAGAATGAGGTTTATTTTTGGTATAAATGACATTTTTCTACTTAGAAAATTAATTACTGAGTAAATTTTATCATTACATTATTATTAATTCAGTAATTAAGTCATAGATCATCTGATACCAATGTTTAATAACTATTTAATATTTAATAAAACATTTTTTTCCATCTATGCAATGGTCTTCACACCATGTTCTTAAAAAAATTCACCCAGATGTGTTTGCCTCCAAGACAGCATCAAAGGTCAATATTAACACAAGGAATCTTGTAAGAACACAACTTAGCCTGCAGAAGGCTCACATGCCTAAACAGGGAAAATATTTTTTGTTTCCTAAGAATTTCTATGCTCTTGATAATACCTCAGATATTTGGCCATAATCCCCAAAATAAAGAATCAAAATGTTTTACTGCTTCACATTGAAATAATTTATCAGTAGATGATTAATGGGAGTTTTTGTTGGATCAATGAATGTTTAAAAATACCACTTTGCTCTTAGAAAATACTGAGATATACACATTTGAATTTCATTAAACTAATGATTTTTAATGCATGATTTATTAGATTTATATCTACATTTTAAGTACCTCATATGGTTTGGAGATAGTCTGTTATTCAGATTTACTTTTAAACAAGATCACAATTCTTGTAAATATTTTAAGTAAATACAAATTACCATTTATTTGATTCCATTCTGATTAGTTTACTTTTTAATTTAATATTACATGTACAAACTTAGGCCTCCTCTTTCCTAGTACAGTGTTCTCCAAATGTATAGCTGAGATTTTTGACCTAATGAAAACAATAGGAGTTGTGTTTAATGTTTGAAACACATAATTGAATAGGAAAAATTGCTCATTTCCATATAACTTCAACTGCCATTGCTAAGAAAATAAAAAAGCAAAGCATTATATTACTGAAATCTCATCTCAGTACATTTGCCTATACCTGCAAAAATACCATTCTCATTTAGATTTTCAAATTAGGTTTTAGCTATAAAAACATTGACTAGGTACTACTAGAGTGAAAAATGTATAATTTGCAGGATGGTTAGGATGATGATTAAGCAGAAAACAGTGAAGATATGAATTTGCAAGTGAGCAGCATGGAAGTGGTGATTCAAACATGAAAATTTTAATGGTCCCTTCCAAAGTATGATTCTGAAATATCTGAGTTAATGAAAACAATAATAATAAGGGGTGATATTGAAGTTCAAGGAAAAAAAACATAAATTCAACATATGTGAGGTGTAGAGAGTAAGAAATGTTTTAAAGTCACAAAGCAGACACTTGCAAATAAATATTTTGGTTGTCCCCAAATCTATCCGTCCTTCAGTTCTCATCTCAGCAAATGGCCATTTTGCATCTTGAGTCTGCTCTTATTTTTTCCTAAAAACTTATGTTTAATCCATCATCCGATCTTGATATATTTACTTTCAAAATATGTCCTAAACCTAAAAATTTCTCACCAACTCACCCAAGTTCCATCAACTCTTATTCAAACAAGTCTTCTTTGGCATCCCAGCACTCATTCATCTGTTCTCTACTAGACAACCAGAATAGTCCTTTTCAGATATAAATCAAATGATGTTTCTCCTTTGTTGCAAGCCTCCATTAGCACTCCTTCTCAATTAGAATAAAATGCTAGTATTAACTGCTATGTACTAGGCTCCAATTTCTCTAGCTCCCTGATGCCAGAATCACCTCCTTGCCTAATTATCTGCCCCTGGTTTACTGCTTTTTTAGCCATCATGGCCTCCCTGCTGCTATTCCTCAATAAAACATGCTTCTGCCTCGGGGCATTTGTGCTTACTGTCTCCTGTCTGGAGAGCTCTTCCCACACATTGGCTGGCTTTGCACCTCATGAAACTCTGCTCAAAGATCACCTCCTCAGAGACTTCTGCCTTGACCATGTGTTAAAGGGCACATAACCTACCACTCTCTACTTATCCTCATGTATTAGTTTTCTATTTGCTGTAACAAATAAACTCAAATTTGGTGACTGGAACTCAAATTTATTATCTTACAGTTCTGTATGCCAAAAGCCCCACTGTGCTAACATCAAGGTCCTGGCATGGCTGGGTTCTTTTCTGGAGGATCTAGAGAATCTGTTCCCTTGCTTTTCCAGCTTCTAGAGACCTCCTGTATTCCATGACCCGTGGCAGCCTTCCTCCATCTTCAAACCCAGCAACTAAGGGTCAAGTCCTTCCCAAGCTGCCGTCTCACTGCTTGTTGTCTTCTGTCTTCACATCTCTTCCTGAGCTGGGAAAGGTTTTCAGCTTTTAAAGACTCGCATGAATATATTAGGTCCACCCGTATAATTCAGGACCGTGTCTCCATCTCAAAATCCTTAACTGAAATCACATATGCAAAGTCCATTTCAGGATTTAAGATGATATAGTCACTAGTTTTAGGGCATGGACATCTTTGGGGGGGGGGGGACAATTTTGCCTACCACACCTCCTTACCCTGCTTTGTTTTTAACTTAAGCACTTATTACTATCTGTCATATTATATGCACGTTTATTGCTTACATTCTGACTCTGCTTAGTTAAATGCAAGATTCTTGAGAATGCATACTTCCTATGTTTTATTTACTGCTGTATCCCAAGGCCTAAAATAGTACACCACAATGCCCATGCCAATGCAAGGAATGGTAGGTTAAGTAGAAGAAAATGAACAAAACATTGAAAGTTTTTAATCAGATTAAACGTTATATATTTCAACAAAGATAAATAGACACAATTGCACCTTGACTGTTAAGCCAGATTATCTCCTAAAGATTTTGAAGATTTTGAAGAGTGTGTGGATATAGAGTAGAGGGGTAAAGAAAACAAATGAAGTCCAAATATTTCATATGTGGAGGATTACACATCAATATCTTCTAATTGAAAAGTGTGTGCACACATTAAAATTATCATCTGAATACATTCCCCTCTGTTATGGTTACAAATTTATTCTAGTGTTATCATTCAGTTTTTATCTCAACATTATATTTTGAGGGATTTTACATTAATAATAGGTAAGTATTTTTTTCTTTTGGCTTCAAAAAATGGGCACAGCATTCTTGCCTACATTACAGACTGTAAGCTCAAGGAGAACACATAGGATAAAGGGGGTATTCTAGTTTGCTAAAGCTGCCAGAATGCAAAACACCAGAAGATGGATTGGCTTTTATAAAGAGGGTTTATTTGGTTACAAAGTTACAGTCTTAAGGCCATAAAGTGTGTAAGGTAACACATCAACAATCGGGTATCTTCACTGGAGGATGTCCAATGGTGTATGGAAAACCTCTGTTAGCTGGGAAGGCACGTGGCTGGCATCTATGCCAGAGCTCTGGTTTCAAAATGGCTTTCTCCCAGGATGTTCCTCTCTAGGCTGCAGTTCCTCAAAAATGTCACTCTTTGTTGCTCTTGGGGCATTTTTCCTCTCTTAGTTTCTCCATAGCAAAAGTCTGCATTCAACGGCCATCTTCAAACTGTCTCTCATCTGCAGCTCCTCTCTTCTCAGCTCCTGTGCATTCTTCAAAGAGTCCCTCTTGGCTGTAGCAAGCTGGCTCCTTCTGTCTGAGCTTATATAGTGCTCTTGTAAACTAATCAAAGCCCATGCTAAATGGGTGGGGCCATACCTCCATGGAAATTATCCAATGAAAGATCTAGCCCACAGTTGAGTGATCATATCTCCACAGAAACATCCAATCAAAAGTCTCCAACCCAATCAACACCAATATGTTTCCTGCCCATGCAAGATTGCATCAAAGATAATGGCATTTGGGGGAACATAATACATTCAAACTGGCACAGGGGATAATCATGAGGAGAAAGATTTTCAAAGCCCTAGTAATTAATACCTATAATTCTCTTCATTTTACGATATATAGCCATTTATGTGTGATTTTTTTGTGCTGAATTTAAATCTATCGTCATATTATACGTGATTCACATAGCTGTATCAATAATGCAAAAAAGAATTAATTTTTTACTTTTATGTGAATATGTTATCAGTTTAATAATTATTTCACTGGCTTCCATCAGGCATAAATTTCTTCTTAAAAAACATTAAAGAAAATATGAAAACTAATTAAATGATAGATTATGCTAATTATAGTGATAAAGATGGAGGCATTCAAGAATGTGAATGGGACTTTAGGAGCAAATGGGATAATGAATCATTAACTCCTATTTTACTATAGACCACCTAATCTTCCATCCTGGTTTTGGGGAATCACCCCGTTGTTGAGGTGACAACCAATCTCTGCTAAGCAAGGAACAGAGGTCTCCAATAATTATACCAATCTTGGAGAATTTTCTATTCTAGGACTACATTGTGAACTGGGTTTTTCCCACTATCCTTGATGGCCTCCTGCACTTCCTCCTCAATTCAGACCTTTTCTCTTTGCTACTCATTCCCCTTAAACCCCGTACAAATTTTAAGAAACTGAAAAAGTCTAGATTGATTCATATTAGAGTGAGTATCAACCTACTAAAAAAAAAAATGGAAAATACTTCTAGAAGGCTTCTTAAGGGAAGTGTGAGTGAAAGAGAAATGCAGCTTGGGATGGAGATAGAGAAGGCAACCTTTTTGATAAATAAAAAAAATAATAATGCTGTCTAAATAGACTTCAATGATTACAATACGTTGAATTTCATGTTCATACAAGCACATTTAAAATTTTTAGGATTGTTAGAAAGTTAATTGATGTTAAGATTGTGAGTCAATTATAGCTTTGCATCTTTGCATTAACTTAGGCCATCTGTACAGTTAGAGGAAATTGTCCCCAAGAATGCTCTCACTTCTGATACTGGCTGTAAGTTTAGGGGGTTCCTAAAACCATCCTCAGTTTCAATAATTTAAGAGAATCAATCACAGAACAAAATGGAAAGTATTATACTCATGATTAAGGTTTATTACAGGGAAAGGACACAGAATAAAATAAGCTAAGGGAAGAAGTCCATGGGGTGGAGTCTAGGAAAATACTTCCATTGTTTTTGTCCATGGAGTAAGGATGTGTTACTTTTCTAGTAACTGTATGTGATGCTACACATGGAGTATTGACAACCAGAGTGCTCATCCAAGGTTCGGTTTTCAGAGTTTTCACTGGGGCTCCATTACATAGACATAGCTGAATGATTGCCAACATGCTTGATCTCAGCCACCATGTTAAATTGACATCTCTTGACCCAAAGCCTTCACCACATATCACATTGCTAGTCTTTCTGACATGGCCAGCTCCCATGCTAAAATGCAGCCAAATCCCCCTAAATCACATTAGTATTATCCAGCTAGCCCAAAGCCCTCAGGCAAACAAAGATTACCTCCCAGAAACTGAGGGCAAAGACCAGACCTCTTTTTGGGCAAGTTTAAATTCTGTACCGCACAACCTTAAATCTTCCCCACTTTCTGGAATTCTTTGTTTAGAAATACTGGTTTTGTTAAATGATGAACTCTTGTTTATTTTAAAATATTGGTCATTTTCTTTTAACTTTGAATAATGGTCTTTTTACTATACTAGAATGATAGCAAGTAATAAAAATTATAAATTGATAAAGGATATATATAAGGAAAAATTTCCGTTCCTGGAATAGGGACCAACTCAGGGATTTCACCAATAATCATTCTTATGCTTTGCTGTGTTTTGTTTTTAAAATTTTATTTTAATATTTAAAACTAGGCAGTAATTGGGCTATTCTCAGTTTTAGCAAATCACCTAAAATTTGTCTTTTATTGTGTATTATTTGCAAATACATTTAGTTCATTTTTATTAATTGAGTTAGAACAAGAAATGCAAAGTGCTAGCAACTTTACTTAGCTTGAGATCTTGTATCTAGTTGAATATTTACCAAACTAACTCAATGATTAAAATTATGAAATATAATCCTCTATCTAAAAATAAACTCTTCTATATCAGAGAGCATTGATTCCAGCTCTTAATTTAACTGTGGATTGAATCAGATTTTTTATTAAACTCTACATATTTTATCTTGATGACTTTTTCAGCAAAAGTATATTTTGATGCAGGAACCATGATATAGAAAAGAATAAATCTTTACATAAAAATTAAAGAAACAATAGCATTGTTCATTGCAAAAATCAGTTGTTCAAAAACATTTTTTCATAATTTTCCTAAAATATAGTATGATACCCAAGAATACCAAATAGTTCAATAGCACTTTTCCTGCTCTTGTTTTTTCTGTTTTGTTTTGCTAACACTGGAAAGTGACTGAAAAACTAGCAAAGATTAAATAGCATGTATATGCATAATATGTCTGATAAATTGAGTATCCCTTGTAGTGGTTGCAGCTACCTGTGGAATAGAACTCCTTGGCCAATTAGGAGTTGGAGGCAAAGATTTAAATGTTACCTGGCAACACACAGAATGGTTTCTTATAAAAATCTTTGGAGTAAAGGACATTCTTTATGATTCTGAACTTACCTCAAGCATTAGTTAATCAAGGAAAATTATCCAACTCCCTTCCCAATTTCCCCTTTCCCCAGGTGGGTCAGCACTCTTGTAAGTTGCAAAAGAATCTAGTGGCTTCCTTCAGAGCATCTATCACACTGTATAATAATAAAACAATTTATGTAATTAAATGATTATCCTTCATTCCCACTTTGGTGTGAGCTCTGTGGGGTTGAGAATTGAGTGAGCTATTCATTACCCTAGCATTCCTGGCTCCCCAGGGCTAAGGAACATATCTCACATATAGTAGCTGTTCAATAAATATCTGGAGAACAAATAACTGAATTCATTAATGAATTTAATTTTACCTGTTATTTCACTGAATCCATGTGCCAGTACCCCCACGCTAGAGTTCAAATGTTGCAGTCAGGTCCAGCTTAATATGAGTCAAGAAAAACTTTGTTAATATTTAATTATAATGAGTAGATTTATCAATGCGTTTGTCTCTTAAATGCCAAGAATAGTTTTTATTCAATTATTCACCTATGAAAGGAACTTTTTAGTCCATGGGCAACATAATACTGCATTTTCAGCTAGTTACTAAGCAGGACTGACCACATAAATTGTGTGGCCTGATGCAAAATTAAAATGTCGGCCTCCTAGTTCAAAACAAATTAAGAAATTCAAAAATGCAAGAACAAAGCATTAAACCAAGAGTAGCATCCTTCTAAGCACAGATATCTGTGCGACTGCACAAATTGCACACCCATGAAGCCAGTTCTATTAATCAAGAAGTCATTATTGGTATCCTTTAGTTTGGGACTCTGATTTTCTAAAATTCCTCTTCCTATTTTCTCTCTTTTTCTTTCTTCCTCTTCCTCTTTCTCATCCTAATGTCACATGAAGGATTACAGAGTGGAGAGTATTATGAAAAAAGGACCTGGGGCAAAGACAGACATCTGTATGCAAAACAAGCTATCATCAACAATGGAGAATATCATGAAGAAATTAACAAACTCTGCTCCTTCTCCTTTGCACTCTTGGAAGTCCTTGTGGGGCTTCTATTCTCAGCATGCTTTTATGGTGGGACAGCAGGATATAGGCTTTTCGTATAATCCTCACTACCAGCTATCATCCATCCCCCCTACCATGCTGACCACTGAAATGAAATACGTAGCTGACATTCATCGGAGTTGTAATACTCTACTTGGAAACCTCAAGAGTAGCTAGTTATACATTCATCACACACTTGGAAAAATTCCCTTCATATCTCTGCATTCATTTACTTTTGTGCATTATTTATTTTCATTTATATCTCTCTCATTAGATGATAAAATTTTTTTCCAACCAGGACCATGGCTATGGTTCTCCCTCACAATCTCACAAATAGCATAATGTTTTGCAGGGAATCTGCATGTAATCTATATGAGAAATTCCAGGGAAGGTGGTATAGTAGGGAGCTATGCAACTCACTTCTTCCCCAAAAACATCTAGTGGACAGTTGGAAATTGTCTGAAACAACTTTTCTGGGGCTCCAGAGTCAAGGGGAGCACAGCATGCAGGGAATAGCAGGACAAAGAGACAGAGAAATTGAGGTAAAGAACTGTGAGTAACTTACTCCACAGTGACAGCCAGTGCCCATTGCCCACTCTTGAAGCAAGTCACCTCAGGTCTGGTCCTCGGCTGGCTATTTTTTCATGAATTTTGACGAATGTATGTCACTATTACAATGTATTATTAATAAGGTGGTATATGGGTAAAATGTACCTAATACAAACTATGGATTTTAGCTAACAGTAATATTTTAATATTATTTCATCAATTGTAACAAAGGTATCACACCAATGGAATGTGTAAACAATATGGGGGTATATGAGAATGTTGTATATTTTGCATCACTTTTATGTAAACCTACAATATCTCCAATTAAAAAACTACTAATTAAAAATTATGATAAGTAAAATAAATCAGACACAAACTACTACATATGGTATGATTCTATTTGTATAAAATGGAAATATAAGTAAATCTATAGAGACAGAATTAGATCAGTGGCTATATATGGTTGGGAAAGGATAGACGGATTGAGAGGTGGCTGCTAAGGGGATGAGGCTTTTCTTTTTGGAATAGTGCAAATGGTCTAAAATTGATTGTGATGATGAATACACAACTGTGATTATAGTAAAAGCCATTGATTGTACACTATGGATGATATGGTATGTGAATATATATCAATAACTGCTTAAAAATGTGATTGCACAAACAGATCTTTCATTTGTAAACCAGTAGTTTTAAGCCAGGATTTCTCACTTTTCTAGATTGCCTTAAAGCAAATTTTGGCTTGCAGAACCAAATTCCACATTTTGAAAACTCAGAATGTTGACCACCCCCAATTTCTGATTCAGTAGGTCTGGGATGGAGTCTGAGAAGTTGCATTTATTACAAGTGCCCAGATGAGGCTAACTCTCCTGGTTCATGGGCTATATTTTGAGAACCATTGTTCAAGGTCATGTAATTGGTGATAGAGGTAGAATACCCAATGGTCTGCAGAAGTTTCCTAAGGATTAGTGTCACCATGTACTGGGTACATGTTAGTTTCCCAGCTGACTTACTAAGGCAAGATAAACTACTCATTGTGAACAATTTCCAGTTAGAGATTCACTACCTAGAACTTGAAAACTTGAAGGGTGTTCAACTTAGCTTGCATGTATTTGGTAGGATTCCTCTGCCTGATCTTTGGAAAAGAGTAAAGGAAGTTATGGAAGGCATTTAGAGGAAGAGAAAATAATCTGTGTGCTGTTAAAAAATGATGAAAAGAAATAAAATTTTGGTGGATTTCAGCTTTGTTAAAGTGAATTGAAGGTTAAATATCATGGGAATTATTATATTAAATTAACTTTCTTAAATAAGTGTCCTAGTCAATTATGAAAGGCTGAATTAATAGGTACTCAGAAAACCAAGTTCCTTATCTAATATTCTCACCTTTGGCCTACCATTGCCTTGTGGAACCTGTAGCTTCTCTAGCCACCCATTACTGTGGTGGTGGAGATGGTGGTGATTCCTTAATAGAAGGAATGACAGTATTTTTTTTTTTAATGTTCAACCCTCATCAGGGTCAATTCCTGGGTGGAGAGGGTCACATTCTAAAGGTCATAGTCCAAGTACTTGGTAGGATACTGTTATAAGAGGAATGAGGAACACAAAACTAATGGAGCAGCTAGAACCTGCACTGCCTAAAATGGGGTGGAGACGATGGGGAAAGTTTCCATTGTGCAACAAGCATTCATAAACCAGTCAACTGCATGAATTATTTAGCTCTGCTAACATTTCTAAATAAAATGTAATGTATACTTATAAAGTGTTATGGTAAATGATATCAGCCATCACTGTACTAGCTACTCTCCTATGTTCCACTGAAGCTTATTTACATATTTCTCATAAGCTCTATTAAAAATAAACATGGGAAACAATTCTTCATGGATCTCTTACATTTCATCACTAACCTTTCTTTTGTTCTGTACTCTTTCAAGGATATATGTATAGGAACAGACTTGGATGATAGAGGTAGTGTGTCCCCACTATCTCTATAGAGGGAAGGTTCTTCCTTTGAAGAAAAGTTCAGATAGTTTTCCTCACAGCATTTTAAAAAAAAAATCAGATACTGTAAGCTTGGGGTCCCTCAGCTGTGATGCAAACACAATGCATGTACAGCATACCTCTGAGGCTATCTCAGGTGTCTCCCAAGAGGGACAAAGATAATCGACACAAATATTATCAAAATGGTCATGTTGCTTTCTGTGAACTTTTTCTCTGGCTTTGTGCCTCATGTCAGCATTAATGAAACTGACGTGCTAACTTGCTACCTTCCAAGAAAGGTAAAATTTCACACCATTAGGAGTTCTTCCCAAATTATAAGGGAAGAAAAGGGGGAGGAGACACGGAATGATATTTTGAGAGAGAAGAAATAACAATAAGGCTTGTGATTTGCCTGATCTTTTATAATAGTTATTTAACTTATTTAAAAATATTGCCTTTTCTTTAAAAAGCTTTTAAAAATTCTTAGAATAGTTTTACAGAGTTATGATTTTGTTCAAAATGCTACGTTAGCACTCCGACCAATTCCCTGCCTTGAAAATAAAACTTAAAATAAGATATAATTATAAGGGATTCTATTTATGTTCGTTAAATACAAGCACAAGCACATTAGAATTAAAAATTTATTCTTTTCCATGTTTTTTTTAAATTCAAAAGTTTTTCTTTCATTTACTTCCTCAGGCATAAAGTTAAAATCACAACCAGGCAGTGTAAATTCATTCCTGATTACATTCACTTCACCAATGTTTCGATATTTAAAATAGGCCACTAACTTTATTCCAGCATGGATGGAAGCAGTCAGATTGAATAAAAATTTAGTTTTCAATCAACATGAGAATTATTCAATCTATTTTTTTCTATTTTGCTAAGAAGGCAGGATTCAATTTACTTGTAAATCTTTTCATATGTATCAAATTTTTAAATTAAAAATAGTAGAAAAAAGATGAAGCAGTGTTATTCATGTTTTATATAAGAAAGTCAAGAAAGTAAAGCACTGACGTTAATATCTAAATACATAGAACAGGTAGGAATAAAATAAATTTAAGATCACGTTTCCTTTAATTAACGCTGTTATTTTATACTTTTGGAAAAAAAATTACTGAATATTTTATCTGCCCCCCCCACTCTGTCTTCCCCCAACTCCATGTCCAAAGTTTTATTATCTAAGAAAGGCTGAGTTATAGTTAAATAGTACAGGCTTCAGTAAGAGTTAAATTGATGATGACAAAAAATACCCTAGCTACTTTATGCAAAAAATAATTTAATTTAATCTGACAGAAAAAAAGAATGCCACAGAGGGGGCAGCTAGAAGCTGAAATCAGTAGAACTAGAGAAGAATGAAGAGGCCAGAAGAGACTGCCCTGTGCCTTGCCATGCAACAAAGTAAGGGCCGAGGATCACTAGTAGCCAGCCCCAGAACACCACAGTCTTAGGGGAGAAAGCATCGCTTTGTTGAAGTCTTGATTTGGACATTTCCTTAACCTCAAAGCCATGAGCAAATAAACTCCCATTGTTTAAGCCGAACCATTGCATGGTATTTTCTTGAGCAGCCAAGAAAACTAGAACAGTGGTTTAAAAAATTAATAGAAAGAAACGGCTTAGATAGATATGAAGAATACTTGTAGCACCCAGAATCACACATCTATTGATGTGGTCATAAAAGCCACCACTACTGTCACAGATCATGTGACCACAGAACCAAGCTTCCTCTGCCATTATCAGAGCAGTCAAATTAATGCCTCACACTTTGCCTCTCTCCTCATTACACTTGGTTCCTAATTCAAGCATGATAAGTGTATCTGAAATTCTTAATATGAATCACCACCCCTTACACTCTACCCCAATAATAACTGCAAGGGAATTGCAGTTTTCAGTTTTAACAGCCTCTACAGAACAATAAGGCAGGATAGAATGAGACTAGAATAACTGTGTTAACCAAAGTATGAAAATTTATTTTTCTGCCAATGTATTTGTAGTGAGTAGAGCAATGTTGACATTGTCTACTCTGGTCACATATCCCTAGAAAGAGAACTGTTTGAGAAAATTTTTGTTAGAGTAAAAATTGATATCTCTCACAACATTGAAAAAGTCCCAGGAAATGGTGTCTGAGACACTATTACTTTAAAACAATTGTTTTGGTTTGCTAAAGCTGCCAGAATAGAATATACCCGAAATAGGCTGGCTTTTACAATGGGGATTAATAGCTTACAAATTTACAGTTCTAAGCCCATGAAAATGACCAAATTAAGTCATCAACAGGGTGATACCTTCTCGCAAGAAAGGTCACCAGCATTTGGAACATCTCTGTCACATGGAAAGGCACACGGCCGGCTTCTGCTGGTCCTTTTCTCCTGGGTTTCCTGGCTTCCTCACTCAGCTCCTCGGGGGGCATTTCCCTATGCTCTCCAGACATTTTGTCTTTTATCTTCTCATAAAGGACTTCAGTAAAAAAAAGAATTTATTGGGTCACATCTCAATTCAAATATCCCAGCTCAAAAGTCCCACCCAGAATAGGTCTGCACCCACAGGAATGGATTAAAAGACCATGGCCTTTGCTGGGGTACCTAACAGCTCCAAACTACCACACAAGTATGCAGCTATCCAGCGAGGGAAACCTCAAAGAACTATGCTCAAAGAATATTGTTTAGTAACGACATGGCACACTATTAGGTGTATAATAATTCCACATGAAGCAGGAGTTTTTTTTTTTTTTTTTTTTTTTTTTTTTGTTGACTTTACTGAAATAGGGTCTTTTACATTTGCAATGAAGGGGCCCAGTTTCAAAGGGGGCCATTATTATAATAAGAACAGAATGCTCTTCAATTTCTTAAGTGTTTTATTATAGTATAGTCTTTTCTGTGTAAGTTTACATTTAGTTTTTAAAGATGTATATATATATATATATATATATATTTTTTTTTTTTTTTTTAAGCAATCAAATTTCAATTGCTTATAATGGACATGTGGCTTCTCCTCATGTTGAGGGGCACTGTTTTGTGAGGCAACAGCCCATTCATAGAGAGCTGTCTTTTTCTGACTTGCCACGCTCTTCCATTGACTCAGAGCGGTGACTATATGGGAACTTAACCCAATTCACAGGATGAGTTTAGATAAGTGTGATGGTTAGGTTCATGTGTCAACTTGGCCAAGTGATGGTGCCCAGTTGTCTGGTCAAGCAAGCACTGGTATAAACATTACTGTAAGGACATTTGTGGCTGGTTAATAAACCAGAAGGCTGATTACATCAATGAAGGGAGTATCTTCCACAATGACAATTCAATCAGCTGGATTTAATCCAATCAGTTGATGACTTTTAAGGGAGAAGAGAGAATTTTCACTGCTTCTTCAGCCAGCCAGCCTCTCCTAGGGAATTCATTGAAGACCCTCATCGGAGTGCCAGCTTGCAGCCTACTTTATAGAAATTCTCTTTTTCAGTTACTCAGCTTCTCCTGGGGAATTCATCGAAGACCTCTACTGGTGTTGACAGCTTGCTGCCTGCTCTATGGAATTTGGACTTATGCATCCTGCCCTACAGAATTTGGACTCATGCATCCTCACAGTTGCATGAGACACTTTTATAAAATCTCATATTTGTGGATATCTCCTGCTGATTCTGTTTCCCTAAAGAACCCTGACTAACACATAAGGTTTTCAGGGAAACCCAAAAGAAGTAGAGAAACTTGCGGAACCCCAAGCTAACCTATTTATAGGATGAAATACATTCAATAGGCTAACATATCAACTTGCCTAGAGAGGCCTTCTTTCACAAGGAGGATATTAAAGAAAATATGATGAGTATTATTACATTCATTGTCAAAGGCACTCACTCTCTTTATATCTATGTGTATGTCTTTATCTAAATTTCTGAACTTTGGAATACATAAAAGTTTTGTTTATTAGTTACTGAATAAAGTGAACCAAAAAAAGCAAAACAAACAAACAAACAAAAAAACACAATAACTTGATGGGGATTAAGTCAGGCCCCACACAAAGGACATGTTCAAGTCTTAACCTCATTACTGTGGGTGTGAACACATTTGTAAATAGGACATTTGTAGATGTTATTATTAGTTAAGGTGTGGACTAATTCTGAGTTCCTATTTAGAGGAAGTCAAATTGAATTAGGGTGGGCCTTAATCTAGATGACTGGAAGCCTTATAAATTATAAATTTGGACACAATCAGTACGAAGAAGCCAGGAGAGAGAAGTCAGCAGACACCAGGAGAGAGATTGCCATGCGGCAAAGGATTGCTGGAGCACTACAGGTTCTGGGAGAAAGCAAGGCCTGTCAATACCGTGATGTTGGACTTCTAGCCTCTGAAATCATGAGACAATCAATTCCTGGTTGTTAAGCCAACACTGTGTGGCATTTATCATAACAGTCCCAGCAACCTAAAACAAGTATCAATAGCACTTGTTCATATTTCAAAATTTAAAACAATTGTGATTAGAATTGATTTTGAGACAAGAGCAAAAATTTGCTTTTCTGCTAAAAAGCCACAAAATACACTCCATGTGATAGAGATATCACAGACACTGCTAGCATTTGTACCCAATTCTGTTACCTCCTTCCCTAAGAGTTCCAGTGACTTTTGTCTGGGAAAATAGCTCCCCAGAATAAATACTACATTACTCATCCTTCCTAGCCATAATCTGTGGCCAAGTGTCTCATTCTCAGCCCATAAAAGCATAGAAGTATTGTGTATATCTTCTGGGTCATGTCCTTCAAAAGAAGGAACACATTTTTCCCTTTTTTATTTTACTATCTCTAGAAGACAGATGTGGATGTGAGCACTCTTGGATCTATAAATAAGTTTAACCTCTTAAGAATGGTTGAGCATCAAGACAGAAGGAGGCTGAATGACTACACAGGGCAAAGCAGTCAGACCAGCTCAGAAATTTATCTAAGAGAAGAATAAACTTCTATCTTGTAAAAGAAACTTATTTTCAGAATATATCAGTACAACAAGTACTCATCTTGCTTCCAATCTAAGACTTTGGTTATTTTCTCAACTGGACTTATTTAAATGTAGCACCCCCCCCCCAAAATTCCTAACATTATGTAGCAATTCATTCTGAAACTAGCAACGAAGAAATAAATAAATGCACTAAGAGTTAACCTAATAAGAGATTTAATTTAAGTGTGCACCTAACTCATTGCATTTAAGCATGACATAATTAACCTATGGAGTATAAGGTTACATAATCTTTGTAAACCCTCTTTAATGTTTCAATAGCAGAATTATATTGATGACACACATACGAACACATACAATACAGAAAAAAATGGGATGCTTACTTTTATCTGACTCAGAAATTAAGGCACTATGTTGAAACAGCTAATGGGCATGTGATCTAGGGTTAACTGTCAGAATTCTAGTTCTATTGTTATGCAATCTTAGCAGGGTAATTAGAACTTTCCAGACCTTAATGTCCTCATCTACAAAATTAAAATTTTCACAAATCCTTTCCTACTTTAAATATTATTTAGCTGAGTGGAAATATTTCTTATTTTAAAATATAAAATTATTTGGTAACATTGGTCATGTAATAACCTTGTGATAAACTAAAATTTTTGAAATCTAATTTAAAATCCATACCCTCTATTTTTTCTCCAGACTGAGCTCTTTTCTTTCCCATTATGCTGACCTTATAAGGGATTCACTGACAGAATAGTCAAATATGTACACAAAATGCAGTAAGAAAAAGTATCCTACTGGAAAACAAACCTTGTATTATAGTTCTAACCTTGCCACTAGTCAGCTATGTGCTCTTAAGCAAGTCATTTAGGATTTCTGAGCATTGTCGTCAAAGACAGTCATAGCTGGACATGAATTTCACAATTCCTTATCTAGCTTTAAAATTATTTTTATCAATTGACACTTTATGTATTTATATATGACTGTATATCTATGGAATCTACATGTAGCCAGAAAAATGTAAATATGTTAATTATTTTGTGGAGCTATACTGACATCCTTTGGTAAAGTCTTGGTTAATTCCAATTTAATGTAGAGATAGAAATACAGGGAGATGGACAGTTAGATGGTTGATAAGTAGATAGAGCCATCCATATGTATTTTCCTGAAAATCAAACTATTGATGAGAAAAAAAAAAAGAAAAAAGAGAGAAGCTTGTGTGCGGTCCAAAGTACAAAATCTGTTTTAAGAGTATTGCTTGTCTGTCTGAATTACTATTAACATACATTATCCATAAAATATAAAAACGCAAAGCAGATAAGATCGTGGGCAAGACGGTAGCATGCACATTCCAAAATGATGAGCAAGGTATGTTCTCTGGTGACAATAAGAAACATAAAAGGGTATTTGGAGAATCAAGAAGAGAAAGTTCGATGAACGCAAAAATAAATAAAATTTCAAACTGCAACAGAAATCTCTTTGGTAGCATACATCACATCCGGATGGAATTGAACTTGGCATTCCGTTGATACTTGTATTTCGTCGTTCTGGTGTCAGGAAGGTGCAGGAATATATATGCCAGAAAAAGAAAAGAAACCAGTTTTTTAAAATTGCAAGAAGCAGTCTTGCTCCTGAGGTTGCATTATGAACGCAGGCGGATTAGGTTAGGCTGATTACCTTAGCCTTGAAACAGAGAGGCTTTCTGCCCCGCGGGGGAGGGGACTCCTTTCATCCACAGCCCTCCTCGTGGAGGCGCCCACCCCTTGCATTCACTTGCAAATCGCTGTGTGCTCGCAAAAGCCAGCACTTCCCCAGTCTCTAACCTTCCCTTGGCGAGTGCTGCAGCTCCATCAGCAGAACCTTTCTCTCTGTGTGAGGAAGGGCTTTTCCCTCCCCTTTCCTTTTTTTTTCTCCCCTTAATCAGAAGCACTGAATGAAAGCCAATCAGAGAGAGAGCTCGCCCCCGTTTTCTTCGGTTCCCTGCCGTCCAGAGTTAAAAGTGATGCTGAGAGAAAGCTTGAGTTAGATTGAAGTAGAATCAGTGATAGAAAATAACAGCTGAAAACAAACAAAAAAGGTGACATAGTGACAATTTCTCAAGGGTTATTTTGGCTGGAACAACTTCCGTTATCCAGAAGCTGAAAATAAAAGGTAGGAAGACTTCATCTCTTCTTTCAACTCCCTTAAGGTCTTTTTATTTTCTCTCTCTGGGGAAAAATGTTAAGTTGTGTTTAACAATGATTTCCAAATATTTATCTTTAATGAGTAAGTAATTTAAATAAGCATACAACTCTATATATTAGATTCTAGAAGTGTCTGCTTTGAATATATGGGCAATGTAAAACTGAATAAATTATATATGTTGTGCTCAGCAGTGGGGCATGATATCAGAGTTTGGGAATTAATTCATTCTTAAGAAATGCTAAAAATATTATGGAATATAATTTGTCCTGCTTATGTTGTTCATCTTTATTTTCAAAATCAGTTTCATGGGTAACTGATGCTGTAAACTCTAACATTAACATTACTTTGCATTCCATATGAATGGATGCACTCTGCACTTATAGTGATAGTTCATTGCACATTCAATATAAAGATACATGGCAGGTGGAAGACAGATTTTTTTGAAACTGTCAATAGTCACTAAGCATCTGCATGAATAAAACAGATTGACATCCATCAGAAACAGAATAGGCATAACTACTATATATACATTTTATATCTGAGTCAGAAGTATGAGGGGGAAAAGATGAAGAGGAAAGAGTAAATGCATGTAGTCAGCAGTTGCAGCATTTATTGTCTCTGCTGCAATAAAATCCATATTTTATGTGGTGTTAAATTAATGCAGCACATTGCGAGTCTAAGTGCATGTCCCTAACAAGAAACTATTGATAGCACTGTAAGTATGAGCAAAAGCAGTGGTCTGAAAGTGTTTTTATGCTACTGCAAAAAAAATCTACATTCTTCTTATCATAAAAGGGAAGGGGGGCATCTACACGTGCAATCAGAGAAAACATCATTTTAAAACTGGCCTATCATCTTTTGCTTCCAAAAACCAGACCTATTTCCTATAATTGTAGTTCCTCATTCCAGTAAAAGCTTCTATTTTCTAAAACTGCACATCAATTACTTCTTGGCTGTTTGGAAATGCATTTTTTTTTTTTCCTCTCTCTCTCTCATTCTCTCTCTCCTTTTCTTGAAAGATGCATATTGAAAATAAGCTGTCCATCTAATGATGGCAACAACTGTTTACCTCAATGCATGTTAGTAGACTTTCTCCCTCCACACCATCCCCCTCTTTCCTTCTTAAAAGCATAGCTACAAGAGCTTCTCTGTGGTGAATAACACTTGGCAAGAGTGTGCTCATTTTTTTTTTTAGGTCTGGTATGGTGAGGATTTTTAATTAGCAGAACTTTCATGAAAACATTATGTCATTGACAGAGCTGTGTTTTCATTTTTAGTTAAAGTAATGAAAGAAAAAAGGAAGAAGTTGTGTCCTAGAGAAATAGGTAAATAAATTGCATAGCTAATCTGCCCTGCTCCCACCCCCCAGTGTAGTAAATGTGGCACATATGTATTCAAGATGCAATGCATAAGGAAATAGTGGGGTTTTTTTTTTGGGGGGTTGCATATTAAGGGATGGGGGAGTGATCAAATATAAGCAGCATGTGTCTTTGGCTGAGGGACACACCAAATACTAACCCATCCTGATGATAAAAGCATAAAGAAACACTTCTTTCATTTGCCTTCACTCTTTTTGTTTTCCTTTGGCTGTGTTTTCAAAGTATGAGTCAATGTCTGCTTTCATTAAATCAAATACTTCTTTGGTTTCACATACTTGCTGCTATCAAACTGACTTCCCTGGAGAATGCATATGCCTTCCCTGACTCCAATCAAAGAATAGAATTCCATACACTTAGCTGTCTGGGGTGGGGGGTGAGGGGAAGCCCAGGGAAATGGGAAAAGAGCATGGAAACTGTATGAGCCACTCACATGCATATGCATATGTGTGAGGTCAATGGTTAAAGTGCCTGGTACCTGATCCTGATCAATGCTTTACTTGATGTACCTTAATGTTTATAAAAACTAGCTGTTTATTGATGAGAGTAGTATGGTAGAGGTATTCATTTTAATATTTCACCATCAGTTGTTTAGCTATGTTGGAATTTTTTTCAAAAAATATGAAAGAGGTAATAGAATATAGATTTTCTATCTAGAGAGATACCCATTTCTGGCACATGAGAAATTTAGTGTTATCTGAAAGAACTATGATGTATTTTTTTTCTTGTTGAAAATAATATTTGAAACTGAAATGGTCAATTCAAAATATGTGATCCCTGTTCACAGTCTAGGGAGAATTTCTTGAAATTTGCCATACAAACAAATAACTGAGCCGGGGTGTATAAGATCTGGGTGGTTTCCGAGCATCTGACTTATTTCCTATGTTTCTTAACCTACTTTGCAGCAAGCGATAACACCATGTCCTCCTGGACTATGTCATTTTTATACCAAATCATTCCGCTAGGCAGCAGCACAGGAGCAGCATTGCCTGGGATGATGCTGATTCAGCAGCAAAGTGAACCTTATTGTTGTCAAGCATTATTATCAGTAATGGTGGCATATAGTAAGCAATAATACAAATCAGAGGATGTAAACCCAACCACTTCTAGTCTAGCCTTCGGGCTTCCAAAAGCATTAGTGATAATAAATTGTGTGTTCTTATTTCTACCATGCAAATTGCATTCTAATCCAGTTGTCACCTTAGAAGTGCTTGTAAGATACTAAAACAAAGTAACAAAGTATAAAAAGAGAAATATAAAAAATGATTTGTGCCTATATAAGTAATTTTATGCAGATAATCCAATCTCAAAATTTCAGGTCTACATTTGAAACTGTACTTTTGACTAACCTGTCACATTTTCTGGAATAGGATTTCAAAAAAGTCCATTTACTATCCTTATTAAATAAAAGTCATGCCTGAAATAGGGTGAAGTGACAACAAGGTAGCCTGAAAGATGCCCTCTTTAGGCTTGTACTGAGAATGGTGAAATTGATTAAGCATTGTACTAAATTTCATTTATAGTCCCCATTGTGAATATTTTTTAAAAAAATGATAGTCTAAAAAATGGCATTATGAATACACTTTTGAGAAATGAAGGTTAGCATAGAAAATTCTATTTTCCCTTTCTTGACACTTTATCAGACCATGAATTCATCAAGAAAATTTTGTTTTGCATTAGTTAAAATATGAAATATATAGATAGAAAAATTGTTGAATCTGCCTCAATTTTTTCTAGTTAAAGCATATAGAACATATTCACAGAGTAATAGTATGGGATTTCCTTATTTTATCCCAATTAATTTCAACACCTTAAAGTGCAGATTATTTATTTTACACTTGTAAGAATAAGTGAACATCTCAAACAATCACCAAGAGATGCCTGTTTTCTAAGGTAACAATATCAGCTCAGGGTCACCTCCAACCTACACTTCTTTTCTGCTCCACAGCAGACTCAACTCACTTGACAGTTTAGTATGAGCCCATAGCCCTTTTAAAAATCTATTTGTGTCTTTTTTAACTGGAAGTATCTCTAAAGTAGAGGAAGCCATTTTTGTATTTGCCATGCCATCTTCTTTTTAGTACTCAGCCCAACCAACTCAAGAGAAAAACCTTGTAAGAAAATCACATCTATCCCACTAAAGATGCAGGTTTCTGGGAATGTATTATCCTTAGTGCAGTAATAACATTGATCAGTTAAAATAATCTCACATTTTTTTTCTCCAAACTAACTTTTGCTCAACTCTCTGTTATCAACACAACTTCTTAAAAAAGTAACTTTTGAATTTTATAAGGAAAGTGTTTTATTTTCACCAATTTCTATTTATCCTATTTCTGTCTTGCAATATATTGTACCCTTCTATATTACTGAATCATTTATTAAATGTTAACCATATTTGTGGTGAATTAGCTGCAAATTCAATAAGGACTGGCAAAATAAAATTGTATTTCATGTAATTTTAGAAATGAAATGTTACATTCCTTTGAAAATAACTCCTGCCTGTGGGCAGTTGAAATGCCTTCATACAACAATCCCTTGTAGAAATGGGATACACAAACTTAAGAGAGTTTCTCATTAACATTATAAAGCACTTTACCAAATCATGTGATGTAATCTCAATTTTCAATCCACGCTTTTTTTTTTTTTTAAGAAAACAGTCTTGTTTCTACAAATGCTATATGATGCAGAAATATAAATCAAAGTTAAATGGGTAAATGACGTTTCAATCTTAAGGACAGGATTAAGCAATAGGTTGTAGGAAATAAGACAGCATTGCTTCATAACAGGAAATTCAACATTAAATGATGTCTAAACACTTCAGAGCCCTGCTAATGCTCATAAATGTAGGGCTCTCCTCTCCCACTCTTTCTCTTTCCCTCTCACTCTCCCTCTCCTTCTCTCTTTCCCTCCACTCCCTCCCTCATTTATGACAGTTACAAAAGTCCTTGAATGAATTTCCCATGTGCTTTTTCGTTATCACCCATTATTAAGTAATATTTCTGTAAATCTTCTGTGTTTTATAGCTAGTATTCTATCATCTGCCACAGTATATATTGAGTTTATTAAATTATCCTTTGTATTACTGCATAAAGTACATGACACTTCTGTTGACTAGAGTGTGTCAATAAGAATAAAAGCAATCCTTATAGATAATTATAACACCTAGGCATTTAAGCAATTGAAACTGGTACAAATGCATTTGACTGCTGTAGCAGGCAAATTATGGGAAATTCAGCATTTATTAATGAAACGATTTTTCCAAAGTATTAGAATGTGGAATTCATAAACATAAGTCATTATTTTCAGTTATATCAGTTGATGATTGGGGATCTGTTGATTTACTGCGACAGTGAATATTGAAATAATTTTTAAAAAGCCCTAATTTAAAAAAAAAAAATAAAACAAATAACTTGCAAAGTTTGGAAGGCAGTGTTTCACTAGACATTTTCATTCTTCTTTGTTGAAAGAAGAAAATTCTATCAGTTTGTAATGTAAAAATATAAACTGATACATAGTGAGTGAATAGCTATTTTAGAGATTGTGGGATGAAGGTCTACCATCACTTCATGTTCTGGGAAACATAAACTATAACAATAATCAAGTTGAGCAGAATGTATGGCACATTTAAAAATAATCAATAAAGTGAATAAAGTAAGTATTTTAACTTGGGTTATTAAGATAATTCTCTTCAATGTTCACATAATATATATACATATAAGAATAGAAGTTGAAAGTTGATATAGTTATCAAAGTAGATATATCAAAGGCAATCAACATATTTGCCTAGGTTATTGGAAAATTCTAAATACATTTTTCTGTGCATAATGCCAGTACTTTCAGTTTTTGAACTGTGACTGTGACTTCCTTTGGCATTTAATTCCACTTTCAATAAAATAAGCTGAATCAACTACCAACTACCTTGAAAAACATTGTAATTTCTGGGATATTTTAAAGAATGTTTCCATAATTCTTGAACCAGGCTTCAAGGTTAAATGAAGCCTCATACACTTTCTGGATAATTTGACTTGCTTCTCAGGATTAATTTTAAATTAGTAGTTTTACGTTTAGGTAGATTTAAAAATATTTGAAATATCTGAGAGATTTTAAGAGTTTTGTGTTTACCATGTAAATCTTCTACCTGCAAATTATATTCATCAATTATTTTATTTAAGATATTTGCTTTACATAACATGAAAAAATTAATACCTCTAACTCAATTGGTTTCAATCCACTTTAATAAAGTACAGAATATGAATTATTTTACTTTTAATAACCATAGTGTGATATTTATTAGCTTGGAGGGTGATCTAAAGAAAAGAAACCACTGGAGTAAAATAAAGGGTATGTCAACGTATTTCATCAAATAAGTGAAAACTGAGTATAAAATTAATCATTAGCCTAGTCAAGTAAATTTTTTTCTGTTTTTATTGACTTCTTCCTAAACATGATAGGTTAGGATTATTCCTGCTATCTAGTCTTGAGCTGAATTTTGTCACTGAGTGACTTCAATATGTATTTTTTTGGAGAGTGAAAACCACCGACATTTATTCTGTCTGTATTTAGCTTCCTAAATTTTAATAAAAGTCTTTCCCCATGAATAAGAAGCCATGGAAAACATTTATTTCTTTATCCACCAACTCTCTCAAGGCTTCAGCTTTTTTTTTTTCTTTTTTTTTTTTTTTAAGAGTAGTTCAAATTTGAATACTAAGTACAGTCAGGGAAGTTTGTCACTCAGCCCTTACTTCCTTCTTCTTTTTTTTTTTTTTTTTTTTTTCCTTCCTGGAGTGATGAGTGGAGATTTTCTATTATACTTTTTTAAAAGAACCTCTTCTTTTTATTATACCTTTTAAAATGTATGCCCTAATTTGCCATTAGTTACAAACCTAATAGTTCTACAAAACATTTTTAATTAATATGTGTAACTTAATTAATTTGGGAATGAACAAAAGTATTCTATTTTCAATAAACTAAAAAAAGAGAGAAATATTGGGGAAATGACATAGCCCTAAAAATCTGTTAAGAAAAATAATTTCTATACAAATTCTTTTTTCATGGAGCTGAATTATGTTCTATAATAAAGTGTGATAGCTGAACAAAATGAGGAAAAAATGATTTCTTTCTTAGGACTATGCCACTTCAGTGTTTGATTTACAATCTCTAATGGGCAGCCTGTCTAGTGAATATGCAAAGTTAGAGAAACGGTGGCCATATTCTCGGCTTTAGAGCAAAGTTATTAACTTACTTCACTTCATGGGGAACAGTTGGATCAAGACCATTTCTAATTAGGCCTATAAAGGAACAAGTGTGAATAAGAACAACTTTCCTTAGAAAGCAAACTAAGATGTTGCATATACACCACTGCTCCCTAAAAGCCCATATTAAAATTTTCAACTATTAATAGTACTAAAAGTCTACATAATATGATAATGTCAAACCCTCACAACATTAATTTATCTGTCATTTGATTTGGGGTTATCATATTTTGTTACTTATTTTTTTTTTACACATTATATTTTTTCCTTTGCATTTCCCTTTATTAATTAAATGTCCTCCTGGTATCTGAACTATTATTTGCTCAATTTATCCTCAGCTTCTAATTAATTTCCTTCATTTTGGGGAGGAGATTTACCTAGAACCACATGTGTACCACAGCCAGAGATAAAAGAATGAATCAATACAATTTTTGTCAGCTGGTGAGCAGGCCTTAATGTGAGATTCACAACTAAATATCAAGTGATTTATAACATAGATTTTAGTAGGTATATTACAAATGTTTCAATTTTCATGAAATAGTAGTAAAACTATAATAGCAGAACATCATTGGATATTCATCCGTTTCTCCTTGGTTCACTCATTCATTCCTTCATTCCCCAAGTATTAAGTGCCTACAGTAAACCGAGCACTCCATCAGAAATCAAACACAGATAGAGATAAAACAACAACAAAATGCTGCTACAGTGAGACATTAAATGAATAGCACATGGCTTATTAAATTCCAATTTTGATACATATAAAAAGGATAAGTGCTAGCTGTTTTTAAAGTGAAAAAATACGGAGTTCTAACCTTACCTGTGTTTGAAAGGTGCATCATTGTGTTCAAAGCCACACATCTTTCAAGAGAATATCAGTATGAATTATCAGTTTAGTTCAAGATACATTTTCTGTCTAGCCTAAGATTCATTCTTTGAGTCGGTTCTGAATTCCTGCTTCAGGCAGGAGCAGCCATCTTGTTTGGTGATACTGACCCTTTGTTGCCCTTCAGATTTGCAATAGCCAGTTGCCATCTTGCAGATACAGGGAAGTATATGGGATAAAGTATAAGTGCTCAACTTTGAGACCAGTATATATATATATATATATATATATACAGCCCAAACTAGAAGCCTACAGAGAGACTATATATCTGAAGGTCATGTGGACCTGAAGTTCTATTGCTAAAAATTCTTAGCAATAAGAATTTTTAGGAGCTTCACACCCTCACAAGTAATTAATATATTCTTTCCAGGGAAAGCACTGACTTTCAAACTTGATCACTCTGTGTAAAAGTTTCTCCCATATAATACTCTTTTGTTTTCTGTGAGGACACCTAATACAGGAGATGTCTAATAGGAAGATTGCACAGAGATTAAGTCCCTGTACCAGACCATTGCAATTACCTTTCTTAGATAATGCAATGACCTCAACCTAAGAGCCCTCAGAAGGCCCTTTGGTGGTTAAAAGGATGGACTGTGGGGCCAGATTGTCTTGTTTCAAAACCTGACTCTGCCACTTACCATGTATTTAATATTCACTATTTCAGGTAGTGCCCTCGTCTATAAAATGGGTTAATGGTTCGACATAGTTAATAGGACAATTGCCACAATTAAAGGAAGCGATAAATGTAAAATGCTAACAAAAGTACCTGACACATAATAGGTGCTCTAGTGTCATCAATGATAGTATTTGTTCTCTCTTATTGTTATTGGTAGTATTATTGTATGCAAATTCATGTGACCTACACTTTATCATTAATATTGACTGTGTTTTCTTTTAACCATAGCATATGGTATAACAAAGCTACAACTTAAAATCTTAAAGCATTTTTATTTGTATTATGTAATAATAATTTTTTTATTTGAGTTGAAGTAAGAAACCTATAGTGTTTTAAGTCTAATTCTGCCAGTAATTCTAACAATAGCACCGTAATTTCTTCAATCCAAGTTCTTTTTGTTTGTGACAATGGGAATTTGCACAATATAATTTCTAAGGACAAATCGGGTTATCTATTATTATAATCTATTATTATAATTGAAGGGCTCAAACAATCTATTATTGTTACTGGAAAGGTCACAATATATAAGTGTTATAATGATTGTGAAGATGTCAGTTCTAAAAAGAGAGAATGTTACCTGAAAATTTCAATTGCTTTCTCAGATCACAGAGAGTGACTGCATGAAGTAGGGAATTAATGGATATGAAATTTTGAAAATGATGTGAAGGACCCCAAAAAGGGACAGAGGAAGGGTAAAGTATTAGAAGACAAAGACTAACTGTCGTGAGCTCCATAAGCCTCATAAACCCAGTCAGGTGAAACATGAGCCATTTCTGAATATACTGCAGTAATGGTTCCTTTCACAGATTCTCCTTCTTGAGGTCAGAGTAATGAGAATTAGAAAAAGAATGATGAGCAGAGGCAGTGCATTACAGAAATAATCCCATTAAAGTTTTGATACTTATAAATCTCGAGAATAATTCTGCAGACTATATTACAAGCTGAAAGGTCAGTGGACAACTGCTCTCTTGGACCAGATTCTCGAAACTGCCTGGTGGCACAGAGAAGTTGCTGAAAAATGTGAAAATTTTAACAGGTTTTATTTAGATAATTCATTCTTTTCATTCCTCACATTCAAGGTGATATGAAGATTAATTAAAAATCACTGCTTCTGGCTTTCTGTAACCTTTTTTGTGGCTCTATTGATATACAGTAATTAGAAAAGCATCTAGAATGAATTCTGTGGATTAATAAACGAACCAAACCAACTCGAGGTCATAAAACATACATTTATCTGAGTCCATAAATATTTATTTTTTGAAACTTCATTTTAAAAATCTAGAATTATATCCATTTTTTTTCCAGAATTGTGTATAGTTCAGGACTAATTCAAAATTTTATTTTAGAAATTTGCATATTTAAAGTATATATTTTGTGCTTTATCTCATCTGTCAACATGTTAAAGGTGAGGTGAGCCCTAGTAGAGACTACTAAACCTATCCTACAGACACAATTTAGTGAAAACAGAAAGTTCATTTTCATCTTTTGCCTTAGCTATATTTACATATATTATCTATTTAAGCAAAGTCACTGTCTTCTTCATATCATCTTTAGTAAATGCTGTGGTCATTTAATAGCAATCATACTTATTTCACAGCTTCACTTTAATATTTGGGTGGATGACTTAACCTTTTGGCTTATTGATCAGGATGGCTACTTTAAAACATTCTATTAATACGTATACTTTCAATTTTGTTTACTCCATTTTTTAGATGTACGTATTGTTTATCCTTCCGAGATCTGAAATATAGACATTCTCTCTCATTAGTTTTAAAATTCTTTAATCATACTAAAGTAAAAGAGCATTGATAGGTATATATTTTCTATTCATTTAGGAGGAAATAAAGTGAGAATAAAAGTTTACATTATACAAGAGTAAGAAAAAGTTAATTAAAAATCTAAGCAAAGAAGTATTATTGGATAATTAACGATGAATACCACCTGAACAATTATTTCCTTTCAAAATTCTTCAACTTCTTTTAATGGTTTTTAACCATTTGATGTGTTGATTTGAATGTCTGCATTTTAAAATAATGTAAATTAGACCTCAAAATTTGATTAGCAGGTTGAAATGAGGCTGTGATTATGAAGTATTGGTCCATTTATAGAGTAAGTGGTGCTAGTATCTCTGGCAAAATTCTGTTCACTTGTGTAGAGAGAAAATAACATATTTTGGTGTTTGGAGCCATCTTGTGGCCAAAACAAAGTATATTAGTGGATACTCTCCTTGGCTTCAGATTGTTTTCCAACTGAGTATTGCAACTTAGAACATTAAAAAAGATGTAGATTTACAATGAGGGCTATAAAATGGTATTTAAAATGGATCATGTTTAGATTAATGCAATTTAATTTTATGCTGTGATATGAATTATAACAAATATTGTTTTACAAAATATCTAAACAAGGTATTTTTTAAACACCTTTGAGGCAAGATACAATTTTTAAACTAAAAAAAATTATGTGGCAGCTGCAAGTAAATTCTAAAGACTCCTTAAAGTTTTAGTTTTGTTTAAGTTTCTCAAAGCAGAATTCATTAAAGCATCCTCTGGTGTGCAGCATACACACATACACACACAGCAGGAACTGCATTATTGTTGGTTATACATTTTGTAAAACTTAAATGTCAATATGTTCCCTGCATATAAAGCAAAGAACTGATACCAGCAAACGCTGGTCACTGAATGTGGTTTTCACTGGGCCAATTGGAATTCCAGACTAATTTGTTTGCTTTTATTTTTCCATGGATATTAATATATTTTCTAATTCACTGAGTGTAATGAATAGTCTCCCCATATTCCCAGTCTCTTTTACTAGGTTACTTGTTTACCAACCCACTTACAAGGGAGCTTGACTCATAGTTACAGCTTTACTTATAATTTTACAAAGAAGTACCAAAACTTAAAAACAAAATCACAATGTTCTGTTCTAGGAACTGAAAATAATAACTGTACTAGGGATTTGAATGTAGAACATGCATTGATTGCTTGTATAGTCTCACTCCTCAGTATTCATTTTTACTTTATTACATGGAGGTAAAATTAAAAAAAAAGTGATCAAAGTGATTCTTTGTACATATCCTATAGCTATAGATGAACATAAAAGTTTCCCCTTATTTATTGCCTTATCAATCTGTACCTACATATTTTCCATTTATCTTAACACATTTATGTTCCCATCCTAAAGTATTATTATTATTAAAATCTGAATAAGACTTCAATTCCAAGATTGGACATGAGATAGCTTAGTGAAAATCCCATGTTACAATGTGCACAACTCCTGAGCTATCCTTTCCTTGAGGCTCTTCAGTTATTGACAGAATGAGGGCTCAATGGGAACTGAGGACACATTCATAAAATCACAAAAAGTTTTATGAAGATCATCCCTATATTATGTTTGATAAGCCATAAAATATTCATTTTTATAAAGCAAGTGATTTTCTCTCTCTATGTTGAACATAGCAGGTAGCCTTTTAATGGAAAACCAGTGGTCAGAGCTTGTCATTTCTCATGCATAGCCCAATATTCTGACTGAAAACAAAGATTACTTTGCTTCCCATTAAACTATTCTCCTCTATCCACAAAAGTGCTTCTATTCTAAGAGATATTACTATTGATTTGTTTTTATTCTCAAAAGACTACTTAGGTTTTTCTGTGCAATGCTGCATACCTTGTAGTATTTTAAATAAATATATAAATTATTTGTTTCAACTCCAAAAGGGGAAGAGAGATTGAAATGGTATATTTAAGAATTCAGAAATGTTTAATATGTAACATTTTGATAATGTCATATTCACACTTAGTGCTATAGCTTCAGGCAAAGACTTTTTTGTTTTTGCAGAATAAATCATGAATGGGTTATAATACATATAGAAAGAAACATACACCACCACCACCCCAAGGAAGTAAAAACCAAGAAACCCAAACTACTTTTAGTGAGAAAATTCTAGTTCCTTCTTAGTTTTAGTCCAAAGTGTAATATATCTGCTTATCCAAGATAATCTAGCCTCAAGTGATAAAGTAGATTTCTGTAGCTAACCATAATTCCCAAATAATTTTTAATTTATTGTATTTTTTCACCAACCTGGAGTTAGAAATGTATTGTTTGTAAACATAACTCTTGTTTTGTTCCTTATGTCTAATCATTTGCCAAACCTATACAAGCTCTAAAACTGCTCCCTTCTTTTGATTCAAATCCATACTATAGAAGAGTTTCTAATTACATCATTCCTTCTCAATTTAATCATAGTTCAGAGTTCTTAATACAAATTATAGAGTTTGCTAGGAACTTGGAAAACAGAGAGATGAGATTTTTCCCTTCCTCAATGAGATCAGTAGGAGATAACAATGTTTAAAGTTAGTAAATCATTTAGTGCTTTGTTTGTAGTTCAAATAAAGGTTTAGAGGAGTGTAGATGAAGGAGCATGACAGTTTAACAGAGGGGAGATGAAGCAGGTCTTGGAAAGTGAGTATTATTTCATTGGGTACTAAAAGGGGAAACTGAGGAAATAAAAGGCATGTCATTCTCCAAATGCAAAGACCTCCTAACTGATCTTCCTGCTTGTATTTCTTTCCCCATTAGTCCCTTCTAAGATACTTTTTTCTTAATTAACTTTTTCCTACATTTATTCATTCAGTAATATTTGCTGATTTTCTATTATGGAGAAGGCAACAACATAGTCACTGGAATGTGATGAAAAATGAGTCATATTCAAACTTCCTAACCTCAACTGACGTGTTGTTTTTCAGTAGACAATTAAAATGGAAATTAAATATAGTCCAATAAATGAAAAGAATAGTATAAGCACAGGTTGTTATGAGAGTTAGATGAGGAGATATACCAGTGTTAGGATCTAAAAAATTTTCGTGGAGGAATCATTTTGAAGTGAAGCCCTTAAGGCCGTAACACTTTGTGCCAGTCACTAGCTCAAAATTTTGCATGCACATCACCATTATGAGAGACACTAATCTGTAGTGAAAAACTCCTCTCACTCCAGAGTTGGGCAGATCTGCTTAGAATATGACTTCTGCCACTGAGGAGCTTGGAAAGCATCACCAAGATATTTAATCTAGCTAAGCCTCAGGTTTTCTGTCTGGAAGACGGGATAATCTGCTATAAGGATTGAATGAAGCTATACTTGTCTTAGTTTGCCAGGGCTGCTGTGCTGGTTTGAACCTTTTATGTATCCAATCTTGTGGGGGCAGACCTATTGTGGGTGGGACATTTTAGTTTGTTTCCATGGAGATATAACCCAGCCCATTCAAGGTGGGTCTTAATACCTTTGCTGGAGCCTTCTATGAGACATTAAAAGACAGATGAAACTCAGAGAGCTCAGAGAAGCTAAGAGAGAAATGCCCAGGGACATTGTAGAGAGAGAGAGCCATTTTGAAACCAGAACCCAGGAGAAGAAGGGACAGCAGGCATTGCTATGTACCTTCCCATGTGACAGAGGAACCCCAGATGCCATCAGCCTTTCTTCAGAGAAGGTATCATCCTATTGATGCCTTAATTGGGATATTTTATTGAACTTAGAACTATAAACTTGTAACCTAATAAAACCCATTGAAAAAGCCAACCCATTTCTTGTCTATTGCATTCTGGTAACTGGCAAACCGAAATAGCTGCTATGACAAATATCACACAGTGGGTTGAGTTAAACAGCAGAAATGCTTATGTCATGATTTCAGAGGCCAGAAATCCAAAACAAGTTTTTGGCAAGGCCATGCTTTCTCCCTGAAGGACAGCCATACCACTCTGGCTATGGCTTTTGGCAATACTTGGGTTTCCTTGGTTTGTTCCTCTGCCTCCAGTCACATGGTGATCTCTCTTTCCTTGTGCCTGCTCTTCCAGTTTTCCTGGCTTGAGGCTCCTTCCTGTGGCTTTCTCTGACTTCTTCCTAAGGCCTTCAGTAATATGGATTAAGGTCCTCCCTGACTCAGTTTGGCCATGTGTAAATAGTATCTTAGAAGGTTTTATTCACAAGTGAGTCCACACCTTCATGATAATATACATCTTCAAAGGCTCCTATTTACACATAGTTTCACACTCACAGGAACATGGATTAAGATTAAGAACTTGTTTTTTCTTGGGGCATATGATTCAATCTATCACACTTGTAAAGCACTTAGAGTTTCTTACAGTTAATAAGTGTCTAATGCATATTACCAGCATTATTATTGCTTACTGGATAAATCTCAAATTCCTTAACCTAATTTGATCCAATTCTTCTTTCTTCTGTTAAACCATTAGAAGCCTCTTTGATCCTTTTCCTGTAATTTGTCTCCTAATACAAATAAATTGACTTGCTCTCAGTTCTAGCAGCATTCTCTTATTTTATTTATTGTATTATTATCACTATTTTTAATCTATTTTTTTATACTGGTTACTATTGTCCAGAATCTGCCAGCTAAAACTGTATTCCATTGAAGCAGGCTTCAAATGTTACTTTTCCCTAAAGATGTTAGATTGAGTTCTCCAACTAGCAATCTCTTTTTACCTCTTTCTTACCTCTTTCTCACCATGGATCATCATCTTATTTTGAATTATTTTTGCATATGATTATTCTTTTTATAGATTGTTACTTCCTTAAAACAAAGATCATTTTTATTTTTGTCTGTAACCCTAACACTTAGCCCAATATCTCCCACATGATAGCAAATGTGTGATAAGGAATTTCATGCATCAGATAAGTAGAACATATGTTATAGTTTGCATTTTACAGATGAATATACTCCTAAAGAGTAAATGCAAGAGTAAATGATGCACTAAAGACACAAAAGATTTTCTTTCCACTGGTAATATTCCCTCTCTTTTCTTTAACATAAAGCAGTTTTTTTTTTTTCCCCCCAGAGGAATAACTCTAAATAGTTCTTCCTCAACCTGATGGTTTTATTTATTTATTTGTTAGTGTGTTAATTTAATATTCAGAACTGGTCCCATTGAATTAAACCCACTGAATTAGAATTTCTGGAGTTATAGTCATGCGCATTTTAAATTTCTTGTTGGATGATTTAAATGTGCACAGTGGATTAAGAATTGTAGCTATAAAATACTGAGATGTTTTTATGCTTGAGCCCATAAAATGATTCTAAAACCAGTTTTGAAAGTGAAAGTGTCACAAATATAATGAACAATGACAAATATTTATTCTTTGAAGCAGGTGCATTGAAGGGGAAAAATTTTTATTTGATTTTTTTAAAAATAGAATCTTTCTTTATAGCCATTCATTGTTTTAAGCACCTTTTGTGTACAGAGCTTTGTGCTGCACATTAATGTGAAGAATATAATAAAAAATGTTTTTGAGAAAAAATAGTACATGGCAGTACTAGGTGGTAGATAATTAAGGACCAAAATGATTCTGATAAGACAATAAGAAATAATAATCATCAGTGTAAGTCTGAAAACTGATGTCATGGGGGAGGTGGAATTTTAACTTCACCTTGGGTTAGAGGATGTCCAGAATGTATACAATGGGCAGGTATTTCAGAATTTCTATCGATATGAGCAAAGGTAGGGATGAACGTGGGGCGGCCCAGATGTAAACTAAAATTCAAGCCGGGTCTATGTTGAGAAAACAAACATTTGTTAAGAATCTTGAAGACTAGGTTAAAGAGTTCAGACATAATGAAAAGTTCATAGAAGACAAAGGAATAACTCAAATGGGAAAGAAATATCAGCATTTTGCTATTTCACCCTTTACTAATTGGGACAAAATAAAACAAAAACTAAAACAAAAACAACAAAAGCCAATCACTTTCTTGTCATATATTAACTGCACCATTTGGTCATGTTGATAGAAGTAGAAATGCTTTCAAAGTCAATCCAAAATTATTGTTTCCCCAAGATAAGATGACTAAGGAGGATAGCAATGGAATTATGCTAATAAATAATAAATAATATTTGTCTGACTCTTCCCATTCTCCATCCCTAGCAATTTTCTCATCTGTGATCTCAAACACATAGTGCTCTGAGTTACCACTTGGCATTTGCAATTTTCCTTCACTCAGTGTCCTGTTCTTTGTGGTTTGACTTCTGTCTTGCATGTTCTCCTGCTGGTGGAAGTATAAATGATGCTTGCTGAAGGTGTCCTGGTATTCCAAAGCTATTAAAACAGGTGACCACACTAATCGATTAGCATCTTTGATGTGTCAAAATAGTTTTGTTTAAATTAGACTTCAATTTAGGTTCAATTTGTATGACCAGGGCAAGGGTTCATTTATATCAAACTCTTTCTATATTGAAAAAGCTGATTTGTCCTTAATCTCATAACTAGTTATTGGCAAAATTGGAAGTATAATTTTTGACTTAAAACTTCTATCCTATGTTACTGCCATCACATCATAAGCATTGGCAAAGTTTTTCTCACTGTAAAATAAAAATTGGGACAAAATCAAGATCATGATTTTATATTTTTATAATTAAATGCACTAATACATGTGATATAGTAGTTAGTGATGTGTGTGGTTCAGTATGTACTCCTAATGAAGTTATTAAAGCTCTTGCTTTTTTTGTGTTTTTTTTTTTTAAATTCAGTTTTATTGGAATACATTCACACACCATACAATCATCCATGGTATACCATAAACTGTCCACAGTATGATCACATAGTTATGTGTTCATCACCACAATCTATCTCCAAACATTTTCCTTACATCAGAAAGAATCAGAAAAAGAATAAAAAATAAAAGTGAAAAAAGGACACCCAAACCATCCCCCCATCCCACCCCATTTGTCCTTTAGTTTTTATCCCCATTTTTCTACTCATCCATACACTAGATAAAGAGGGTGTGATCCACAAGGTCTTCACAATCACACTGTCACCCCTTGTAATGTACATTATTATATAATTGTCTTCAGAAGTCCAGACTGCTGGGTTGGAGTTTAGTAGTTTCAGGTATTTACTTCTAGCTATACCAATACACTAAAACCTAAGAGGTGTTATCTATATAGTGCATAAGAATGTCACCAGAGTGACCTCTTGACTCCATTTGAAATCTCTCAGCCTCTGAAACTATTTCGTCTCATTTTGCATCCCCTTTTTGGTCAAGAAGAGACTCTCGGTCCCATGATGTCGGGTCCAGATTCTTCCCTGGGAGTCATGTTCTGCGTTGCCAGGGAGATTTACACCTCTGGGAGTCGGGTCCCACGTAGGGGGGAGGGCAGCTAGTTCACCTGTCGAGGTGGCTCAGTTAGAGAGAGAGAGGGCCACATCTGAGCAACAAAGAGGTACTCAAGGGGAGACTCTTAGGCACAATTAAATGCAAGTTTAGACTCTCCTTTGTGGTAACGAGCTTCATAAGGGCAAGTCCCATGATGGAGGGCTCAGCACATCAAACTGCCAGTCCCAATGTTTGTGACAACATCAACTAAAGCTCTTGTTTTACTTTCATTATACTGATTATATGTAGGAGATATTAGTCCTGCTATTAATAAATTTCAAAGAAAAGTGTTAAATAATTATAATACCCATAATAACAAGAGCTATAATTTATTGAGCACTTTCTAAGTTTTTAGACTGTATAGAGTGGCTTGCATGTAGTTTTGTTCATTATGTTAAAGGAGGTAGGTACTACTATTTTCCTCATTTCGTGAATGATGGAATGGGAGGCACAGAGATAGTAGGTAAGTTTCCTAAACACAACACTAGTAAGTGGAAGATCCAGAAGGCAAACCCAGATAATGTGGCCCCACTCCTCCATTCCTAACATATACCACATATTTATATATTAATATACATTTTCCTGAAAGGAGAAAATATGTGAACCGGTTTTTCACAATCCTGTTCACATTTTTTTAAAATATCTGTTTATTAGTATACTGTTTCTATTTTTATTTTTGTCAAGAGAAAAATGGCCTAAATTTTAACTAAAAGTATTATTTACACTTTTAAAGATATACCATATTTAACATTTTAACTTATTTTATTAATATGTCCAATTGAGATGTTGAAATTTATGAAAAATAAAGAGAAAGAAGACTTGTACTAAAGGTAAGAAAATTTTCATAACAACTATTTTAAACATATCCACAAACCCCTCAATGAGCTTCATGATCCTTTACTTATCATTGAAAATGGTTATTTTTTTAATGTTCCCAGTTGGGAAATAAGGCATATAGTGATATTATTGAATGGGTACACACTATTTTGAAAGATACACAGAAAAATAGTCACAATGGTTGCCTCCAGGTAGAGGGGCAAGGTTAGTATGTCTACAATTAGAGAATGATTCTTAGTGTATACCTTTAATTTTGTTTGAAATTTTGTTATGAATATGGAATGATGTTTTAGTTTCCATGTAAATACTATGTAAAGGAATGGCTTAAACAGTGGGAATTTGATAGCTCTGGGTTTTCAGATTAGTCCAAGTCCAGGCATCATCAAGGCCATGCTTTCTTCCTGAAGAACTGGCATTCTGGAGCTGGCTGCCAGTGATCCTTGGTCCTGGGCTCTTCTGTCACATGACAGTGTACATAGCAGCTTCTCCTGGTTTCTCAGTTCTTTTCCGGGTTCCATTGAATTTCAGCTCCTTGCTTCCTGTATCTTTCTGTCTATCTGAATTTCATTTCGCCTATAAAGGGCTCCAGTAATAGGATTAAGAGACATCGGTTTGAGGTGGGCCAAACTTTAACTGAAGTTATCTCATTGAAAGATCCTACTTACAATGGGTTCATACTCACAGGAATGCTTTAAGTTTAAGAACATTTTTTTTTTCCCTGGGTGCATACAGCTCCTAACCACCACAATGAAGTTTTCAATTAAAAACCTAGTTAATTTAAAAAGCTTGGCAATCATTATGAATCCTACTGAGTGTAGAGAAAATGAAAGATTCCAAATTCTAAACTCATCTTTATAGCATAAGTTGACACTCTCATTGTCTTCTTATATTAAAAAAAAAAACACACACACACAAAACAGCAAGCAATCAAGTGCAAGCACACACATACACACACACACACACTACTCACTAAATTCTAGTAAAAAGAAAATATTGCTAGGTGAACATTTAGTATCATTTCTTCTCCCTGTGGCTCTAACCTTAAGAAGGATTCTTATTTTTATAAATATTCATTATTAAGGAACCATACTGAGATTGCAAAATATAAACCAATGTTACTCAAACCTTGTTCAGGTTATATGAATTTTGAAAATTGTGGGCTTTCATATAATAACATGGATATATTTACTATAACTGTATGCCTAAGGTGGATGTCTCTGTTGTAACAAATTACCCCCATGCTATTTCAGGACCCAGTTGTCCATTTGTGATCATCATCCTTTTCATGCCTCCTTCTAGGCTTCTGAGAAAGGAACAGAGGTGGACTTGTTATGTAGGTTTTTGCGAAGTGAGGTTCAAATAATTGTATCAGTGAATTACATGAACAGGTGTAAGTTTTGCCATATAGAGGAAAGTGGACAAAGTTTATATTACTACATGTGTACAATCTCTAAAGCATATCCATTATAGCTCTCAGTGCCATATTCACATAGCTATCAACCGCTTAAATTTTGCAAACCTAAAAGGATCTGCTATGTAAAATTAATGTTAATTTGAATGCTATTTGTTTTGTAATTTTATTTGCACTTATATTTAAATTTTGTGTTGATTTTTAAGAACAATGAGCACAATTATTTATCATGTTACTATTTATACTTTTATAAACTTGTAGGCTTGTTTTTATGTCTATACATATACCAGTAATATTAATCTATAAATAATTCACATCAATAAAGCAGAAGGCACTTGATAAGAGAACAAGATTCAACACCAAGGCACAAGATAAATCCAAAATGAATAATCTCTCTCAATGTTTAGTACCTTTTTTGACAATCATAATTTCTGATTTAGAATAATATGTATTGAAGGTATTTCATCTTGGAGCAAATTTTGGGATTATAAAATGTGACAAGTCTCACAACATGAGAGAACTTTATAGATCCTTAAAACCAAGAGCCTTAAGATGCTTCAAAATAATGCTTTCTGTGTATCACAATCTAAAATACTTATCTGGTAGGGAAATAGTCTTTGGTACATTTTCATCTCTGTGTGTGTATGTGTGTGTGTGTATACAGTATGTATGAATCAGCAGATCTTGCAGCTAAATTAGAGATTTAATCCAAACATTTGTTAGAGAATGAACACTCAGAAAGAGTTCAATATATCAAACACATTTTCATAATAGTGGAATGGCCATTTGGAAAGTTTACCTTTTCCATGGGAAATTAATTCATTCAGCAGTTAGCAATGTATGAAGTACTACACCAAATCAGCTCCTGCTATCTTGTCCACATTAATAGATGCCTGGTTCTTTAATATCACCATTAAAATGTCCAAGGCTGGTCATTTCAAATATAACTAAAGAGCAAGAAGACTCCAGTACTTTGGCAAAGATAAAAGCAGTATTAATGGCATGTGGACCAATTCCCTTTAATAGTCTAGAATTGATTTAGTGTATGTTTTTATCTAAACGTTTTATGAGGCTGTTATATTTTCAGCCCATGTTACTTCCATGAGCACTCTACCTAATAAATAAAGTATTATGGCACTTCCCATTATTTGTCCTAAATTTATCTCTTTTAAACTTCAAAGGGTGCCCTTAGACCTTGTATAATTGAAGTTTGTGGATAGCGTGGCTTTCACACTCTCCACCATCTTCATGATTTAATAGATGTCAGAGTTTCCAGATTGAAGATTCTAATCTTTAAGGTCTTCCTATCCAAAGCTGTTCTGTTTCCCTAATGATAGTTAAGTTGTCTTTCTGTGAGCATTTTCTAGCTCTATTATATTTCTTTGAGGTAATGCAGTCAGCATTGCATGGGAACTTTCAAGTCTGTAGGTCATAGAAGTTAATAATGCAATGAGCATTTTTCAATATACGAGCTCCAGTCCTCTCCTTTTCACCAAAGGACCTTTAAAATGTGTCTTAATAACTCTTCATTTTATTTTGTTTTCATCAAAAATTGGGAATTTAGAAGAATTGACTTTTAAGTTACTTTCTAAATCTAGAATCTCAAAAAGGAAATCACAAATTTATTATTGAGAAAAAAAATAACAGCTTTTGGGGTGATTAATGAGACAATGAAGAAACTGAACTGACTTCGCTTAAACTTCACTTCTGTGTGATGATTGATATGGCAATAGTCGCACAACTTCATATACTGACATTGAAACCTTGTACCTCCATAACAGCCATACTCAGTCTTGTGTCACCCCATTATAGCCTTCCTTAAATGTCTCAGAAAGAACTATATTTTTTCTTCTTCTGTGCTTATGCTGTTTATCCACAGATCAATTATAGAATTTCCCACAAAATTTCGTGATTATTGTATTCATTCATTTAAATATTTATTGAAGCAGGAAAAATTATATAAAAATACATTGATATGACTGCATAGAGTTTACATTCTAGCATGGCGATCAGACAATAGAAAGGGGATGAGGAAAAATATTTGATATGCTAGATTATAATAAAAGCAGTGGAGGAAACAATTCCAGGAAGGGGAGTATTATGTTTATAAGTTGCTTCCTCCCTGAAGCATGGCTCTGCTCCTTGATGGCAGGGACTTTTTTCCCAACCACCATTCAGAGAACCCACTGAGCGCTCAAAAAATAGTTGCTGTGTGGATATTTGACTGTGAGCTTTTTTCCCCCTTCAACCTGCTGTTTTACTTTGATAGTGTAGAAATGTTACAGACATGTATTTCTTAGGAAATAAAAAGAGAGAGAATTTTCATTTCTCACTAGATGAAGTACATTTCAGATAATGCAAAAAAATAGTTTTGAGTGATACATTTTTCATTTTCATCACTGATATAGTTGACAGTTACATGGAAGGAAAAAAGGCACATGCTGTGAAACAAATCCCTGAAAACACGTATGCGGTTATTTAAAAGCACAGCTCACCCTGCAAGTACATTTAGAACTCAGCATTGCCTTTTGCTTGCTTTGTTTCTGATAGCTTTCTTCTTCTGCAAGGTAAGATATACTCTGACCAGAGGGTTATTTCATTTTATAAATATTTTTGTTCACTTGATGCTGAAATGCTATTGAAAAACTCCTGGCAGACCAGTAAATCTCCCTGATTGGGGATGACTTACGTCTCCATTGCTAACTTTGCATCATTTTCCATTCATGTATCTTCAAGGGAATTGAAAACAGAATTTCTTTGATTGCCTAAATTACTTCTGATTTGAAGGAAATACTCCATTATAAGAATGCCCATTTAAAATGACAGTTCCCTTTTAAAATTTGTTAGGCAATTTACAAGTTTTGGGCTGTCACTGCACATTTGTTCTGTTGTATATTGTTATTACCTTTTTGCCTAGTCGCATGTCATATTTTATGTGCAATCACCAGATGCTTTCATGCTCAAATGGTCGTTAGCTGTGTGCTCTCCAGCTGTTGAAGACTGTTAAGTAAAACCAGTACCCCCACCGGGAGTGAGCCTGACTAGTTCCTTGGCATCTCCAGGAATGCTGGCTTGGAATTGGCTGTAGAATGAACACTGTGGGGCTGTCCTGATTCAGTAGCTGTTTCCAAGCCCCATATCTTCCTGTGTGGCACAGAGAAGAGGTGAAATAATATTCATTTCTTTTCGTATGCTCAGTATTATAAGCACGGCACTCTTGGAAGCTACCTCACATTTTTATACGTCCTAGAAAGTGCCAGAACTGAGGTCATATATGCAAGTCACATAATCTTATTTGGTCTCAGACTCCTCTTTTTGAAATGAAAAGATAGAACTGATGATTCCTAGCATTTTTTTTCCAGAATTTTCCAAAATACTGTAATTCTAAGTAAAGACAAATTTTAAAATATTGACAAAATTTAAGCCTGGCATTAGCTTATTTCCCACCACTAAATTTATTGTAATCAAAACACATGAGGCAATGTTTTGTGTCTCATGAATACTGAGAGTTGCCATACTACCACCCAATAAATCCTTTCTATCTCCTAGCATTTTCTTAGGCACTGGGGACCTGAAGAGGATTAAGACATAGTCTGTGGCCAGAAATTAATATTAGCAGAATTAATGTGCATCATGATTATCACTGTTATAACTAACAGTAATTTAGAATTGTGATCCAGTCTCTAATCAGGAGCTTAGGTGATCGGCTAAACCGCATATCTGATTCTGCACATTCTCATCTACCCTGATACATCCCAAATACTTTAACCTGCTATAACAGATCCTTTAGAATCAGCAGAGCTAAAGGATAGGATTTGGGTGGCTGAAAGAGTGCTCCTTCTTCCTCATGGCCCTATCTTTCCCCTCCTTGCAAATTCTACAATCTACTTGTGATGAAATGTGTTCTCAATCCACCATGTGAACTCTGCTCACAGCACTTAAAACCAAAAATAATTTGGTCAGTGATCATTCACCATTTCAACTGTTTTGCCAAAAGTCTTTCATGGCTGGTGAGTTTGAGTTTATGCTGACCTTTTCTGGTGTCTTCACCCTGACTGAATTGAGTAACCTTCAAATGGGTCTTCTTGTTTCTATGATTGCCCTGCTTTATACTCAACTCATTAAGTGAGATTATGTCATTCTTCTGTTCAAATACCTCACTTGGTGCAAAATACATAAAATTTGCAAGGGCTTGCAAAACTCCAGTCAATCAGGTTTCCATGTCTTCTCTACTCTCATCTTCTGCTCCCTCCATACTCATTCCACTCCAGCTGTCCTGTTTTTTTGTCTGATCACGAAACACACTAACATGCCCTTGCCTTGGGTGGGGTCTTTGCATTTTTCTGGCCCCTATGCATGGAAAATTTTTCCTTCATCTATCCACCAGACTTATCCTCATTTCCTTCAAGGCTTTCTATAAACATCACCCTGTTAAAGGAGGCTTCTATTGACTCCTCTATTTAAAATGGAAATCCCTCAGCACTCCCTTTACCATTTCCTGTTTTGGTGTTTTCTAAACACTCATCACTTGTAACATACTATATGTTACTTATTCTGTTGGTTTATTGTTGGTATCCTCCCAGTGATATCAAGATTCTTGCTGACAGGGAATGTGCATGTTTGGTTTCTGCTGTTTTACTTGTTGATCTAGTTTGTTGCTTCTATTTTTATTTCTCACCCTCAGTATTGGGGAGGGGGAGTGTTGCTTATGGGCACTCTAAGGGCTCTCCTGACCCCACAGTTCTGTTCTTGTGTAGTTAGAAGATGAAGGAGCCCCCCTCCTGAATTAAACTGCATCAGAGCAAGCGATATTTGCTGTATGCTGGCAGAATTATCCCAGGTTCAGTCTCAGAATGTTAAGTCAAATACTGATAGGTCCAAAGTGTCTTATGTGTTATGTTGGCAGTTAGACCTTGACGATTAGATGAAACTAAAAGAGTTTTCCAGAAACCATCATAACTTGAAATAAACTTCCAGAGCTAGTCAGGCAGCTAAATTGATTGCTGCTTTGTAGGATTTGTATGTTTTGTCTGTGCCTCTTCTGTCAACATTCTTTATGTCTAATATGATATTGACTGGTACAGGAGCCACTTACAAAGTGTGGCAATGAGAGGAGAGGGGAAAATCTGTTCTGCGTCGTAACCAAGGTAATATATAACTGACGTATTCAGATTTGAATGACTAGAGTAATTCTAAACAATTTATAAAGGCCAGAAAAGTACATGATAAACAAGTATATGCCCTGTCCTTACCACAGGTCAAGAAAAATAGTTGGATTTATATGATTTTAAATCACATACAGTGTTAATGTGCTTCTTCATTTTTAGTGTTCAGCCTTTGGTCACAGGCCAGATTTTGACAAGAAAAAGAATATGATCAAATTTTACATGTCTTATGCAAGCTCTTTTCTTACCTGAAATGACTAATAATTAAGGCTTGTACATTTTAGACAATAAATGCAGAACTTAGGTTTTTAATAATCTTTTTCACCCTATTTTGAGAGCTGATTACTGAGGGAGACATAGATTTACATCTTATAAGTGTGTACCATCCTTATATATTTATATTTGAAAATATAATAGATATAAATAATTGACTCCTATAGTTTGAGGTGTCTGATAAAAGTATAAAAGGGGAAATCTAAGTTTTAAAATATTAGAAAAGCTACTGCTATGTCTATAATAATATTAAAAAGTTTTAAAAATCTATTAGCATGTGTGAGAAGGATATAGCTTTATGACTGGAAGTCAGTAAGGTAAGATTAAAAAGAAAAGAAAATTCATTATAGTTTTGGAGAAGTATCTTTGCTGAGACATATAGGTATATACATATTTATTTTACTAATACAAAGTATTCCTTTGTATGAACAAATCTTAGTGGCAACCTAAATTTAAAAAAAAAAAAAGGCCAAGCATGGTGTGGAAGAAACAGTATTCAGAATAAAAATATGTATTATTTGGATAGATATATTTTGGAAAAAATATAAAAAAAATGCATACATATGCACATACCAACTATAAGAGAGTGGTATATTTGTAGAAAGAAAAGAGAAAGGAGAAGGGGAATGAGGTTTGTCTGTATCTGTTTGTGTAATCCCTTATTTTGATTTTTTAAAAGAGAAATCTGAAACAAATACAATGGTTTATTAGCATGTCTAAAATTTGATTTGTGGATACTTGAATTTATATAAGAGTATTTCCTATATTTTAAATTACAGGCATTAGGATAAACACAATTAAATGCATGGATAAATACTGTCAGGTTGCCTATTTGTGGAGCCTATTAAAAAATCTGAGACCACTTTCAAGCATTCCAGCTTGTGTTTAACTTTTACTCAAAGCAGGCTATTGAGAGGAAATAAAATGTCTTCACCTATTCCCAAAATACGTATGATTACATATGCAAGTATAATGAAAAATAAAATAATTTCTTCTACATAACAAAACACATCCCGTATTTTAATATGCTATTTTACGAATACAGAGCATCTATATTCTGATACACATTCTGATTCCAACAACTTTTTTTCCTTTTAAGCACATGCATGGAGAAATGTTTATAATTTTCCAAAACCACAGATAATATTTATTTAAGAAGAAAACATAATGCTTCGTAATATTAATTCTATTAGTGAATATTTTTGGAAGCTGTGGTAGTTAACTTCATTGACAATGGAATATCATACTCTTTGTATATAGTGAAATTTGAGATTTCACTTGATTTGAGAATCAGTAAAGATATAAAAGTTGTTGTGAGGTTATATAAAACTTGTCCTGTGGTGCCACATGCTATAGTCCTTTTTCTTTTTAATATTGAGCAAGAAGAATCAATCAATCCATAATCATTTATTGATCTTATGTTCTGTGTTAGATATGTGCATATGGGAGGTTGGATAAAAGATAAATGTGAAATTATGAGTTTGTAATGTAGATATGAATTTAAAATGCACATATATATAAAACTATCCAAAAAGAATTATATGTTTTAGTATTACATGTATGAACCAGACTGTAGGAGGATATAGGACTTTTTGAGAAGATTTGTTAGAGCATTGCATTACCTCATCATCATCAATGAACCTATACGTTTTTTGAATTATAAAATATCTTAGCAATCAGTCTGTCTCAACCTTTACTTTTTGCATAGTCACCCAGGATCAAGGATAATATGTGACTTTTCTTGTGTCACATGTGATTGCTAAAAGAGCGAATTGTACCCCAATTCACTATTGTCCATTCAAAATATTTATTTGGTTACTTTACCTTTTTTTCTATTATGCATAGAACACAGGTATTTCATCATCCATGCGTTTAGAAGACTCTGTCAGAAAATAGGACTATTATTAAAAGCAAAATTATTTATAAAATTGGGTCAAAATAATTTAGCATGTTTGTGATAGCAATAATCTGTGTTTCTGGAACTGCATACTTGTGAATGTGACCGAAGGCTGATTGGTTATGGAGCAAAAGTTGAAACCAGTTTACAACATGACTGCTATCTAACATGTAAACCTTGTGAAGGTGGTTGCTAAGTGTTTTATTACCATTTTATTTTTAAAATTGTTTCAGTAAACATGGCATTATTAATAATTTAAAGATAACTTAAAAATCATAGGAAATGGCTATACTACTTTTCTGAACAAATGTTGCGTGGAAAAGCATGGAACTTTTTTCTGTACTTTATATTTTTGTTAATGCTCTTAATTTGTATTAACTATTCCTTTGAAACTCTATTTCCTTAATGTTATTCTGAAATGGTGATTTCAAGAAAGGAGTGAATACTAGTTTATGAGATCTTACAACCATCTAGCTGATTAAAAATGTGGTCCATTAACTAATGTTGGACACTTCATAGAATCATGGAGGATAAAAATGCTATATTGTCCAGTTATCTAAGTAATACCTGAGCTCTCTACAACAGTTTCATCAAATGTATATGCATGACCGGGAAACTCAGATCTACAGGAACATTTCCTTTTCTTTGATTTGACCTTCTGTCCACTTATAGAGGTTATTTTGTTCTGGAATTAAATGACAGAGGCAGAGTTTAGAAGTATTTTGTAGTATTAGTGAAACGTTTCTTAACTTCTGGAACATTTGCTATATATATTTGATTAAAATAATTGATTAATTTTTAATTATTTGCAGTCTTCAGAGACCTCTATGTAAAAAGTTTAGTTGTTTAGTTTTTATAATTGTTACTATTCAATAGTTGAGTGTGTTCTGTAGGATTCCTGAGTGACATAAAAATGAAAGGGCAATAACAGAGAAAGTGAAATGCTAAGTCCCCTTTACATATTTTAGCAAGATGTGAATGATACCCTGTTGTATGTACAGGCATACCTCGGAGATTGCTGGTTTGGTTTCAGACCACCACAATAATAGCGAATATTGCAATAAAGCAAGTCACGTGAAATTTTTGGTTTCCTAGTGCATATAAAAGTTATGTTCACACTATAGTGTAGTCTGTTAAGTTTGCAGTAGCATTATATCTAAAACACAATGTACATACCTTAATTAAACAGTATTTCATTGCTAAAAAAAATGCTAACCATCATCTGAGCCTTCAACAAGTTGTAATCTTTTTACTGATGACTCCTGGCTGATCAGGGTGATGGTTGCTGAAGGTTGAGGTGGCTGGAGCATTTCTAAAATAAGACCACAGTGAGTGGATTGACTGTTCCTTTCAGGGAAGATTTCTTTGTAGCATGCAATGCTATTTGATAGCATTTTTCCCACAGTAGAACTTCTTTCAAAATTAGAATCAGTCCTCTCAAACCCTGCCAATGCATTATCAACTAAGTTTGTAATATTCTAAAACCTTTATTGTCATTTCAACAATGTTCATAGAATCTTCACCAGGAGTATATTCCATGTCAAGAAACCACTTTCTTTGCTTATCTAGAAGCAACTCCTCATCCACTCAAGTTTTATCATGAGGATGCAGCAATTCAATCCCACCTTCAGGCTCCACTTCTAAATCTAGTTGTCTTGTTATTTCCACCATATCTGCACTTACTTCCTCTGCTGAAGTCTTGAACCCCTCAAAGTCATCCATGAGAGTTGGAATCAACTTCTTCTAAACTCCTGTTAATGTTGACAGTTTGACCTCCTCCCATGAATCATGAATGTTCTTCATGGCATCTGGAATGGTGAACTCTTTCCAGAAGATTTTCAATTAACATTGCCCGGATCCATCAGAGGAATAATTATCTCTGGCAGCTATGGCTTTAACAAGACTCTTCCTTTTAGTTGAACACCTAGAGGTCATTGTAGGGTTATTAATTGGCCTGATTTCATTTTTGTTGTGTGTCATGGAATAGAGGGACCCAAAGAGAGAGAGAGAGATGGGGAAAAAGCTTATTGGTGCAACAATCAGAAGAAACACATTTGTCAAGTTCACCCTTATATCACACAGTTTTTGGTACTGCCAAATATTTACGATAGGAACATCAAAGATCACTGATCACAGATCACCATAACAAATATAATAATAATAATGAAAAAGTTTGAAATATCATGAGAATTACTGAAATGTGACACAGAGACATGAAGTGAGCACATGTATATACAGGGTTGTCACAAACCTTCAGTTTGAAACAATATCTGTGAAGAACAATAAAGCTAAGTGCAAAAAAAGAATGTATGCCTGTAATTGAATATAAATTATGTTGGAGTATCTCAGTTTTAAGAAAAAAGCATAGGCAGATTTATTTGTTTACAATATTTGGTACATTATAAATATTGATCATATTGATAAAGTTGTAGGATTGAAAATATTCAGTAGGTAAAATGTGTGGTGAAGACTTCAGAAAATATTCTTTATTTATGCCACTTTAAAAATTATTTTTAAATCCTCAAATAAAAGAAAAAAAACTGATGCAATATTAATGAGTAATTCCATTAATAAATTGAAATACCATCACAAAGTTTGCTGAGAATAAATCTAAATACCAGTGTTGATAATGAGCAAGATAGAACCTGTATCAAAACATAGGATTCAAATGGAAAATTCCCAGTACCAGTCTCACAGAAATGTGTAATAAGCATTTTCACAGCTGAGAACAAAGGGATGGGTTTTGTGAATATGGGTGTGGTTTAGTCTTCCCTTGAAGCATATAGCTGACAGGGCAAGGTAAATATAAAAATTCTAAAGATAAAATTATTTAGGAAGGATGAGAAAAAATGGATGCTGGTTACACAGTCTACTATACATACCTATTATTAAAATAAAACCACACACACACAAGACAAATATATCAGGGTAAATAACTTCTATTCACAAGAGAGCCCTCATTTCATGTAGCGAATATTACATGCAAAGCTCTTATTTTTAAGGCAGCTATTATGGGGCATAATTATTTTTAATTAATTCATAAAAACTATCAACATGGTAAAGGAGGTTTGCCCTTCAACATACATTTTCAAAAGTTCTTTTCATTTTGTTTTGTTTATTTCCAGCTTGTGTTTTGCTTTTCATTGTTTCGCTTATCATGTTTTTTTCTTAGCATTTAATAAAAAGGGATTATTTAGGTTTTTTAAATTATAGAAATGATAAATTCTGAATTTGGATAATAAAAGAGAATGGTAGAAATAAATATTATAGTTATCTAAAGTTTCACAACCCAGAGAAATGGATATTTATTCTATTGCTGTGTATTTTTGCAAGCACAGGGTTCATCAGGCAGACAACCCATTATGTCTGCAGTAAAAGATAATGACACAAGTATGAGACTATTAAAATAAAAACTTGAGCAAAATTTGGTTAGATCTCAGAGAGTTTTATCAAATCAATTCATGAATTGGGGAAAGTCCCACTGCCACGAGGTAGAGAGAAATTCCATTGACCAAAGAGAGCAATGGGCTTTTATAGACGGAACAAGGGAGGTCATTGTGAGGAAATCTTCATTGGTTAATGTAGAATACATTTCCTGATATGGTTACTGCAGGCAGTTGCTTAGCAATGAGGAAGTTAGCTGGCATAAGAATAGGAAGTTGGTGATAACTGATTGGCTGATTTAAATTCTGCTTTCTGACAATTACAGGGAATAGAAACTTGGATTTGGATTTGTTGACATGGGGCTAAGCACAGGTGCCTACAGTTGGGCCTATTATATTTTATTTATCAAGACCATATCCAAATACTGCATGTGTTATTCCTTAAGCACTTTGTCATGCAGTTGTCTATTATTTGCATAACTTGATGTTAAAAACAAAGATATGCTTGAGTAAAATGACTTTTAGCATTTTATTGCTTGAATTTTCTGAATTTTATGTAACCTTACTCAGTCACTAAATTTATACACTTTTAACTTGTTTCCAACATTTTTGTCAAGCTCATGCTTGCCTGTGCTTCTTTGCACGCATTTAACAGCCATTCTTAGAATGGATTCCTGGAAACGTAATTGCTCTGCCAAAGAGGACGTGGATATTAACTGCTGATACCTATTAACAAAATGACTTCTGGAAAGATTTATTGCTTTATACTCCCAATAAAAGCATAAGAGTACTGTGTCTATTTTTCTATTCATTTGTTAATACTGTGTTGATTTTTTTATTTTCTCCTTTGCTAATCTGAGAAGTGAACTTCATTTTACATCCTTCAATAAATCCTAAAGTGCTTTTCTTCCCTGTATTTTTGGCCACTGCATCAGTCACAGTCCTTACCTGGAAGGCACAAAAGTTGACCATGCTGGTTTGGAGCCATGTTCTTTTAATCCAGTCTTGTGCGGGAGGACCACTGTGGGTGGGACCTTTTAATTAGTTTGTTTCCATGCAGATGTGATCCAGCCTATTCAAGGTAGTTGTAGTTCCCTTGCTGGAGTCCCTAATGAGAGGTAAAAGGCAGACACATTTTGGAGAGACCGCAGAGAAGCTGAGATTTGTAATCCAGAGTTTTCCTCCAGGAGAAGCTAAGAGAGAAGCTAAGACAAAAGCCCAGAGACATTCTGGAGAAAGCCATGGAAACCAGAAGCTAAGCCCAGGAGAGGACCAACAAACTCTGGTCTTGTGCCTTCTCATATGACAGAGGAACCCCAGATGCCATCTGCCTTTCTTCAGAAAAGGTATCCTCTTGTTGAGACCTTAATTGATACACTTTCACAACCTTAGAACTATTAATCTGTGAACTATTGCATTTTGGCAGCTTTAGCAAACCAAAACATTGACTCAGGCTGATTAAGTAGAAAAGGAGTGCTTTAAAAGGATATGACCTAGGAGAGGCTAGGCCTCCCTATGGTTGTGCCTAAGAGCCTCCTCCCGAATGCCTCTTTGTTGCTCAGATGTGGCCCTGTCTCTCTAGCTAAGCCAACTTGAAAGGTGAAATCACTGCCCTCCCCCCTACGTGGGATCAGACACCCAGGGGAGTGAATCTCCCTAGCAACGTGGAATATGACTCCCGGGGAGGAATGTAGACCTGGCATCGTGGGACAGAGAACATCTTCTTGACCAAAAGGGGGTTGTGAAAGGAAATGAAATAAGCTTCAGTGGCAGAGAGATTCCAAAAGGAGCCGAGAGGTCGCTCTGGTGGGCACTCTTATGCACACTTTAGACAACCCTTTTTAGGTTCTAAAGAATTGGGGTAGCTGGTGGTGGATACCTGAAACTATCAAACTACAACCCAGAACCCATGAATCTCGAAGACAGTTGTATAAAAATGTAGTTTATGAGGGGTGACAGTGGGATTGGGAAAGCCATAAGGACCACACTCCACTTTGTCTAGTTTATGGATGGATGAGTAGAAAAATAGGGGAAGGAAACAAACAGACAAAGGTACCCAGTGTTCTTTTTTACTTCAATTGCTCTTTTTCACTCTAATTATTATTCTTGTTATTTTTGTGTGTGTGCTAATGAAGGTGTCAGGGATTGATTTAGGTGATGAATGTACAACTATGTAATGGTACTGTGAACAATCGAAAGTACGATTTGTTTTGTATGACTGCATGGTATGTGAATATATCTCAATAGAATGAAGATTAAAAAAAAAAAAAAAAAGGATATGACCTGGAGGCTATGCTTCCAGGAACCATGTGAAAAAACACTGTATGGAACTATCCTGATGAATAAATGGCTGTTCACCAGCCACGAAGTACTACATACTATAATTTTCCCGCCTCATTATATAAAATTTGTTGTATCCACTTCTTCCACCAACACCAAGGCCACTTATGAGACAAAGAGTGACTTTATAACCATTTCAATTTCCAAAGTTTGGACTCTTGCTCTTCTGTGCTCCCCACCAAATGGATATCAGTAGAACCTCTTTCTTCATGTTGTTCACTTCACAGTAAGTCTTGCATGAATGTGTATGGATTTATGCTGAAAAAAATAAGCCTTGTAAGTAAGTTGTCTGACTTCTTTCTTAAGGAGTTAGGGTATACAAGACTGAACATTTCCCAAATACTATAAGGGTACTGAAAAAGTGATGGGTAGTCTGAAATAAAGACAAATGCAGATGCATTCCATACTTTGGCCATCCAGCATAAAAAAATGTACCCATCTTCTTAAAAACAAATTTAGTGTAATGTGATCACTGAAAGAAAAAGACTCTGAAACCAGACTGCTTGAGTCCAAATTGCAGTTCTGCCATTCTCACTGTCTCGATAAAAATAATAGAGTTGCTGTGAGAGTTAAATGAGTTAATAAATGCAAAGTACTTATGATAGTGCCTGGTTCATAGTAAGTACTATGTAAGCATTAGATAATATAACTATTACTATTGCTATTTTCATTACAAACTGTAAAACAAAATATTCTGGTGTAAATTAATGTAACTCTTCCTCATATGAGGTAAACACTCTTCATGAAAATGAGAAGACTTAACATCTCAGCAGTTATTAAATACCACTTCTCATGTGCTGTCTATGCATGATTCATATCTATCCTGTTGTTCTGCTAAAATCTGTCTTGAAATTATGTAATTTTGGGCCAAGTTGGAAAGTTAACCACCATTAACTCAAATTACATAAAAAAGAAAAGCAATACATGACATTAAATAGGAAAATATGGGTAAATGCAACATTTCCAATTTCTGTAATTGGCCTTGAGGTCATTATTGATTCATCTCTCATCTACCCCCATTCTGTGTTTCCTTATCTTTTATTTGGCATCTTCAGATCATCTACGTTATTTCTCTTGTGATTCAAACTTCATTTCCTGTCGAATCTGAGACTTGTCCCTGTCTGTATGGGGATGTGTACTCTCCTATTACCTTGTACAATATAGGCCATGATAAATTTGGAGGTGTCCTGCTGAGATTCATATATATTCCTACCTGCACCAACTTTGGAATTATGACCCTTTAGCATTGATATAAGATCAGTCACTTCAAATAACATGAATACCACCTTTATGGCTATTCACTTGGTGGCATGGGGAATGCACAATGGTCAAGTGGCACTATCAGCTTTTAGAGCATTGTTAGCATTATTGTGATTCCTGGTGGAAATATTACTCTACTGGGTAGGAAGTCTACTAAATGTTGCTAGTAAATCAACTTATTCCAAGTTATATACCTTTATTCCTTGTCCAGTGAATTCTGGTTATGAGGGACCAAAGAAAAATGCATTAGTTCTACTACAGAGCATATAATATGTCCTGTGGAAAGCACCCCATTTCAAAAGTGTGAGGGAACACAATTTTCAATAAACTATTCCATTTTTTTTCTATAAAAACAGCTGCTTCTTTGGGTTGAAATGCTTTATGGTAGGATCAACAGATACCCTAAGTGTCAGTTAGCACATTGCTTTTTTTTTTTTTTGCTTAGCCAAAAGCAATGTTGCATCAAATATTATGACAATGAATGGACATTTAGTAGATGTTGCTGGGAGAATACCCATTTTCTTTTTCCAAGATGGAGGCTGTTCTGGTTTGCTAAAGCTGCTGAAATGCAATATAACAGAAATGGACTGACTTTTTCAATGGTGATTTATTAGGTTGCAAATTTACAGTTCTACAGCTATGAAAATGTTCAAATTAAGGCATCCAGAAAAAGATACCTTGACTCTGAAGAAAGGCTGTTGGCATTGAGGGTTCCTCTGTCACATGGAAAGAAACATGGCAATGTCCACTGGTCCTTCTTCTCCTGGGTTCTGGTTCCAAAATAGCTTTCTCCAAAATGCCTCTGGGCTTCTGTCTCCCTTAGCTTCTCTTGGCTCTCTGCCTGTGTCTCCCAGGGTGTTTCTGTCCAAGTGTCTCTCCAAGTGTCTGGGTCTGTGTCAACTCTCTTAAGGACTCCAGTAAACTAATTAAGACCCACCTTGAATGGCCAGGTTCACATCTCCATGTAAATAATTTAATCAAAAGGTCCCACCCACAATTGGGGGGGTCACATCCCCATGGAAACAACCTAATCAGAAGGTTCCACTTACAATAGGTCTGCCCCTGCATGATTGGATTAAAAGAACATGGCTTTTTCAGGGGTACATAATAGATTCAAACCAGCACAGAGGCTGAACCATGAAATCAACTCTTCTGATTTACCTTAAAGTTATGATACCATAGTGAGATACTATCACTGGATGTATCTATATTAGCCTTATAGAAAATAAGTCCATGTTATTTAAGATATAGATAATCAGTGTCCATACATCTGTGGCCTGGCCTTTTTATTCAAGTAGCTAATAAAAAAGGCATTGGGGTCCATCATCTTAACCAAGAAGTCTTCTTCAGAAAGCATGCTTTTGGGTTATCATTCATACATGTATGGAACATTCAATTGCCATTCCCGTTCTGAAAGTTTTTTCCTCACATCTCTTCCCCAGATTTCTTTGTTATATATCCTTCCTTCAGCTCAGTATGGAGTTGTAATGATACAACAGTCCTCTTCCAGCTGGAGGCAACATTTCCTAAAGAGCCATTTGTGAACCACATTTTGGTTATTCTTTTTCAGTCACCTGGTCATAGGTAGAGATTAAGGGAGTATGACACCCATTAAGAATATAAGCAACATAGTCTTAAACTTTTGCCATTAAATTTGTCATCTGTAAATCACTTTCTCTAAAAATAGGAGTGTTGTTTATGGCTTGTGGCTGAATTGAGGATTAGTTGGAACCAATCACACCTAGTTCACACAGGGCAGGTTAGGTCTCATGATTACTGTTTTGCTATAGTCTTGTGTTCATCTAGCACCAAGGCCCATTTATAATCTATGTATAGTTTCTCAAACAGGCAAACAGTACATGACTTTATGCTAAAACTTTAGGAAGCTCTGCTATGATTTTGGAGTTGACTCCATATCACATTTATCGTTTCCATCTACCAGAGACATTCTGACAACCATTGGATCTTTTATATTATAAAAGCAAGTGGAAGAGCTGCTCAAATTTCAGCTTGGAATAGCTAGAGAGCTTTTCTTACTCTGGAACATTTCAAATCTTCAGTCTTGTAGCACTCTTCCTAAACAATTTGGTGCAGCAACATCAAATATAAATTTTGCTTGCAAGATTCGTAGAGGCTTGCCAAGTGTTGGGCCTCTCTTAATAGTAGGAAGTAGAAAGTGAAATTCCTTGTCTCACATATTGAATGGTATATTTCAACCTGCCTCAAACTACTTGACCCAGAATATTATAAATCCACTGCATTTATAATGTTCATCTCCACCTTCTAGCATGCATGTAGCTACCTGTTATTTCTACTATTCAAGTCCTATCAGCATACCATAGAATTAGTAGACTAATGCCATGTCTTGTTGTATGAAGAGAGAAGTAGTGTTCTTATTTGTAATGGGAGTCAGAGAGTGGATGTAGCCCTGCGGCAGGACAGTGAAGGAATACTGTATTCTCTTCCAGGTGGAAACACATTACTTCTGGTATTCTCTGTTTATCGGAATAAAAAAATCAATTACCATATTCATAACTCCATGCAAGAAGCCAGGGGCTTTATTTACTTATGCCAGTAATGAGACTGCAAATAGAATATTATCTGCAATCAAGAAGCTACCTGATAAAGTTTATGATAATGCACTGAAATTCCCTATGACCGTCTTTCTTCTAAGTCCAAACAAATGAATAAATTGGAAATGTGTTATACAAATACTGACTCTCTTGCATATTTTATATTTGACAATGCCTCTATCCACTGCATTTCCCTACCTAGGGATGTGGCATTTCTTTTGGAAAATAGTGTTTTGTTTTGATTTTGGGTAGGGAAGAACTTCATGGAGTTCTAACCTAGCATTTCTTGACAAAATAGTTGGCTTTTCATGGATCATACAGCATCAGTTCTGTGGGAACTCCTCCGGTTTCTGAGTCTCTTTATTCCAGTGATATGCTCAGAAACAGTCTAAGTTACCGTCAGATAGGTTTGTGGCCTCACCGAGCTGATCATGATGGGAAATTAGATAAAAAGCCAGGTTTAACATTTAATTATCTACTTTTTTAGCCAGTGGATCATAAAAGCATTTGGGTCTGTAGGTATTTTCATTAGTTTGAAGCTAATATCTACAGTCTCAAAATGTTCGGTTAATTATTTCTCCCTAGTACATAATTAACATGGTAAACATATAGACTTTAATTTGGACAACTAGGAAGAATATATTTGCCTGCTAAGCAGGGTTATTCCTCAGGTGTACCCAAATACTTCATCATTCAATAGGCTCTTAGTCTTTGAATCTAGACTCAGGTCTAGAATTTGGGTAAGGAACCAGAACTCCCTGTTGTAGTAGAGCAAGACATGTCTCTGCCTGATCAGCAATGAAGATTTTAAGACCTGCAATTCATTTAGGCCTTAGAGAGCTGCACATGTATTACAGTTCTGGAGAGTCTATGATTAATTATCCACTGGAAAATACTCCCCTAAAATACCACTTTTTAATTATTTTTTTAATTATAGAAGTTTTATGTTTAAAGAAAAATCAGGCAGAAAATACAGAGCTCCCATATGTGACCTCCTACCCCACTTTTTACCCTATTATTAACACTTAGCTTTATTGTTGTACTTTTGCTACAATTGATGTGCCAATATTATTATGATTATACAATTAGCCATAGTCCAGAGTTTACATGATAGTCAACTGTTTGTATTGTACTATCCTGTGTTTTTGTTTTTAAAATTTTATTTTAGTTACATGTATAAAGCCCAAAATTTACCCTTTTAACCACATTCAAATATGTAAGTATGTAATTCAGTGGTGTTAATTACATGTTGCTATTGTCAACACATCCATTGCCAAAACTTTCCCATCACTCCAAACAGAAACTCTTCACCAATTATGCACTGACTCCACATTCTATACCCTCACTCCGGCTCCTGGAAACCTGTATTCTAGTTTCTAAACTCCATGAATTTGCTTATTCAAATTACTTCCTATCAGTGTCATCATACAATATTTGTCTTTTTTTATGTCTTCAAGTTTCATTTATGTTGTTGCATGTATCAGAATTTCATTCCTTTTTAAGGCTGAGTAGTATTCCATTGGGTGTATAACACATTTTTTTTAATCCATTCATCTGTTGGTGGACACTTGGGTTGCTTCCATCTTTTGGCAACTGTGAATAATGCCACTGTGAACATTGGTGTGCAAATATCTGTTTGAGACTGTGCTTTCAGTTTTTGTTTTTTTTTAATATATACATAGAAGTGGGATTGCCATGTCGTGTAGTAATTCTATAGTAACCTTCTTAGGAACTGCCAAATTCTTTTCCATAGCAGCTGTAGTATTTTACATTCCCACCAATGAATGAATGTTTCTATTTCTCCATATTCTCTCCAAAAATCGGTATTTTCTGTTTTGTTTTTTTAAATAATATAGTCATTCTACTGGGTGTGAGATGGTATCTCATTGTGATTTTGATTTGCTTTTCCCTAATGGCTAATGATGCTGAGTACCTTACCATGCACTAATTAGCCATTTTATCTCTTCTTTGGAGAATTGTCTTTTCAAGTATTCTGCCCAATTTTTAATTGTTAAAAAAATATCTTTTTATTGTTAAGTTGTAGCATTGCTTTATATATATTAAGCCCTTATTGGATATGTGGTTTCCAAATATTTTCTCTGATTATGTAGGCTGTCTTTTACTTTCATGAAGTCCTCTGATGCACAAAAGTTTTAATTCTAGTAAAGATCAATCATCTATTGTTTCTTTTGTTGTTTGTGCTTTTAGTGTAAAGTCTAAGAAACCAAAGCCTAACACAAGGTCCTAAAGATACTTCCCTATATTCTATTCTGAGAATTTTATAGTTTGGGTTCTTATATTTAAGTCTTAGACCCATTTTAAGTTGATTTCTATATAAGTTATGAGGTAGAGGTCCACCTTCATTGTTTACCTGTGGATATCCAGTTTTATCAGCATCTTTTTTTAAAAAGACTATTCTTTCCCCGTTGAGTGGACTTGGCAACTTTGTCAAAATCAACTGGCCGTAAATGTGAAGGTTTACTTCTGAACTCTGCATTCAATTCCATTGATTTTAGGCTGTCCTTGTGCCAGTACCACACTTTTGATTACCGTAGTGATTTTTTAAATCAGGGACTGTGAGTTCTCTAACTTTGTTCTTTTTCCAGATGGTTTTGGCTATTAGAAGCTCCATTATCCTTCCAGATTAATTGGTGATAGGCTTTTTCGTTTTTGCAAAGAAGGCAGTTGGAATTTTGAATGGGACTCTATAAATCACTTTGGGTAATGTTAACATCTTAACAATATTTAGTATCCTAATCCATGAACACAGAATGGCTTTTCATTTATTTAGGTCTTCCTTAATTTCTTTTAGTAAATATTTGTAGTTTTCCATATACAAGTCCTTTATATCCTGGGTTAACTTTATTCCTAGATATTTGATTCTATTTGCTATCGTAAATGGATGTTTTTTCGTGATTTCCTCTTCAGATTGTCATTACACCACTGATTTTTGTATGTTGATCTTGTACCCTGCCATTTTGCTGAATTATTTTATTAGCTCCAGTAGATTTGTTGTGGATTTTTCAGGATTTTCTATACATGGGCTCATGCCGTTTGCAAACAGGGAACATTATATTTCTCCCTTTCCAATTTGCATGCCTTCTTATTTCTTTTCATGCCTAATTGTTCTGGATAGAACTTCCAGCATATTTATGAATAACAGTGGTGACAGTGGGCATTTTTGTCTGGTTCCTAATTTTAGAGAGAAAGCTTTCAGTCTCTCACCTTTTCATATGATGTTAGCTGTGGGTTTTTCATATATGCCTCCATTATGTTGAGGAAGTTTCCTTTTATTCCTAGTTTTCTGAGTTTTTTTAATCAAGAAAGCATGCTGGATTTTATTAAATGATTATTCTGCATCAATTTGGATGATCATGTATTTTTTCTTTATCTTATTAATGCCATTTATTACGTTAGTTGATTTTTTTACGTTGAACCACGCTTGCATACCTGAGATAAATCCCACTTGGTGATGTTTATAATTCTTTTAATGTGATTTTGGATGTGGTTTGCTAGTATTATTTGAGTATTTTTGCTTCTACATTCATAAGAGATACTGGTATGTAATTTTTATTTCTTATGGTAGATTTATCTGGCTTTGGTATTAGAGTGATATTGGAAGAATCACTATTAATTATAGAAATCATATTTTACATCTGAAAATTCATTGTCATTATTTGGTTCCAGCACCAAAGGATAGAGCTATCCATTGAAATAAGGGAGCACATTTCAACTGCCATGTATCCTACCATCATACCTGGCTAATCGAGAAAAACTTCTGAAGTACTTTCCAAACATACTGTTGATCTGTTATCCATGCATTTCTCAATACCAGGGTTAGAAAATGTTTTTCATTCTCTTAATGACTGTAAGGAGTGGGTTGATAAAACTTTCCTACAATTTTCATTCTCCTAATTTATTGAATCTGTTCGTAAACAATATACCAAAAATTTTGGGCATCAGTCTTCATTAAGTCCATATTTCAGTAAACAACCAAGCGAAAAAGCAAACCACTGTCTTGTGCTCAGACAAGCACAGTAACTCCAAATGTTATGGGAAATACAATCATACAAATAAATGTTATGTTCCATGATCCTTGGTTTAGTACTTTCAGAATATGTTCTTATGCATTTTTCAAGTGTTTGCTTATACAAATCAGGAGATTATTGCAATATTTTCATGGTTTCTTTTCTTCTAGAGTTTGAGTTTGTTCTCCTAGGGCTTTCTGGATTCTAATTCTAATTTAGACATGGAGATAATTAGAAATGTTGGAAGTTGGTCATGATAATAATAATTTTCCCATGTAAGAGAATTCTCCCATATGAAGTTGATATTTGATTGTAAGCAAGAGAAAAACAGACTCCTAGGACTTGGGAGAAGGGCTTGCTTCTGATAACAATGCAGACTCAGAGATTAAACTGAGTGATTTTGTTCCTATCATATTTCCCTGATCCAAACATTTAGAATCTTACTTCCTTTCAATCAATTCATTAGCTTTCATAAGGGAGTAGTGATGAGGCTGTGTATCCAACTTTGAAATTTTATATCTGGCACGATCAAACTGAGTTTAGCATTCTGCCTCAAATCTGCAGTTGCAAATGATAAATGACTGTTTCATCAGTTATAAAATCCCCATGGTTTTCTCTCCGTGTGTTGAGTCAAGCTTTTAGGCCTTTGAGTGAATTATTCCTTTCCTTCAAGCTGTCAGTACAGTTTGAAGCAGCCAACTCTCCTTCATAGTTCACTCATTCCTTATGCCCTTTATGTTGCTCTATGTAAACAAACACTTGATCACTCAAAGCCTTGTACTTAGTAGGCATTTTACTCAAGGTTGCCATAGGTCATAATTTCATTAGCTCTTTTGCCACTACAGATCATGGGGTGAGAAAATCCCATTTTTAATTTTAGCTGATTTTTTTTTTTCTTGGAGCCCTCAGCTCTAACCAGGCCTGATGATAAAGTCAACATTTCTATTATTTCCCTAAAGTTCTATTGCCCGCAACGACTTTTCATATCAATTGGTTTATCATTTAGAATTTTATGCTTCAGGTTGGGAGAGTCAAAGTGAAATTTACGTTTTCTACTGCAAAATATTATAAGAAATCTATTCTTAGAATTCTTCCTTAAGAATAACGTATTATAAGGCAAGACATTCACTCAGAATTGGAAGGATATTCAAAATAGACAGCAAAACCAATGACAAATATATAATAAAGCCACTCTTATTTTTTTCTTTTGGCATTGCCTATTAAATTTTTGCTTATTTTTCATTGTTGTTCTTACCTTTTTTTTCTTATTAAATTCTCAAATTTATTTAACCCTTATTGGTATAGAAAAACCTTTATCATGTATGTTGCATGTGTTTCGTTTTGTTTTTTTCCAAATAGGAATATTGCCCTTAAAAATGTTAGAAGAGTTCTTCTTATTATTAAGGCTTTTACATTTATTATCTTCTTAATTAAGTGTATTTTTTTTTCTTTAAAGACTTTTAAAAATGTCATATCTATGATTATGGTATCATATTTTTACATTACCTTTTGGCTCGTTTTGACTTAAATTTCAGGTAGGATCCTATTATTTTTTCATATGTCTAGCCAAATTTTTCCAGGCATATTTGGAAATAGAGTCAAAGTTGACATTTATCAGCTATTGCTGTGATATTGTTGTGAAAAAAAATAAATCAAAATCTTAGTAGCTCATGGGTCTGCTAGTCTGCCGGCCTAAACATGTGATGTACCACGAACCACATCAGTGGGGTTGGATGATGGGTGCCATCTGTTCTACACGGAGGCAATGCAAAGGCACAACGCGAAGGGAATGGATATTTAATGCTAATGAAAGGAGCAACTAAAAAATGAGAAACAATTGTTTGGTTATTTCTTCATAACATCTTCCATTAATTTATTTTTAGCTATTTTCTATTCTTTGTTCTGTTTTTCATTCTAAAAATTGAAAGTAATAAACATTTTCTTAGGGCTTTTTTCCTTTTTTTTTTTTGTGGAATATAACACTTTCAAAGTGTGATTTAACGAGTGGTTAGAGAGCATATTCAAAGAATGTTATGGGTTACAGTTCCAGCATTTCAGTTCTTTCCTTTTAGCTATTTTAATGCCCTAGCAACCAGGAAAAAATAGAGTTGGTTAAGTTTATTCCTAGTTACTTGATTGTTTTAGTTGCTATTGTGAATGGGATTTTTTTCTTGATTGCCTCTTCAGTTAGTTATTACTAGTGTATAGGAACATTACTGACTTAGGCACATTAATCTTTTATCCCACCACTCTGCTGAATTTATTAGCTCAAGTAGCTGTGTCATCAATTTCTCAGGATTTTCCAAATTGAAAGATCATGTCATCTGCAAGATGACAGTTTTACTTCTTCCTTCCCAATTTTAATACCTTTCATTTCTTTGTCTTGGCAAATTGCTCTGACTAGAACTTCTAGCACAATGTTGAATAATAGTGGTTAGGCAGGCATCCTTGTCTCATTCCTGATCATAGGGGGAAGGCTTTCAGTCTCTCACCGTTGAGTACAGTGCTGACTGGGCTTTTCGCATATGCCCTTTATCATATTGAAGAAGTTTCCTTCAATTCCCACTTTTTAAAGTGTTTTTATCCAAAAGGGATGCTGAATTTTGTCAGATGCTTTTTCAGCATCTATTGAGATAATCATTTGATTTTTCTCTTTTGATTTTTTAATGTGTTGTATTACAATGATTGATTTTCTTATGTTGAACCACCCTTGCTTGCCAGGACTGAACCCCACTTGGCCCTGGTGTATAATTCTTTTAATATGCCTTTGAATTCTATTTGCAAGTATTTTGTTTAGGATTTTTGCATCTATATTCATTAGGGAGATTGGCCTGTAGCTTTCTTTCTGGTGGTATCTTTATCTGGTTTTGGTATTAGAGTGATATTCACTTCATAATATAGTTAGGTAGTATTCCTTTTTCTTCAACTGTTTGAAAAAATTTGAGTAGGAATGGTGTCAATTCTTTTTGGAAAGTTTGGTAAAATTCTCCTGTGAAGGCATCTGGCCGTGGGCTTTTATTTGTAGACAGATCTTTGATGACTAATTGGATCTCTTTACTTGTGGTTGGTTTGTTGAGGTCTTCTATTTCTTCTTGGGTCAGTCTAGGTTGTTCATGTGTTTCCAGGAAATTGTCCATTTCCTCAAGGTTGTCTAGTTTGTTGGCATACAGTTGTTCATAGTATCCTCTTATGATTTTTTTTTTTTTTTTTTTGATTTCTTTGGGATCCATAGTAATGACCCTGCTCTTATTTCTGATTTTGTTTATTTGGGTATTCTCTGTTTTTCACTTTGTCAGTTCAGCTAAGGGTTTGTCAGATTCGTTGATATTCTCAAAGAACCAACTTTTAGTTTTATTTATTCTCTGTATTATTTTTATGTTCTCCAGCTCATTTAATTCTGCTTTAATCTTTGTTATTTGTTTTCTTCTACTTGCTTTAAGATTGCTGTGCTGATCATTCTTTAGCCTCTTCAGTTGTTCAGTTTGGTCTTTGATTTTAGTTCTTTCTTTCTTTTTGATGTATTCATTTAGAGCTATAGATTTTCATCTCAGCACCACCTTCACTGCTTCCCATAGGTTTTGTTGTGTTCTTGTTTTCATTTATCTCTAGATATTTACCTATTTGCCTTGCAATTTCTTCTTTGACTCACTGGTTGTTTAGGAGTGTGTTGCTTAACCTCCATACGTTTGTGAGAGATTTGGTTCTTTGGTGGTTATTGATTTCCAGTTGCATTCCATTATGGTTGGAGAATGTGCTTGGAATAATTTCTGTCTTTTTAAATTTGTTAAGACTTATTTTTTTGCTCCATCATATGATCTGTCCTGGAAAATGTTCCATGAGTGCTAGTGAAAAATGTATATCCTGGTACTTTGGGATTTAAAAACCTATATATATCTGTTAAGTCTTATTCATTTTTCACATGGTTTAGGTTCTCAATTTCCTTATTGGTCCTCTGTGTACTTGTTCTATCTATAGAAGAGAGTGGTGTATTGAAGACTCCCACTATTATTGTAGAAATGTCTATTGTTCCCTTCAGTTTAGCCAGTGTTTGTCTCATGTACTTTGGGACTCCTTGATTGGGTGCATAAACATTTATGATTGTTATTTCTTTTTGGTGAATTGTCCCTTTTATTAATATATAGTGTCCTTCTTTGTCTCTTATGACATCTTTCCATTTAAGTCTATTTTTTTCTGGTATTAATATAGCTACCCATGCTTTCTTTTGGTAGCAGCTTCCATGGAATATTTTTTTCCATCCTATCATTTTCAGTCTGTTTGTGTCATATAGTCTAAGATGAGTCTCTTATAAACAGCATATTAATGAGTCATACTTTTTAATTCATTCTACCAGTCTGTATCTTTTAATTGGGATGTTTAATCCATTCACATTCCAGATTATTACTGTGAAGGCAGTTCTTGAACCAGCCATCTTATCCTTTGATTTTTACTCATTAGATCTATGTTTATCACCCCTCTCTCTTTTTTCCCTTTAAGTCGTCTTTATTAATATGTTCAGTTCTGTGTCCTTCTTCAGACCTCTGCCTCCTTTCTTTTTTCTCAGCCAGTAGAGCTGCCTTTTTATTCTTGCAGGGCAGGTCTCTTGTTAGCAAATTCTCTCAGCATTTGGTGGTCTGTGGAAATTTTAAACTCTCCCTCCATTTTGAAGGAGAGCTTTGCTGGATAAAGAATTCTTGGTTGGAAATTTTTCTCTGTCAAAATCTTAAATATGTCATACCACTGACTTCTTACCTCCTTGTTGCCCACTGAGTAGTCAGTACATATCCTTATCTGTGTTCCCTTGTAGTGGTGGATCACTTCTCTCTTGCTGCTTTCAGGACTTTCTCCTTCTCTTCAGAATTTGACAGTCTAATTAGCATATGCCTTGGAGTGGGCCTATTTGAATTTATCCTGTTTGGAGTTCATTGGGCATCTTTGATTTGAACATTTATGTCATTTAGAGTGGTTGAGAAGTTTTCCCCAACTATATTCAAATACTCTTCCTAGCCTTTTACTCTTCCCTTCTCCTTCTGAGAAACAAATGGTTCCTATATTTGCATGCTTCATGTTGTTCTTCATTTCCTTGAGATCCATTTCAAATATTTCAATTTTTTTCACCATTAGTTCGTTTGTGAATTCGCATTCAGTTGCTTTATCCTGTAATTCACTTATTCTTTCTTTTGCCTCTTTTGACATCTGCTGTTGTGTGTCTCTAGTATATTTTTTGAAGGAAAGAATTAAAATTATCTTTATTAATATACAACATGATTGTCTATGTACAAAATCCCACAGAATCTGCAACAAAAAGCTACTAGAACTAATAAGTGAGTTTAACAAGATTTCAGGATTAAAGATAAATATACAAAAAAACCAAACATATTTCTGTCTACTAGCAACAAGATCAGAAATTGAGATAAACAAATACATTTAAAAATCACATCAAACATATAAAACACTTAGAGATAAATCTTACAAAATGTGTGTAAGATCTGGCTGCCTAAATACTACAGAATATTGTTGAGAGAAACTTAAACAACCTAAAAGTATGGAGACGTATGCCACATTTATGGATCAGAAGTCTCAGTATTATTAAGATGCCAATTCTACCTACATTGATTTATAAATTCCATGCAATCCCAATCAGAACCCAGCAGGTTTTATTGTGTTTTTTTTTTTTTTGTAGAAATTGACAAGATAATTTTAAAAATCATATGGAATTGTGAAGGACCTAGATTAGCTTCAAAAACTTTAAAAAAGAAGAATAATGTAGAAGCATTTGTAATACTTGACTTCAAAACACATTATAAAGCTACTGTAGTCAAGACAGTGAAATATTGGCATCAGCATAGACAAATATTTCAAGAGAACAGAATAAAGGTTCCAAAATAGACCCACATGCTTGTGATCAATTGTTTATTAATCATATTTTTTAATTGTAGAATATGACATATATATGTATAGAAGTGATAACTTTCCAAGTGCAATTTAATGAGTAGTTATAAAACAAATTTCAAATCATGTTATGGGTTACGGTTCTACAGTTTCAATTATTTCCTTATGAAATATAACGTATGCAAAAAGGTAATATCTTTCAAAGTATGATTTAACAAGTAGTTAAATAGGAAATTTCCAAAAATATTATGAGTTACAGTACCATAGTGTTTTAATTATTTCCTTATTGTGAAATATAACATATATACAAAAAGGTGATAACTTTCAAATTACAATTTAACAAGTAGCCATAGAACAAATTTCAAAGGATGCTGTGGGTTACAGTTCCACCATTTCAATTCTTTCCTTCTAGCTATTTTAATACCCTAGAAACTATGAAAAAGAAAACTATATAGATATTCAGTATTCATAATCCTTTGGTAAATTCCTTCTTGTCTGTTACCTCCCCTTCCTCTAGTTCTCATATATTTTTTTTAAATTGATCTACAGTACCCTTTATTTCCATAAGATCTGCTATTTTTTACTCTTTCACATTCTTCTTTATGCTCTTCTAAAGTCTTCTTGATGTCCTTCATATCTTTGGCCAACCCATTGAAGTTGTTTTGAGATTTATATGTACTTCTTTGATTAATTGCTCCAGAGTCTGTGTCTCCTCCAGCTTTTTATTTTGGTCAGTAGGCTTGTCCATATCTACTTGGGTCTTCATATGCATTGTGATTTTTTGTTGGCTTCAGGGCATTTGCTTGTCTTGATCAGGTTATTTTGAGATATGCAGGATTATTTGAGCATTTATCTATAGTTTGGCAGAGCTACAGCTGGCTGGAGTGTACTTTCCCTGTCCTCCCAGCAGATGGTGCTCTTGAGCCACCTCTTACTCTCAAGCTCTCTTTCCCCTAGCTTCACCTATGTGCTGTGCAGGGTCCAAAACAGGTGGAAATCCAATCAGCACACCAGTTTTCCATGTGCACAGGGGACTGCCATCCCTGGGGGGTGGAGGATGGGTCCTGTGCAGCTTGGAAGAGAGTTCACGTAAGGGTGCAGTGAGTCTGGTAATTCCTGGGCCTCCGAGTGGACCACTCTCAAGCTGTGGAGCCACGCTTCTCATCCTGTAGCTCAAATGCACCCCGGACCCTGGCTACAATACATCTGCATGCCGCTGGGGTTAGGGAAGGGTTCCTGGCACTTCCGTGTGGTGCCCTCACCTCTCCCCACCTCTTACCTGTGCAAACCACAGGCTTCTGTGGAGGAAGAGTAAATGCGGTCATGACAAATCTGCTGAATCCCAAGTTCCCTCACCAGAGCTCCTGGCTACAGGGCTGTGAAGGGTGATCTCCCCAGCCAACTGCTGAAATGGGTGCACGTGGTATGGAAAGCTTCTCCCTCCCATGCTTGGCATCCAGCTTCAGTGACCAGTCCCCATTGGTGGTCCTGGTAGAACCCACTCACCTGGTCCTTTCAGATGCATCCTCTCTGCCTCTCCATCCAAGTCCCCACCGTACATTGTAGAGTTCACTCTCCAGCCTTGGAAGCACTGGTTCTGGGTGCCCTCTTCTCTATCTATAGTCCCTTTCATGGAGGAGAAGTTTACTCAGCCTCCCCCATTCTGCCATCTTTCCAGAAGCCCCTCTTAGGGATTTTTTAAAAGTATTACTTGTATTTATAAAAAGCAATTTCATTTTTACATTTACTCTTTATGCCATTTGGAATTTATAAAGATGTCCCTAGGCTAAGAGTATCTAATTTTATTTCAAATGGTCAATGAATTTTACCTGCAAATTTGGCTGAATATCTTTATTTCATGTTTCAAATTGGTGGTAGCTGTTTCCATTTTAACAGTATTCAGTACTCATGTGTGAATTGAAAAATATCGTATGACCTAATCTCACTAAGTTGTCAAAACAACCACAAATTATATTTTATTGTTATTATTTCCCCAAACCAAAAGTGAAGAAGTTCTCTGCAAGAGGTATGTCAAGTCAATTCATTCAATGGAAACCAAGGTGAAAAGAGAAAAACGAAAATGGATAAACAGATTCCTAAGACAAAATCTCTAACAATTATATATGCTATATTGTCTATCATGGAAAGTGACTTTTCGTGCTTCTCTGAACCTAAGCATTTTGCTTCTTCCTTCTCCCATATAACTCGTTTCAATTTTTGCATCTACTCTGTTTTCCAGTTATTACAGACAAGAACTTACTAAGCTTCATCAATCAATTACACACTTCAGTGTAAATGAGATTTTCAATCTTAAGATTCACTTCAGTGCAGTGCAGGAGAGAGTCTAGGTGCACTACTATGTGCTTGAAAGCATGTGAAATGTTGGAGAGAAATTGGTGCAAGACTGAATTTGGATTATTGGATGAAGTAAATTAGCATGAACCGTACTTTTTTGCATTTACACAATTGCTGTTTTGGTTTAGATGAACTCTGAGGTCATTTTGAACTTAAAGCTTTTGCAAAAATGGCTTGGAAACAGGAACACAAAACAGTAGTCAAGTGTAAAAACTTGGCTTAGTTTGTAAGTTTCCATATGAATCAATTAGCAAACAAATGCTTAATGCCTACTTCTTTTTAGGAGTTTAGCCAGGTCCTAATTCCAGTCTTATTTTTTATTTCAAACTTAGACAGTTTGTTTAGCTTTTGTTTTCAGGGCTTAATTAAGGTACTCATCTAAATATTCTAGGCAACGTTGCAATTTTGTTTCTCTAGTAGGGCAAGAAACAGGATTATATAAATCAGTGGTTCCCAACCCGGGGCCATTTTGCCTCCTGGGAGGCATTTGGCAATGTCTGGAGATGTTTTTGATCATTGCTACTGGCATCTGGTTGGTAGAGATCAGAGATGCTGCTCAGCATCCTCCAATGTACAGAACAGCCCCTGACAATAAATAATTATTTAGTCCAAAATATCAATATTGCCACTGTTGAAAAACTCTGATATAAATTCACTTTGGATGGGACTCTCTACATTTGCAAGAGGCTGGATTTCTCTTTCCTTTGCATCAGTATTAACTGATACAAAGATTTCCATCACAGTGGGCATATATGTCAAAAATATGAGACATTAGATTGAATGGAATCAGAATATTGAGAGATTTGTGTTTTTTATAGCATCACTATCTTGTTTAGATGTCCTTGAAAGAAATAGCATATATTTATAAGAGCTGCTGGAGGAAAAATAGTGCTGACACTCTGAGGACCAGTATAATCTATGGCCATGCTATGCATTGAACTTAGCTGACATAATAATTGATAAAAATAGGCTTTGGCCTCAGTCCAGTGGTCTAATAGAAATATGAATTTGCTACTCCTGTCTATCTGGAATCAATGAAAGCATCTGAATGCCTACCAAAGCTTTTGGAGAATAAACTTTAATTTGCTCCACAGTTAAGTTCTCACAAAACAGGAATAATTGATTGTAGAATACTTTTTGTCGTACGGAAAATATCAGTTATGTCCAGAGAGTTCAAAATAATTGCAATCTAGTCATAGTCCATACTTTGTATTTCCTTCACTCACTTTTATCAATGCCACCACATCTTTCTTCTTCTTTTCTTTGTCTTTCAGCATTAAAATATACCCACATGCAGAACACATATTCAATGTACTTTCTTCTTTTCTTTGTCTTTCAGGATTAAAATATTCCCACATGCAGAACACATATTCAATGTACTTTCCCAAATGCAAGTAATCTTGAAAATCATAATACCAACAATTATCCAAATGTATTGCTTAAAAAACAAATTCCTGATTTGATAGCTTCTAGAAACCCAAAAATTATTCTTCATTTCATGACTGAAGTAGTGAACCCTTAAATATCGCTTGGTCTTTATATCCATAAAAATGATATAATAACTGAATCTATATTGTTCATTAATCCTTGTGTTTTAGCTTCCTAGCTGCTAAAACAAATACTGTATAATAGATTGGCTTAACAACAGGAATTTATTGACTCACATTTTCAGAGGTTAGAAGGCTTCCTTCTTCCTGGTGTCAGTATTATCAGGCTGGCTGGCAATCTTTGGGGTTGCTTGGTTTTTCTGTCTCATGGCAATGCACAGGGTGGCATCTTCTCCTTTCTCTTCTGGGTTCCGCTGAGTTCCAGCTTTTTGCTTCTCCTGTGGTTGAGCTTCTGTGACCTATTTTCTTTGCTTTAAAGAACTTCAGCCATATTGGGTTAAGGCCCAACCTCATTCAGTATGGGCACACCTTAATTAACAGTATCTTCCAAGTTCCCAATTACAAATGGATCTAGGGTCTGGGATCTGAACATGCTTTTGTGGGAGAACATGATTCAATCCCCAGCACCTAGAATCCTTCTCTTAACAATTATTACATAGATAAACAGCCATCCCTCCCACCAAAGCCTTTTTTTTTTTTTTTTTTTTAATTAACTTGCTGAGAAGAATTAAATCCATTCATGGAATATACACTTCTTTTTTCAAAAGCAGGATCAAAAAATTAATTACAGGTAACATCTTGCATAAAAAAGCAATTGCTCTCATTGATATAATTTCAGATTATTAAAACACGAGGCATGCTGATACCTTGACAATGTGAATGGATAGAAGAAAAACATAACTATAGGCCAGAATATAGCTTCTAATTACCATGGGACTTGGGCAGTAAGCATCTACAAAGGAAAATTACAGTCAGAACCATTTCATGCCTCAGTACATAATTTAAAAAAGATATGGCATACTCAGCCTTGATCCCTTTCTTGAATGAAACATATGAATTAACTTATACCATCATCAATACAAGGAGAAAGAGTAGGCATATCAGTTTGAATCTGATGGTACCTGGAAATCAGGTGGAGGTTAGAGCTCTGTTTATATTACATGAGGCTTTATATTTGCCTGAAGTTGATGTTCCCAAGAACAAGCTCCTTCCTTTGTAGAAGAGAGATGGCTTTAGGGAAGCTACTTAGTCATAGAAAAGACTTCAGTTTTTCATTGATTCTTTATTTCCTTCCATTTGTTGCATGCCTGCAATGTGCCTAGCCCTGTTTTGTGCATTGTGGCTGTGATGAAGAACAAGAAAGATAAATTTCCTGTTCTCACAGATCATATATTTTAGTAATAGATGATAAATGTTTAAACAATAAATCAAAATAATAATATAGTAGTGGTATAAAATCTAGGAAGAAAATAAATGAGACAAAGTGAATGAGACTGTCTTGGAGAGCCCATTTTAAAGTAAATAGGCAACACGTTTCTAAGAATGTGATATTTGAGCTGAGACTTGAGGACCATGAAATGTGAAATCTGTGAAATGTGATCAGAAGAGTTTTTTACACAGATGAGCAGCAAATGCAAATGTCCTGACGCACAAATGGGATTGGTGTGTTGGTTGAAATGAATGGAGGCCAGCATGGAGGAGAGAACTGATTAAGAGAGGTAGATGAGATGAGAAGTATTTAGCGATAGATAGGCAGGTACCTTATTATCATGCATTGTGGGTCACTTAGGCAATTTGAGAAGAAAATGCAATTAAGAGCCTATGTTAGCATGTTGGGCAGGTGTCCACACTCACCAGTCATATCAGGACATGTGAACGCCCGCAGGCTCTTGGTTCCTTCAGTTGAAGACAGCGTGATGGTTAAGGCCCAAGAATGCACAGCTTCATCAGCTACTGTACCAGGTAATAGGAAGACAGGGGAGAGCTACTTTAAAAATGAGCTCTTGCTTCTTGGGTATTCATAGTCAAGCAGGTGACATAATAAAGATTGGAAGCCAAGGTAGTTTGAAACCTGTGCTATGCCTTGGTCTAAACAGGATTTACCCCCCGAATGTCAAATTACAGTCTAGTTGATAGAATGCATTTCTGCAGACACCAGCAGCCCAATAGTTGTGTCTTGTTCTTAGTTTATCTGGTGTGGTAACCTAAATTTAAATTCTAAACTTAAATCAGATGGTAGCCCCAACAATGAGGGGCTAGTGAAAGCATGACATGGTGGAATTGATCCCTGACTCATTTGATTGGCTTCTGCAATGTCATGCTGGTCATTTTGCCAGATGTTTTATTAATCAGCTTGCTATTATTTAGAATTTAAAACTTTTATAAAGTTTATCGTCAACTATAGTGAGGTTAGCAAGTACAGTTTAGTGATTCTTACTCTTCCTGTTCCAAATTACTATTGTCAAAATTCAGTACCATAGGAAAAGGAGGAAGTGTGGCTACCACTGAAAGAGTGTGAGCTCTGAAATTGATTTTGTGGCAGGGAGAGATATTATTCTATTCCTCTATGGTTTTAGAAGCAATAAAGGAGATATATTGCATGCTGTGTTGTGTCAGGTCCAATTACTCAAGCATATCCTTCATCCATATTTGTGGATGCATTTTCCAATCTTCATTTCCCAATTTCATAAATTTTCATTGCAACCATAGAGTCTGTCTTTGGATCCAACTGAGTATGCCTATCAATAGTGAGTACTTATTATGTAACACTTTAGGATCCACCATGTTTGTGTTATAGATAAGTATCATCATTGATCATCCAATGGAACCAGAGAAACACTTTACTCAAAATTATCAGACTATATTCCTTAGCTGTCTGCTTTGATTTTAGGCATCCTCTTTTAGAATGCATATTTTTACCCCCAAAGCAATCTGTTAGTTTCAGTGTTTGGGTATCCCTCCAAATGGATAATACTTCATGTTTAAAGTTTTACTAGTCATTTTCTACTTCTTAAAACAATGCTTTATTCAATAAACATTTATTTGTCCAGTAGTCCATATAAGGTGTTATCCGTGGGAGTGGGAAAGCAATAAGCAAAGTTCAAAAAAGGCCTTTCTGCTAGAAGTCTTTCCACTAAAAAAGTAGTGAACGTATTTCATCTGTACTATGGAACATATTTTCATGAGGAAAGGCCTCTTTAATGACCAATAAATCAAGTGCCTCCATATTAGTTTATTTACATCTTGAGACAATTGCCATTCAGTCTGATGTAGAATGTCTTCACCAGCTGCCCCAAATATCTCCAAGGACATTCTTTCATTTTAATGGTAAATGAAAGCTGTCATTTCTCTTTTTTCAGCCAAGAGGATGTTTGCGAAATAAACAATAGAGTGAAGAATACAAAGAAAACAATGAACAAAATTTTTAAAACTACATACCAGGAAAGAAAAGGAACAGATAGAAAATAAAGATGATTTAATCTCTCTTTTTCCTGTGGAGACTATAAAAGTGAATCATGCTGCTGTGAAAACGAACCTTATCTAACCACTCAGTTATTTATACTTGTTCATAGATATATTAACAGCAGACAGAACAAATGCATTGTTCTTCCTGAGGTTTTTTGTTTTTTCTAAGGTGCTTTTACTAACTACAGCTGTAGTCAAACAAAAGATGAAATAGTACCAGTATAATGCTGATAGCTAAGTCAGTCTCCACATATTCTCTGCTGCTGATTTGCATTTTAATGATCCATTTTTAGTTTTAACAGATACCTCAAATAAGGATAGAATAAAAAATCATCATATTGCAGTCTTTAACGTTTATTTGTATGCAAGTTGTGGTGGCTTGTACCCAGATTTATGCATGTTCTTTGTCTTAATTGACATTCTTGTGGGTATGAACTCATTGCAAATAAAGTCTCTTGAAGATGTCATTTTTAGTTAAGGCGAAATTCAGAAATAGTGAGAGAGAGCCACAAGGAGGCGCCAGAAGCCACAATTCAGCTTAACCCAGGGAATAAGGGGGAGGACAATGCCATGAAAAGCGAGGCAGGAATACAAATCAAGAACCCCAAGGATTGCTGGCCAACCAGAATGCTACCGACTGAAGGAAGCCAGCTTTATAGCCTCTGAAACTGTGAGCCAATAAATTCCTGTTGTTAAGAAAACCCATTGTGTGGTATTTTTCATCGCAGTCGAGTAACTAAGGCAGAAGTGCTTTAGGATTATCGTAGATTTTGACAATGACACCCAAAATCACTTTCTTGAAGTTTGTCTCAAAATAAGTAGATATGCTTTACATCTCTCAGAGGAGTGGGCCCTTATGCTTTACAAATAAAATGTTGCACAATTCTGATTAAAGATGTTCAAGCATCCTTAAAAAAACAGTCAAAAATAATATTCCTTCAGAGGTATTCCATCCGGGGCTGTGATCAAACATATGTTATGATGGATTAACAAACTACCTTATATTCCCAAGTTTAATTTATGCCATATGAATGTCCATTGATTAAATAGGGGCACACCAGTAAATTTGAAACAGATTTTAAAAATAACATTTTAAAACTGCTATTCGAAGTGTGTGCATAAGGTTGAAGTTGTATGTTTACTTAGTTGATGTCTGACTTTCTCAGGGTTAGTGTGTTCATTTACCTTGACTTTTATTCCTATAATAATGAATCCCCCCAAAAGAATATTAAAATAATTTAGACCATTAACAACCCATTTATCAATTATCTTTATTCATCAGTTGTGTGAGCACCATTATTTTGTTTCACTACGAGAGCACACTGCTTGCAATTCAACTATGCAATCAGTGTAAGGTATTTTGCATATTCTGAGATGGTAAAATGTGAAAGAAATTATACCTTAGAATTGATGAAATATGGTAACAGGCAGTAGGATTTTCATGATAAAAGTGTTTAAGTTATTAAAAATTTCCTTTTTGAGATATATTATTACAAATGAAATCATGTTAATTATTTCATTTATTGTAGTTTATGGAAGTATTTTTACTTCCAGTGGTCCAATAGGACATTTTGTCCCTTTCCTACATATTTTTATTTGTATGCACAAGAGCAACTGATTCATTTTTCTAGAATATATAGTACTCTTTGAAATTTAGTTTGAATATTATTGCATTCAGAATCTATTGATGTATAACAAAGCAGCACAAAACTTAGCTACTTAAAACAATATACATTTATTATCTCACAGAATACAGGCATGGCTTAGCTGAGTTCTGCTTCTTTAGGGTCTCACACAGGTTGCAGTCAAAATGTCATCCAGAGGCAGGGGGGAGGAGTAACTCCCATAGTGGTTGGCAGGATTCAGTCTGGGATGTTGAAATGAGGGCTTCCATTTCTTGATGGCTCTTAGCTAAAGTCTGCCCTCAGTTTCCTGCCACATCAGCCTCTGCAACCGCAGCATGTTTATTCAAGCATGTGAGCCAAGAAGGCAATAGAGAGTGTCTGCAAGCAACATGGAAGTCACAAATTTTTGAATTTTTTAACTGAAGCATGCAAGGAGCATTCCCTTCATCTTTGCTGTATTCTATTGGTTAGAATACAGCCCATACTCAAAAAGAAGAGGTCACAGGGCAGCATGAATACACAGGGTGGGGGTTGGGGTAGTCATTGGGGACCACCTTGGAAGTATGTCTACCAAAATTGCTAATAAATATCTACTATGAAATAGAAGAAAACTGTAAGAAAAGAATTCTTTAACTACTTTCCTAGTGAATCTGTTTTACTTTCTCCTTGCTATTTTGTAAGTTATGAAGAGTCTTTTATTTGCAGACAGTATAATAAAGAGGAAAGAGAAAGACTTGTAAAATCTCTGTTTAACCACTTACTAGCTGTGTTGCATTGAATACATTACTTTATCTCTCACCCTTAATACGACCTAGTCTTGGGCATCCTGTGAGGGAAAAACATTAATGATATTACTTTCCAAGAGTTAATTGACTATCTGTGCAAGGATTTATGGTAGATCCTGAAGATAAAAAGCTAAATAATAGATAGTCCTTTGCAAGAGCAGTAAATAATCAAAGGTAAGAAACCGTGTTTAAACTATTTAGAAATATAACTGGTCTATAATAACCACACATCAAATATTGGCCCTGAAGAGGGCTTTTGTTCTCTTTCTACTTTGTGTGTTTGTTTTATGCTAAATACTGATAGTTGAGCCTTGCTATGGGTTTTACCCTTTTTCCCTTCAGTGACAGGAAGACAGCATTTGTTACACTCTTAGGAGAAGACCAATTAAAGGGGCAGCAGGCCTTCTTTCCCCAGCATTCTCAGCTATTAGGTTGCATTTCTCTATCTCCTTAACATTTCCAGTCTTTCTTCCCTACTCTCTAAATACACATAACTGCAAGGCACTTAAAATCTTCTGAGGGTTTGGACTGAGGCATATAAAATACTGACGAGAACATTGTTAAGAAGTATTTATTGATTTTAGCATGAAGACTTCACCAGAAATAAGTTAAATCAATATATAATTTCTATATTCAGGAATCATAATTCCATCTGGTGGAGCTGTTTAACATTATCACTCAGAGGAAACCTAATATTTTATTGATAACTGCTTTTAGAAATAGAGACCAAACATTCATATTTACAATATGAATCAAATGTATTACTATTTAAATATGTATCTCTAAATTTAATCAAATACAATTAACATAATGGGAGAAAAAATACAGATGACCTTAGTCAATACAGTTTTTAAATGGACAGTAAAACTACTGTTTATTTAAATTAGGGTAAAAAATTCCACTTATTTTTCAGAACCTATTTAATATGTTATGTTCTATAGTCCAGTACATTTATCTTAGAGATCCTTTGCCTTACTTTCATCATTTATAAAATTGGGAATCCACTTCACAATCTGTTAAGAATTGAATTAATATTTGCAAAAGTCCCTTGTGCAGTGTTTGACACATAATAGCTGGCCATATATGAAAATTTATTACAAATTTCTCAAAATAAAATTAGGCCCTCCAAACAAGGATCAGGTAACTAAAACTCTACAGTGTATTTGCACTGATATGGGACATTTCTGGGTTCCAGGCCTCCTTACAAACTGCTATTGAGTAATTTTTATTGATTTCCCATTTGCACTCCTGTGCTATACATTCCAGCCTTGCTTTATAATGGTTATCAGATGTTATTGCCTGAATTCTGGGACTGGTTGGGCAAGAGTTGGACATCTGACAAGCAGCGAGTGGAGCACCATGATCAGCAATTTTCATGGGTGTCTGACCATCAGATGTAAAGCCAACAGACTGTGGGGATTAGAAGACTGTCAGCAGTGGCAAGGATGACTCAAGCCAGGCTGGAAAACACATATTCAGTGAGGTACTAACAGGGTAGAGCAGGAGATCAAAGCATTGCAGGGAAGCTTACATAGTCTCAGGGTGGTAGTACATGGTTTCTTAGGACGCTGTTGGTCTGAGCTGCAAAGTAACTAGTCCCCAAGTAACTACACAATAATCCTCTGAAGGGTGACCATTCTGATAGATTTCCTGAGAGCTCTGCTGGAGTCTGCTGTACTATGGTTGGCTTGGGACATTATAGTAGCACATTGTAGTGATGTGCTGTGGAAATCTGTGGTCCCTGCACTCTGTAGTTTTTTTTTTGTTTGTTTGTTTGTTTGTTTTTTGCCTGTTTCTGCACCCCTCACAATTTCTATTTTGGTTTAAAAGTAATAACTTCCCCTGTACCTGCTAGATGTTATGGGGCTCTATGAGGCTTCCTTCCAGCTCTTCCAAGTATACACATTCATCAACCATTTTCTCTGCTTAGTCTGTGAGTGCAGCCCTTCCTCCCTACCCTTCAGTCAGACCTCAGGGATGTTGACAGTTTTGGAACAGGATGAAAGAGCCAGGATCCAGGAGATGGATGCTCTTTGATCATTTACCATTCTCCTCTGCCTCTTGAGAGCCATCCTTCAGAATCCATAACAGTTTCTCCTTTGGAGAGGGGTAGAAATTCTCCCACATGCTATCATAAGCTGTCCCCATGCTGAGGTTTATAGTAAAGCTTTACAAATCCAAAAAAAAAGAAAAAAAAGAAAAAAAATCCCTCAATTTTAAGGCATCTGTTCTACAATACGTTTAAGAAAATTAAATTTGAAATTCAGTGCTAAGTAACTTTATTCTAGCCATGCCCTGGGAACTTATCCAAATTCTCCAGCCCAAAGATTTACATTAAGTCAATCCAGATTTATCCACAGAGCAACACAGTTTATGGGACTGGTTAAATGGTCATGGATTATATTAACTTTTAAAATTCTGCTTATTCAGTTTACATTGTTAATATGTCTATTTCGCATGTTGAATTTTGAGCTTATATAAAAGAATGTTATTTTGTCTTTATATTCTGATTATATAGCAAATAGCTGATTCATATTAAGTATTAAATAATTGCTTATCAATGAATTAATGAACTGGTAGATGATAAAACCATTTATAAGTTTCTATTGAAATATTGGGACAATATAATTTGCACTATTATGTTATTTTTTGAATTATTTTGCTAAAATATTCAGTACATAAGGCAAATCAAGCCTTTAGGAAGCAATATGTGTTGACAGAGAGAGTAAAAAAGATCAAATAAATGGCTAATTAACAGAATCAATTACTATACCATATTCTTTCTCATTACCATTTAAATGTCCCATTTAAAATGGGACTATTTTGTTTGCAATATGTTTTATTTCATAATAGTGTGTCTATACTATCATTAAAATATAAAATATTGTCTCACATATGCTGTTTTCTGTCCTTTCTCCAATATTAATATTTCTTGTCAAGGATATTTCAATACCAAACGGTGGGAATTTGGAACCTTGTCAGACAACTCAAAATGTTCAAGTTGACACTGTCAAATTAAATATTTAGTGTCTTTATAACAATAAGAGCTAATATCTTTTTATCACCAGAAAATCTTTAATATTTAAGTTGGGATATATAAATATATATGGAAATATAATATTTAAAATATTAATAAATAACTTAGGAAAATCATCACAGAATATTTGCTTTTTCTGCAATATGAACAAAACTTTCTTGTGTATGATCTCACATGAAAAGTCCTTCCTAGCTCTGTGAATGATATATAATTCAACTTCTTTTGAGAATTCATTAATTTGACTTTTTCAAATATAATTTTAAAAGGTGTAAGTACTGGATATTCCTCGACAATAGAATGTAAAATGCAATATATTGAGTTCTTGCCCATAGCACTTTGATTTCTCTAGGACATACAAGGATTGTTAGAAAACTTAGCACAGAAGTCATAAAAATATTATCCCTTAATTATAATTTATGTTAGAAATTCATATGTGAATGAGGAAGGATCAATAGAAGTCTGGTGTTATCTTTCATAACCTTCATTCTTATAAATAATGCAATTCTGCTGAGTTGGTTTCACTCATTGGCTTTCCCTAAAGTGTGCCTTCCCTAATTTTGTTCTCTTCCTTCAGACACATGTAAATCTAAATCCCTTTAAGAACAGCTCTCCTACCCTGTATCTGTCTCCAAGGGAAAGTGCAATCTTCAGTCATCTAATTAGAAGGAGCGGGAGTCTCGAGGCTCCAGGCATCTGCATCAACACAAGTCTGATGAGCCAGTATGCTGACATCAGTGAACACTTTATTAAATTACACACTCCCCTAAGCAGGCATGAGCTTTCGGTGTCCTAATATTTCATGCGCTATTGAAGTGACTCCCTATTTCTTGAAGCTGTGAGTGTGCAGGCAAAGCTTAAAATATAAAATCCTGATGAGATCATGGATTTTTTAAAAAGATATTTGGCATGCTGTTAGGTGTCAGACTTGGTCTGTTTTGACAACTGATAACAAGCTAGAATTAAAGGATTATGGGAAACAATACAGGACATAGAATTTGGGCATCTTTTTGCTTTGGAATACCAATGTCTCAGAGGAGAATCAAGGATAAACCCTTTTAAATAAAATTTCAAAATGATTAATATTTTTCTTGATAATCTGTACTTAGATATATATTTAGTTTGTAGTAGGTTTTGTTTCCTAAATCATTTACACAAATACACATTCTTTAAATTTTTAATTACTAAAATACAAATTTTCGTATAATAGAGGAAATCACAGTAAAGGTAAATATCCTTTAAATATATCCTTTCACATTTGAGTATAATTTACATGCAATAAAATTTGCCATTTTCAGTGTGTAGTTCAATAACTTTTGACAATTGCATGGTCTTATAACCATCTCCACAGTCAAGATAGAGAACATCTATGTCTTGCCCGAAAGTTCCCCCATATCACCTGATGGTCAGTGATTCCACCACTACTAACCCCTATAGTTTTGACTTTTCAAGAATGTTATGTAAATAGAATCTTATACTATGGATGATTTTTGAGTCTGGTATCTTTTGCTGCATTTGAAGTTCATCCATGTAGTTGCATTTATCAATATTTCATACCATTTATTGCTAAGTGCTATTCCATTGTATGGATATAAAAAAAATTATATCCATTCAGTCATTGAAGGACATGTGAGTTGTTTCTAGTTTTGATGATTATGAATAAAGTGGCTATAACCGTATGCATACAGCTTTATATGACCAAATGTTCTCATTTCTCATAGACAGATATTTTTGTATCAAATGGTAAGTGCATTGTAAGAAACTGTAAAATGGTTTTCTAGAGTTTCATACTATTTTGCATTCCCATCAGCAATATATGCAAGTTCCAATAGCTCAACATCCTTGCTAGCACTTGGAAATTTTTTTTTTTAATTTTAGTTATTCTGGTATAGTGTAGCAGATGAATTATGTTTTTAAATTTTCATTCCATAATGGCTAATAATGTTGAGCATCTTTTAATATGCTTATTTGCCATCTGTGCATCTTTATTTTTGAAATGGCTTTTCAAATATTTTCCCATTTTTAATTGCATTGCTTGCTTTTAATTACTGAGTTTTATATGTGTTTTTTTATTGTAAGGCATCAGCATCTTTTTTATTAGATGTTTTAGGTTTAAAGAAAAATCATGCAAAAACTGCAGAGTTCCCACATAGCCCCCTTGCACACACAGTTATTATTAGCACTAAGGATTAATGTTATACTTCTGTTACAATTGATGAAATACTATTATTAAACAATATTATTAATAATTAAACAATATTATTAAAATTATACTATTAGCTGTAGCATATAGTTTACATTAGTGTTCACTGTTTGTATTGTACAAGCCTATGCTACTTTTTAAAAATCTAGTAACATACATACTACCTAAAATTTCCCCTTTTAACCACATTCAAGTATATAATCCAGCGGTGTTAATTACATTCACAATGTTGTGCTACTGTCACCAACATCCATTACCAAAAGTTTTCCATCACTCAAATCAAAAATTCTGTACCAATTAAGCATCAATGCTGCATTCCCTAATCAGATCCCAGACCTTGGAAACCTGCACTCTACTTTCTGACTCTATAAATTTGCTTATTTTAATCATTTCATATCACTGAGATCATTAAAAATGTTTTTGTGTCTGGCTTATTTCATTCAACATGGTGTCTTCAAGGTTCACCCATGTTGTTTTTATGTCTCAACTTCATTCTTTATTCAGCTGAATAATATTCCATTGTATGTATACACCACATTTTGTTTATACATTCACCTGTTCATAGACACTTGAGTTGGCTCCACCTTTCGACAACTGTGTATAATGCTACTATGAACATCGATGTGCAAATCTATTTGAGTCTGTATTTTCAATCCTTTGGTGCCTGTGTGGGTTTGGATATGTTATGTCCCCCCAAAAGCCATATTCTTTAATGCAATCTTGTGGGGGCAGAGTTATTAATCTTTTTGATTAGGGTGTGACCCCTTGATTGAATGTTTCTATTGACCTTGTCCATTCAAGATAGGTCTTGATTAGTTTACTGGAGTCCTTTAAAAGGAGCTCACATAGAGAGCACCTGAGAGAGACTTTTGGAGAGATGCTTGCTGATGCTTGGAGATGCTTAGAGATGCAGACAGAAGAATATTTGGAGATGCTAACCTAAGAGAAGAGGTCCAGAGTTTGCCCTGGAGAAGCTAAGAGAAAACCGCCCTGCCTCCCACCACCAGCCAGTTAGAGAGCAATGTCCTGGGAGAACAAGCAAGAAAGCAGAACAGCTGAGAGAGACATTTTGGAGAAAGCCAATTTGAAACACAACCCAGGAACAGAGGTTCCGCCGATGCCAGCACATGCCTTCCAAACTGACAGAGGTGATCCAGATGCCATTAGCCTTTCTTTAGTGAAGGTATCCTCTTGTTGATGCCTTAGTTTGGACACCTTTATGACCACAGAACTATACATTTGTAACCTAGTAAATCACCTTTATGAAAGCCAATTCATTTCTGGTATTTTGTACAATGGCAGCATTATCACACCAGAACAATGTCTATACCTAGAAGTGGGATTGCCAGGGTATATGGTATTTGTATTCTTCACTTTCTGAGGAATAACCAAACTGCTTTCCACAGGAGTGGCACCATTTTACATTCCCATAAACAATGAACAAGCGTTCCTATTTCTCCACATCCTTTCCAACACTTGTTTCTGTTTTGAGCTGTTTTTTGTTTTTTTTTTTAAGTAGCCATTCTAATAGGTGAGAAATGGTATCTTATTGTGGTTTTGATTTGCATTTTTCCAATGCCTAATGATGTTGAGCTTGTTATGTGCTCAACACATTTGTGTATCTTCTTTAGAGAAATGTTTCTTCCAGTCTTTTGCTCATATTTTGATAGGGTTGTTTGGTTTTGATGTTGAATTATAGGATTTCTTTATACATTCTGGGTATTAAATCCTTATTGGATACGTGGTTTCCAAGTATTTCCTCCCATACTGCAAGTTGTCTTTTTACTTTCATGATAAAGTCCTTTGAGGATCAAAAGTCTTTGATTTTGATATTTTCTCCCACTTTGTGACTTTTCATTTTATTAATGTCTTTTGAAGAGATGGTGCTTTAAATTTGGTACTCAAAATTTGTCAATTAATTTCTAATATTAATCATGATTTATATATTATCTCTAAAGAACTTTACCAAACAAAACCCACAATGTTTGATCCTATGTTTTCTTTTAGACATTTTAGTGTTTTGAATTTTATATTTAGGTCTTTAATCCATTATAAGTTAATTTATATAAGTAGTTCAAGGCTTGATTTGAATTCTTTTGCTTCACCTTTTTTTAATTTTTTAATTTTTGTTTTGCCTCAGGGTATCCAATTGCTCCATTTTCATTTGTTGAAAAGACTATTATCTATCTATTGAATTTTCTTTGCAGCTTTGTAGAAAGCAATTGATCATATGTGTAAGTCTATTTCTGGACTTTCTAATCTGTATGTCTAATCTTTCACTAACATCTGACTACTATCTTGATCAGTGCAGCAATAGTAAGTGTTCTAGTTTGCTAATGCTGCCAGAATGCAAAACACCAGAAATGGATTAGCTTTTATAAGGGGGGTTTATTTGCTTACACAGTTACAGTCTTAAGGCCATGAAGTGTCCAAGGTCACATCAACAATTGGGTACCTTCACTGGAGGATGGCCAATGGTGTCCAGAAAACCTCTGTTAGCTGGGAAGGCACGTGGTTGGCATCTGCTCCAAAGTTCTGGTTTCAAAATGGCTTTCTCCCAGGATGTTCCTCTCTAGGCTGCAGTTCCTCAAAAATGTCACACTTAGTTGTTCTTGGGGTGTTTGTCCTCTGTTAGCTTCTCTGGAGCAAGAGTCTGCTTTCAACAGCCATCTTCAAACTGTCTCTCATCTGTAGCTACTCTCTCAGTTTCTGTGCATTCTTCAAAGTGTCCCTCTTGGCTGTAGCAAGCTCAGTCCTTCTGTCTGAGCTTATATAGTGCTCCAGTAATTTAATTCAGACCTACCCGGAATGGGCAGGGCAATACCTGCATGGAAACTATCCAACCAAAGTCATCAGTTGGGTGGGATGCATCTCCATGGAAACACTCAAAGAATTACAATCTAATCAACACTGATATGTCTGCCCACACAAGATTACATCAAAGATAATAGCATTTTGGGGGACATAGTAATTCAAACTGGCACAGTAGGTATTAAAAAATCACATAATATGAGTTTCCAAAATTTGTTCTTCATTTTATTGATTCTGCTAGCCAGATACATGCTAAGCAGTGTCAAAAATATTTTGGCCATTTTCCTTTCTTTGATTTTACTTCTAAATTTTTTTTTAAGGAAATTGATGACAAAAAAAGCAGCTTGTCAATTTCTCCAAAAAAAAAGCTCTTGGGGTTTTGAATGGCATGGTATTAAATCTTTGGATAATTTGATGGAGAATTAACATCTGAGCAATATTAAGATATAAAAATTTTGAATAAAATATATATCTTCATTTGTTTCTTTTCTTTTTCCCTTTAGGCTTTGTAATTTTCAGCATTTAGATACTGAATGTATTTTGTTTTATTTCTACCTAAGCATTTTATAGTTTTGTTGCTTATCTAAATGGTATGTTTTTTGTTTTTATTTTAATTTATAATTCTGAATAGCTCGTATGTTAAAAGTGTAGTTGATTTCTTATTTGACCTTGTATTCCTGTGAACTTGCTGAACCCATTGATCGGAACTAGAAGCTTTTTTAGTAAATGCTCTGGAATTCACCACATTTAAAGCCATGACATTTGCAAAGAAAAGAGGTTTTATTTCTTCCATTTCAATCTGTATGCCTTTTCTTTCTTTTAGTCTTTTTTTCCTTCTTTTTCTTTTTTTTTAACTGCTTTGGCCAAGATTTCATTTATAATTTTGAATGAAAGTGTAAGAGCGAATATATTCAAAATATGTTCTAATTTCCTTTGTGATTTCCTCTTCAACCTATGAGTTTAGAAATTGATGTTTGATTTTCAAATATTTATGGGTTTTCTGAATATCTTTCTCTTTTTTATTTCTAATTTAAATCTATTCTAATCAGAGAATAATTGTATGATTTCAGTCTTCTTAAATGTGATATGACTTGTTTTATGGCCCAGAGTATGTCCAATGTTAGCACCTGTTACATGTGTGCTTGAAAGGAATATCTATTCTGGTATTATCGAGTGGGATGTTGAATGTTTCAGCTGTAATTGTTGATTTTCTGTATCTCTTTTAGTTCTATCAGCTCTTGCTCCATGTACCTTGAAGTTCTGTTGTTAGGTGCATACACATTTAGGATTGGTATGTCTTCTTTATGAATTGACCCCTTTTCATTATGTAATGTGTTTCTTTATCCCTGGTAATGTTCTTTGTTCTGCAGTCTAATTTGTCTGATACTAGTGCAACTACTGAAAATTTCTTAAAACTAGAATTTACAAGGTTAAAAGTTTCCATTCTTTCAACCTGTCTCAATCCTTCTATTTAAAATGGGTTTCATAGATGCAACATATAGTCAGGTTATACTTTTATTTATTCTGATGTCCTGGTACATTCTAAAATATTAGGCTTGCTAATAAAGGTAAGCACTTTCCTACTCCTATTTAACTGAAGATATAAACCACTGTCAGTTGATTCTGTTTATTCATATGATTTTATCATACTTTTTTTTCCTGGTGATAAGTTCACTTAATAAAGCTAAAAATCACAATTAGCACCTTGCTATTTATATTCATAGACCTTATCTGCACTAATTTTAGCAAGTGGAATAAAAGGGTAGTAAAAAAATATCTTTGATTGGTCCCCAAAGATAGGTAAGTTGATATTTTTTATTTGCAAAATTTCACTTTGCAATCATACTTTACAATACAAACTTAGAATGTACATTTGTACTACATACCAGGAATAGTTAATACTGGGAAAAATAAAAATGGAAAGGACTACTGTAAACTTTATGGTTTTAAACATTATTTTGTTTTTTTTTTTGTGCTTTCTCATCGAGTTTTGTCATCCTTTCCTGATATCAGGTATTTTTATTCTTTAGAGCCTTATTGCAAATTTTGTACTACAGGTGTGAACCCACTATCATATATACTGCCTACTTGGTTTGAATCGGAATGCAAGGATGAAATGTGCAGGTTGAATTGATTAGTCTTTACATGTAATGCCGTGGAAGGCAGAAACTGACACCTTCAGTTTTGCAAAATCCTGTACCTTCTTTTCCGAATCTGTTCTGTATTCCCCCTTGTTTGCCAACAGGTTTATATTTTCCTAGTAGATTTCCTACTACTCTGTTATTAAAAATTAAAATCTATTAAGTATGAGGTATTTTTTTTTTTTTTCAGATTGAACTGGTATAATCCAAGATAAGTTATGGGAATGGTCAGTGGGTTTTGCTTAATAGTGTGATATACATGTTTATAAAAGAATTCAGGAGAAATCTGGAATGATTGCAGGAGTATACCAGGCTAGAAAATTAGGCATTGAGACATATTTCCCCTCTGTGACTTCTTGTACTCTTTCCCTCACTGATTTCTAGGATCAATAAAGTGGAAAAAACTCAAAAATAAAATCTTAGCTTCTTCTCAACTGCCCTCTCCACCTCCAAGTATGTACTACTCTACCTTCCTAGGTGGTGATAAGAGCCAGGAAATATAATAAAACTGCCCTTAATCAGAAATGTTCATCATATAGTATTTAATTTGATTAACTTGTTTCATTAAGGCCATTAAGGACACACACACACACACACACACACACACACACACAACTATAAAATGATACTTTTCCCCAAATTGCAAAATGTCAGAGTACAACATCATGTAATAAGTATCACCATGCAGAAATTGAGTAGGTATAATGTACATGTACAGGGAACAGGGAGCATACACAAATGTTATACCAACTATCTCAGGGAGCTAGGAAATGCTGAGAAGCAACTCTACTTGAAATAGTATTTTGCAATTAACTGACTGACTGGCCCTTAATAAATTGTGGCTTGAATGTCCGGAATTTAATGTACTGCTTTGTTTCTGGCATTGATCTTAGCCCATAAAATTCTTACTGCTGTGATGAAACTTTCTGGTTCCCACAGTAATTGTGTCTAAATATAAGTCAAGTATATAATTCTTGCAGGGGTCCTGCATAATCTCTTTTAACATCTGACAGCCTGAAAATTTTACTTCCCTCAATATGTGTATATTTTTGTCATTGTGATTAGTTTTGTATTACACTGGATTCAGGCACCAAATGATTCAGTAAGGCAGACTTATGAACTCTAATATTTCACAATGGTTAAAATAATAACAGATAATTAATGGTTTCCCCATTGGGGTTTGAGCTAAAGTTTTATTTAGTCAGACTCAGATGCACAAAGCCAAAATTCCTCAAAGCAGTTGGTCATAAAAATTATCACATGAATAATTGCAAGATGCATTTTAGTTGTAATTCCAAGAGGCATATAGGGGATTGATAGTGGTAGGGTCAAGGTGTGATGTTAGTGAGGAGAGAGAGTATAGATAACTAAATTTATCCTCACTTTTTAAGGGAAAAAAAGTTATAGTCTTTTTGAAAAAAATTAATTTAAAACCTTATCCAATTCAAAATTTCCTTCCATCACCCCAATTATTAAAAAACAAGAAAAACTAACTATTGAATCTTTGTTCTCAAGGGAACTTTAGTAACACATTTGTACTAAAAATTCAACAAGTCATTGACATATTTGAAATGAACAGCAATCTGTGGAATTTAGATTTCCGAGCATATTTCTTTTAATGTTTTTAAATAAACTTCCTTTGGTACCAGAAGTCTCCCACTTGTAGTAGCTGTCTTATTCATGCTCAGCAAACTGGAAGCCAAGAATGCTTCATAGATAAGAGCATTCAGCATAAGTTTTAATCATAATAACACCTATTCATTATTAAATTATGTAGGGAATTTCAGAATAGTGCAAGGGGAATCTGGAGACCTGAGTTATATTTCTGCTTATGGCAGTAACTGTTTGAGAGTCAGCACATCACGTAATATTGCATTTGAAGCTGTTCCCATGTATGTCAGATTAAGCCATAGGAGGAAAAAATGTATTTCTGAAGATTGGTTCAAAAGTCTCTGATTATGTGTTTTGTACTAAGGTAAGGTCTCCATTAGGCATAGTGGTCAGAGAGCTTGTAGGGCCCACAGTAATTTTAGGGGCACATGAAAATGTTTTGATTTCTTTAAAAATCAAGAAAAAATAAGTTTTAGGTCGAATAAAATGTTTTAATATGAATATTAATATATTTGTATTTATGCCAATAAAGTCATAAAATATATTTTCTAATATTATTTTGTGAAGGAAAAACTGCCTTGGGCCCATGAAAGTCATAATGTAATCTTGGCATGAGTAGAACATACTCAAGTTGAAGGACTAGGTGATGTGTACTTCAAAGTATAACAAGCCTGGACTTAAATTTGTTTGGAATTAGTCACCTTAAATTGGGTCATATAACTCTAGAGATTAATTTCTTCAATGCATGTGTTCCTTTTTTTTCTTTAGCTTTGCACTTTCTTTTCTTATGACCCATTGCATACTCACGATCGATTATTCCAGTTCATGGGACACTGTTCCATCCCTCTGTACTAGCCCTACTCAATTATACTCCTGTTTGCACTCAAATACATGTATATGTGCCTGTGCAGACAACACACACACACATTAACACACAAATATACATATATACATTGGCTACTCCTCTTTTTGGTCAACTGGGGCATGACTTCTCCCAAAAGACTTCTCAAATCATCTATGTGTGGCTTAGTATCTCTTCTCATATGTTCCTGTTGCTAATTCTTGAATGGTGAAAGCTATTTTTGATTTGCTTGCTTTTGACAGCTTCTATATAGCAGAATACCTGCCATAGAGATTGTGGTCTATGAACATTGCTGAGTGAATAATTCTGGACATCAGTGACCACATCTATAGAATGAGAATTCTGATCATGGCTGTATGTGTTGTGTGGAAAAACAATTTGCACAATAACTGGTTCCTTGGGGATGGTCACTGTATTAGTCAAGTTTCTCCAGAGAAATAAAAGCAATCATATGTACATATACATATATACATATACATATATACATACACATATGTGATTTACATATATGTTATAAATATGTAAATATTAAGAAATTTATTATGGGACTTGGCTCACGTGGCTGTAGCAATTGGCAAGCCCTAATTCCATGGGGCAGGATGCAAGTTGGAGACTCCAATGAAGGGGATGTTGAATTTCCCCAGGAGAAGCAGGTTGCCTGAAGTAGAGATAGAAATTCATCTTTCTGACTTCTGAAATCTTCAGTTCTTGGATTAAAATCTACAACTATTTGGATGAGGAGACTCCTCTTATTGCTGAAGATAATTCCATTGTCGATTGTAGATATAATCAGTCATAGATTCAGTCAACTGACTAAAGGTTTAAATCCATCTGTGAAATACCCTCACAGTAACAATCAGTCCAGTGCTTGCTTGACCAAACAACTGGACAACATCATCTAGCCAAATTAACACATTAAATTAACCATCACAGATAGGTTAATACTGTATGTATTTAAATAACTAATAGATGTTCCAGACTCAAGAGTCTGTACATGAACATTGATAACTTTAAGAATTAAAAGATAAATAAATAAATATGAAAAGCATAAACAGAGACCTCATGTTTTGTTTTTAGTTTAATTGAAAACTATGATGAAAGTAGTGTTTAGCATTGAGTGATACACAAAATAGAAAGTAAACTTCCTCATCTCTCATGCTCTCATGAAGATGAAATTTAACTGATGCAATGCTATTCTAATTTTCTATTTCAGCTATAGAGACACAATCCAGGAATTAATCCTTTATATGTAATGGGTCTCCACATAGAGATAAGAAGGCTATCTGCAAATGGGCTCTTTAGTACTGTGCAAATATGAAAGCATAATTAGAGTTAAAATTAGTTGTGATAAAAGTTCCTGCCTCCTTGACTAAAAGCTTACTATCTCACAAATACATGCCACAAAGATTCTGTCATGATTACTGCGCTTATCCTCATGTAAATTCCTGTATTTATATATATATTTAACTATAAATGGATTTCAAATATGCAATAATAACTCCAAGTAGTTGTATCTCTGATTAATTTGCACAAATGAGTATAACATATAACTTTGCACTTTCAGGTATAATGATAAAAATGGATTTTGCAATACAGTTAACCTGCATTTAAACACAACACGTATAGTGCTTTAGTTTAAAACTACTTAGTAGTTACATGTATAGAATGTCTTTAAAGCGGTAACTTTGAAGGCAAATGATCTTTAATGGATTATTTCTTCCAGCTATGAATATTTGTTCTTGATTTTCCAGTAGTAAGACATTGAATGAGGAATGACGTCTTATCTTGGGGAGGGATTCCAAGTAGAACCCCCAATCTCTTTTCCCTCATCTCTTCACTCATTACCTTTGGGAAGTAGCCCATGTCCTGGGTCAAAGAAAATTGGGTACCAGACGGCTTTTTTTCCTAAACTCTTCAAGTTACCCTGAGAGGATTCTGGCTACCACATCACACATAATGAAATAAATCGAAGCTACAGTAAAACTAGACTTCCAGGAAACAGCAGGTGGGATGTCGCAGCTGTATTAGAAGTTCTAACTTGATTGTGGATCAAGTTACAACTGGGAATGTCAAGCTGCTCAAGTTAAAAAGGCTGCTGAGAGAGTAGCAAGAACTCTTGAGTGCTGTTCTTTAACCTATTAGCAGGAATCTTCTTAGAGATAATGACACCAAGTTTTGTGCCTCATTCACCAATGTTCTTTTCACCTCTGCCATGTGTTTTATCTACCCACTGCCCACGATTTATATGGGTTATATGTCATTTTCAAAATGATTCTGTTAAGATGCTGACACATAGAAAAACCAGATTAGTTTCTGACAGGTTTGTATGCATGTTACATTTCTGGAGAATTAAAATGAATTCTAAACGATTTTGCTTGAAGGGGAATTTTAATCTGAGAAGCATAGCAAGGAGCAGAGATTCTTGGAGACTTTTTCTGCATTGATGACAATCCTAACAATGTTTGATAATTTATCTGAGCCTAGCTAACCTCTGTTTCTCATATTTCCTTCAATGACAATGTATTGATTGCCCGGTTAGCAAATGTATTGCATCAATTCTGTAATGTTAAAAACAAATATGACAGGCGACATGGACACAAAATATGGTCCTTGATATGTTGCTATTATTATTGTTTGTTTGTTTTGTTTTTAGGAAAAGGTCGCAATTTTCCTTCCCATTGAAATATTTTGGGAAGAACAGTAATGTCCAACCCATATCAAGAAACAATTATTGAACACTTTGTGTGAATTCCTATGTTAGTAGCTTTGGATGCAAGACAGACCTCGCTTTAAACTTACATTCTAGACAAAGACACATATGCAAATAACTACTTATAAATATTTGATGTAAAATTATATGTTTTCTATGGTATTAGAGTACAGTAGGTAATATGTAATTAACTCTTCGAAAATATGATCAAGCATATGGACTCATTATTTGAGCCCTTATTATAATGCTTTGATTCAATTATATTATATAGTGCTTTATACTAGATGCATAAAATGGTATCAGTTGCAAAAAAGGAAATATTTAGTGTGCACTGACTTATTTTAATTGTAAAAATACACCTGGAAAATGTCTCTTCATTTTGCAATGTTGGAATTTCAGTGGACTGTATTGGTGGTATGAAATTCCAAAAAATTAAAATTGCCCCTCCCCCCATGTAGATTTGGATTTGGTCTCAATAATCTCTAGCATTATCTATTATTGCTACAAATGGTGAATTTTTTTCTTTAAAGTTCATTATGGTCCTAATCAATGTAATCAATTCTCTAATGAAACACTAGTTCATTTTATTAGCTAAGGTTGGATTGTAGCTTAATTGATCAGCTGTGATATATGGGGACTTAATAAGTAATTAAGATGTGCCCTGGTGCAAATTGCATTATATTCAATGACCTACTGTTTTGGGTTGGGTATATAATAAAATTAAAGGTTATAGAGAAACTAATGGTTGTGATAAACATTTCACAAAAAATTGTGAAAACCCCATTACGGTGAAATTGAAATAAGGTTCAGTGAGACAGACACTTTAAAATGTACATACTTTGTTTCATATACTTTTGTTTGTATTCAATCATGTTATTGTTTGAAATGGTTTTATCAAGTGGTCTTTTATGTAAAATATAATTTAAATAAATTTACTTATTTTAAAACAGTATTAAAAATGTATTATACTTAGGATTCCTCAGGAAATTCGTCACTAGATAATAGAAATTAGAACAAAAACAAAATAACTTACAGATACAATCACCACCTCCTCACTCCCAAAATATTGGTGTTTGGTCTTTCAACATTATAGGCAATAATTAATTATATTGAAAATGATCTCCAATATAGCATATAGCTGCTGGAATTTTTTTTAAAGATAAATGAAATGAGAACAACTATTGCTTTACCAAGTTTTAAAGTTTTTGTAGAAGAAAGCAGAAAGCCTCAATTTCATGAGCACCCAATCCCCACATCCCTAATACATAAAAGACAAACAGCCTTTTGGTAAATGTTCCTATTATTTCAAATCCAATCAACTTAGATTTCTGCAAAATCAGTATTTGGTTAACATAAGACCATTTTATGCATGAAATAATTTCTCTACTCTAAGGATAGTATTACATGATTTATTTTAATACAGTTTACATCTGTCATATTTTTCACATGTCATTTAATACACTCAAGAGAAATATTGGTTCACCAATCTAATTTCTAAAGCACTTTTGCATTAGCCTTTAAATCCTCTTAACAGTAAAACAAAAAGAGTAGACAGATTGCTTACAAATCATTGTGGATGATTGTATAAATGTAAATGTCAGAGTACTTAGAATATATTGCTAAACTAGAGAAGAGGAACTCAATCTTCTCGGTCCCCAAACTATTTTTTTATACAAATATGTTATCTCATTCTGAAATAATATTCAAACCTAAAAAACTACACGGATAATTTAAAAATAAAAGTAATATCCCAACAATAGTTTATATGAAGAATAAAATGGAAATAATTACCATATAAAATGTACATTTCCATACATAAATTCTAAGGCATAAAAACATAGAGGAGGTTATGGTAATCAGATTATTTACACAATTTATAATTCATTCATTCATTTGTGCAAACCATTGGTTAAGCATCTAGTATGTGCAAGATTCTGTTCTAGGCAATGTGAATGCAGTGGCAAAGAAAAGAGCAAAATTCCCTCTTTGTTGAGATTATAACAGGAAGACAGTATATATACAGAATAAATAAAACACATAGAGTATCTTGGATAGTGCTAAGGAGAAATATTAAGCAGAGGTATATGAAATGTCAAGGAAGGTTTTAATGAAAGACCTGAAGGAAGCCAAGGACTTAGCTGGGTGGGTATCTATGGTAGCGGCATCCTAGGATAGAGAAACAAGTATAACAATGCTGGTTGTGGAGGGGACCCTTTCAAGTGTAAAGCAGATTGAAGCCAGAAATCCCCTGTGACTGGAGCGGAGTCAGTGGAGTAAGGGAAGGAAGTGAGATGTGAGGTCAGAGAGGTGATGGAAAGTCATAGAATTGGGTGCAGCATTGGAGGTCCTTTTTGGTTTTGTTTTTGACTCAGAGTGAAATAAGAAGCCGTTGGCATGGCATGTGCGGTGAAGTGGCACAAACTGATTTACATCTAATGGAGTTGCATTGGATAGTTTTTATGAAAAGAATTGCAGGGAGTGGGTGGAGAGCAGTCAGGAGGCTATGCCATAGTCAGGCTGAGGCATCATGGAGTTGTCCACCAGGGTAGTGGCAGTCTGTGCGGTTACAAGTGGACAGAAGTGGACAGATTGTGCCAGCATGTCAAAGGTATAGCTGCAAACTTGTTTAAATCCTCAAACACAATAGGATTAGTTATTTACAAATAGGTTCATTTTAGTAGTGATTTATTAGTATTCTGGGGAACTCTACGTATTCCACAAACTGATGTGAGAGTGGGGGGAGGGGCGATCTTCAAGCAAAGTCACTTCATTTTTGCTTTAGCATTACCTTTGGGTAGGATTACATTTTAAAATACGTTGCCACTGTTCAAAATAAATTTAAATATATTGTTGCACCACAGAATGCATATCCCCTGCAGTTTATTAAAATATTATCTTGTTTTAAAATTTTCAGTTTATGTTGAATTTCTTTGACATGCAATATGAGCCACATTTCAACTCTGTTTGGGATTATCAGTCCTAAAAATCATTGAAGTCTCACACAAAATAAAAAAGAAACATGAACGATGCCCCTCTTTAGAATTTGTTTTGAAAGACATTGCTACAATTATCTTTTCTTAATTTGTAGGCATGCTACTAGATAACTAATCATTATTTTCTGAAAAGAGGAACAGTAAGTATTTTTGGTTGTAATTAGTTAAATAAATCATTGTCACTTTACATTTAAATTGACAGATAACATTCATAATATTGCCAACTGATTTTTTTTTTTTTTAATTTGTGTTTGTTTGAAGCTGTTGGAAACATGTTCAAACCATCGATGAACTGTTGGAAACCAGTTGAAACACAATAAAATCCAACCCAGTAAAATAGGACTACTTTCTCTTTCATCTACGTTGGAATTTTCCAAGAAGTGAACTATGACAATGTATCAATTTTTACAACTGTTTCTCCTCTGGATATGCCTGCCAAATTTATGTTCTCCAGAGATATTGTTCAGAAGGACTTCTGTGCCCCAACCAAGAATTTTAGGTGGACGTGGACCAAGAAATGATGGCAAAATTCTGCACCGTCAAAAACGTGGCTGGATGTGGAATCAATTTTTCTTGCTAGAAGAATATACAGGATCTGATTATCAATATGTAGGCAAGGTAAGTCTGTAATGAAATGGTAAATGCTTATGTAGTTTCTTTACATGTCTTATTAAGGAATATTTCAATGTGCCATCATTGTTATAGATTTGATTCTCTAAATATATTGAAAGCATTTTTGTTTATTGAATAAAAATTGTAGTTTGAAAAATGTATAATGGATATACCATGAGAAATATAGGAACTCATTTACTAGAATTCATTCTGCTTGCTATCTTGGATTAAAGAGGTACTAAAAATCACAATTGTAGTGAAAAAGCTGTAATAGTGAGAATACTATGTATCAAGGTAGCCATTTATGTATATTTAGATAGAGAGAAAGAGAGCTTGAGCTAGAGATAAGTAGATAGAAAGAGACAGAGAGAGAGAGAGAGAGAGAGAGACATGAAAAAACTTCCAGATAAGTCCAGGTAAAAAATATTTGTCAAATATTCTGTATATTATTATTCTGTTAAAATGCTGAACTAAAATAAATAGAGAAAAATCTGGATATAAACATGTATAATTTTCTCTGTGTGCCTTTTTGTATTTGGTAGGTTTTTCAATGTACATCCATTGCATTTATAATAAAAAATATAATGTTTTCATACTGAAAACACAGAATTAATTCTAAGGAACTGTGTTAATGGATTTCATGACTTGTTAATATAATTGGTGTTTAATTTTTTTTAAAATTGAAATTACTTTATGTGATAAATTAAATTTTGTATTATAAAAATGTTGACACAAGAGAGTCCAAATAATTATTTTATCTTTACCACATTGAAGGATTTCAATGAAAGAACCACTTAAAGCTTAACATATTATTAGTTTTACAGATTCATACAATTAATAATTCATGCAATTAGTTATTAAATAAATTCATTAAATATTCAAGCAAATAAATTAATTTAATTATTTATTTAAAGAACACCCCACATACATGTAAAATTCAACATGTATTTACTAAATTAAATACTGTGACAGATATGATATTTACAAAACCACTGATTGCAGGAACATGTGTAGAGTAGTTTAATGGACTTCTGTAGTTTTGGAAGAGAAGGTAATGAGGTAAGTTTTCCCCAGTGGAAAAAAAAAAAAAATGAGGTAAATATGCCATATGATATGCATGTTCTTAAAAACCTGGTATCATGTCATGGAAGAGAAATCAAAGCTGAAGAAGTTAGGGACTCAGGTAAAAATTAAAACCGTAATAATTTAGAGATTACTAAGGGAAGATTTATAAACTGAGAAGAGGATCAAGACAGGAAATCAAATATGCTTATGCTTGGGGACCAGCAAAGAAAAGAGAAAAGGAGCCTTCAGAGAGCTATCAAGAGTAGCTGTCAGTGACCCCTATGGAGGAGAGGGTTGAACAGAAGAGAGAAAATCTCCAGCATCACTTATCCTCTTGTAAGAAATTGGAAACTTCTTGAGGTGCAATACTTAGGACAGAAGGCGAATTCCCGTGGGGAGTTGTGGCTGTAGCTGTTCTTCTACCTTTTCTTCCTCCTTCTCCTCTTCTTTTCCTCTCTCTCCTCCTCCACCTCCTTTTACTTCTGCCACCACTGCTGCTGCTGCTGCGTTTTCTCCTCCAACTCCTCCTCTTTCCTCTTCTTCTTCGTCTGTGTCTTCTTTGTCTTTTTTACTTCTGCCTCTGCCTCTGCTTCTGCTTCTGCTTCCACTTCCTCCTCCTCTTTTTCTTACTGTTCCTCTCCTCCTCTGCTTCCTTCTCTCTTCCTCCTCCTCCTGCTTCTGCTCCTCTTCTTCCTTTACCTTCTTAAAGTCAGGGAAAATAGCACACTTTTTCAGCAGAGATGTAACTGGGACAGAAGGAAAAATGCCACAGTTGGGGAAAGTTAAGTTCAAATTGGGGACGTGAGTATAAATACAATGAGGCCATCAAATTTGAAATGTGATCAATTAACTGAAAATCCTTTTGAATGATTGTAAAATTTAATATAGTTTTAATGAGAATATGCATAATATATTTGGTAAAAATCATTATATGACTTTCTAAGTAAATTCTTACAGCATGGGAATAGAAAGCATAAAAGCAGGTGTCTGTTTTCAATTAAGAATCAGAATGGGAGGCACATTGAAAATTAAGTATTCTTAAGTGCTCAGAAGGACATGGTTAAGATGATTTTCCAATAAGTGTAATTTTGGAAGTAAGGAAAATGTGGCCAGAAACTTACTAATGACTGGAAAGAAGGGATAATTTGCCTCTAGGGATGATTAAAACAAACAAACAAAACCCCTAAAATGTAAGCTTCATCAGGTTATGAAATGGGAGAGGGTATGGGCAGTGGCTGGAAACCATCATGCCAGTGTCTTGAAAAGGGGATTATTCCGTGTAATGCCAAGAGACAGCTACTTTTTAAGATGATTGAAAAATGAAGAAATTGCAACTGTGAACTTATAGCTTGTGGTCCCTGATGTATGGTAAACTGAAATAGGGGCTAAGGAAAATTGCCTAACCTATTTCTCATTGTTGTTGACTGCAGTGAAAAATGTGCAGTGGTACATTTAAGAATTGTTTAATATTCCACAGAATGATAAAGGAAATACTCATTATTTAAAAATATGACCAAGGCTAAAAAAATTGGTTAGGTATAAGAAAATTATTCCAGATATATGTATTTTTTTTTAATCCCTCTATGTACAGAGTTATGTAAGGAGAAAACAGATTGGAAGACAAGCAGGTAAAAGCAGTTTACTTGCTGTGATGTGATATGTATAAAGAAGAGTTTTCATTCTGCTTAATTATGAAAGTTAGTGAGCAAAATTAATTTTGGTTGGAGAAAAAAGGAGAGGTGCAAAATACAAGTAACGATGAATGCTTTTGTCATGAGATTTTATTAATTTTCAATTTTCCCATTTGGCACACTTTGAATCTAATCCAAGTAAGCTGAGTCTTGGCACATTTGCACACTTAAGAAGAAATTAATTTTAATGGTCACAGTGTTATTTTTATGGATGGTATATGAAAATAGGCCACATCAAAAAAGAGGAAATCAGGCATGCTAATAAAAGAAAAACACATAATCACGTGTTAACGCTATAAAATTATTATGGATACATTCCCATGTTGGCTACTTCTGCATTAACCTAGTATTTAATATCTTCTTTTAAATAATTAAAATTGTGCTAAAAGTCTTTGTCTTCTGAGAAAAATACATTTTGAGGAGAATGTGTTTTCACTGATTTTTAAACAGTTGGCTATGTTTTGTCATATTTCATTTATGTCAGTCTTTGTTTGATGACTGGTAAGAATGGAAAGAAGACACTAACTCTTAAATGACATATTGACTAAATTTTTCTCCCTTTGTCACATACGTGTTTCCCAGTCTTTTCCTTACTCCATGTATTTCTCTCCATTTCTCCCTATTCTGAGCTCCAGCAGTGGGATATCTATTAGTATTTCCCCATATGTTTAGTAATTGGGCTATGGACTGCTCCTACATACAACCTAACTTAGAGACCTTAAATCCCTTAGTCTCAATATCACATACCTACTTTAAGGGGACTAAAAACTGAAAGAGGAATTTCTTAAACCTCTGCCTCACTTCCTTTGCCTTCATTTCCCCCAATCTCTGATGCTAACTGATGGCCAAAAATAATTCTTTGGTCAGTCATAGGAGGTCTGAGAATATATAGAGTTATAGGAACCGGTGGGGAGCCCTGGGTGCCTGTGCTTTTGGAAGATTCTTCAGGGTTTGCTTTGCCTTAAAGTATATTCCATAGTTGGATGAATTATTCTGTGGTGGACTTGAATGTTTATTTAGTACTCAAGACTATTCTGCACCTCACTCACATTGTTTGAGTTCCAGATAAAGCTGCCAAAACCTCTCCAGCCCTCTTTCCACAGGGAAAGACATCTTACTTTCTGTTCTCCTGGTAACTAACTTGCTCCCAGAACTTCACAACTCTTGCAAGGAAAACAAATACGAACATATGGTCAGTATGTTCCTAAATGCTTCCACATAAATTATGTAGTGTGGGCTTCATGGCAACAGTACCCCCTGTTTAGAGACGATGAGACTGAGTTTCAGATTAAATAATTAAGCCTGTGACAAAGCCAGAATTAGAATTTAGGTTCATATGACTCCAAAGCCCTTGTTTATTCTACTACATTCAGTGTCTTGTAAATTAAAGTGCATCTTTCTCTTACTGAGGTGAATTTCTTTCTACTATTATCTTTAGTCAAATTAGACCTTTGGCGTTATCCTGGACTCCTCTGGGTCTTTTGCCTGTGAATCCACAGAGGTCTTTCATGGGGTATGTTCCTCAGCAAGTTTTAATTTCTCCTAACCAAATTCCATCTCTTCCTTAACCTGGTTTTGCAATTCTCTTTTCTCATAGCTACTGTGTAGCAGTTTAAGATGTAATTTCTTCTCTCTTCTATTTCTCTTTACCATTGTATTTTCCACATGTTTTTTTCCTATTAAGTTACCATACATGCTGACTCTTTGAGCAGCTGCTATCTGAGGAGAAGGGGACAGGCTTCCTGAAGGTCACAAGGACGGTCATTTCCTGCCCAGCCCTTCATCCAGAAGACACAATGCAAATACTCCATGTAATTTTTTTTTCAGTTTTTTTCACAATAAAAACATCTCTCACCAGGAGCAAATCAGCAGGGAGCATCTTATTTTGTTAGTCCTTGAACTTTTTCTACAAATAGAAAATTTATTTTTCTTCTCTAATGTTATAATCTGCATTTATACCAAGTTTTGATACCTATAATTACCCCATCATCATATCATAAGGAAACATTCCTAAGAAAAGCAACAGGGAGTGCAGAACATCAAAAACATGTTTGTTCCAAGTGGCTCTTAAGTTATTGAGAGCAATTAAAGGCAGCTTGTATGAGTCTCAAATAACCCAGCTCCATAGTCTGGCCAAAGTTAACATGGAACAGTGGATATGTTTTGAAAAATAATGTAATAAAAAGCTGGTTTTAGTTTCCTAGGGATGCTGTAACAAAGTACCACAAACAGGAAGGCTTAAGAGAGAAGTTTATAGTCTCACAGTTCTGGAGCCTGGAAGTCTGAAATTAAGGTGTTGGCAGGGCTGTGCTCCTTCTGAAGTTTCTAGAGAAGAATCCATGCCTCCCTCCTGCCTCTCTCCAGGCTTCTCTCTGTGACTCCAGTGGTTCTTTGGCTTGTGTTTGCTTCTGCCTCTTTCCTTACATGGCTGTCTTTTCTTTGTGTGTCTCCTCTCCCCTTCCTATAGGGACACCAATCATATTGGAATCATGTTCCTCTACTCCAGTATGACCACACTATGACCTAATTCCATTTGTAATGACCCTGTTTCCAAATAAGGTCACATTCTGAGGGGCAAGGTATTAGGACTAACATATTCTGTGGTGTGGGTGGCACAATTCAAATCTTAACAAGGTTCTAAAGACCATTCACCATCTACTCTGTTCTGAACCCAAATCATCTACCCTTCACATATACCATTTTGGTCACTCACTGTTGGAAAGCGTATGACTTGCAAAGAAGCCCAATAATCAGCAACTCTGAGTTCATAAATGATTGAGTGGTGCCATCCACCAAAGCCCCTTTTCTATGGTACAGGGTCAGTGGAAGAGTGACAGTCCCCCTGGGTGTCATATTAACTGGATAAATGTAGTTCACCAGCCCCAGCAGTCCTGGTGCACAAACACAATTGGTATATTTTGCTGAGTCTCCATAGTCCTCTACCCATTCCCTCCTTCCTTTTCCCTCAGAAATTATTTCCTAAAATCAATTTTTTCAATATTAATACACCATAAACATAAAGAAAAAAGAGAAAAGAGAGAGAGAATGTACAGCAGCTAAATTGTCATTGCCATGACTCCTTTATTTTGTTAAGAAACCCAACCAACTCAAAGCATTTCTTTGTTCAGCTCTCACTGACCAGAAAGTATTTTTCTCTGAATCATTCATCAAATGCATTCTATGCAAAAATATATTAGGGGTAAGTTTTATTTATTCTTTTCAGTGAGATATCCACAACACCGGCCTCTTAAGAAATTTCCTAGATATGAGTTAGTACCTGCTCCACTTTCTTCACCTTCTTAAGCTAAGGGATCAAAGTTGAACTTTGAGGGATCTACTATTGAATTTTGTTATCTTCATATTTAAATCTTGTATAAATATTTTTAAAAGTCCTAATTTAGGTATGAAAAAGATTATGCTTATAAACTCTTTATTTATTAGTTTAATAAAAATTCTTCTTACATAAAGTTTCTATCTATAGGTTCTCTAGTGCCTAATCCAGTTACCCTAGACAAATAATTTCAAATTTCTAGGCTTCTAGATTTTTAGATTTTCTAGAGTTTAGATTCTTTAAATCTAAAGAAAATAACACAAACTAAATGCACTTTAATTTGCTTTTACCTGTAAAAGCACACAGTTCTAAGTGAATTACTAATTTTATTTACTATAAAAAATGCATGCATTTTACATAACTGTTCTCAAGTGGAAAAAATCATATTAAAATAGATTTCTAATCAAAACCAGAGATAGAAAAGGACCCCTAAATACCAAAAAAAAAATAATAACATAGTGGCTGTCATAAATCTGATTCTGAGACATTATAGTAAAATTGTTCACTCTAGGAAGTAAACACATAATAATTATTTTTGAATAATCAGGGTAACTGTTTATATTGTTTTGATATAATGAAAATGTAAGCTATCAAGACACATAAAAAGAGTTTACCATTCTTGCACCCTTGAGGCCATTTAAACCTAATATTGCCTCACTGATAATTTCCTTTAAACTCAAAATGCATCTGACATAAATCCCTAAATTTTTATTTGTAAGCCTTGCTGAGTTCACATTTGTTTAGCTGTCTTAGAAAAACAGGAACAATGTGCAATTATTTCTTAACTTCATATCCCTTGTTCTCAAGAATTAATGGATTAAGGTGGCTGTAGCAATAAGGATTGCTTTTCATTTCAGCAGATTTAGAATCCTGTTAGTGCATAGACTTCTCCTTTCCTCTGATAATCACATAAACTGCCCTTCTGACAAAGAGCCAGATGGTTTCCCCTCATCTACTGTAGCTTTGTCCTTCAGTAATTTATAACCTGGGGCAGACTAGTCATTTTCTTTCTTGAGTGGCCAATGAAAACTTTCTCCTGGCTCCTAACCAGCTTCTTCTGTTACAAACAGATGCATCAGCTGTTTGGAAACAGCATTTTGCTGGTCGTTTGAGCTCTGGTAGCTCCATTTACCCTCTCTGAGTCTATACAGTATCCCATGATTGAAAATGATGTTTTCATTTTCATTTCATATGTTTCCTAGTTGATCTTAACTCTATACCTGCAGTGCTAGATGATTTGCTCACATGCAACATATCCCTGAATGAGCATAATGAGTTCAAAACACCCAAGATCAGTGATTCTCAATTGGTGAAGGTTTTGCCTCCCACAAGACATTCACCAGTGTTGGATACATTTTGGCTTTCACAACTTGTAGGGGGCTGGCTAATGACATCAGTTGGCATCCAGGGATGCTGCTAAGACCCAGGGCAGCACACCACAGAATATTCCAGCCATAACTGTCAATAGGGTTGAGGTTGAGAAATCCTGTCATAGATATCTATTGTCTTCCAAAGCCTTTTGAAAATTTCCTAAGCAGTTCAATCTTTATTCTACATCTTTATGCCTTCTTACCTCTGAATCTGCTCTTAATTATGATTATGTTTCCTCCCTTTAGAGTTGCCATTAATATTTGGTTTTCTCAGCTTGGATTTCTCCGAAGGTCTGCCTTACTCATGCCCTCTCTAATCCTTAAGGCTCCAGCCTGCTGACCATCCTTCTTTCCAGACTTGTGGGCTTCCCAAACACACTATAAATGGAGCATTTATTCATTCTTTCACTTAATAACTAGAGCACATTCTCTGTAGTTCTCTAGGTATTAAGCACAGAGTGGTGAAAATATAATTTCTCTGCTCACATTATGCCTGCCTTTTAAGGAAGGAGAAAATAACAAATAAGGCCAACAGGAAATTATGGGAATCTTTTTATCTCAGGTGCAGCACAGGCCCCCAAAACTCCAGACAAAACAACAGATACCAAATATCCCCATGTTCCAACTCTGTAGTACTTGGAAGTTAGATGGAAGTAAAACAGCACTGGCATTTCCAGCATGCAAAGCAATGTTATGAAATGTTAAAATTGGTGGGTCATATAACATTTTCTTTCTTTTTTATTTATATGTTTATTTCTTTGGAAAGATTTGTGGATTTGCTTTGCCTCCTATAGAAGTGGTAATGGAAATTACTAGAGGAAAGAATGCCCAGAAACTCAAAAAAATATATATTCAAGTCAGAATAACACAACTTCAAGCATATACAAAACCCAGAAATGCCAACTGTATCCATCACATTAGACTGTGTCCTTTTTACACTTAATGTTTACACCCATGCACACAGTCTTAGAGGAGTTATAAAAAAATGCCACAAGCTGGAACAGAAGCAGGTGGAGCTAGAATTGAGAGAAGCTGACATGATAGAGGAAGATGCTTCCTAAAGTGAAGTAGACTCAGCTAGGCAAGTGGAGAGCTTCACTTAAATGAGGGTTCAGAGTTGAAAACACTCTGTTGGAGATTTCAATAACTGAAATGAGACAGTTCTTGAGACCAAAAGTCCCCAGTTGATTTTTTTAATTATCTAAACATGACCAAAAGGGCCTATATTAAATAATGTTTAGCTGATCACCATAGATCTACTTTTAGTGGTGGGTTGGGGATGGGGAGTGGGGTGGAGTTGGGATAGAGTTATTTTCATTTAACCCTTTTAATTGCAACCATTAAATAAAATGAATGGAGTATGATGCAAATGAATACACCAGATAATTTTAATTTAATCAAATCTTGAAGATAATAAATGAGGTTGATGTGGTAGGGACTGACAGAGACTCAACATTAAATTTTTTAAAGGCTCTCTTGATGAAAGGGGCATTTGAATGAAAATAGACATTATTTCCCTCACATGTAAGGAACACAAAAAAAGGAAGCTGCGTTAGAGTTTGCAAGGAATTTTTTTATTCTAATCCTTAAGCAAGATGATATTAAAGGCCTTTTTAAATGGGGGTATGTCCTGCAAAACCCTGGTAATATTCCCAGTAGACCTCCCCTCGATTTTTAATTCTTAAGCTTCATACCATCTATATATCTCTCAATAAAATGATATTTTTGTCAGTAATTACATTAAAAAGATATGCTTACATCCTCAAAACTCAATATAATATTTTTAACAAAGTAGAGTACAATAAAATCTTGAATTGTATTCTACATGCACTTGGTAGAAATTCAAAACTATGCGTAGATGATTTGAAAATTATAATGAGCGTCAATGGAAGGAATGTGCATCTAAGATTTTGAAGGCACTTAAAGAAGCCGTGGTAATAAGTTTTCAAAACTTATCTTGACACGGAAAACAGTCTCCAACTCATATTCTGTGAATTCTTCTGAAAAAAATGTCATATTTCAGCTGTTTATTGGCTTAAATTCCATCACCCAATTACTCAGAGTGGTGTCTCTGCCAAATAACCAAAAAATCTCCAGTGACCCTGAGTTTTCTTTCAGTTTTCCTTTCCAAGCTATTGCTACTATTTACAACCCAGCATCACTGACTTAGCACCAAATCTTGTTTGTATGTGTTTGGTTTTCCTGAATCCAGTGCAGCAGATGGATGGAGTTCTCATCCATACTAGCTGAGCTTGTGAAGGAAGATGGTAAAAGAATAAGGAAAGAACAAAGACATAGGCTTTGATGATGTTTATTCCTAAAGGTAGAAATAGTCATGAAAGAGTCTAGAGATTTGCTTTGCCTCCTATAGAAGTGGTCTAGGGCTATAATAGTGACCAAAGGAGAACAACATTCCAATGAATCAGTGACTAATATTGTTGAATGAGGCACACTCATCAAGGAGACTGGTGTGGTAATTTAGATGTCAGTGGAGACCTAGAAGAGAGCTGTTTAGTGATCTGTAGAAATTGAAGTCAGAATACTTTCATTTAGCCTGAAAGAAGACAACACATCAGTTTCTCAAAGGCATGTTATTAAGAAGATAAAATGAGTGAAGAGCAAAAGATATTTTGAAATGGTGAAGAGCTAATGATATAATTATGATGTGAACAGAAAGAAAGGATATGAAAGTGATCATTGGATGAGATCAATCTTGTTAAAAATTAGAATTAAAAATGTTTATATTAATCTGACAGCCAGCAATATATAATAATTAAACAGAAAAATATTACCATTTAAATAATCAATAAGAATGAAACAATTTTAAAAAAGACCTTTCTCACCAGTAATATTTAACATTCTTCTGGAAGCAAGATAGAGATATAAATACTATCTCATAATATTTTTGTGAGAATCAAATTAGATCATATACAATATTTTGAAATATCCTGACAATCATATCTCTAGAGTTTATTTGTATTTATTTAATTTCATATTCCCCCAAACCTAATGAGGTTGTTTCAATTATTATCTCTCAATTACAAAAAATGAAAAAGCTGTCCATATTGTCTAAGTAAGTTGTGTAAAGGCAAACATCTGTTTAATTATAGAGGTGGGATTGTAATCCAGAAAGTTTGACTCCAGGATTTATACTAACCAACATTATACCTCATTACACCATTATTATTAATAATATTGTCCCTATTGTTAGTAATATTAAGTTGGCATTATCTCACCAAAGAATATTATATTCTTTTTAAAGTAGTGTAATGATGCATAAATTAGCTGACTTTCTTTTCTGAATATACCAGTACCAAACTAAGATTGCTTAGGAAACAGGGATATTTTTACTACTTCATAGAGAAGTCAACATTAATTTTTAGTTATGTGTGTATAATTTGATTTAGAATTGACAAGGCATACACTTTTTACAAAATTCAAAAGATAAAAGTATGATAAACGGTTAAAACTAAGATACCCATCAAGATCAGGCATCTATAGGTCTAAGAAGCAACTACTTTTAAATATCAATTAGAAAATCATTAGGTTTTTTTTATACATATTGACAGAGACATTCTAGCAGTACTTAAATATGTTTGTATGAACTTGTTTTTACATACTGGCATCCTTTGTGTGATGTTGTGTAACTTGCTTTTTCCACTTAGAAATATAACTTGAGTATTCATTCCATTTTAGTACATAAGGAAATGCTTCCTTTTTTAGTAACTGCATAGTATCCCTTTAAACGGGTATATCATAATTGTTTTACCATTTTCCCATTTAAGAGCATTTAATTTTCAAAAATAATTTTCTAATATAGTAATATGACAGGTGTTATTTCTCACAGTGTTGTTAAATCCATGAAATATACTAAAAAACTGAGATGGAGGAAAGTTTAAGAAATTATAAACTTTGATAGGTATTGTCAAATTGCTCTTCATTAAGGTTTTTTCAACTTACCATAGTAAGAGAAATGTATGAAAGTAGCTATTTGCACAATCATATCCAATCTCTGTACTTTCAAGAGTTGGGCTGAGCAGAGATTGCTGAGCTGAGCCCAGGTATCAAAAGTAGCCAATTAAGACAATGAGGCAAAATGAAAGTAATAGTTAAAACTTTAATCACTTACTGGGATGCCATAAGCAAGAGTCTAATCTGGACAGACCCTCCCTCTGTTCCATTTTCCCCCAATGAATGGCTCTGCTGGGTGAGGGATAGACATATCAGGCCGATGTGGCAGATGCTTCACTGAAAAGGAAAGCCTGAATAAAAGGTTATTATAGTTCTATGGACCTGAGGGGATGAGAGGAAGGGGAAAGAGCAAGGAGTGGAAAATGTACTGAGCACTGAATCAGAGTGGAGCAGAGTAGAGAAAAGTGTTTTTGAAATCTCTCACCCCTCTTCTGATAATGATGTCTCAGAAGTGGCTCCTGAGAATAGCTTGATTTTTGAGCCCTCATATAGGGAGGTGCCTGGGTGAAGAATATGGATGCCGGGGGGCCACGACCCTTGGCTGAAATTCCCTTTGGAGACTGCAGTGCGCCGGAGGTACACCACATCTGATGGCTTCCCCAAATGAGGCCTGTCAAATAAAACCTTGTAACCACCTATGTTGGGACTGAAAAATCACGCATAAGTTTTTGGCCAGGAGCTGTTTTCCTCATGTATTATAATTTAAAAAATATTTTCCAATCTTTTAAATGAAAACATTTGAGTTTTACTACATTTCTCTTACTATAAGTGAGGTTGAGCATCACTTCAAGTGTTTAAATCATTTTACCTCTCTATTTTTATTTTTTAATGCGATTTTGAGATCTATTCACACACCATAAAATCTATCCAAGGTATACAATCAGTGGCTCACAGTTCATCATATAGTTGTACATTCATCACCACAATCAATTTTGGAGCATTTTCATTACTCTGAAATGAAGAAAAAAAAAAAAATAAAAAGAACACCAAAACATCCCATACCCCTTATCCTCCCCTATTATTAATATGTATATTTTTATCTTTATTTTATTACTCATCTGCCCATACACTGGATAAAGGGAGTGTCAGTCACAAGGTTTTCACAATCACACAGTCGCACAATAAAAGCTATATAGTTATAGTCATCATCAAGAATCCAGTCTAGTGGATTACAGTTCAACAGATTCAGGTATTTCCTTCTAACTATTCTAATACACTAGAAATTGAAAAGGAATATCTATATAATGCATAGGAATAACCTTTGGAATCACTTCTCAATTCTATTTAAAATCCCCTAGCCACTGAAACTTTGTTTTGTTTCATTTCTTTTCCCTCTTTTGGTCATGAAGGCATTCTCAGTCTCGTGATCATTTTGCATCTCTTTAAACTCTTGTGTTTATATTCTTCTGCCAGTTTTACTATTTACATTGTAGACTTTTTCTTTTGATTCATAACACTTTATATAAAAAAAATTATCTTTTCAAATACAAGATATGCTGAGCATTGCTAAAAATTTGTATACACTTTAATGAATAAATATAAAACAATGGAGTGACAACAGCCTAGATCAGAATATGGAAAATTGTTATCTCCTAAGAATTCCTCCCTCTCAATTTACTAACAACAACACAATTTCTCAGAGATAGTAAGTTTTGCTTTGTGATAGTAGTGGCTTGCTTTTCTTTATAGTTTGATCACCTGTAGCCATTACTAAACAAAATTGTTTTGCCTGTTTCTGAAGCTTATGTGAAACATATGAAATTCATAGTTTCAGTATACTTTTGTTTCTTTCTTCTTTTGCTCAAATAAGTTTACAACAGCAACACATATTATTCATAGAGTGTTTGTAAGGATATGTTTTAATTTAGTTATACATTCTGTCAATAATGGATGTGTGTTCTTACTCTCTTCTCCAGCTTTAGCGATTACTAACAATGCCTCTGTGAATTTTTCTGGACATGCACATTGGTGCTTAAGTACATTGAGTAACTTTAAGTTATTTAATGAGGGGTAAAATTGTTGAATTATGATGTGTGCCTAGCTTCATTTCTTCAGATATTGTCCTAATAGCTTCCTAAATTTTAGCCAAAATATACTCCCACCAGCAGCATTTGAGAGTTCCTGTTATTCTCTTTTGACACTCAAACATGTTATTTTTAGGCATTAAAAAAAATCTGGTATTTTTAATTTGTATTTCTCTAAATGAGAATGCAGTTTCATTTTCGTGAAGAAGGTTTTTCAAGCTTTTTACCAAATGTTCCTTTGGATCATCTGTTCTTTTCTGATTGATTGCTTCCTTCCCAAATCTTTAATTTGTGTGGAACACCTATTATTCAGGCACTCTCCAGGTCACTAGGTCATATCATTGAAGAGAAGACAAATATTCCTGTTCTCATGCAGCACACATTTTTAGTAGGAAAGGCAGGGAATGCAAAAGAAACATAATACATGTATTAATTTTGTGCTATTTTTCAAAGATTTTAAGTGCTTTCAGAGAAAGAGATAAAAACAGGTTAGGAATATTGGGGGTGGGTAAAAGTGGGGGGTAGAGTTCAATACTTCCTCACTGAGAAGATGATATTTGAGAAAATTTGAAGGAAGTGAAAGAGGTGGTTGAGCATCTATTAGTAGAATGGTCATTTAATGCAGAAGGCTTTGTGTTGGGAAACTTCTGGAATTTATCTGAGGAATGACATGGAGGTGGGTGTGGCTGGAGCAAAGTGAGCAAGCGGCAGGTGGTGGAAGGGGTCAGAGAGGTAATGGGGGACCAGATCTTTCAGGGTGTGGTAGACAGAATTATGGCCCCCAAAGATGCCCACATGCTAATCCCCACATCCTGTGAATAAGTTACTTTAAATGGCAAAATACATTACACAGATATGATTAAGTTAAGAATCTTGAGATGGGAAGATTATCCTGGGTTATTCAGGTGGGCCCAGTGTAATCACAAGGGTCCTTATAAAAGGGAGGCATGAAGGTTTAAGTCAGGAAAAGGAGATACGATGACAGAACCAGGGATTGGATGATGCACCTTGAAATGATGGAAGGGGCTATAAGCCAAGATATGCTGTCAGCCTCTAGAAACTGGCAAGGAAGAGGTACTTCCCTGAAGCTTCCAGAAAGAATTCAACCCTACCAACACCTTGATTTTTGACTTTTGACCTGCAGATTTATGAGAGAATATATTCATGTTGTTTTGACACTAAATTTGTGATAATTTGTTATGACAGCAATAGGAAACTAATGATAGGGCCTCCTATTTTTACACTGAGTAAAATGGGAAACTGTTGTAGAATTTTGAACAGAAGTCTAACAGTATATGAATTATGTTTTTAAAATTTCACCCTGGCTTCTGGAACTAAAGTTGATACATTAGAAACGTCTGAAGGATCATACCTGGAACGTTAGGGAGTATTGCTATGGATGGCTCCAAAGATTTTGGACTGAGCAACTGAAAAAGTAGAACTTGTCTTTATATGAGGTGGTAGAGCATTAGGGGCAAAAACCACATTTCAGCTTTGGCTATATTAAGATAAGTGGAGTTTGAGGATTACATAAATTTAGGAACAAGTCCAAGCTGGACCTCTTAGAGGTCATCAGCTAATATTGTATTTAAAACAGTGGGAATGGAGAGATCAAGAAAGTGGATATAGCTAGAGAAAAAGAACTAGGCTGACTGTAGAGACAAACCTACATTAAAAAGGGTGTGTGCATTGATTGTACACTTTGGATGATTATCTCATATGTGAATATATCTCAATAAAATTGCATTAAAAAAGTGTGTGTGTTTGTGTGTGAGTGTGTGTATGGCAGAGGAGAGTGTATGGAGAAGGAGAAATCTGCACATGAAACAGAGAATAAACATTTCTCTAGCTACAAGGAAAACTAAGAGCCTGGGGTTCTTAAAAAACAAACGAAGAAAGTGCATGAATGAGAAAAGAGTGTGTCAATTTGTCAGACACTGCTGCCCAGGCAGGTAGTTAAGTTATTGAGTTGACTGTTGATGTTAGCTTCTTGGCGATTATAGGTGACCTTGATCTTTGCATTTTCAATGTTATGGTGCATCCAGAATTCTGATTGGAGCAGATTTAAAAGGGAACAGAAAGAGGAATTGGAAAAAGCACATGCTGACAGTCTTTGGGTAGTCTTGCTGCAGAGCAGAGCAGAGCAAATATGTGCAGCAGGGTTAGTGAGATCAAGATAAAAAGAATATAGAGATTAGAAATATAGCATGTTTATATACTGATGGGATTCAGTAAGGAGGAAACAGTAATAGAAGTAAAATAATAAGAGGGAGAGAAAAGTGCTGAAAAAATATCATTGGGTTAGAGGTGATGGAATCTACTTTGCATGTGAAAGGCTTGTGTTTGGATTGAAGGCTTAATCTGTGGTAGCAGAGAGGAAGGAAAGTAGATGGATATAGAGGTGGCTTCTCTGAAAATTCTCTTCTGTTTTAATTTTGTCAGGGAATTATGATTCAAGACAAAAATGAGGATGGAACATGGAATATTTATTTGTATAGGTCTTTTAAACATATTGAATACTAGTCATCTGTCAGTTCTATGAGTCGCAAATGTCTTCTCAGATTCCATGGTTTGTTTTTTCATTCTCTTATTTTTTAATATGTGCACAGGTTTTACTTTTAATTGTGGTTAAATGTAGCAGTCTTTTTTAAATTAACTTTCTCAAAAAATTAAAAATAAAATTCCAAACAAAACAAAGGAATAGGAAAACAAATATCCTAAAATAACTGCATTGCTTCCAATATGCTCCAGCCTTTTTATTTTGTGTCTTTTTTGGGATTTTGTCTTTATTCTGAGATCATGAATTTATTATTCTTTCACAAGCTGTGTAATTTTGCCTTTCATATTTAGGCTTTAAACTACCTGATATTGTTTATTTTTGGTTTTATGATGCTGTGCAGGAGGAAGTTTCATATGCCATATGACTAACATGCTTTTTCACCTTTAATTTATTGAAAAAATTGTCCATTCTCCAATACCCTGGAGTTCTACTACTTTCACTTATCAAATGCCCTTATGTTGGAGAGTCTGCCACTCTTTTCTTTATTCTCCTTCTTTGGTCTATTTGCTTCTCATCACAGCAATACCACATTTTATTAATTGCTCTTGCATTATAATTATAAAATATGAAAAGGCTGGTCCTCTCTTTTCCTGCTTTGAGATTGCCCTGTCTGTCCTTGGCATCTTAGCATTTTAGAATCAGTGTGAACTCACACACAATTTGGGAATTGTTGGGAGCACCATTAATATTGCTGGTCTTGAAATGCTGGAAAAGCTCCAAAACAGAATCAAATGCTAAAGCCAGAACAAAGTACTACTGCTGGGATGACAAAGAATTATTGTGATGACAATGACGGGAGCAGAGAGCAAAATAGAAATAGGAAACAAGCGGGAGGGAGCCTGTCTCTTCCTGCTCCAGCTTTCCAGTCTTTCTTGAGGGCCACCTGTTGCTAAAACCTTGCTGAGAGTCATCTGGCAAACAAAAGCTGTGGTTTACAGAGGTCACAGTGACAGCATCACAAAACAGAATAGAAAAGGATGGCTTGGATGCTGGAAATAGAGCTTAAAAACTGTCATGATGTTCTAACACTTTGTTAATGATAAAGGAAAGCTCAATTCAATTTTTATATTCATCCTGAGATTTTACTGCACTTAATTTTATTCTGATTATTTTTTTGGTAACATCTTTGAGATTTTCCATTAAACAATTGTATCATATACTGTATCTGAATATTATATTATCTCCTTAAAACCATTTTTTAACTTGTCTTGTTAGTATTGATAAAGACACCAATATAATACTGAATAGAAGGTATGATGGGAGGCATCCTTATTCTTTTTCTGATTTTAAAAGAAAATTTCAACATTTTAATATTAATTATGGAGTTTTTCAAATTTTAAAAAATATCTTTATAAGATTTTTAATCCTATTGTGCAATGTTTTTAACCATAAATGATTATGAAATATTATCAAATATATTAATGCAGCTATATTGAGCTGTTTATTTTTCCCTTTAATCTGTTAATCTGAGGGATTTCCTTAGATGATTTTTCTTAATTGAACTAAATTTGGAGATCTGGGAAAAGTCCACACTAGTAATAATGTAGCATATTTCTGTATATTACTATATTCAGTTTTCTCATATTTTGTTTAAAATGTTGCTTTTACAAAATCACTAATTTTTATACAGGGCATTGACCTGTAATGTTTCTTTTCTGTGAGTATTCCTGTATGATTTTGATATCAAAGTCATACTAGTCTTATAAAATGACAAAAGAATGATTGCCTCTTTCTCTATTCTCTTAAATAATTTGCATGACATGGAATTATTGCTTTCATGAATCTTGGATACAATTTACTAGTGTTTCACTCTGTAACCCCAGTTTTATTGTAGGAAAATTTGGGCTAATAATTTATTTTCTTTAAATGATTATAGGACTGCCCACTCCGTTGTCTTGCCTTTTTCACTTACTTTGTTGCATTTTTGCAAACTATCAAATATTTTTTGAAACAATCAAACAAAATAAAGCAGGAAAGAATCCCAAGGAGACTTCAAAAATAAAATATTTTATTTTAAAGGAGTTCTAAATTTATATAAAAGTTGTAAAGATAGTACAGAGAGTTACCATATACCCCAGAACATTATTTATTGCTGTTGTTACTTGACTCCTGGCTAAGGTCACGTCTGACAGGCTCCTCCAATGTAGTTATTCTATTGTCAAGTTACTTTCCATATGTGTTCTTTAGAAGCAAATCACTAGGTGTAGCCCACAGTTAAGAGGAAGAGAATAATGCTTGACCTCCTTGAGGGGAAGAATCTACAAAATCACTTGAAATTATTCTGTATGGGAGATTTGTCTCTTTCCCCCCTTTATTTATTTGTTCAATCATTTATACTCATATTGACACATGGGTATTCATTTTTATGTTGTCTTATAATCTAATAGTATTTTATTTACTTGTTTCTCAAATTGATTCGGCTCTCACCATTGGGAGATCTTTCAGACTGACTCCTATGATCTCTTTGACATACCCCTTCATTGTGTTTTTTTTTAGCACTTTCCTACTTCTTCACTAAAAGATGTTCCAGGCTGATCTTGCAGATTTCCTTCCCTAGCACTTGAATCAGACATTTCTCCAAGGTGGCATTTTTTAAAATAGAGAGGCAGTGAGGATATACAACCTTCCAAAGTTTAAGTCAAATTACATCATAATCCTGAAAAGCATGGGGCTCTGAGTAGAAACAAAAAAGAAAAATTACAGTGTGCTAAAAGGAATTCTAAAAGATGAAATAACCCCCATGAAAATTATATGTAATATACATCAGAAGCAACTTAGTAATTGGAAAGTCATCTCTTTTTAAAAGCTAGTGGAGCTACTGGATTGCAATATAGGGAATTTAATTTCAATTTATAGCTGATACACTTGAGGAAATTCAGATAATAGGTCATCACATAGAAAAATGCAAATGTCACCAGAAATAAGAGAAGTGAATATCTTAAAAATAATTAAAGTTGCAAAAATAAGTTAAAATGCTATTTTAGCAGCACAGTAAAATGTATGTGCATGGGTGATGATTCTCTAAATTGATTCAAATTATCAGTAGTCAGTATTTCAGACAATATTTAACAATTAGTCCTTTTATCTTCAATTTTATAATTCTACTTTGTGCAATTTAGGATTTATTTATCTAAAAGAGAAAAAATGATGTTTATAGAAATGCTATTTATCATACAACAGAATAGAAATCTATCCAAACTCCCAGCAACACTCCCAATTAGGGTATGGAGCTACCTAAAAGCACATTTTGAACTCTGTCCTTTTCTGTTGTATTACTTGTTATAAGATTTCTTCTTCTGTTCGCCTTTTTAATGAGTTCTCTGATCCCAAACTGTTTATATTCTGTGGAGATGTGTACATACTTACATTTAATAAAGAAATTGCTAAAAATGGCTAAGCAATTAAGATATCTTAGTAAATATAAAATGTTCACATCTTAAAATATCAAATGTACGTACTATGAAAGTACATGGGAATGTGATTGGAAAGGACTATTTCCCAAATGAAAAGAATATTACAAAAGAGAAAACATACACTGTTTACCATTAAAATATGGTTTCTCATTCTCACTCATTTGTTCTGTTTAAGCCCCATATTATGTTAGATACTGCAGATACAGTGTGAAAAGTCAGATGTATTTCTGGCCTTAATAAAACTTATTTTGATACCAACTCAAAACACTTTAAAGCAATATAAATAGGGATAAATCCACTATAAATTAGTATTTTATTATTGCTTTCTAACTTTTGTTTCCAATGTAACTATAGTGGTGTTGAACATCTTTTCATGTGGTTATTTGTCATTGTTATATCTTCTTTGGTGACATGTGTGTTCAGATCTTTTGCTTATTTAATTAATTTCTTTATTGTACTGGGTAGGGTTTTTTTTGGGGGGATGGGGTTTTTGTGTTTTTCTTTTTTTAATATTGAATTTTGATATTTCTTTACATGTTCTGAATACAAGTACTTTATCAGAAAAATGATTTGCAAATATTTTCTCCTAGTCTATGGCTTGTCTTTTTGCTTTCTTAAGACTGACTTTTGAGGAACAGAAGTTTTTAATTTTGATTAAGAGCATGTTATCCACTTGTCCCCTTATGGATTGTTTTTGGTGTTATATATAAGAAAATATCTGCCTTACACAAGTTCACAAATGTTTAGTACTATTTTTTTCTGTAAGTTTAAAAGTTTTATGCTTTACTTTGAGGTTTATGATTTTTTGAGTTATCTTTATATTATGGGATGTGTGGATCAAAGTATACACACTGCATTTGGATGTCCAGTGTGGTTTGTTGAAAAGATTGTCCTTTCTCTTTTGAATCTCCTTTAACCTTTGCTGAAAGTCAGTTGTCAGTCAGTGTATGCATGAGATTAACTCTAGATCCTCTACTCTGCTCCATTAACCTATTTGTCTATCTTTGTACCAAGATTTTCCAACACTGGCACTATTAATATTTTGGGATGGATAATTCTTTCCTGTGGTTTATTTTGTGTTTTGTAGAATGTTTAACAGCATTCCTGTCCTCTAGTCAATAGATGACTGGAGCACTCCACCAGCTTTTTTATGCAAACTCTTTCTGTAATGCTTCACTTATGATAAGGTAACTTTTTGTCCAGTTCCATGAGATGAATGGCCAGTTTTAACTTTTTTATTTCATACTGAGAATCTATATCTTTGGCTGTCAATTGCATGACCTCATCCCAAGAGGGTGGCAAACCTGAAAAGCAAGTTTTCCCATGAAAACATACATTCTCATAGCAAAAATGGCTTTGAGATTAGTCGTTCTACTTATTGATCTAGGTTTTGACTTTTCTTTACATTTTCTTCTGGTATCTTGTCTTATTTTTAGTAGTTTTATAAAACTATTACATATTTTCTGTCCAGCTTTTATATTATTTTTAAATAAGGTTTTTCCTAATAACTTCTCTACCACATCCATAAATGGTAGTCTTTGAGAGCTTTGATATGAATTCCAAATATTTTTTTCCAGTGTTATATTTGGTATATAACCAATTTGGGTATGTAATCTTACATGCTATTTTTATGAAGCCAGATTGTTTATTTTTTATCTTCTAAATTTTCTGTTTTTTTTTTTTTCCATTATTCTGATTATCCACTTGGAGAAAACTATCTTCATTCTATTACTGTCTCTCTTTTGACTCTGATCTTTCCAGTTCTTTTTGCTTGCTGTGGTGGTTTGAAGCTCTGTGTACCCCAACAGAAAAGCATGTTCTTAAATTTAATCCTTTCTTGTGTTTGTGGACCCTTTGGAAGTAGAACCTTTTGATGAGGCTACTTTAGTTAAGGTGTGACCCACCTAATCCAGGATGTCTTAATACTATTACTGGAGTTCTTTATAAGAGAATAAATTCACACAAAGGGAGAGAGCTATGGAAGCAAGATGCTGAAATCAATGAAACCCCAAAAGAATGGAGAGGCCAGAAGATACTGCCATGTGCCTTGTCATGTGGCACAGGAGCCAAGGATCACCAGCAGTCATCTTTGGGAAGAAAACATTGCCTTGATGATGCCTCAATTTGGACATTTTCTTGGACTTTAACCATGAGCAAATAAATTCCCATTGTTTAAGCCAAACCATTTCATGGTTATTTGCTTCAGCAGCCTAGGAAACTAAAATACTTGCTTTTCTTGGTCATATCTTTTCTTTTCTTTACTATGTTAATAGCAAATTCTATTGTCTTCTTTTGCTGTTTGCAATGTTGCCTTCATTTCTGTAACTGTTTCATTTTACTCTACTTTTTTTTTCTGAGTTCTATCTGGTTATATATGTAGCCTCCCCACCTTTTTTTTTTTTTTTTTTTTTGCAGTATTTTCCATCAACTCCATCAACTCTTGTATCTATTCTTGGACTCTTTTTATATAGAAGCAGATTTTCTCCTTACATTTTCTTTTAACAATTCATTTCTGTTTCATCAAAATTTTCTTTTCTTTTGGTATGCATCTTTTTGTCCTGTTTCCTTTTTTTTCCTTCTTCTTCTAGTACAATTATAGAGTTTCTAAACTTCTTTCCTTGTTATTCATCACTGAATAAAATGCATTGTTCCTGGTCTGATTATTTATAGACAATTTGTGAAGTAGAGGCAAGAGTACAGGAAATCTCTGTCTACCCAGGGCATGTGAATGTGATGTGAACAAGGGAAAAGATTTGTGTTTGTTTCCTTTTACCTTTTACTAGGAAGCTGAAATTTGTATCTCTAGGGCTGTTCACAATGGAGAGCATCTATGCCTTGACTGTCATACACACAGAGCTTCCTGCAAATATGGCTCTTCTACCTGATTCCTTCTACCCTGCTACATTTTTTTTGTGCCAAAAAACTGATCCAGGATTCTCCCACCACCTGCCAATATGACCATTCCCTTTTCTCAAAATAAATTTGCTGATATTTTTTATGCCATTCAATACCATTTATTTTGGGAAGAAATTGTAATCTACTGATTTTTTCTTAGATTTGCAGGACCAGGTATCCTCATCCTAGTGTATTTTCTTCCTATTTTAAAATCCACTGCCTGCCCACTTGGGTAGTTGTTTTTCTTTCTTTATCTCCTACATTCATTCAGGTTTTTTAAAAAAAGAAGAGGGAAACCTAGTCTGTACATTGATTTTTTTTTTTAAACTGGAAGTTATGAAACATGTTTCAAAAGCTCTAATCTGAATGACCAGAGGCTAGTTGACTTCATTTCTCTATCCCTGCTCCTTAGGTTTCTCGGGTCATGTCCTCTTAAGCTCAGAGTGAATTTTAATTTCTGGTCCAACCACAGGTGCAGAACGACATTGACTTCCTGCCCCACCCCCAGACAAGTTTAGTAAATATATCATAGGTTTTTAAATTGAGTGTGTGTGTGTGTGTTGGGGGGGGGTGTTTACAGCAATATATATATATGCAGACACTACAAGTCAGGACTGCCCACTATGAGCCGGTTGTTAAATGCTTACCAGCTCACCACTGTATAGTGAAAGTTTTTTTTCATATGAATATTGCTAGAATTGAATCAGATATTTTCTGGAATACATTAAGTGTTTTTTCTGGCATATTGTAAATGCCCCAAAATGTTGATAATATCTCCTTCTTGCCTTTCTGCTATTGTATTCTAGACTGTGCCGTAACAGAATCTCTCCTGGATTGTTTCCCTGTTCTTATCTTGACTTTGACTTAAAAGTGGGAAATGATGCTTTTTTTTGTTGTCTGATTTAAATTATTTTCTTGTCACATAATCCCTCAGCTATTTCTTTCTTGTAGGCATTTTCTTAGTGTGGACTCCTGTGGGTTTCAAAATTAATAAACCTTGTCTTCTTATTTTCACTGAGGCTATTATTAATATTTTTCACATCCTGTTCTTTTTTTTTCTTTCTACTTCTTAAAATCTTTCCTTTTGTCTCTATAGTCTGCAGGGTTCATTGTGCATCTATCTATTAAAATGCATTGAAGCACATAAAGTATTATTATATTTAACACTATATATACAATATACAGCTGAATATGGATATTACGATTATGACACATCCCACAATAAATTGAAAGTGAATTGTTTTCCCTAAAACTTCAAAATTGAGTCTTTACTGATACAAAATTCCATTTTGATAATATGAATCTTCTGAAAGAGGAATGAGTTGATGGACACTGCTCCAGTTCTTTCTTTAAGTCAAATTTTTAAAAGGCCACCAGAAAAAGCCTTCAATAAAATAAGTAACAAGTCAACATAACTTCAAGAGAGACTACTAATATATATTTTTTTGGCTCATATTATAGAGAGCCTAACAGGAACATAACTTTCTTTGAACAGATGAGAACGATTTGAAATCATTCACAAAAGTAGCTTGTTTCTAAGTTGTAAAATTTAAATTGAGCTGTCCTAGTTTTCTAGGGTTTCCGTATCATCGCACCAGCAACTGTGTGGCTTAAAACAACAGAATCTTTGTCTAACAGTTCTGGAGGCTGGAAGCCAAATCAAGGTGTCGGGAGGGCCATGCTTCCTCTGAGATCTGTGGCATGCTGGTGGTGGCCTGTTGGCAATCCATAGCATTATTGGATTGTGGGACAACTCATTCTCTGTCTTCACTATATGGCTGTCTTCTTTCTCTGTCTGCCTATCAGTGTCCAAATTTTTTCTCCTTTAAGGGCACCCATCATATTGATTAGGGCCCAGCTTTGCCTTGTCTTAATGAATAATATCTTCCAAATCCCATTTCCAGATAGGATCGCATTCACAGGGTTCAGAGTTAGGACTTGAACATATCTTTTGGGGGGACACAATGCAATCTATAACAGGGCATAAAAACAAGTGAGATTTAAAAAGCAAAGTACAAAACTCTGATCAGCATGCAGTTTTAAATCTTGAGATCTGATGACATAGGAATACAAAGAACATTTCACTATATGGATCCTTCGCATGAGGTGTATAACAAATAAAGAGTATGTATTCTGGGTATTGTAGGATGGAGCATTTCAGAATATATATTATGGTGTGCTTTTGAAATCAATATCTGTGGAAGAAAGAGGTAAGAAATAAGACTGAGCAAAGGGAGAAGTTGGACAGTAATACAAGACCTACAGCCTCAGCCCAACTCATAAGGTCTCTGTTGATAAATTCCATCAGAATTGTCGTTCATTGAACTTAAATGTACTTAATTGACCAGGCCTTAATATCTCCTCCACCATCAATCTTCGGATGTGGGTTTGCCCATGAAAAAATAACCTGAGTGAGACCACTCTCTGAACTTGAGGCAGTCTCTGAAGGGGACTTCATATAGCTGGGGCCAAGTCTGGCCTTGGAAGGAAATCAGGCTGGCAACTCCATGACAAAACGTTCCCAGTTAAAAAATTGGATAGAAATATTTTATCACTGTTTAAATCATATGCAACAGTTTCTACAAATTAATATCTCTAAGAGGATAATAGATTCCCATTGCAACCAAAAATTGGAAACAGTTCTGAAAAAATAAATCTCAAAGAAAGCACAAACCTGTGCACACAAACACATACAGGGTGTACAGTAAATTCTCCCATTAAAATAATAAAGATTTGAAAAACACATATATATGAAATACACTTATTGTCCATTTAAAATTTTTAACAAATAAATAATTTAATTGAAAAAATATGGAGTAACTTAAATAACATAAATTGGCACAAGTTATTTTAGAAATTACCTTAATGGTTTTGAGGAAATGTGTTTTGACAACAGAAATTTCTTTCAAAATATTTCAGTCTTTAAAAATGTTAATTTATTGCATTTATTTTTGTGTGCATATAAAAGGCATTGCAAATCCAGTTTATAAAAATTAACATGCTAATAATGTTCCTAAAATTATTTTATTTTTATGACTTTAATTTTATGTGATTTAAGTATACATTCTCTATGCACAATATCCCTTTACAGAGGTAATATCTTGAATATATTAATGTTTTATCATCTTGTCTTTATTATGTATATTTCTAAATAGTCTACCTTTTAAAAAAATTGAAATTGCTTGTACTGAAAAAATAAAAATAGGAAGTTAAGGCAAAAGTCTTGTAAATATTTTTCTGGATATTAGATAATGACATGTTGAATTCCATGCTCTGCCATTATGTGTATGATTATGGAAAAATCATTTAATTCCTTGGGTTTCTTTTTGATTATCATTGCAAATGGAGTAGTTGAGTAACATTCAATGAGAGACGCCATTACATTCTGTAAGTCTGTCTCAATAGGACTGATAAAATAATAAGAAAATAAAGAAAAATACATAGGTGGTTATAGAAGGGGAGTTATTAGGCTTTGACTTAAACTTCTTCTATAAGTCTCTTCAAGAAAAGTATTTAAAAATTTTAAAGTACCATTTATATATAGCAAAATACACTGACATTGAGTGAAGTTCAATGAATTTTGTCAAATATATACTTCTTCAATCACATGAAGATTTAGAATATTTCTGATAACTAAAAACTTCTCTGAGCTCCTTTCCAGTCAACCCTACCCCACCTCCAACCAGGGAACTGCTGTTCTGATTTCTTTCAACAGACATTAATATTTCCTCCTCAAGAAGTCCATATAAATTGAATCATAGAGTATGTACTCTTTCGTGTGTGGCTTCTCTTGCTCAGCCAATGTTTTTAAGATTTTTGTATGTCTTTGCATTTATCAGTGTTTCATTCCTGTTTATTGCTGAAGTGTGTTCCATTCTACCAATATACTACAAATGGGCATTTGGGTACTTTGGTATATATATTTTTTCAACTAGTAAACATATATAGAAGCAAGTATGGAAAAAACATGGGAGCTAAATTTCTGGTTTATGGTTAACAGGTATGCTGTTAACTTACTGAGAAACTTCCAATCTTCTGAAGTGGTGGTATGTAGCGTTTTATACTCCTGCCAGTAATGTATGGGAGCTTCTGTTTCTCTATGTCCTGGATAAAAAGTATTGATATTCTCTTTAAATTGATCTATTCTAAAGGATGTATAAGGGTATCTCTGATGACTAAGATTGTTGAGATTTTTAATGTGCTTCATGACCATTTGTATATATTCCATTACGACATATCTTTTGAAGATTTGCCCAAATATTTCATTGAGTTGTTGGGCTTTTATTATTGAATCACAAGGACTGTCTCTGGATAGAAGTCTTTTGTCAGATATACAGTTATTGCAAATTATTTTTCCCCTAGTATCTGGCTTGCCAATTCATTTTCTTTATGTGGTGGAAAAGGTTTTAATTTTGATGAAGTTCATTTCATCGTTTTTCCCCCTTTTATGGTTATAGCTTTTTGAATCCTGCCTAATAAATCCTTGATTTCTTCAAGGTCATGAAGTTATTTCTACTGTATTTGCTTCTAGAAAATTTATGGTTGTAGATTTTCCATTTAGATCTTGAATAAATTTTTGTATGTACTGTGACATGAAGAGAGGATTCTTTTTTTCCTTATGGAGAGCCAGTTCCTGCACAACTTCTGAAAATGCTTTCCTGTCCTCATTGAAATGTGGCCATTTCTGATCAAAAATCAATTGACCATATACTCTTGGATCTAATTATGAGTGATTGATGCTGTTCCATTGATCTATTTACGTATTGTTGTGCCTATGCAATATTTTCTTGATTAGTGTAGTTGTAAATTACATTTTGAAATCAGGTATTAGAAGTACTCCAACTTTGTTAATTTATTAGGATTTTTTTTCCTTTTGCAATTCTTTGCCCTTTGCATTTTCATATAAATTTCAGAGTCAGTGTACAACATCACCAAAAATCTATATAAAATATGCTGAGATACTATTTTGATATTATTGAATCTATAAGTTAATTTTTGGGAAATTGATACCTTAACAACAATGAATCTTTCAATCTATGAACTATTTTATCTTTATATGTGTTTATGACTTTAATTTCTTTCAACAATGTTTTATAAACATAAGTTTAGGGACTTGTCATATGTCCTGTTACATTTATCCCTATGTGTTTTATGTTATTTAATACTAATGCAAGAGGTATTTTTAGATTTCCTTTTCCAAGTGTATTTTACTAATATGTAGAAATACAGCTTATTTTGGATTTTAATCTTGTATAGATACTGTGGCCTTGATAAATTTATTCATAAGCTATAGAAGTTTTTATTTTAAATAGATACCTTAGGAATTTCTACATATATAAAATGTTGTCTGAATAAAGAGTGTTTTGCATCTTTCCTTTCCCTTTTCTTTTTCTTCCCTTCCATTCTCTCCCTGAAAAAAAGGTCAGTGCTAATGTATTTGGGGAAGCACAAATTATACATCTGATTTTGGTATTGAGAGAGCCTCAGTCATACAGAATGGGGTTTCAGAACTAAATCAGTGTGAGTAGGCAACTTTACAGATGACAACCTGATGTGGGATGTCAGACACTGAGCAAGTTAAAGAAGGCATTCCTACAGGGAGTTGGATCAGTGTGGACAGTTGGAGTCAGAAAAGGGTGGAGAGTCAGATTATGAGCAAGGTAAATGGAGGTATCAAAGCCTTAGCAGATAGATAAGGGTCTCCATGGAAGACGGGTGATGGTGGCAGGCATGAGGGATAAGTTACATGCAGGAGGATTGAGAAAATAAGTAACTATATTAAGGATAATTGTAGAGACGATTATCTCTGTCATTGAAGGGTGTTAAATGTAAGCAAAGAGAGGAAACTAGAATCACTTTTATGCTGTTGGATTGAAATTGGAGATATTACTATGAACTTTTGGTTTTCAATAGATTTATGTAGACTGATATAGTACTGTATCTATGTATATTACTAGCATATGTGTAACCATATAATCCATGGATGTATCCAATGAGGGAGCCTGGGGATACCAATACCCCAGTAGCAATAAGAGCATCTAGGAAACAGATCTTGGTTTCTAGATACTAATTTTGACTAAGAGAAACCAGAGATATTTGGAGATATTTTGACAAGGAGAAACCAGAGATATTTGGAGAGATGGCTGACACCTCAACTGGCATAAGGAATGTACAGGATGACCCATCTTGTTGTGCCAGAAAGTAAGCAAATTCTCAGCAAATGAAGGGGACTTATCTAAAAGACTCAGAAGCAGTGGGAATGGGATCCCACTAGATGGACTGGGGGCAAGCGTGAGCATCCAAATAAATAAAGTCATGGAATATAACCCATTAAAGAAGATAGGAAACCGTTAGTCAATGAAGTTGTAGAGAAGTAAATAAATAAATAGAATGTTTTTTGAACAATGGAATATTTACATAGTTTTTTTTTTAAGTTCCCCATAATATACAGATTAATTAAAGGGAAAATTATAATTTTCCAGTGGAGTAGACACAATCAGGTGATCACAGTGAATATCATCAAGAGAAAGATAAATTGAAACTCTGTGGCACCTGACAGGATACAAGAAAAATATAGCACTATTTCTGTGATATTCCTACTTAAAAATGCCTAGCCTAAATCTAAACCTGAGAAAACATCAGACAATCCTAAATTCAGGGACATACTACAAAACAATTAATGTGTAATCATTACAATTTACCAAGTCTTTGCTTTGAAGAAAGACTGACAAACTTTCCCAGCCTTAAAGAGACTAAAAAGACATACCTAAAAACAACTCATGATTCTGAACTGGCTGCTTTCAGTATAAAGCATAAGATAAGAACAAATGGTTAAATGTGAAAGGAGTCTGAGAACCAGGTTATAGTAATGTTACATTATGATTTTGCTACATGATTTGAAGTTGTGTAGGATAACTCATTTTTTTGCAGGAAATGCTAACTTGTGAATAATGGTGCATTAGACTCACAACATATTCCCAGATGGTTAAGGGAAAACAAGTTCTTTATACTATAATTCCATGTTTCTTTAAGTTTGTGATTGTTCCATTTTTCTTTAAATAAAGAGAACTTTATTTCTCCCTTTCTAATTTGTGCACTAGTGATTGTATTCTCATTCTTATTAACTTAGGGCTCCATTAAACAGGATACTCCAGAGAATCATAAACAACAGGATGTATATAGACATATATTTGAAAATACAATATTTTTATTTATATATTGTATTTTAACTAATCCTTATGTATTAATATACAATATATATTAAAATATTTAATTTAAGGAATTGGTTCACAGGTTTATGGGGGCTGGCAAGTCTGGATTCTGTAGAACAGGCCAAATCCCATTAGTCAGGGAAATTCCAATGAGTGTAGAAGTTGCACTCCAAAATCTATATGGAGGCCAGTATAATGGAAACTCAGAGAGAAGTAGCGGGAGTAGTCTTGAGACAGAATTTCTTTTTATATCTGAAACTTTTGTTTTGTTGACTTTAAGGCTTCCAACTAATTGTATGAGGCCCAAGCACTTTATCTAGTGTGATCTCTTTTACCTAAAGTTAATTGATTGTATATCATTTGTACATGCTAATCCCATGTACAAAATACCATGACAGCAACATCTATGCCAATGTTTGACCAAACAACTAAACAACATAAATTAGCCAAGTTGACACATAAAATTTACCATCACAAGGAGAAAGCATTCTGTCTTTCTTCATTACATATGATGTTAACTGCAGGAATTTTTGTAGACATCCTTTATTTTGAGGGAATTTTCCTTTCATTCCTAGTTTGTTGAGAGTTTTATTACACATGGTTGTTGAAATTTTCAAATGCTGTTTTTGCATCTATTGAGATGAATATATAGCTGTTAATCTTTTTTTCTGAGGGAATAAATTACACAAATTGATTTTTGAATGCTTGAATGTTAACCAAGTTTGTATTTCTGGGATAAATTCCATTTGTTCATGACGTATTATTCTTTTTATAAATTTCTCGGTTTTATTTGGTAATACATTGTTTAGGATGTTTGCATATAAATTACTGAAATATATTGGTCTATAGTTTTCTCTTCTTGCAATCTGTCTGATTTGGGTATCATGTTTTTGCCAGCTTCATGGAAGAAGTTGAGAAATATTCATTCAACCTCTAGCTTCTGAAATATTTTGGTAGATTTGCTATTATTTCTTTATTAAATATTTAATAGAATTGACTAGAGAAATAATCTGGGTTTTGAGTTTTCTGGGTGGGAAAATTTTAGGTATATATTCAATTTATTTAATGTAAAAAGGGCTGTTCTTATTTTCTGCTTATTCTTATGTCAATTTTATTACTTTTTGTCTTTTAAGGAATTTGTCAATTTCATGTAAATGGCCAAATGGATTGGCATACTACTTTTTATATTTTGTTCTTATCATTTTAATATCAATAGCTATTGAGCTCTTGAAATGTGTTTAATGGGGCTGAGTAATTGAATTTTCATTTTGTTTAATTTATTTAATTTAAATTTAAATAGTCACAGATGACTCCTGGCTACTACATTGGACAATTCAGATCTGTATGATGGCAGCACCAAAATTACACCCCCAGATTGAACTGATACTGGAATCTGGATTAAATTTCCCATTTCTAAGTCCATATGCCTACTTTTATCTCTAATGAAAATGTATAATTGTGTCCAAAACAAAGGTCCTGATATTTCTTCCTCCTACTAACACTGCTCCTTGATCCTTTGCTGGCATTCCAGTAAATGTCAGCTCTATCTTTCCAATGCTTTAGGTCAAATACTTTGAAGTCATTCTGTACCCCATTCTTTCTGCCCCTCACCATACCTGATCAGTCAACAACTCTTTTAGGTTTTTTCTTCAAAACACGTTTAGACTTTGACCAGTTCTCAGTCATTTCCTCAGCTTCTACACTGGTCTAAGCCATCATCATCTCTTGCCTAAATGAATTTCCTGCTGCTACATTCGCCTCCTTTTGGTCTGTACTCTCAGTACAAGAGCAAGGCTATTTTAAAATAATCATGTCAATTTTCTGATGAAAAGTCTCTAATTGTTACCCACTACTTTGCAGTAATCAACAAGGTTATATTATCAATCACTCACCCACTACTTCTGGATTTCTCTTCTAAACAGTGTGACCCATTCTTAGTTCCCCCAACAGATTTTGTTGTATGCTTATCTTGGAATCTTATCTTGATTACTATTTCCCTATATATTTTTTATTCTTTCAACAAATTTCCATTCCTAAACATTGCTTTAAAATAATCCTGGATTGGTTTGGAGAATGCACTTTTCTTTTCAGCTTCAACAATCTCTAACCAAATAGTACGTAAAATACATGTTCAATGAATAGGGTTCTCACTTTAACATAAAGATAAATGAGATGGCCAGCAACAACTCACATCTCTCCTCTAGACCCTTTGCACATGCAAAGTAGCCAGTGCATCCTTGGCAATGACAGCATACAGGACACTTGCTGGTAAAACAAGCAGTCAGAAAGACTTAGATGCAGTCAGCTAAGAACAGCTAACATCCTCCAATCTCTGGTGTTGATGGGAGCACTATTCACATTTGTTAGCCCTGACAGACACTTTGTGTACCAGCCTATGCTCTGACCTGTGTGAGGCGCAAGGCCACCAGGCTGCCAGTCGGCTGGGTCAGTGGGAAATGTGGGAAAGTATGAGTTAATAAGGCAAAATACGCACAGGAGAAAGAAGCTGAGCAGTTTCGCCCTAGAGCATTCCAGAGAGTAGTCTGAAAGCTGAGGCAAACATGATTTTGTAATTTATTGTATGCTCAAAAATTGCAACTATTTATTGATTTTATTGTTTGATAACCCTTTTTAATTTGAAGTAGATTCTGTCATTGTCAAAATTTACATTTGTAACAGATAAACAGTTAAAATAATGAGCAAAAACTGAAGGTGTGTTGGATGCTGAATGCAAAAAAAAAAAAAAATCCTTTATTTTGGCAGTGTATGCTTTTTCTTTGATTTGCCCATGATCAAACAGATTTATAAATGTTTGAGCAAACTTCTTTGTATATCAATATGTATTCGAAATGGTACTGAACTTTTCAAGGTACTTTATTAAAATTCAGTTAGGTTTATTTAATTAAAAAATTTAAGACCTGGAGTAACAAAAATAAGTCAGTTTTAAGCTCTTAGCAACGTTGTTGTATTGAAAACAAAGTTTGCAAATGGAATTTATTGCTACAAAAGACATGGGAACAGAAGTTACACAGTAAGTTTCACTAGGATACAAATGCCAGAACGTACGTTGCATCAATGTTGGAAATGGGGAAAAAGTTGAAACAGCCTAAGTAAGCCGCCAAAGGATAGTTAAACTATAACACCTAAAAGTTGATTGAACTATTCTGACCAACATGGTTGTGCAAAACTTATATAATGTTGAATGAAAAGGAATATTTCTAAATTGTGCATATGATACCAGTTATATGCATTAAAAAAAAAAAAAAACAAACAAACAAGCATTATTAATAGCAAGCATTACTATAGTTTTGTGAATATGCCCAGTGGGTAATTGTGGAATGACTTCCTTATATGGTACGTCATGGGAGCACAGGCTCAGGCACAGCAGAAATTTCCAGCAAATGACTACTTTATTACTTACACAGCAGGATCTGCACCACCCCTTCATGACCTGTCAGAGAGACAAATCCATTTCCCCAGGCAGGGTATTTATACAACTCCTGGGAGTGGGAGCCCTGCCACTGAGAGTTCCTGCCCCAATAAATAGCTGGAACTGAGTATTTCCTGGTTTAAGATATGGTCAGGCTTTTTCATCAGGCAGTGTGGAATGGAAGCACAGTGAAACATCTGCACACAATAGAAAACGGGGGTAAGGGTAGGAAAGGGATGGCTACTAGGTGTGCCCATGACTTCTCCTGCAGTAATAGAATAAAAATGTAAAATAATAATAATAATAATAACCTAATCCATTCTCTAGAGTAATGGGTACTTCTGGAATGGTTTTATTGAGGGAGGAGAAAGATTGAGAAATAAAATTAAAAACAAAGCTGAAAGCTTTGTGTGGTGAGTACAGTGTTGTCTGTCAGATTAGTACCCAATATGTTGGGTTTGTTTGACATATTTGATAATTTTAAGGCATTCAATAAAATCAATAAAATAAAATCTCTGGAAATCCCCAGAGTAAATTTTTTCTTAATTTAAATCACATTTTCCCAGTATTTTTATCATGCAACTATTTCTGTGCACAAAATTATATTGAAATTATATTTTAATTAGTGGCTAATACAACTGACCTATCCACTTGCTAAAGAAGTGTTAAAAGACACAGAAGTGTGGAAACTGAAATGTTACAGTGATTTTTGCTCACCATCACAATTCACTCCCTAGAAGAAAAGCTTTACAGGATTTCTATTTTTAGGTAATTTTGTTCAACTTTAAAACTACCAATAATATATTTAAATGTCTATTTCTTGATTTGCCAACCTTACTAAAAATATTATGACAGGTTTTCCTTAAGCAAGAAAAAGGTAACATTTCTTTATATCGCAATAAAGAGGCAAGTTATAATCTTCCTTCTCTCATGCAATCATAGTACCAAAATACCATTCAGCGTAGACCTTTCCACAATTTTATTTAGGATTTTTAAGGTCACCTTTCCAAATTATCTTTTTAAATCTAATGGATTTGTCTTGCTTTGTTTTTAAACAGAGTTATTTTTGTTTCTTGTTGGTATGGTCATAACATTTAGGAAAAACTGAAATAGAAGATAATGTAGTAGTTCTACACATCTTTTTTCTTTTCTTACAAATTAAGAAAATTAATTACAACTTACAAAACAGTGTGATGGGTTAGGTTGGTGACAGACATTCTTGATTTTAATGATTTTTTTTTTTTTTAATTTTACTACATAATTGATTCTGATGTCCTGCCTATGTTAGCTTATGTGGTTGCTATAACAAAGTACTACATATTGGAGGGCTTAAACAGCAATTTACTGGCTCACAATTCAAGGGACTGGGCAGTGTCATGCTTCTTCTGAAGTCTGCAGGGTTCTGGCTGTGGCTTGCCTGCAATTTGTTGCATAATTGAATTTCTGCCTGTAACCGAGAAGTTAGGAATTAACAAATGATTATAATTATTAAATCATTATATAGAGATTTCTTTTTACTTTCTAAGTGTGTTAGAATAGCCAGAAGGAAATAGCTGAAATTGTCAAACTATAATCTAGTCACCTTGATCTTTGATGATTGTATAACCTTTGTCTTGTGCCCTTGTGATTGTAGAAAGCTTGTGACTCACCCTCATTTGTACCCATTTTATCTGTTTTTTTGACTTTGGAGTCTCGTGATCACCAAAGACAGCCCTAATGTTTATTAATGAAGGGTCTTGGGTCAGCCCAGAACTAACCTATCCCAAGTCCAAAGTTATCTTGATAACCAAAGCTGGATCCAACCAAAATGAGTCTGACTGACATGTGCAGTAGCTTAGACTTTAACCTACAAGTCACTATACCCCAGAATAATACTAAAAATCACACTCATCACATTAGGGTCACCATTTTCTTACATATGTTCTGTGACTAAGCATGTAATCAATCTAAGCATGCTAAATAATTAAATGACCTCTAATTACATCATCCGGAGCCACTGTGCTCATTATCCTAAAACCTGCCCATCTTTTAATACTGTAAAAGTATCAGAATTACAGCAGTTTGGAGATATGGATTTTGAAGGCTGTGGGCATCTGCTCTCCTGCTTCTTGCCTAGCAGTAAACTCTTTGACTCTTTGAAACCCCAATGTCTCAGGAATTTGTCATTTGAGTGCATCAGGCAAAGAACAACCGCCTTTGTCCCGTAACACCTCTGTCACATGGTTGCCTTTTCTCTCTGTCTCCTGCTGACTGTGCCCAAGTTTCCTCTCCTACATGGACACTGGTTGTATTGGCTTAGGACTCGCTCTAGCCCAATTTGGCCTCATCTTTAACTAATTACATCTTCAAAGACTCTATTTCCAAATAGGATCACACTCATGGGACTGAGGTTTAAGACCTGAATATATCCTTTTGGGGGACACGATTCAATCCATAATGCTGCTTTACCTAGTTTACTTATTATTGGAAAGTATTGCAGATTTTTATCAAATGTTTCTGTTTCATCTGTTGATATTATGAGATACTCTTTTTCAGTCATTTTGCTGATAAAATCAATTATGTTATTACAATTATCTAATTTATAGCTACCCTTGTATTATAGTAAATAATTTTACTTAGCCTCGGAGGATTATTCTTTTGATTCATTGCTGGATTTAATTTGCTTATATATTATTTAGATGTTTTAGCTTCTACAGTCATAGTGGTTAGAATATAGTTTTCTTTCTGTGTAATATTTATTAAACTCTCTTCCTTAAGTTTGGCTGAGGAAAATTAATTCAGACGCTATCTTTGATTTCTTTGGCTACAAATAATCTGCTTAAAACATAAAATATATATTTTAAACATTTTCTAAGGTCTTGCATGCAAAATATTTATTTTATCCTCCCACTTTTATGGTTGGTTATATGTGGAATTCTATTTTTGAAAGCATATTACCTCAAATTTGGAGACTCTGCTCTATTGTCCTTTAGCCTCCCGTTTTTCTACTGAGAAGTTTTCTGCTGAGAAGTCCAGCGTTTCTATGATTCTGTCCCTTTGACCATACTGTATTCTCATTTTTATTTAATTTTCCCTTTATTTTGTTTTATTCTTTGGGGTTCATATATTTTTGTTTGGGGTGTGGACATTATCTTTAAATTTTGTGTTGCACTCTTCTGGCCCTTTCATCTTCAGTTCAGGACATTTCTTGATCTTTTCCTCTTCTTTCCCCTGCTCCACCTCCTCCTTCTCCTCCTCCTTCTCATATGCTCAAGACTGTGCTCAAATACTGTTTTTTTTTTTTTTTTTTCTTTTAACATTCTACATTTTTAAATTTTTGGTTGCTAAACATCCTGGATGACCCCTTCCATGTTGTGGTAGATTGAATTACTCCCTCAAAAGAGATGTTCTTAATCTTAATCCTGGTCCCTTTGGGTGTGAACCCATTGAAAATAGGACCTTTTAAAGATACTATTTTTAGTTAAGTTGTGGCTCAACTGAATATGGGTGAGCCTATGTTTGTATTGCTTAAGGCCTAATAAAAAGAAGTCAAAGAAACATAAGAGGAGCAAAAAGCCGGAAATCAGCAGAAACCAGAAGAGCAGACACAAAGAGAGAAATTTCCATATAACAGGTAGCAGACATGCAAGATAAGGAAGCCCAGGGATTGCAGCAAGCCCACACCTGAATGATACAGCCTCCCTGGAGAAAGCATAGTCTTGCCAGTGCCTTGATTTTGGATTTCTAGCCTCTGAAACTATGAGACAATAAATGCTTGTCATTTAAGTTAACCCATCTGTGATGGTTACTTTCAAGTGTCAACTTGGCTCTGTTATTGGGTCCAGTTGTTTGGACTGGCAAGCATTGACCTGATTGTTACTGTGGGGTTATTTCCTAGATGGAATTGCATGTATAGTAAGTTGATTGCATCTACAGTGGATTGCAGCCGTAATAAACAAAGGAGATTGCCCTCAGTGATGAAAAGAGTCTCTTCATCCAATGAACTGGGGGCCATAAAGCCAGAACTGAGGATTTCAGAAGTCAGCAAGAAGAATTCCTGACTCTACTTCAACTAACCAGCTTCTCCTGGTGAATTCAACCTCCCCTTCATTGGAGTTTTCAACTTGTGGCCTGCACTGTGGATTCATATTTGACAATTCCCACAGTTGTGTGAGCCAATTCTCATAATAAATCTCTTAATATTACATATATATGCATATATATATATATATATATATATATATACGCATACATATTTATATATACATATATCCTGTTAGTTCTGTTTCTCTGGAGAACGCTAACACATCATTCTGTGATATTTTTCATAGCAGCCTGGCAATCTGAGACATAGTTCTGAAATTTTGTCTTTTATTTTTCTTATCTCATTTTACCCCACCCAACTTAGTTAGGGAACATCAGGACAGAGAACTGAGTTAATCATACTTCTCAATTCATGGAATGTCATATATGTATGTATATATATATATTTCTTTTGACATAAAAATGGCAAGTATAATTTTGAAGTGTATATTTATACAGTGTTTCATTATATGCATCCATCAAATTAAAAACAAAAAAAAAAAACAAAGAAACAATGCATCAGAAAGACTGATTCCCTTGGTATGGAATCAGTCCCAGACATGTATTTGTTGATTTGTTTATTTGCTTCTTTCTTGTATTTATTTATTTTTAACATTCTGGTGGTTTAACTTGCAATGTTGGTCAAGATCCACAGTGCATATAGAAGCATGAGTTTTAACCTCTGATGTTCTGAATATCTGTTTTTTATTAACTACTCTGCTCTTTGTCCCAGTGCATATTTGTAATATTTGTTGCTCCAAACTTAAACTTATTTGGACTGTACTAAGAATAAACTAATCTTTTACCCAGTTATTTTATGCTGTTTATTTTTGTTGTTGTTGTTGTTCTAATTTGTTCATCATTCCTAGACTATCTGCTCTTAACCTTAAAATGTACAAACTTCTCAGACCCTTTAGAGCACCCATTTTAATGCATCACACTGATTTTATTATTTTTAAAAACATAGGTATTTTCTGTCATTTTCATCTACTTGTGGGAAAGAGCAAAAGACTACATGTTGGGTTAAACCTAGTAGATTTGCTACGTGAGGGCTCAGGGAGCAGAAGTATCGCTATGGCTACGAATGATGGCTACTTTTGAGTAAATTGACTATAACACTGCTAGAAATGAGTATAATATAGTCTTTTGCCTATTCCTACTGAAGTCAGTCCTCACAATTTCTTCATTGCATTGTTTATTCATTTAAAATTTAATTTTTCTTGATTGTGAAATAAGTGCAAATTTATACAAAACACATATTTTGGAAGTGGCTAATGTGGAATACAAAAGTCTTGAGATTTCCATGGAGATTTCAAATGTCTTCCATATTCCATTACATTTTTTACTCTACATATATTAACATAATGTTAACTCTCTATTCACAAAATGAAAATGTAGCACTTAAAACATTAAATAATAAAAATAATAATTATTATCGTTTTCTGAGGGCACATTGTATGCCAGTTGCTGCTAAGAATTTTAGATGCTGAATTTCTAATATATACAATATTACCAACAGGAAAACTGAGGTTTAGGAAAGTTAAACAATACTGCCCTGTTTAGTTATTTAGCTAATAAATTGCATAGCTAGAATTCAAAGCTATTACTATATAACAAAACAAAAACTTGTATTCTTTTATTATAGTGTGTTAGTATAATACTAAAATATTTTTAGAATGTCATAGAGAAACCACAATTTTCCTTTATTTTAGTGTGGACAAGGTTCTTACTGAATATACAAGTATATCAACCATAAATTCCAAATCTGGATTGTTTTAGTCTGAAAATGCAGTGTGTGTGTGTGTGTGTGTGTGTGTGTGTGTATGTGTATGTATGTATGTGTGTGTGTGCGTAAATATATATATACACACATATGGAAAAGCCCTTGAAGTCAAGGAACCTTGAAAACATGACCCAATCTCCCAGAGTCTCAGTTTCCATACTTTTAAAGGAAATGATAACATCTATTCATATGAGTTATAATTTTGGAAATCAAAGCTAGATAACAACTGTGAAACCTCTTTAAAATTGATCATGCCCCATCCAAGTGCTCAACGTTAGTAAAACTTGGGATGCATGTCAATACAAAACCACAATAACTTCAAATATATATATAATTCATTGCAGTTTCCATTATGCAAATGCACATTTGGAATCTAAAGAAAATCACCAGAAATGGAAGTGGCCATGTAAGCAATAATTACATGTTGACCATTGTTGTGTTGGTGGTTGGCCTCCTTTCCCAACACATTTTCTTACCAGTCTTTTTAATAATATGCAGGAAACATGCAAGTAAAAAGAAAATGTGTAGAATATTAGGAAAAAAAAGTATATATACACACATAAGTAGAACAGGAATTATTTTCAAAGAAATCATCATTATTATCTTTTAATTTAATCAATACAAAGTAGTGAAAATCTTGCTTATAGTTAAGCAGCTGGGATCCTGGGTTACTAAAGTGCTCTCATCCAAAATTTTTAAGTTAAAGGCAAAATACAGATAACCACAGATTTTGGGAAGAAATAATGAAAACAAAAGCATTTAAGAGCAATGATATAAAAGTGGCAAAATATTAAAAACAAGCACACTTGAAAACAGGGGAAGTATGACCATGTGTTTAATTTGTTTTCTGGCCAAAAGCAATATAGCAACTGAAACATAGCCTATAGAAGAAACAAAATTTTCTTTGCATTTTAATCAGTTAAATTGTTCCAAATGAAATGCTAATCCAGCATTTTTTGGATACTAATTGTTGAACTGGACTGTAGCATTTCTTTCTTATGAAATGTGGATTTTCTCTCAAAGCATCATTTTGCAATCAGCTTTTCTCTTTAAAACATTTCATTTGGTTACTGGTATTGCCCATTTTACTGTCACATGCATCCATATTTGGTGATAGTTTAATCACAAATTTTATTTTATCAACATACACTTATTCTTGGTAGGTTTTCAGTTGACCAGAAATGATTTGAGTTTTCTCTTCCAATAAACAGTTTCTCAAGATAAAGAGAAAATTGCCATATGAATCAGTCCAACAGTGAAACGTCTGAAGGAAGGATTGTTGATTGGATTTATTGATCTAGAGTCAATTTATGCACATATAGTTATGCATTCTGTTGGTTAAAAGGGTAAGATAATCATTAAGAAACTTTCTTTTAGGTGCCCAGACATACATTTGTGTAGACAGATTTATAGCTAAACAATATCAAAGCCAATAGTAAATTTCAGCAAATGCCTATTTATTCCTGAAATTGACCATCATGAATATGATATGCAACTTGGCTAAAATAAGTTTGTAGAATGATTTTCCCAAAGAGTAAAACAATAGTATATTTTCATTACCTGTTTATTTCTACTAAACAAGGGAAAAAACCATGATTCCTTTGATACCCGTTTCCTAACAGCATGTTTATTTGTGTGCAATAATAAACAAAAATACGGAAGCAAGTACATATTTTTGTAAGAATTGCTCTTAGTAAAGAGACCAATTAAAACAAAAAAATCAAGCTAGGCAGTCCGCCCCCACTCTCACTTGACACAAAATGTTTGCTTTTACAGGATAGAGTAAAAAAATCAGAAAAAAGAAGGAAGGAAGGAAGAAAGGAAGGAAGGAAGGGAGGGAGGGAGGGAAGTAAATGGAGGAAAGAAATGGAGAAGGGAGGGTGAGAAGGAGGGAGGGAGAGGATGAGATGGGACTAGAGTCATGGGTAAAGAATCTGGATTTTCAAACACACTAAATAAAAGGTTTATAACGGGAAAGGTTCAGTTTCACACTGGTAGGTACTGATTATTAAACACCCTGATTCTAACATGGTGTACATATTTTATGTTAGTTGAATCAAACTGATATAAGTTGTAATAATTTGGATATCGTTTTTTTTACTTTATTTTTTTCTTCTCTGTTTTTCTCTTGAGATTTTTATGCTGACATCTCCATTTCTTGACTCTGACTTTTTTCTTTGTTCAATCTCAAAAACTCACCTTGAGAAGGTTTGTGAATTTTATGATATCATAAAGTATATACTTACCCTTTTGTGGACTGAATAGAGCAATCCATATAAAGTAAAATTAGTTAAAGTAAATTATATTTATCCAAAATAATTCTCCAGACTAATTATGATTTTTAAAATATCCATCCCAATAGATTTTATTATTTTACTTATTTTCCTATAATTTATTTGGTATAGGGTCCTGGCTTGCTAAACCTAAGTAAGAGTCTGAAATAATATTTAAAATTACAAAAATCCTGGAATATTCAGAAAACCTTGGATCTTATAATAATGAACTATTAAACAAAGACATAATTTCTGTATAACTAAATATTCTGAAATAATAAAATGCACTAATATTGAATTCATCAACCTAAATTATAGGAAGTTTTTCCAAAAACATAAGTAATTCTCAACATTACTTACTGAAAGTCTTACAAATTCTCAACACTTAAGTGATCTTTTTTTTAACATTATACTTATTTTATTAAAATAAAATTTACTTTAATTTGCCCTTTTTTTCTATGCTTATTTTGCTTAGGATCACATACAATTGTAATAGACACAAAAGCATTTTATTTTTCTAATTTGCCTCATTTCAAAAAACTTGACTTCTGGAAGTAGTTAAATGTTTTAAACAAAATATGCTGTACTGATTTCTCAAAGTGGTTAAAACAATTAAATTCACTTCTTGCTTGAGAGAACTGATATGCATCATTAGTTGCATCTTCAATTCATTCCATTCAACTTATTTTATTTAGTGACTATACTAATTTTTAAGTATTTGTTAAATTCAGCAGGGAGGGTTTTGTTGGAACATCATCAGTTCTGCAGAAGAGATAGTTATGTGTTCTCAGACAGAGATAGTCATTGGTAATCTAGGGAATTTTATTTTTTTAAACTGACTGAAAATAAGTATTGTAAATTCATCTCATTTTCTTCTCCCTTGTCTAATGACTAATGGCTGCAAGCCAACAACTGATCTGAAAGATGAAATTAAGCTGTGGAATTTTAATGTTGTGCTCCTTTATTTTTATATGAAGGGGCCTGTGGAACACAAATGAAATTAAGCACAAAATTATATAGAAATATTTTAAGCCCTTCTTTTCAGCCAGCAATTAGTCCTGTCTTACTAAAAACAGAATGGATATAAATTTAAAATGGAATTAATGGAAAATAATTGTGATTATTTAAATTAAGAGCACTACAATAGACAAAAGAAAAAATGTCAAGCCTTTCTTAGTTGGGAATAAAATCTAAAGAATGTTCCATGCAAAGAGAAAGAAAATTTCAACTTACAAAATTGTCAAGAGGGCATCAATGGTAACTAGAAAGCAGATAAATTAATGCATAGGAAGTAAATAAAAATAAAAAAGAAATGGTTTAAAAAATCTTATTTTTACCTGTGTTCCGAGTTGCAGAATACAAAAAGTCCTTTCCTCATCCCTACTACCCTACACATACAAGCTAACATAGCAGTGCAGTGGCTCTGAGGAGGTCCATGCAAACTTGGAAGGAAAAATATCTTCATGTCTATTTTCTTGTTATGCCTTTTTAGAACAAAATTATGAAAAAAAATCTTTAAATTAAAATTCATCAATTTGTTTTAAAATAATTTCAAACAAATAGGGCTATATATAAAAATATATTTTTGTTAATACTAGAAAACAGGTAACACATCACAGGGTCATGAAGAAAAAATTATTCTCAGTTAATTTCCTTTATTATAGAATGGCGGACATAACTGATGAATGAGCTGATTTTTAATATGTGTTTGATATTTTATTAAATTTTTATTAATTTTTTAATCGCACACCTTGTAATTTTCTAATCGTTAATTTAAAAGAAAATCATTGAAGCAATTACTCATTAATGGTTAATTAAATCAAATAATTTTGTTTAATCATTGCCATTAGAGGGGTCTTTAAGAGGTTTTTTTTTTTTTTTCAGTAAGAATGGAGCCTAGACTGTAACTTTTATTTTAATTAAATCTTATAAAAAAGACTTGTCAAGCTAATCATATAAAATAACTGTATTTTACGAATGTTTAAATAATCTTGGAATTTGGAGATTATATAGCAAATTAAAAAAATAACACAACCTTCAGTTACATTTTATTTCTCAGTGCAAATCAAACCACAATTATCTGTAGAGCAGTTAGAGATTACAATTCAATTTGACTCAGTAAAATTGCACTATTTAAAAGTTCCTTACACATTGTTAGTCTAATCAGTCTTGATTATTTCCTCCCTGACCTGTGAAAGACAACAATAATGAATGATAAGCATAGATTGGAAGCTTGGGGAACAAACTGATGAGATTTCTGAAGACCAAAAACTATGAGGAATCTATTTGAGGCCAAAAGTGGCTTGGGTCACAGGGATAGCTACACCAAAACCAGGATGGTGATAGACACTGGTGAGAGAAGTTTTATATAAAAGAAGGCTGAGATGGAAATGCATATTGTTTCACCTTTCATTTAAACTGGTTAATTTAATTAACTTCCTTCTCATCAGAGAGCTGAATAGGTTATCTCCCCCCCTCTAACTTCCTTGCCCCCATATCTCCACTAATAACATCAGCAAAATGCCCAATAAAATATCTTTCCTAGAAATGGTTATGGTTCCCAAGTTCGGCCATACCACCCTGTGTCAAGACTAATATTTGTGTTTGGTGGTGGGGTTGAGAGATCATCGACTTTGTTTTTCCCATTCTCACACCTTATACTGAAGTTCTCCATCTTCATTCACATACTCTTAACTTTAACGGAAGGCAATTTTCCTTAAATGTCTCATGTTTCTTCATGTTTAAGCATTATTAAACTATTTTCTTAGAGTCATTTACATTCCAGATAGTACAAATGTAAAATAACTCTCTTCTGGAGATATTCTAAGATAACAGATAGAGATCTCTCCCCACCATTTTCAAGAAGAATTGCTTGTATTTCAGAAAATTAAGGTGGTCCTGGGAGTCCCCATAATCTACTGGGGGTTTCCTGGCCTCAGCTTTCCAGCTATGAGACAGAACCCTATGTGCATAGCATTTGTCTGGGCCACTTCTTCATTACCCACATGGGAGTTGGCACTAAAGGGACTGATGCAAATATGAAGCTCCTACTGCCCATTGTGTCTAGAGTTATAAACTGTCTAAATACATGTGGGCTCACTGTCTCCTTACAGGCCAAATCTATGGAAAAGTGGTGAGCCAACCTAGCAGCTGCCAACACACTGCTGCTTTGGAACCACTCGATTACTTGACAGCTCTATTTGGACAGCTTGGTGTCATGCTTGATTTAGAGGTCAGGTTTGTAAGATGGGTGAAAAGCCATACAAGCCTCAGTGGAAATAATAATTCATTCAAAAAATATAAAAGACAGAGAAAATACCACCAAAACTTGAGGAAATACAGTGGCACAAAATAAAAGACCCTTATTTAATAGATAGTGCATCAATATTTGGGGGAACAAGAAATAGGTCATGGACTCATAAACTGCTTTAGAATAATTTTTTTCTTCTAAGGAAAGAAAATATTTAAGGAATTCTTATGAGAATAATCAGTTTAAAAAACAAAAATTTTTCAAATGATAAATAATCAAAGTTAAATATAAAATGAGAGATTGCTGGGAAAATAGTCAAGAAATAAATCCAGGAAATCTGATAAACCTCTAATAGGAAGCCTAGAAAGAAAATGAAGAGAGGGAACAAAGATCAGAAAACTCAGAGATAAGGACATATAAAGTAATATATTAATTTTTTTTTCCAGAGCTGAGGAAAGACATCAATTGTCAGATTGAATGAATTCAGTGAAAATTTACCATTCAAGATGAAAGACCTCAATTTCCAGACTTCTTGTAATGTGACTTTAAAGCCACAAGGGCAGAATCTTCACTCTTACTTGTTCCCAGAATAATGTGTGTGTTATGTATGTGTACATCTATGTGTGTGTACATATATATAACTATAGTTAAATGTAAACTGAACTTTCACTTGACTTTTCAGCGGCGATATGGGGTATTAGAGGGAAATGGCACAGTTGCTGTATTCTCTGAGAAAAATTATTTGAACATACATTATATATCTAGTTAAGTTATCAGCCAAAGAGTGAGATAATTCAGGACATTTTAAAAATTCAAAGCTCAGAAAGCTTACTTCCAATGCACATTTTCTGGAGAAAAAAAATTAATTTGAGCAAAAACATTATGGAAAAATAAATGAATAAAAGGGACTACCCTGTCACAAAAGAGTGACAACGGAGCAATAAATAAGAACAACCCATAAGTGAAAATCCAGGATAATATCAGAGTAGCAGCTTTAGGGTTCATTCTCCTCAAAACTGGTCATTGTTGGGGATTGAATTGCCTCCCTCACTAAGACATGTTCAAGTCCAATCTCCAGTCCTGCGAATCTGAACTCTTTTGTAAATAGTATCTTTGAAGATGTTATGAGTTAAGATGGGGCCAAACTGGGTTAGGGTGGGTCTTTTATCTAATATAACTGGAGCCCTTATAAGGAGTGGAACTTTGGACACAAAGAGAAGCGGAGACACAGAGAGAGAGTCAGAGCCAGCCATGTGATGGATATCGAGTTTGAGTTATGGCGCCACAAGTCAAGGATCGCCATGGCTTGCCGCCACCCACCTGGAACCGGGGGAGAAGCACTCAACAGGTTCTCCCTTTAGGAAGAAACATGGCCTGTCAGCAACTTGATTTTGGACTTCCAGCCTCCAGCACCATAAGATAATAAATTTATATTGTTTAAGCCAACTAGTCTCTGGTATTTTGTTATAGCAGCCCTGGCAAGCTAAGACCATCATTTAACAAACACTATTTTTAAAATGAGTAGTCTGAGGGATATGTTGGAGAAAGCATGTTTTTCTTTTTCTTAGACACACACATACACAAAGATAATAAACTCCAAGACAAACGGAAATGCCATAAATATAAAGTTCACATAAAAGCAACATGATCGGTCTACTAATACTCTCTGAGGCAATGATTCAACATTTGAAATTATTCTTTGAGCAAAAAATTTTGTACCAAAGATGTGTATCTCCTACTGTAAGAATCCAAACTGTACTTCCCTGTTCTGGAAAGAAAAACAAAGTACTATGTGTAATAATAAAAACTTAAATTCTTTTTCATGATTTTTAGGTTTCAGATTGTGTATCTATAATATATATTTTGTATAATATGTATATTCTGAGTATGCCTATATAATATTGTGTATATTGAATAAGGCTTATTTTTAGTAATGATGTTATGAACTTTGCAATAGGAAAATGATATGCTGAGGTTGAGGGGTAGACCAGGATGGGAGGTAGAAGAAGATGAGTATAGTTAGTGTTACCTTATAAAGTGGCATGACCAGAGATACTGCCTAAATTAGAAGGGTTAAGAAAATAGTGTCTTGAATTTAAAAGTTACCTAAGACTTTAGAATTGGGGCAAGCAATCTTGTCTATAAAGTGCCAGGTAATAGATATTTTAGACCTTCCAGTCTATACAGTCTCAGTTCAACATCTCAACTCTACTGTTGTAGCATGAAAGCAGCTTAGACAATACATAAAGGAGTGGTCAGTCTTTGTCCCTACAGAACTTTACTTACAGAACAGGCTATGGGTGAGATTTGGTTCATGGGCTATAGTTTGCAAACCCCTGCTTTAGGGTAAATGTAGTGGATTGAGCAAATACATATACTTTGATTCTACTTGGAATCCTATTAAAAAACAATGAGGGGAAGAAGAAGGAAAAGGGGGAGAAAGAAAAGGAGATACAGAGAGTGAGAGACAAAGAGAATAAATATTTTGGAAACTGCAAAGTGTATGTATAAGAGAGAAATAATTTATCAGCTTCATGAAAATGCAATCCTAAATTAAGAATGGGAAAGCTGAAAAACCAAATTATTTGCATGCCATAATCCCCAATTAAAAGTTAAGGATTTTGTAGCACCTGGTATAAAGTTGTGGTTTAAATAATGAATATTATTTGGATGTCTGTTTATGAGGCAGCCTGGCCCTAAATTTTGTGCTGCTGGGATACTTTTCTCCTCTACCCTGACAAATACTGGAGATTCATCCCTTAGAAAGGATAAAACAGAGTGTTTAAGGACTGAAGGACACTGGAGTAGAAGACTTGGTTACTGCCTGAAAAGAAAACAGGATATAAGTAAACATCCATTTTTTATGTTGACACCCAGAATCTTCATTCTCTACTTGGCTTCCAAAACTCTGGAAGGCCTTAGCTCTAGAAGCATGTGTTAGTAGAATAATTACTGAGTATTCTGAGCCACCCAAAAACAAAAACTCAAGAGATGATGATTTCCAAGTTTCCTCACCTAAAAATCCCAAGCTGATCTCTCCAAGTGACAAGCCCTTCGCAAGTTCTCAGATGCTCTAGTCATGTTTTTATCCCCCTTCTTATGTGTGAGCAGATAGCTAGTGATTGTCAGACATTTCCGGAAAGCCTGTACTATAAGTAATAAAGGTGAAAACAAACACTGGGGGTAGGGGAGAGGAGCAATTTGAAAGAGTTAGAGAATATGTAGGGAAAACAAGAAACTTGACAAAAATCACTCATTTCCATATATGATTAGTATACATTAATAATATATAATATATATTGAACTTTATAAAATGAGATTAGAATTTTTTCTGGTTGAATACTGCAGCACAGAACCACAAGATTTAATGAGGTAACAACAAAAATCTTTTCATTATCCCTCATGGTTGCTGAGTCAGGATATTGGAAAGACTCAGCTGGTTGGTTTTGGCTTAGAGTCGCTCATGAAGTTTCAGTCAAATGGTGGGTAAGGAGCTGGAGTATCTGAGGATTGGCCAGATCTCTTTCTCTCCCTCTTTCTCTCTTTTTGTGTTCTCGATGTGCTCTCTGCATGGACTAGTTGGGGTTTGTCACAAGCTCGTGGCTTCACTGAAGCTGGATGGCTTCCATGGTGGCTCAGATCTGTAGTTCACGTTTCAAAAAACAAGGTGGAAGTTGCATCACATTTTATAACCCAGCGTAAGAAATCATGCACTGTCACCTTAGCTACATTCTGTTCATTACAAGAGATTCAGGGGGAGGGGAATTGGACTCCATCTCTTGATGAAGATTTGAGAGGGGTGGAATTGAACTATACTTCTTGATTAGGGAATGGCAAGTTATTAAAAGTGGTTGTAGGGTGGAAGATAATGTTCTCGACACCTGAGGAACATGCAATCTACCACAAAAATATTACTAGTGGAAAGCTTGTAAGCTGTGTGAGCCTGTGTTTCTAAGATGTACCACTAGAAAGTTCTTAAGTTTGTTATGATGGAAATAAAACCTATATAAATGTGGGTGAAAGGCACATCTTTAGTTTGAGATGAGATGTGTAATTTTCATGGTAAAATACCCATATATATGTACTTGTATAGTATATGCTGCTAAACAGAGAATGCTTATGGAAATAAATGCATTAAACAGAGGTTTGGTAGTTTATTATAAACCTAAGAGGGAAAAATCAAGACTTTGTATTTTGATAGTTGTACATTAATATATTTACCTAATATATTTAATCATAGAAAAATTCAGTGGCTAAATTAATGTCTATTGTTAGTTCCAAATTAGAAGAAAAATCAGTTGCTCACACCACACACACATAAATACATGTACATTCAGATGGTAAAAATGAGTTGTGTCAAATTAGAGCTTTGCTATATTAAAACTGAAGAAAATATGAGACCATATATATGTCTTTGTGTTAGGAAAAGATTTCTTGATTAAGATGCAAAGAAGAAAAGCTGTAGAAGGAATTATTAGTAAGTTTGGGTATATTAAACATTTTTCTAGGGCAAAATAAGCTATTATCAATATTAAAAGAAAAATCTAATACTAGGAGAAGACATTAGTATTGGTATTCTGTTAATATTCAGAATATATAAAGAATTCCTTACAAAATGAGAAGAATATGAGAAACAGCATACAGAATGGAGAAAACAATATGGATATGCACTAGAGAGGAAAACAGTAACTTGTAAAAATTAAGTGAATAAATAAAAGAGATAGCAAAAAGAAAAAGCTTGGCATTTTCAAAGACCACAAAAGCTGCTTTGGGTTTAAATGGTTGAAGGAAGAATGGAAAGAGATGTGGCCAAAGAACTAGGCATATGCTACATCATTATGGATGTTCTGGATCAGTTTAGATAGTATCCTGAGTGTTGTAAGACTTTTGAGCAAAGTGTGGCATCCACTGGTTTACATTTTAGAATGATTACTCTGACTCTCGGTGGAGAGTCCCACCCCATAGAGGAACCAAGAAGTAGAGAGACTTCTTGCTTCCTCTGTGGCAGATTAAGTTGAAATTGTGGTGACTTGCGTCAGACTGGCAGCAGTGGAGGTTGTGAGAAGCTTCTGGAGATGTATTTTGAAAACAGAAAGAAATTGCTTATGGAATAAACTGGTAGAATGGGTGGGGGAAGAAATCAATAATCACTTAGGTTTTTAGTTTGAACAGCCGGTTTGACAATCATGCAATTTACTAGAATGGAAAGAATTGATTTGTGGGGTGAGTGGAAATGAAGCACTCAGTTTAGAACAAGTGCTGCTACCCAAATTGTAAAAATTTGAAATATAGAATAAAACAATGTGCACCGACTTTAGGATGGTGGTTATGTCTGAGGATATAAGGAGAGGAGTGAAAGGACTAAGAGGGCTTCAGTTTGTGGATTAGAGTTTAATTTTTTAACTTTGTTTTATCTCTAAGAGCAAAAAGGATCCGATGTAAATTTGGCAAAAGACTGACATTTGTGAAATCCTAAATCTTGGCTTGTTTGTCTATTTGCTCTATTGTGTTTTTGTTTTCTTTCTTTAAATTTTATTATTGTTGTATCTGTTTTCTTTGAGAATTATCACCAGACTTACAAGCTTAGAGTTGATGGTGGCTGAGCAGGGAGAGGGGGAAGATGGAAGGTGGGGTGAAAGCAGATAGAAATTTTGTAAATTTTGTAATGAAGACTGATAATCATACAGAAAAATGTGTGAACAAAACTGTACAATTTGATTCATAAACTGACAGAAATTTAGACTACTTGAAATAATTTTGCTCCTTCTTGATATTTTTATGGCATCATTGTCATGTACTTTAGTTCTCAATCCAAAGACATTACTATTATTTTTTTTGTATTGTCAATAATCATTTATATTACCAAATAGTTACAAGTTCTGGTATTCTTCATTCCTGTCAGAGATTTTATTTTGGATTACTTTCCTTCTGCGTGAAAAAAAAGTCACTCTAGTATTTTTTCTACTGAATGCCTGTTGGGATAAATTTGCTTAGTTTTTTGGTTTATTTTTTTTTCCCCCTGAAAACATGCTTCTTTCTCCTTCCTTTTTTTTAAATTCATTTTTATTGAGATATATTCACATACCGTGCAGTCATACAAAGCAAAGCATACATTCAATTGTTTACAGTACCATAATATAGTTGTGCATTCATCACCAAAATTAATTTTTGACATTTTCATTACCACACACACAAAAATAATAAGAATAAAAATTAAAGTGAAAAAGAGCAATTAAAGTAGAAAAGAACACTAGGTGCCTTTTTTTTTCTCTTCCCCCGTTTTTCTACTCATCCATCCATAAACTGGACAAAGGGGAGTGTGGTACATATGGCTTTCCCAATCACATTGTCATCCCTCATAAGCTACATTTCTATGCAATCGTCTACAAGATTCATGGGTTCTGGATTGTAATTTGATAGTTTCAGGTATTTACTGCTAGCTATTCCAATTCATTAGAACCTAAAATGGGTTGTCTATATTGTGCATAAGAGTGCCCACCAGAGTGACTTCTTGGGTCCTTTTGGAATCTCTCTGCCACTGACGCTTATTTCATTTTCTTTCACATCCTCCTTTTGGTCAAGAAGATGTTCTCCATCCCATGATTCTGGGTCTAGATTCCTCCCCAGGAGTCATATTCCACATTGCCTGGGAGATTTACTCCCCTGGGTGTTAAATCCTACTTGGGGGGAGGGCAGTGATTTCACCTTTCAAGTTGGCTTAGCTAGAGAGAGAGGGCCACATCTGAGCAACAAAGAGGCATTCAGGAGGAGGCTCTTAGGCACAATTATAGGCAGGCCTAGCCTCTCCTTTGCAGTAACAATTTTGCCAAGGGCAAGTCCCGGGGTAGAGGGCTAAGTCCATCAAACCACCAGTCCCCTATGTCTGTGAGCACATCAGCAACCATCGAGGCGGGGAAGCCCAACACCCCTGCATTCTCCACCAGCAACTCAGGTGGGCTCTGCACACTTCCCTCACTGTTCTTTCCCTTTATTCCAATTAACTCCCCCCCGTTTTTTTTAAATTAACTATATAAAAACAAATTTTTTCTAAAGATATACAATAAAAAAACATTTCAAACAAACTGTAACAAGGGAGTAAGAAAAAGACAACTAACCTAAAATAACTATTTTACTTCCAAAATGTTCCTGCTCTACCCCAAGAAAATAATCTAATATAGCAACATTTCTGTGAACTTCTTCCTACCATACCTATCAGAAATTAACAAAGCATAGTCATTCCTGTGCATTCCCAGAATGTTAAATTTGCCCATGATAACTTATCTGTTCTTATTGGGTTATCACTCCCCCATCACTAATTACTCTCTATCATTAGTTCCCCTACATTATACATTATAAACCATTTATTTTAGGAGTATGTTGTTTAACCTCAAGGTGTTTGTGAATTTTCTAAGTCTCTGATGTTTATTGACATCTAATTGTATTTCATTGTGGTCAGAGAATGTGCTTTGAATAATTTCAATTTTTTTAAATTTATTGAGGCTTTTTTTATGTCCCAGCATATGGTCTATTCTGGAGAAAGTTCTGTGATCACTAGAGAAGAATAGGTATCCTGGTGATTTGGGATGTAACGTTCTATATATGTCTGTTAAGTACAATTCATTTATCGGATTGTGTAGGTTTTCAGATTCCTTATTGGCCTTCTGTCTGGTTGATCTATCTATAAGAGAGAGTGATGTGTTGAAGTCTCCACAATTATTGTGGAAACATGCATTGCTTCCTTTGGTTTTGCCAGTGTTTGTCTCATGTATTTTGTGGCACCATGATTGGGTGCATAAACGTTTATGATTGTTATTTCTTCTTGTTGAATTGACCCTTTTATTAGTATGTAGTGGCCTTTTTTGTCTCTCATAACATCCTTGCATTTAAAGTCTATTTTATCTGAAATTAATATTACTACACCTGCTTTCTTTTGGCTGTAGCTTGCATGAAATATTTTTTCCGATCCTTTCACTTTCAATTTCTTTGTGTCTCTGTGTCTAAGATGAGTCTCTTGTATGCAACATATTGCTGGTTCATATTTTTTGATCCATTCTGCCAATTTATATCTTTTAATTGGGGAGTTTAATCCATTTACATTCAATGTTATTACTGCAAAGGCATTTCTTGAATCAGCCATCCTATCCTTCAGTTTATGTTTATCAGATATATATTTTCCCTCTCTGTCTTATTGTCCTTTAATGAACCAAAATTGAATCTCTTTAGTACTGAACCTTTCTCCATATATCTCTGTCCTTTCTTTGTTTCTCTGTCAGTAGGGCTCTCTTTAGTATCTGAAGTAGGGCAGGTCTTTTATTACCAAAGTCTCTCAACATTTGTTAGTCTGTGAAAAATTTAAGCTCTACCTCAAATTTGAAGGAGAGCTTTGCTGGATAAAGTATTCTTGGTTGGAAATTTTTCTCTCAGAATTTTAAATATGTCATGCCACTGCCTTCTCGCCTCCATGGTGGCTGCTGAGTAGTCACTACTTAGTCTTATGTTGTTTCCTTTGTATGTGGTGAATTGCTTTTCTCTTACTGCTTTCAGAAATTGCTCCTTCTTTTCAGTGTTTGACAGTCTGATCCGAATATGTCTTGGAGTGGGTTTATTTGGATTTATTCTATTTGGAGTTTGCTGGGCATTTATGCTTTGTGTATTTATATTATGTAGAAAGTTAGGGAAGTTTTCCCCAACAATTTCTTTGAATACTCTTTCTGGACCTATACCCTTCTCTTCCCCTTCTGGGACACCAATGAGTCTTATATTTGGACATTTTATTTTATCTATCATATCCCTGAGTTCCGTTTCAACCTTTTCAATTTTTTCCCCATTCTTTCTTTTGTTCTTTCATTTTCCGTTCTGTGGTCCCCGAGGTCACTGAGTTGTTGTTCAGCTTCCTCCAGTCTTGTACTGTGAGCATTCAGAATCTTTTTAATTTGGTTAACAGTTCCTTTTATTTCCATAGATCATCTATTTTTTTATTTACTCTTACAATTTCTTCTTTATGCTCTTCTGGGGTCTTCTTCATGTCCTTTATATCCTGTGCCATGCTCTTCTTCATGTCCTTTACATCCTGTGCCATGCTCTCGTTGTTTGTCTTTAGTTCTTTGATTAATTGCTCCAAGTACTGTGTCTCCTCTGATCTTTTGATTTGGGTGTTTGGGTTTGGGTTATCCATTTCATCTGGTTTTTTCATATGCTTTAAAATTTTCTGTTGTTTTTGGCCTCTTGGCATTTGCTTTATTTGATAGGGTTCTTTTAGGATATGTAGGATTATTCAAAGACTAATCTCTAATTTGTCAGATCTACAGCTTGGTGACATACACTTTCTCTAACCAGCAGATGGCCTCGACAAGTCACCTATTCCCCTCATGTCAGTTCTCCCCAACTTCATCTTTGTGGTGTATGCGGGTTTGACTCTTGTGGGGTCCAATTGGTGTGCCAAATTTGGGTGTGTTGATGGTGCTGTCCGCCCTGAATGTGGGGCATGTGTCTGAGCAGTTAGGGAGGCAGGGCAACCTTAATAATCAAACCTCCCAGATGTTGCTGGAGATTTAAGGCTGTTGCAAGAGGCTAAACCTTCATTTCAGTCTCCCCCCATATTGTCTCTGGCACTGACCCACAAGTCCTTGGTATTGGTGTATGGCCCCTGGGATTTCCAAGAGGGTTCCTCTTCCAAGCCGTGCCCTTCTAGGGCCTCTGCTGAGGAAGGGTTGTGCTACATCACAGGTGCACGCCATCCCTCAAGGGAAGTTCTGGGCCACCAGGCCATGTAGGTGCGTTCCCAGCCTGCTGTAAGGATGGCTGAATGGGGCATGTTAATTTCCCCCTTTTTGCACTGTACCACCTTCCCAGCTGTGGGATGATTAGCTGTGGGTACACAAAAGGCTATTGTCCATGCCCAATGTTGTGGCGTGTGCACGTGTTGCTGGAAACACTTCCTGTCACACTGGTTTTTTTGGCACGGCTCTGGGCTGTGGCGCCAGCACCCGGCAGGAGCATTCCCAGCCCACCAGGAAGAATGCTGCAAGGAGTGTGGTTATTTTCCCCTTTTGGCTCATCACTGCCTTCCTTGCTCGGAGACAATTAGCAGCGGATGCTCAAAAGGCTATCTTCCACTCCAGATATTGAGGCATTCGCACAGCCCGTTCCTGCTGCGCTTCACTGTGCTGTTCTTACTGTCGTATCTGCAGCTGCTTTTGGGTTTTTTAAAAAATAACTAGTCCGCCTCCAAAGACCAACCCACGGTTTCCCCACAATGCACCGTTGCTGCTGGATATTCAGCAGGCTTGCTCACTTGTTTCAGAATGCAGACTCCTGGATTCACCAAGTGCACAGTCCCTGTGGAGTTAGCAGACCTTGTCCAGCTGGTGCATTGTTGGAACTGGTGTTCTGGGTCACTTTCTGGCTTTTATCTAGTATTTTTCACAGAGGTGTTTTTTTGCCCTGTCTTTCCTAGCTGCCATCTTAGGTTCTCCCTCTCCTTCATTTTTTATGCTGAGTTTGCACAGTGCAGAATTTTAGGTTGCTGGTGATTTTCTTTCAGTGCTTTAAAGATGTCAACCCATTGTGCTTTGGCTTCCTTCATCAATTTTACTGAAATACAAGCTATCAGTCTTATCCTTCTGGTTTGAAGTCAATTCATCTTTTTTTCCTGGATGCTATAAATTTTCCCTCTGTTTTGGATTTTCAAAATTTTGACTAAAATGGGACTAGGTGTGGTTTTCCTTCAATCAATTTTTTGGGGTTTCTCAGATCTTTTTAATCTGTATTGATATCTTGCATCAGTTTTAGACAATTCTTAGCCATTTTTCCTTTAAATATGACTTTTCCATTCTCTGCGACTCTGATTAAAGGTGTGTTAGGACTTTTGATTGTTTTATATACATATATTACATGTATGTTTTACATGCATTATTTTATTTATTTACTTATTTTGCTTGCCTGTTTCTTTTTCTGTTTCAGTTTATACATTTTCTGTGTACTTATTCCCAATTGGTTATTTTCTTTTTACCTTCCAAAAAACCAATTTTGTGTTTTGCTCTATCAAATCTGCTATAAAATCCTTCTATGGATTTTTAATTCCAAACATTGTATTTTCAGTTCTAGGATGACTTCTTGATTGTTTTTTCATTTTTTTTTTTTAATGGAGTGTAAGTCTCTGGTATAATTCTCCATTTTTCATCTATATTTAATATTTTCCTTTACTTTTTCAAATATATTCAATGTAGCTACTTTAAAATTCTTGATCGTTAAATTTAGTATGTGGATTTTCTGTAGCCTTTTTTTATCCTGGTTTTTCTCTTGGATGTGTTATATGGTCTTGCCTGTTTGAATGTGTAATGATTTTTTTCTTCCTTAGCACACATTATGTATAAAGAGGCTCTATAATGAGTTATTTTTTCTCTGGAACTTTTCTCCTTTTCCTTGTTAAAGTTCTCAGTTCAGCTTTTTACTATTTTGTTTCATCCTGCTTCAAAACTTGATAGAAGTCTAGAAGAGAAGATCAGCTATGTGTTTGAGGCCCCTTACATCATAATTTTTTCACTTCAGCTATGCATGGAGAATAATATAGCTGAGACTTTCTCTCTTCCAAGGTGGTCTTTTGTGGAGGGACCTCTTCTAGATTCTTAGCCCCAAAATTCACTGTGAATTTTTTAATGTCCTTGGGGAAAAAATTTCTGGAGGGACTCAGGTTCAATTCAACATTCTCTCTGGGTTTTACCTTTCACCTATTTCTCTCTCTCTCTCTCTCTCTCTCTCTCTCTCTCTCTCTCACTCACTCACTCACTCACTCTCTCTTTCTCTTTTCCTGACTTAAGAACCACAAGTCTGAGGGAAAGTGGAAAATTTTACCCTGCCTTTAGGAAGCTTTCAGCCTGGCTCTTTAGCCTTTTACAGACTCAGAATTCAACAAATACCTCATAAGGAAGACAGGAAATGTGTTTGAGGAAACTTCATTTCTTGAATATTTCTCTTCAGTACCACATGAAGTCTAAACCTGGTTTCTTTTTCTCCCAGAAGTACTCTCTCCTTGAGTCAACCCTGGATCCTTACCTTCAAACTCATGCTCAGAACAGGCAAATGTCCCTGAAGAAAAAAACATTTGCCTGTTAGCAATTTACTTCCAAAAAATTCTCTCCTCTCACACTTCAGTCCTCCCAGCTCTTGATTGTTTAAACAGCAATTTGGCCTTAGTGGTATGATTTTTATAATTTATGTTGTCTGAAGGAAATGTTGGTCTGCCAGTATCTATGTCATCCTACCATTAAGATAAATTACAGATCTTCACAATGACTTACACTTCAGTTTGAAAGGCATATTTGCATTTGTAATTCTATCCTTGCTCTTCACTGAAAATTTTGCATTTTACTTTTTACATCAGATGTTAAAGTTTATGTATAAAAATAGAAGGTGAGGTAAACTCATCCTTAAAAAGAGTTTGAAAAATACTTCATGTAGGAAATAAGGCATAAAGAGCATCTTAATAAATGAATAAGAGATTGCAAAGTAGGTAAATGATGGTGATGGTGAAGGAGGCAAGTTATAGAGCAATGATACAGTCTGATAAATTTAGGGAACAGATATCCTCATTTGATGAAAATATTACTGTCTTTTAGAAAAAATGAGTAATCTTTCTTGGGGAGACTATATATCCTAATTCCTCAGTTCCTTTCTATTGTGGAGAACACAGAATCAACCTAGAATACGGACATGTTAAATTAGTTGGGCCTGTGGTGATATTTCAGAGGGTCTTTGTACTACCTGATAGTACATGTAAAATTACATGTAGCATTGTGTATTTGTATAAATGTGCATATGTTGTGTGTATATGTGTATAATTGTTTTCTAGGAGATTGTTTATAAACTTTTTTTCAGATTCTTATTCCAGCCAGTGCCTCAAAAAAAAAAAAAAGAAAAACCAATAAATTATGAGGAAACAAACCTCCTTTTCCCTCCTTGGCCATAACCCCAAGAGACAGCAGGCAGCTGCCCAGGCCTTCTCCTTTGGGCATCCAGTCATGTAGCTGTCACTCCATAGCTTTCAAGATGAAAGCATCTTTACAAGCCTTATGGACCCAAGACTTCAAATACTGCCTCACTCAGAGAAGTCCTCAAAACTTTCAGAGGCCTAAAATACCACATTTATAATTCCCATAATTTTCTATAATTTAATTTAGTTCAATCCAGTTCAACAATTATTTGCTTCAGTTCTTTCAATGAACACCTCCCCTCAGCCTTTTCCTACCTTTTATACTCCCCTTCACCTTACCTTTCTTGGTGAAAAGGAGGAAGGAAAGATTCCCAGCTGCATGTATAGACCATAGAAGAGAAGGGATCTTAGTTTACTATTTCCTTTCACCTTAATTGAACATGAATCTCTTGACTTTAAATATTTTGCATTTACTTGACAACCTTATAGACATCTATTAACATAGATTCCTATATTGTAAATCTGAGATTCTTATGAAGAGTTCTTTGAGTGGTGGGGAAAAATAAGTTGCAAAAACATCAATGTCATTTTCAGTCCACAAGTGGATAATTTGAGTAATTCAGTGATTTTCAAAATTATAAGTTTAGATGCCTGTCTTCTAACAGAATATGAATTTTTCAAAAATTATTCCTCTAAAAACTCTTCATACAAAGATTAAGGCAATGCATTAGAAAGAATATATCACTGTAAGGTATACATACTAATTAAAGTCTGTTGAAATTTCCAAAGATATTTAGAGACATTTTTCTCATCCCTTGAAAATCATTTATATAATATGCATACTTTATACAGTGAAGTTTAAAACACTGTTAAGTAGCTTTGATCTTATAGCATCTACATTTATAAATTATAATCAAAGCATATGTCCATATGTAACTTATTGGACCTTTCTCAGGTGCTTTCTTTTCTCTTTTGGATCTTCGCTTCCTTTATTTGGTATCTTCAGAAAAACATGTTTGCTGGCCTTTGAAGTAGGTAATTCTCTATAAGAAGATGTATTTGGAAAACAAAAAAAATGCTTTCTGTGGGGCCTTGGTGTCTTTGCAGACCTAGCAAGGGATATCGCCCCAACTGAGACATTTCAAAATGTGAGTTAGTAGCCTTTGGTTCTAGCAGAATATGCCTTCTGGAATCTTATAGCACTCTGCGCTAGGAAGTCCGACGTGCTTTAGGGTTTTGAGTCATCCATAATGGCTTCAAAGAGAGCCCCTAAAGCTTCAGGACCATCCCAGACTAGATTTACTAGCCAGGATGAACAGGTTGACCAAGCACAAAGTCAACTTTCAAGGCTGCATTTTTTGGAAGCGCTCCAAAGGGGAAGAGCATTCCCTAGTCAATGAATCTAGACTCACTTAGGATTTTTCCTTTTGGAAGAGATCTCCAGGAACCTCTCTTAAATGTGAAAAACAAGCCATTTAAATCTTTTGCCAGGCACTAAGCAATGCAGGAATCAGTATTCGTCCATCATTGAAATCCTCTATACTTGCCTCCGGTCCCAGAAAGAAATTGTTCAGGAAGGTATTTTATCTAAATTATAAATTATGGGATATTTTCAAATTATATTTTTATCATCATTACATTGATAAGCTCTATTTCTCCTCCTTATTTCTTTTTTTTGGAGGAAGATTGGGATTCATAAAATTGGTCCATATTGTCCTATATTGCTAATATCAAAACAATGACTTGGAAGGAGCAAACCACACTTGTAGGACTATTTTCCCAATTTTACTTTGTTGCCTTCATATATTCCAATTTAAAGGCTGCCACACACATGCCCCCTGTCCTGCACCTCCTTTTTTCTGAACCTTAACAAAATAAATTTATTAATTTTTGGCTAGATTGTACTTGCTGGTTTAAACATGCTTTTAGATGCTTTCTGACCCTGGCCCATCTTTACCAGCAGTTTTTTTAGTTAGTTAGTTACTTTGAGAAATTGTGGGTTTGCAAATCAGCAATGCAGGGTTCCCATATACTACCCTACTATTAATATCTTGCATTGGTGTAATATATTTGTTACAATTGATTAAAGGACATTTTTATAATTGTACTATTTACTATAGTCCATGGTTTAACGTACAGTTCACTGTGTTGTGCAGTTCCATGTATTTTTTTTAGTATAATTCTAGTAACATATATACAACGTTACATTTTCCCTTTTAACCACATTCAGATATAAAATTTAGTGCTGTTGATTACATGCCAATTTTGTGCTGCCATCGCCACTATCCATGACCAAAATTTTTCATCGTCCCAAATAGAAACTCTACATTTGAAGGTTTAACTTCCTATTCCCTATCAAGATTTTTATTGGGTACAAATATGAAGCTATTTGATTCAATGCTTTATTTCCCATTTGGTGTTATGTTACTCACTGGAACAATTACAGCATAATATAATGTTGATGCCACTGGAGTAGCATAGTATGTTTGCCACATCCTGGATTTTTTTTAACAATTATAGAATATAAACAATTTTAAATTTTGTAATAATTATAGAATTATAGAAAAGCAGGCATAAAATTATCAGTGTACATTAGAAATCTACTCAACAATTTCTGATATTTTTAGGTTAATGAACACAAAAATAATCAGCAATTATTAACCCTTTACACTCTTACTAACATGTAACAGTTTTTGTGCTTCATTCATCAAAACATAGCTTTTGAATAAGTAATCTAACCATTAAAAACATGATTGTAATATAGTTCTACATATGTAATTCTAATTTTCCCTACTGCCTTTTCCTAGTTCTGGAATGAAACCAAATACTAACAGGTACCAATATATTAAAAATTGTCAATATTCTGTATAACATAGAATCTCATATGGCAATATAATTTTTTCTGAAATAATCAGACTTTTATTCTGGAAGAATTGATAAATATGGCTTTGCACTTTTGTTTTTAAATTGCCCTTCATTTTTCTTCTAACAAAGGATGAAAATATAAGGTAAAGCCTTTTATCAGGTATCTTTGATAACAAATTACTTAAACTCCTATACTTAGATAGATACTTGTATGCTTTTTATATTCCTTCATTTACTGTGAATAATTGGAAAATAAAAATGAACTTCTATTGCAGCAAATATTCCAACAACACAGATCATATCCTGATGTTTAATATTAATTTAACTCTTCCTGATGTAAAAATTGTTTGGATCTTGGTTTCTTCCTTTTAAAAAATGATGACATTTACCTAGATAAGGCCACAAGATCCCTCTTAGCTTAAACCTCCTTTTTAGGTAAATATTTTAAGATGACTACTTTTTTTGGAGTGCTATAAAATTATCAGAAACCTGACAAATTTCAAAACACCAGGCTTTTATTAAATGATTTGTTTCTAAAATATTTTTTTAAATCCAGTATTTTGTTTTAAATATTAAAACTATGCCATAAGAGTAAATGTACTAATGAGTTACAATTAATTATATATAAATTAAAAAGTTAAGTAACAGGAAAATGACTTTTAAATGTGCAGCACAGGACCAGTTATTCTGTTTTCATTAGTTGTCATGTATCTTACCATGTCCTTTATCTGCTTGTGAATTTACAAGGAACACAGCAGGTTGTGAATTTTTAATAGGCTTTCTTGAAGGGAAGAAAAGGTCAATATTAACATAAAATTCTTCTGAAAGATTTGTGGCACAAATGTTTCACACTGGAGAACAGGTGTTACTAAGAAACTAAAGCCACAATAATCTGACATTTTTTCTATGTTTAAGGAAAACTTAATGTCTCACATAATAAATAGCACAAGGGCAGATCGATCTAAAAGTCATTTATCTCAAAGTAGATATTATTTGGCACTTGATCCATAATTCCACTTCTCAATAACATAACAAATGATTTTATTCAATTGTTTTTAATAAATCTATTTATTGATACCTAATATTCAAATAAAAATGGCAGAGTAAGGAGAAAGTTACAGTCGGAAGGACTAAACCTTATCTGATCATCACTTAGTGAGTTGGAATGAAATAAAATTGTGTCTCACACAGACACATGCAAACAAGAATGGAGGACAGAGATAATAATAGAGCAAGGGGGCAGAAAGCATGCAAATTAAAAAATAATACAGGTAAAAGACAGGGGGAAGCTTAGGAAGAGACTAAAACTAAAGAACGTTATTCACTGGCCTCTTTTAATGATTGTTAGGAAATCAACATCAAAATTCCTCTTTAGTTAGCTCTTTTATCCCATCAGTTTCTACTAGAGAGGAAGTGGTTTCCCAAGTCTCAGGAGATCTCAAAATTCATCTCTCTGCTCCTTTGACTATAGTAAATACCTGTTGCATTTTTTTGACTAGTCCACTTCTTAAATAGGTTTTTTTAAAAGAATCTTGTGATTAACAAAGGCTAATGTCAGTCTTCCAAATACAGTCACGTTTGCCCTTTATTCTAGTGTTAATGTTAAGTTGTTTTCCTTATAAGAAAAGAATAGATCGTTCTTTAATTCAAATTATCATTAATACAAACTCTACTGGATTAAGAAAATTTTATTGTAATTCTGCCTTCTTAAGACTATAACTTATAAATTCATAGGTCTCATTTGCTTCTCTTAATTAAATTTGCTTTCATTTTCCAATTTATGAAACCACAGTCAAACATCCAACCTTCTTCCCTTTGATACCCGACTGCCATCTTCAATTTTCTAATCCAACAGAAACTACCACAGTATATGGTCCAGTTACAAGATTTAATTTTCACTCTGTTGTATAAGTGAAGGTAAAAATCTTGCCATGATTCATATTCCAAAACTGATTTTATAAAAAATAAAGCTTGCCGTGCTACCAACTCTTGCATGTTAAGGTTAGAATAGCGGAACTTGTCTTCACAATTCTGTTCTTTCCTTACATCCTTTTGCACCCCATATCTAGTCCCTGTGTTATCCAGTGTTTTTTTCTAAGACACATAATTCATAAAATATAAAATTCTCCCAGCTTCATACCTGAACCATTATTTATATGATGGTTTATGTGTCATATGCTTAAGGAAATCCTCACACACTAGTACCTGTGCACTAGTTTAGGGGCTGTCCCGTGAATTTCTCCTGTACACTGTGTTTAAGTCTTCCAAAGCACTCATTGCCTGGAATGGAATTGTCTGTTAACTTTAAAAAGTAACTAATGCTCTTTCCGTCGTGGAGGACATCTGCTGATAGTCGGAGCGACAGATTCCGCAGGGCGGCCGCGGGACGCGTGGCGGCAGCGTAGGGATACCCTGAAAGCAGAGCGGCGGCGGTGCCCGGAGGTGCCGGGGGCTGTACCCTCCCCGGCCACGCCATGCGGGGCTGGAGGCTGCTGGCGCAGACCGGCGCCCAGGCGCTGGGCTGCAGTGCGGGCGTCCCGGCTTCTGCCCGGGGCTCTAGGAACAGAACAAACATCTGGCTCTTCATTAGAAGTCTCCATGGCAAGAGTTGTACTTGGTGGGATGAGCATCTTTCTGAAGAAAATGTTCCATTTATTAAGCAATTGGTCTCTGATGAAAATAAAGCCCAATTAGCAAGTAAACTTTGTCCTCTGAAAGATGAACCCTGGCCTATACATCCTTGGGAACCAGGTTCCTCTCGAGTTGGCCTTATTGCACTGAAGCTGGGCATGATGCCTTTATGGACCAAGGATGGAAAAGAGCATGTGGTCACGTTACTTCAGGTACAAGACTGTCATGTCCTAAAATACACTCCGAAGGAAAACTATAATGGAAAAACGGCAGCCCTAACTGTAGGAGGAAAAACTGTATCACGTTTCTATAAATCTGAATCCATATTGGAATTTTACCGAGAACTTGGATTGCCGCCAAAACAGAAAATTAAAATCTTTCATGTGACAGATAACGCTATAATTAAGCCAGGTACTCCTCTTTATGCTGCTCACTTTCGCCCAGGACAGTATGTGGATGTTACAGCTAAAACTATTGGTAAAGGTTTTCAAGGTGTCATGAAAAGATGGGGATTTAAAGGCCAGCCTGCTACTCATGGTCAAACGAAAACCCACAGGAGACCTGGAGCTATTTCAACTGGTGATGTTGCCAGAGTCTGGCCTGGAACTAAAATGCCTGGACAAATGGGAAATAGAGATAGGACAGCATTTGGACTGAAGGTGTGGAGAATAAACACAAAGCACAATATAATCTATGTAAATGGCTCTGTACCTGGACATAAAAATTGTTTAGTAAAGATCAAAGATTCTAAACTGCCTGCATATAAGGATTTCTGTAAAAATCTACCATTCCCTACATATTTTCCTGATGGAGATGAAGAAGAACTACCAGAAGATTTGTATGATGAAAATGTGTGTCAGCCCAGCGCACCCTCTATTACATATGCCTGATCTCACTGGATATGGCAGAACTTCACGTTTTCTGGGCTTTGCTGAGCCAGAACAACAATATAACCAGGAACAGTATTTTCCTTTCTTGGCCATGACAGTACTACACTTGTCATCTTTGTCAAGGGCATACCTATTACCCATTCCCCAACTGATTTTTTTTTAGAAAAACTACCACAAAACAAATCCATTAAGTAGATTGGATGTGCCAAATGTTAAGGGACTAGCAGTTTGCATATTAGCAAAATCTTTGTAATTTGTGGGCTTCATTTGCTTTTATTACGCATTTCCCAAAATATTCTAAGGTGTATATAAATGTAATTTCTTTTATTAAAAAATATTTTGTCTGTCTTTGTGAAGGGGTGGTTGTAAGCACTGGAAAACAATATAGGGATTATGGTGCAACCTATTTTAATAAAAGAAACCATTTCCTAAAAAAAAAAAAAAAAAAAAAAGTAACTAATTATTAACAGAGTCAACAAATATTTCTCAATTAAAATTGTTGAATGAATGGGCAGTAAACTTCATAACTGTCTACCTCAAAGCGCAAAGTTATCTGATGAAATGATAAATAATAACAGTGATCTTTTCTTATCAGACAGAATAAGATATATACAATGCTTAGATATGACATTTGGAAAATTGCCACAAGGGTGTACATTCACATAATCACATAGTTTCCTGGCAACTATATATATATTTTCAACTGCTAAAAAGCATCAGTCTTGTCATTTTTGAGCATTGTTCCCTGGAAAACAGAGTCAAATGTTACTTCTGAGACCTTTTTAGCTTAAAGCAAATATTTCTTGAGTTCTGAAGAATATTTTGTGTAAGAATAGCTAAAAATGCAGTAATAAACTATCTTGTAACCTGATTTCTGTAGCTTTGCCTCCAAAGTATATATCCATTTGAGCTTTCCTTTATCTGTATGTCCATAATAATAAGTTGTTTATTCAGATACCGGAAAATGGAGTTTTGTTCATCAATGATAGCTAACTGCTAATTACCATAAACAATTAACCAAAAAGTGGGTTTTTCTTTTGTAGACCCAGAAATTACCAGTAATCCAATATACTAGGATTAATATATATGTATATGTTTAAAAATATGTATTTATTTTAAATAGTTTTGATGTCCATTTAAAAAAGTTTTCACAGTGAAGTTAATTAACATAAGCTCCAATGACGAGAAAGAAACTTTCAAATAGAAAAACAAAATTTTATTTTTATATAGGAAGCAATCAGTTCCATATTCCTGCATTATTTAGATAAATGACTCACTCTGTACAAGCTCTTTCATAATTGAAGGATATTGTCTCCAATTTTTAATTCTCTAGGCCGTAGGTTGGTGTGCCTACTCTGATTAATGTCTTCATTTTGGATGAAAATTACAGAGAAAATATATCTGTGTTTGTATCTAATTTATAATAAATGCTTTGTAGAACTTAAAACTACACAATGATTTTATATTTCTTATCAAATAAATCACAAAGTAACATTTAGAAAAGTATACTCTCTCATTGCAAATAATAAAACTGTGCTTCTAGGTTATAAAAATATACACTACTTGGGTAAGAAACTAAAGAGAATCCAATAATCCCTGTGTTTCACAGCCTTTGAAATGTCAGATTCTCCTGTGGCTATGCCCCTCCTTCATGAACCTGACGTCCCTTCCCAGATCATGCTTATAGTATTCGGTACCTATCATTCCCTGCCCACCACTAAGGCTCGCTTTCAGGTCCTGAGAATTTCTTCCTCACGTCAGTCAGCCAGCAAAGGGCAGACTTACCTGCTTGCTAGTATATGCACCCCTCAGCCTGAGAGCTGGCCTGGCAGGCAGCTCTCATAAATAAATGAATTTTAGATGGAGTTTGCTTGTATCACCCAGGCTCATGGCCTGTGATTTGCACTGGGATAGATGTCCACTTGAGTGCATGCAAAAGTCTGTGCAGTGATTAATTGATTCTGGAAAATAAGTGCATTTGGGGCACAGGAAAGGGGACAGTACAAAGGCTTGTCGTGCATTGCCTTCTTCCTGTACAAAATTTCTCCTCTAAGTTTGTTAAAAAGATACCGTTTGCAAAGCAGGAGGCTAGAAACATTTTATTTTACAGTTTATTAACTTGATTTATAACTTTAATTTATATAGACTTGTATTATGTGGACATCCATGTGTACTCTTGCTATAAACCCTGCAAGCAGTTGTGAGGCAGTTGCTGTCTTGTAGGAACCAAAGAATGATAGATGATATTCTAAAAGAAGGAACTATGTCTTATACAACTTTGTCTGTCTTACTGTTTTTGAAATATGACTAATTACCCAACAGAAATTTAATATCTAATAATAAGTTTATAGGGCATGAATTCCTGTACCTTATGAGAGTAAAAGACTTTTCCATTCCCAGGAAAGAATGAGGGGTGCAATGCACACATCAACCATATCATGACTTCTGACATTTCTTTATAAGGGGTTATTTGCCCATCAAAATGGTTATTTACCAAGCAAAGCCCTCTTTGGTTTATTTTTTTTTTTTTTCCATTTAGACTATAAATCACTCTGATAGGTAAAAGGCTATATCTATTGTTTAAAGTCTATAAACGAGTACAATCACTTATTCAACTCTCATTTCAAGAGCTAGGCTACTTGACTACATTATTCAGTGATGGAATCACAGAGACCTCCTTTAAATTCTTTCAGCCTTTATGTAGCATTAGACATTATCATGGATATGCTCTTTTTATTTCCCCTAGCTTCATTCGGACCAAGATAAAGGAGATGGATCACTCAAATACATTTTATCTGGAGATGGAGCTGGTACTCTTTTTATTATTGATGAAAAAACAGGTGACATTCATGCCACAAGAAGAATTGATAGAGAGGAAAAGGCATTTTATACACTGCGTGCACAAGCTATTAACAGAAGAACTTTGAGGCCAGTGGAACCAGAGTCTGAGTTTGTGATCAAAATCCATGATATCAACGATAATGAGCCAACATTCCCAGAAGAAATTTACACAGCCAGTGTTCCTGAAATGTCTGTTGTAGGTAAGTTCCTTTATAACATTTATGATGGTATTTAAAATTTTTTAAAAATTATGATCAGGAAAATCCACATTTTATTGGAAGAATATACTCATTTTTCTCTTGTGAGTGAAGTTATATGAACCAATAAAGCAATTCTGATTTTTCTGCTAAACAGTAATAATAGCAAACTCTCAAACTTATTTCTCACTAGCTGCTCAGGGATAGTTATTTAATATTTACTTCATTCAATCAAAAGGACTTTTGGCAATTGCCGGTATATACAGTCCTTTTAAATATTCTGAACTTTATTAAACAGCTTTTAATAGTTCATGGAACTTGGGATCATTTTGGAATATTTCTAAATTTAGAATTTAATACATTCATAAAATTGTATTCTGAAACAGATGTTAATTATTTTATAGTTAATTAGTGGAGAGTGTGGAAGAAGAGCACACTTAGTCCTTTGTGAGTAGATATGTCCTTTACATGAAACAAATCTATTATGTGAAAATGAATTTAAATATCAAACTGAGCATTTGTGAAGTGACTGCATTTATTACAATCTGATACAATGCAGCATTATCTACTGCATACATAAAATATACCTGTTGGCTAAATAAATGTTATTTATTTAACTTTTATAGTTTAACTCAACTTGGATTTTTCCTGTAATAACACTAATACATACACACATATATACATATATACATATATGTATACACACATACACATGCAAATATATGATTTTCATCCAATAATGTATAAATGTTTCTTTAAGAGGTCATGATTAAAGCCCCAAATCATTCAAGTCTTCAATGAAAACCAGTGCTTTTGCTCCTCCTTCTGGTACTGTGCAGAACTAAGCTGAATTTGGATACTTCAGGTACTTCTGTGGTGCAAGTCACAGCTACAGATGCCGACGACCCTTCTTATGGGAACAGCGCCAGAGTCATTTACAGCATACTTCAAGGGCAGCCATATTTCTCTGTGGAGCCTGAAACAGGTCAGGAATAATGAGTCATTTTTGATCATCTTTATAATTTTTATAAGTAGTAAGAAGATGGGAAAATAAGAATAAAACCTTAACGTTAAACCTCACAGAAAGTTTTACCACGTAGCATGGATAAGAACCCGAAGTTAGACAATTGCATTAGCTAAATGAAAATATAACTGTGCCTTTGTTTTTATATATAGGTTCAGATCATTCTATAACATATGTGGTATTCTTCATGAAATAGAAGAGTGTCGCAAATTCTAAAATATTTACATTGAATCTTTTTACAATTTTTAGACAATAAAAATGAATGGCAAGGACACATAATTGTTTTTCACAAAAAACACTATTTCAGAAATATTTGTGGGCTTAAATAATAATTGAGACTATAATGAGGATGACAAGAGTATATGTGTTCTCTTCCAGGCATCATCAGGACTGCTTTACCAAACATGAACAGAGAAAACAGAGAGCAGTACCAAGTGGTAATCCAGGCCAAAGACATGGGGGGCCAGATGGGAGGCCTATCTGGGACCACCACGGTGAACATCACACTGACGGACGTCAACGATAACCCACCTCGGTTTCCTCAGAGTAAGCTGTCTTTAATGGTTCTTCCACAGGGCAAAAGTTTAGGGTGATATAAAACTAAGAAATCATCAATCATTTAGTGTAAAATAATTTGAAAATGTGCAAATGTGTTACAGACTGAACAAAATGTGTATATGCTGGTCAACTCAGTTATTAAAAGATGTAATTAGGTATTTCAGGCATATTTCACACATAAAAAGGGGGACCTATCACCATAAACCCTCTGCATAGATACACATTCCAACTATGACAGTAATTTATGCACCATTTCTTGCAGTAAGCAAAAATAAATATTGTTTCATTTAAAAAATTAATAATTTTGCAATGCATGCATTTGGTTCTACTTACAAGTTAATAAAAAGGATTCTTATTGGAAGGCAAATTTTTTCAATAAAAGAATCTAATTTGACGTATGGTAAGGACTCAGCTAGAAAGGGTTGTACAGGGAGAACCTTACATATTAATCAGATTTGCATTTAAGATCACTGTATTTGATATTGTTAACATGGCAAAATATTTCCTACTTCATTAATCTCTTGATCTATTTCTAGATATGTTTTGTATTACAGAATTAATCCCTCAAATTTCCAATATAGTTTAAGATTAGGTAAATAAGCATTAACTTCTGACCCTATAATTCATGTATCTATATTCTCCTTTTCTATACAAATTTGTAGAGATGCAATCAGAGAGGATGATATTTTAGGTTTTGATGAATACTAGAATTCAAGGGCTCATTAGGCATGTAGCATAAAATGTAGGCTCCGGTAAAATCTATACCCTTAATTAGAAGTATTTGTTGTCTAGTAACCTCTAAATTTTGCCTTCATTTCTTGTTGATTTGTTTGTATTTGGGCTTCAATATCTTTGAGATAAAGTATTATGATATAAAAGGCAGACATTTCTAATATTTATATCTTTAAACTAATGACTGTTACCCAGAAGGAATTATGGTTTAAGAGTTCATGTATTGTTTCCACTTTTTACATTATTTTACTTTTTCTGTGAGTTTGGTCTAAAGTTGATTATTGATAGTTGCCTGAATTGAACTGAATTGTTTAAAATCATGTGTGTGGAAACATTATAAAATTCAGACAGAATTTTCTTCTGCAGCTCATCATATGCCTATATATTTCTGATGGTTCTTTTCCTAGATGCTCAAGTTACACGTCCATCAGACCTGTCAGTCATGCCCCTGAATGCATGGAGGAGGGTTTCTACTAATGGTGATTCAGATAAACAGGTCTCAAGATTACCTTTGTGATTGGCAAGGGAAAGAAAACCAATAATAATCCTTATAGTTCCTTTGGAACATGTCTAAAGATGTGTACAATTATGACAATTAAATCTTCTCTCTGACCACCTCTTAGCATAAATCTGTTACCAGGAGATGGAAATGCAAATCCAGGAGAATAAACCATAACTAATCGATTGGATAATGCACAATGAGCAAGACTATTTCTGAAGAAAAGTATTTTGTCACTAACAAATCCCCTTGGGGATGAGCATTACATTTAAAATGTTCAGAAATATATAACGTTATGTCTAAAATGCAATCTGTTTACAAATGGTCGATTCACTGAGCAAATTGAGAGATTAAATGCAAAAAAAGACTTTATGTTTTTAACTTCTATTGTGGTAAAATATATATAACATAAACTGTGCCATTTTAATCAGTTTTAATTGTACAACTCAGTGGCATTAATTACATTCACAATGTTGTGCAGCCATCACCGCTCCCAATTCCAAAACTTTTCATCACCCCAGACAAATGCTATACCCATTGCACAATAACTTCCTATTCTCTTCTCCAGTCACTCACTGACATCCTCTTTTCTAAGCTCTGTCTTTATGAATTTTCCTATTCTATGTATTTCATATAGAATATCTGTCCTTTTGTATCTCACTGATTTTAGTTGGCTATCGTGTTTTCAAGTTTCATCCATATTGTAGCATGTATCAGAACTTCAGTCTTTTTATGTCTGAATAATATTCCGTTGTACGGCTGCACCAAATTTTGTTTATCCATTCATCTATTTATGGGTATTTGGGTTGTTTCCATCTTTTAGCTATTGTGAATAATGCTGTTGTGAGCATTGGTGTACAAGCAGCTGTTTGGTTACCCGTTTTCAATTCTTTTAGGTATATTTCCAGAAGTGGAATTGCCAGGTCATATGGTAGTTCTATGATTAACTTTTTAAGGAGCTGCCAAACTGTTTTCCCCAGTGTGCATACCAAAACATAGACATTTCTAAAGATCAGTTTTAAATGAAAATTCATTTTATTAGTTTTTTTTTAATTTATTATGTATGCCCTGTTATTCATTCATTTATTGGACAAATATTTCCTTTTATTAATTCAGAATTTTTGATGGGTATTTAGTAGGCACATTACATGAGGCCTGGCATCAAAGTAAGAATAATAGTAATAATAATAATCATAATTATCATTATCAAAGAAGAGAGGGGGTAGAAGGAGGAGATGGAGGAAGAGAAGAAAAAAGGAAAGTACTTCCATTTTTGAATTATTTTTTCCTAGTCACCATGTTTAGTTATTTAATCATAACAACTCATTCAGGTCAGTATTATTATCCTCCATTCTATCTATGAGAAACAAATGTTAAATATGTAAAGCCAAACTGCTAGCAATGACACAGACTGATTGATATCCAAGTCCAAATCTAGATGGTAAAATAGTACATTTAGAGGAATCTTAAAGCATCTTGTATTTTGTCTCATTATTTTTATGTTATAGACATAAACACAATTTTTTTTTTCAATTTTCTATATTATCTTTTCTGCTGTGAATATTTGCAATCTGATCTGACTCTTGGGAACATTCAGTAAATGACAATCAGAATACTATTTGATAGCCTAAGTCATCTAAAATTTGAAAAACTAGCTTTTAATTTCTAATATCATTTAATTATTTAGGCAAGGTTTGGACAATGTTTGACAGCTAATAAAGACTTCCGTATGTAGCATATCATTGAAACCTCACAACTCCCCTGTATCAACCCAAGTTTATTTATTATCCCCATTGTATAGAAGAGGAAAAATAGACTCAGAGTGGAAGTGATAAAGAGAGAACAGACTAGCTCTGTCCAACAGAAATATAGAAATATAATGCAAACCACAAATGTGCACCGCATATGCAATTTTAAATTTTCTATTAGCCATCTTCAAAAAGGTAAAATAAACAGAAGACATTTATTTTTTATGCAATTTTATTGAGATATATTTCTGTACCATATAATCATCCAAAGTGTACAATCACTTGTTCACAGTATCATCATACAGTTGTGCATTTATCACCACAATCAGTTTTTTAATGTTTTTATTACTCAAAAAAAAGAATAAAAATTAAAATAAAAGTTAAAAAACACCCCAAACACCCCATACCTCCTTATTATTCATTTACCTTTTGTCCTCATTTTTCCACTCATCTGTCCATACACTGGATAAAGGGAATGTGAACCATAAGGTTTTCACAATTACATGGTCACACTGTATAAGCTATATAGTTCTTTAATCAAGAAGGCATTTATTTTAATCACATATTTTCTTTAACCCATTATTATCCTTTAAACTTGCAATCAATATAAAATTATTGAGATCTGTTGCATTCTTTTTTGCCTATAAGTCTTAAAAATAAACACCTACATCAAATATTTCCCATTTATATCAAGTCTCAATTTGGGCAAACCACATTTCTACTCTATATATGTGGCTGTGACTTGGCTAGTGGCTGCCTTATTGGACAACCCAGGAGAAATCCCTGGAGTCATCTGCATATTTTCCCAGTTCCATCTTCTTTGCTTAGTAGTGTTTTCATCTCAGTCAACTAAACTTACCCCTCTATTCTTCAATCTCGTCTCATGGAGTGGTATAAAATGAAATAATGTCTATGAAACGTGGCCCAGTGAGTGGCACACAGTGTATTTAAGTGTTCAATAAATCTCCATTTGTGCTGTTATTTATTATTATTGTTATTAATCAAATGAGTTGGGTAAAAACTTAAATTTCCATGCATGTTGGCTGATCTAAATTCAACATTTTCCAATATGCTGCTCTGTTGAGGATAAACTCTCAGTCATTTGGAGGGGACAGGGACAGACTAAAACTCATGTGTCTGAGTTCTGTCTCATTGTTCAACTTATTTCATTGTGTGGATCTATAATTGTGGTTCCCAACCAGGAACAATTTTGCCCCACAGGGGACTTTTGATAATGTTTTTAGACATTTTTGCTTGTCTGAACTGGTGAGTACAACTAGCATCTAGTGAGTGGAGGCTGAAGGGTTGCTGCTAAATATCCTTATAATTGACAATGAATGTCAATAGTGCTGAGGCTGAGAAACTTTGATATGTAATATGAGTAAGGCTGCAAGTGAAATCATAGTCATTTATTTATCTAAAATATGTATTGACAAACACCCTTGCACCAAGCACTATGCTAGACAATAGGGATATGATGGTCATAAAAGTCCTGGTTCCTGCTCTTACCTCCTTTCAGTAAAAGCAGGGTGGTAGTCATATATGTGTAAAAACATTGTATCCTTATAAAGTGTTGGTTCAGTCCTGGATAAAAGAGTAACATGTGAGTTCATAGCAGGCAGAGTAGTGTGGACTGGGAGTCAGGGAAGATCTCACTAAGGAGGCCATATTTCATCTGAACACTGCAGGATTGCCCAGCCTCACAGAGAGGAAAAACCTCCAAGCAGAGGCAATGGCATGTGTGAAATCCTGAAGTAGGAAAGTGAATGGTGTAAGTCAAGAACTGAAGATTTTTGGCTGGATCACACCAAACAACAAAGAAGACAGGGGAGATGAGTTTAGAGAATTCCTCACTCACAAGGATATTGATAAAAGTAAATTATTAATATTACACAAACATGTAACTTTATGCCTGATCTAATTTATCATGGTGGTCTTGTGGTTTTAGAAGTATATAAAATGTGAGCATTAAAATAATGTGCACATTAGTATGATTCTAAAAGTGAGTAGATCAGTTAGAAGTACATAGTTTCAAAAGTATTTCCTACTCTTTGGCTCTAGATATTAAATTGTTTCTTTTCTCTGTTGAAATTATTTCAGACTCCTTGGGTTATTTTAAGTTGTTTAATTTAAATTTAAAGAAAATAACTGTAGAAAAAGAAGATCTAGCTTACCCTCCAGTGGCTGTGTTTGCAATTAGGCACATGAAGATTAGTGTCTTGATTCTTGATAGTGAGTGGCTTTTGTCTAGCAGAGGAGAGACTATTTCAATGAAAAATGAAAAATGCCATGAAGATGCTGTTCTAGTTCGCTAAACTGTTCAAAGCAGATACCATGAAATGGGTTGGCTTTTACAATGGGAATTTATTAGCTTGCAAGCTTTAAGTTCTGAGGCTGTGAAAATGTCCAAATCATGACATCATTAAGACTACACCTTCTTCCTGAAAACCAACTGCTGGAGATCCTGAACTCCTCTGTCATGTGGCAAGGCACATGGCAGTGTCTCATGGGTCCCTTATTTTCTGGGTCTCATTGCTTCCAGTTTCTTGCTTCCATGGTTTTCTCTCTGTCTGATTTTCATTCTCTTATAAAGGACTCCATAAGAGGATTAAGACCCACTGTGAATGAGGTGGATCACATCTTAATTTAAGTTAATATCCTACTCACCAAAAGATCCTGCTTACAATGGGTCCACATCCACAGGAATGGATTAACTTTAAGAATGTACTTTTCTGGCATACATATAGCTTCAAACCACCATAAGATACTACGCACAGAACAAAATGGGCATACAGAAGAGCAACATGTATTCAAGTACAGGGATGGAAAGTATGAGTGCATTCTTTTTGGTGGAATCTTCTTTAAAAACTTGTCCCCAGGCCAGAGTCCTTTCTTAAAACTTGCAGTAAGCTAGAAGAATGGGAAGACATGGACAGTTCAGGCAGTCTAGAAAATTAGCACAGTTGTCAATCTATGAAAGAGCATGCTCTGGGGAAGAAAAAGAGAAAACCGAAAGGATGTACTTGAAAGTGATGGTGAGTATTACCTCCAGGTAAAGAAATAATAAATGTTTTAATGTTTGTATATTGGTATTTTCTATTTTTTTAATAATAAGCATATATATTTTTGAAATTTTAAAACGTTCACACAAAAGGTAATGAGGGCTGGAGAAAACGAAAATAAAAATTGCTTCAAAGAAGTTTGATGAGGTGAGGACTGCAAGTAGCTATTTGGATTTTAATAATGGGGATAAGTATAGACAATCTTTCACAACTGAGCCCTAGGAGAAATGGCTCCAGAGAAAGTAGGAGGGTAATTGGCTGATTACTAAAGAGACAAAGAAAAATATTGTATAATTTCTCTTATATGAAATACTTAGAATAAGCATAGTCATTGAGACAGAAAGCAGAATTGTTGTTACCAGAGGTGGTAGGAGTGGTGTGTAAGGGAAGTTACTGCTAAGTAAGCTTGAGTTTTGGTTCAGGATGATGGAAATAGTCTGGAAATAGTGGTGGAAGTTACACAGAATTGTCAATGCACTTAATATCAAAGAACTGTCCACTTAAAATGGTTAAAATGATTTTTATGTTATATATATTTACCACAATTAAAAATAAAAAAATGAAAAAGGCAGGAAAGGGATCTAAGGAGTAATGTCTGAACATTAAAATGTTGAGGTGAAAAAGAAAATAAAATAGATAAGAAAAATATTGTAGTTAGAAAGAAACCCTGGATTAAGAGTGTGTGTCAGGAAATAATTTTTGAGTGTTTCCTATGTCCCAACCACTGACCAAGAATTATAGGTATTGTGACCAACAGGGGGCCTGAGCTTCTAGTGGAAGAGATGGACAAAAACTGATAAACCAATAAGCAAATGAATATATAATATGGTTGCAAGTAGTGTGTAAAGAGACTAAGGCAGGGTAAGGGGCTAGAGAATGGCAGGGGTGTCTTTTTAGGAAGTGTTGTTAGGGAAGGTATGATGTCAGAAATTGGAAATGCATTAATTAGTGAATTTAACTTCACAGGACATCATTTGCTGGATATACAATATTAATCTCATATTGTTACAATTAAGAAATTGGGTCAAATATAAAATTTCTTTACAAATATCCATAAAATACAATATATTCTCAACACATATGTATTTCTTTCCATTTTCTTTTCCTTATTCAGGCCAGGATTGTGTCTAATTCTTCTAATCATATTGTTTTCCTTGCTCTGATACTGGACTGTTGTTCTTTTATGGCTAACCAAAGATTAAATAAAATCACCTTCAACCTGGACAAACCTATAATCAGGCAGACCACAACAAAATGAGAACATCCACCTGCTATACACAAATTAACACTTTCCTTAATGGGGCCTACAGAGCAAATTTTCATGCTCTCCAACCAAACATTCATCAGTCCTTGAATTTAGTCATGTTTCATTGTGCTAACTTAGGAAAAATGTTTTACTTTCTCATCTTAAATGTAGCTACCTGATATTCCCACTTGAATATTTTAATCCATTTAACCCCATTTCCTTCTTTTCCTAAAATTAGACTGCAAGGAAAAGGTTGATGAAAAGATTTAATTACTGGAACCAGATCAACTTACGTTAACCAACTGGGACAGCAATTTGTTCTCAGTAGGCCTTATTTCAAAATCTTCTCTTGGAAAATGTTACAATATCAATTTCCAGGCAGTGCAGAGATAATGATTTGGGGATATATTATCTGCAGAAGCCAGGTTTATCTTAATATCCTTGCCCTAATGCTGCAGAGAATGTATGTATAAGACATTTAAGAAAAAAACAAAAGACCAGAAAAGAAGGCCATTGAGTAGGATGGTGAGGGTCCCAGTCAACGAGTTGGTGCCTAGGACACCAGCAAACAGTTGGTGCACTAGTCCTTGAAGGAAATGGGTATGGGTAACAAAGCACTAGGACTCAAGAAGATGGAAGAAAATTAAGCATCTGAGACTCAAACAAAAAGTCCCTATATGCAGATGAGCCATAAAGCCTAGTAAATAGTGCAAGCAGACCGCAGCTCTTTATTCACACTTATGTGCATTCCCACACATTCTATCACAGAGACAAAAGACACAGAGAACAGATTATTTTCACATCGCACTTAATACTGAGTTTGGGCTCCTCAGAAATCCAATTATCATAGACCCATGCTCCTGGTACGTTTAGCATTGAGTCATAAACAGTTTCACACAGCCCTTAGGTAGACAAGTGAAAGTCAGGGATCAACAGCATGTAAATTTATGTTAATGTCAGCTTAGCTGAGCCTTTAAAAGGGGGAAAACTTAACAATTGCAAACAAAAGATCATTGCCTTATTGAGTGGCACTCCCCTCTGTATATATTTATCTGTGATTCACTTAAGACACTTTTCAGGCTCTTATGTATACAGATAATCAACATTAAATTTATGAGAAGTTAATATGATGTTGATTATGTAAGCATCCAGATATATCCCTAGTGCACTCAAAAGAGGGAATTTACTGCTCTGTACTATATTTTTCGCCATGGATGGTTGACTATAGTATCAAAAATTAGTTTTTCTTCACCATTTGGCTAATCTTTATTCTAAAAATTAATGCTGAGTTTCTCATGTATAAGAAAAAATTTATTAAGATAAATTATAGGTATAGGTAGTGGGACTCTTTGGAGCGGGCAGATAAACATAATGAAGCTCTTATTACCTGAGTATTTAGATACCACCTCTTTATATCTCCCATCAAATTATGGCTAAAGATTATATGCAACTATAGTCAATTTGCAGGCAATAGACAATTCCAGAATCACTCGGAACCTAAAAAGGATTCCATATCTATGTTTGTTTGCATATTTTTATCTGAAGGACCTTGATTAGCTGCTGACTTTATTTAGATAGCTGAATTATTTAAATATGGATTGTCTGGGCTGCCTAAATTTAAACAAAATAGAACATAGAGTAGCAATATAACTATAATGATAATATGCATGGTATTATAACATGTGCTAAATACTATAAGATATAACGCACGTATTAACTCATTTAATCTTTACAATGTATGAAGTAGAAAGTATAATTATCTTCCTTCTTTCTATTATTAAAAAAAATTGAACACTGAAACACATATACTCGAATCACTTGTTTGTGGTTCTATAGATGGGCCAGTTTGTTTTGCTCTAAAGTCTAAGTCTAAGCACTACATCAAGGAAGAACTTGGTGTATCAACAATTTTCTTTATCTTCTTTGGTGCAACATCCCTTGAGCAAATTCTCTATTTCTACTAATTGCATATAGATTAGAGGGCCAATTTCAGGCAGAGCACATTGAGTTCTTCCAATGTCTATGCATCTTGATGCAAAGACAGGAAAATCAAATATTTGTTGGCTGCTATTTTTGCCATACCTTGTAACCAACACGACTGACCTCTTTGCTGAGCTCCTTATACTGAGAAGTTTGCATGAACCAAGGTCTTTCAAGGAAATGTCTATATGATATGCATAGGGATTTAAGACACGTACACTCTGTGTGCTATGAGATTCCCATAATCCCTGCCTGGTAGAAGAGAGATTTGATTTAATAAGTGCTGATTTTCACATTGTAAATAGAGTCAACCTCTCCTCTACTGGGGATCCCAAGATAATGTAGGCCTCAGGCTGATCTGCATATTTTTAAATTATCAAGCATATTTCAACTAGAGCAACTGTCAGGAATGTCCCAAGGAAGAGACTTCAGTATAAGAAAGAAGAAAATGAAATTAAAAATATCTCTTTTTCCCTTTTTTATTCAAAAGCACTGTATTACAACTTATAATGGTAAGATATAGCTGTGTTTTTTACAGTGACCACCAAAATACCTTCAAAGCTTGTAGGATTTTTCCCATGGTCCTTGTGCCTAGTGTTTGGAAGAATTACAAATAAATAGAGTTATTTAATCATTTCTTGATTTATTAAACAATGACTGAAGTTCTATATCCCAAGATTTTTGCTAGGATATAACAATAAATTGCAGTGGTCTTAAAGTAATAAATAAGTTATAGAATCCATCCACAAATAGTTTGCATTTTGAGGGATATTCGGATACATTCACACATGCACATGTTTATTTTACGTTGTAGTTTCTTTCATTTTCATTGTTACTCTCACTCTTTCTGTGCTTATTTATATACATAGATATTGATTGTGTATATATGTATAAATATTGGTATGTATACAAATATATATATACATACATATATGCACACACTTATAATTGGAGAGTGATACAGTAAGAGTAGTGCTATAATTCTCAATTAAAGATCCAATCATAAAAAGATAAATTCTTTCAGGTGTAAAGGAATCAGGAAAGAGGAAATTATTTAAAGCTACCTCTAAAATAAATAATAGTTTTCCAGGGAGAAAAAGAAGATGCAGAAAAGGGGAGAGCAGGGTTTTTGGTAAGGAGAACAAAATGAACAAATGTGACATTCAGTAGAATGTCTGCAATTTGGTATGGCTGGATGCCAAGGTTCAAAGCAAGGATTGTCAGAGATGAGAATGGAGCTTTGGCAGTGCTACCATCCTGAAGATGGTTGAGAACAAAGATAAAATGCCACATGTATTATCTAAGAGCAGTTTTTTAGGGGAGCACCAGGAAAAGGTATTCATTTGATTAGTTTTTCTAGTAGCCATGGAACACACTGCTTGAATAGGGAGGACAAGTGTTGGTGAAGAGTCTGAACTAATGTGGAAGATGGAGAGGAGAGAAGGGATTTGAGGTATATTTAAGAGGACAATACAAAGCACTTATTAATTAGGTTGATAGAATTTGAGGGAGATAGGAGAACAAAAGAAATGTCCTACTTTACTTCCAGAAATAATTTGTTTGAGGAGAGAGACAAGAAGTTCAGTTCTATCTGGACATTTTGAATTGAGATGACAATGAAAAAGATACAAATTTGGTATGCAAGTAAAAACAGACTTGTATGATCTCAGCCAGGCTAAACATTTACAGGGACAAAAGTTAGGAAAATACATAATTTTCTATGTGTGATAAAATACATAATTGTCTAAGAGACATAAATTATATCAAATTATGCAATCAAGCCACTTGGAGGTCTTTGGTTCTTCCAGTGGCTTTTTGCATAAGTGGAATTAAAATCTCCTTCTGTATCATGGTGTCCTTTAGAACAAACTTGGGCAATAACCCTGGGTATATATAGGTATAGATATAAATATAAAACTAGCCAGGCAAATATGTTTAAACTATTAAGCTGCTGTTTAGGATTTGGGCTTTGCTTACAATTTCAGGTGAGGCACATTGTAAAGAAACTGAAAAGTGTAAAGTGTAATATGTTTATGAATAACTAATTTAAGGTTTTGTCTCAACCTGTCCCGATCCCGTATACCTTTTATGTTTACACATGGCAATTGTTTTTATTAGTGTGCTAAATAACTTGGAGACAATTTCAAAGAAACCTATCAAGATGGATTCTGTAATCTTGAGGGATCAATAGGGCTTCTCTAAAAGTGTTGTTGCCATTTTGTTTCCTCACTGATAGGAACAGGAAACTAAGCTATCATGCAGCATCTCATTTGTTTAAATTTAACGGAAATACCCGGAGCTAAATTGGTGCTCAAGTCCCCAGTGCGCACAAATTTAGGTTTCCATTTTTCCTCTTGTGGGTGTCTTCGATTCCAAAGCAGGGATACTTTGCCAGTCTCTGGTGTGACTTTCAGTTCTCCTCTCCTTTTTCCTAAATACCCATTTAGCATTGCATAATTTCCTTAACTACTCTGCACTTTCCTCTAAGGAGCGTTATCGTTTTTTAATTTCTTCCTGTTAAGCTCATTAAAAACCATCTTTTAAACATTATACAATGGAATGGTTTATAAACATGCATAATTGTGTAGTTTTTCTTAAAGCAAGTATTTTTTGAGAATATTAGGTTGCATAGAGATGTTGTAATAAGATTACGGACAAAACAAATTAAAAAAATAAACTCATGGTAAATTATTTTGTTGATTCATATATTGGTGCATTTTTATCTCAATGCTGGAAAAATAGAGTTTTTATTTAAATTTGAATAGAAACAAGGACAGGGAACAAAGGATAAAGATGAATTCTACATTTTTGAACTTCATTTTTAAAATCAAAAGCAAAACAAAACAATGCAAAACTGCAGAGATTGTTGCCAAGCACCAAATCTGGAGGCAAGCAGTTTGCCCTTCTTGCTCTCCCAGTTGTTTTCTGGCCTCTCTCTCTCTCATTCCCTTTATTTTGTTTGTTTGCTTCCTAACAGAAGTCACCCTGTCACATCTATTACTTTACCTGTTTTATGTCTATCCTCCAAAGTCTCCTACTCACATTGAGCTGTCAGTGATTTATTTCTAATTCTAGTACACTATTCTGCAGTGCTTTTAATATTCAAGTGCAAAGGTGCTACTGTTTAAAATTTTTAGTAGAACAAGTGACTTGGAATACTTCAGTCTTGTATACTGAAAAAAACAGTAATATGTCAAAGTTGTTTGAAACCTTTGATAATGAACATTCAAATGTTTGGTGAGATTATCACTTGTCTCAAAATGCACTTATGTAAGTAAGCATGTACTTTACCCAGTCCTTATGAAGCTTTCTTGGAATATTACTTTCTAGGTTTTTACTTGCCAAAGATAGCTTTTTGTGTGTAATACAGAAATGGCCAATTACCTCCCTTCTCCTCACATTTATGCTTATACTTAAGTGGATAACCAAAATAAGAACATATTCACCAGGAAGAACTATTTATCTGCCCTAGATATTAAAAGAGAAGCAGATGATTCATACTGACACATGGGAATGGATTTAAAACAACTACAAATAGAAATTGATGGGGAAGCGTACCGCAAAATTAAAGCTCCATCAACTATAAGATGAAAATTAAGCAGCATGCAAATAAATGTCTTTAAGGAGGAATGAAACTGAAGATGGGTGACAGGCTCCACTTCGCCTTTGTGATTGTATGCATAGCAATTTATGCTTCCTTTCTAGTTTCCATCCTGGTGCTCCCTCTACATGAAAATACGCTTGGAGGGAGGACATGCTGGCTCTCAATTAAAATAATTTCAGTTTGACAAATTTGGATGTTTGTGTTTAACAAGTTAGTCTTGGAAATAAATGAAAAGGTGTGAATGAATGGCTTTTTCATATATTTAAAATATAGGGATACACTTTTTGTTTTGCAGTAAACCAAATCAATCTTGTCCCAAAATGTTTCTGGGCATAAACATAATTCAACAGAAACCTTTTTCAAATTCTATTATGTAGAACACTATATAAATATTTGCAGAATGAATTAAGTATTGAATGTGCCATACAATCAAAACAATCATATATGCCTATTTATCTTCACAAAATAACTACATGAGTTGTTTGGCAGAAGTAAATCTGTTCTGTTTTGAGGAATGGTGGTCAATCTTAATCATGGCCCTACTAGAATGTAGGGAATACCTTGAAAATTATTTTATTATTATAAAGATATATGTGTGTGAATCTACACACACTCTTTATATATGACATATATGTGTGTGTGTGTATCCACATATACACATCCTTTCTAATAAATGACTGTGGAAAATAATGTGTGATTTTCTTTACTAATACCCTCACATACATAGAGGTGAAACCAGTTAAGTTTCAGAATTTATGCTCATTATAATACGAGCAATGTAGCATGGTTACTTCCTGTTTAGGTCTCAGAAAGTACTAAAAATTAACACGGGTAACCTGAACTCTAATCCAAATGAGATACACCTTGTAATGGCTATTTCTGCTCCAATCAAGAAATAAAATGAAGCAATAAATAATTTTGGATCCCTGACCAGAACTATAATGGCAAGTTCAAAGCAGACAGATTTTCAGAATGAATGCATGTGCCTAAGAATACAAATCAAGCAATCTCAAAGAAGTTCAAGCTAAAAATAAAAAAATGGTAGAACAAATTCCCAGAGAGACAGTACTAACAGTGAAGTCTCTGAAACGATAAAATTAAAGAAAGTTTTTTCCTTTTTTTTTTTCTGTTAAAAAGAGACTCCGTGATTTATAGGAGACATTTTACCATGGCCTGATAATTGATAATAAAATCAGGACATTGTTCTGTTTAACTTTTTGAAAATAATTTGAAGCAAAATATTAAAATCAGAAATATTAAATATAAGTTATATATATAGCTATCTCTTCCATTCTTTCTCAGGCACATCTCTAATCCTCATACATTACAAACTCAACCCATTATTCTTTCAAGTTCATCTCATCTTGAACTATAATTCTGTAAATAATATCTTCTCATTATTTGTTGTAATATTTTTGTGCATTACCTTTTGGTTTCCTTTCAAGATAGAAGAAAATCTAGCTAGTCTCCCCCCGATATAATTATATCACTTTTTTTATCTTTGCAAATTTAAATAAGGTATTCTGGAGGTTCTTTAAAATCCACCATTGATAGCCTCCTTAACTGGCTTCCTGTCCTAAAAGCACTCACCTTGCAGCACTAAATCTCTCTAAGGTGTTTTACTGTCTGAAACAAAAACAGTATTTTTAAACTGTAATTGTCAAATTTGGGTCTTTTTATGCTAAAATTCATAACAGGATATGCCATGTTTCTCAAAGGTCAAGGGGAATAAGGGATTTTATTTCCCTTGTAATAATTTTAAACTGTTGAATATTGGAGATCTTTAGCAAAGTTACATTCTCCATGATATTATGAATATGTGCTTTTGATGTGTCATGCATACAGCTGATCAATTTTGTTCAGGAGTCCTATACAATTTAGCTTCATTTTGGCAGAATCAGAAGTTGCGATCCCAGACCCCTCAGTATTCCAGCTCTGACATGGACTGGCTAATCTCCATGCCTCAGGAAATCCTGCCATCCTAGAACATTTCATTTTCACTCTCTTGCTTTGGATTCATAACTTCCTGGACCTCATGTGTTCCTATAGCTTGATTAAGCCCCTTATTTTCCTGGAGTACATCCTTCATTAGGTTCGTTAGAAAGGCCTGAAGAGAGGTAAATTTTTTGAGTCCTTGAATGTCTAAAATTATCTTCATTGGGTTATCATGTTTGATTACTGTGGTAGATGGAATGAGCATTCTAGGTTCAACATAGTGTTATCATCAAATTTTGATGACTTTACTCAGAATTTTCCATGTATCATGGGTTGCTATGGAAAGGTCCATGAACATTTCGATTCATTTTCCTGTTTTTTTTTTTTGTAAATTGTAATTATATAATGGTTCTAAAGTTTGTGAAATTCCTTGCATTCATTCCCCAGCTCACTAATTCTCTCTGGATATTTTTACTATGCTGTTTAGCCCATCTATTACTTTTAGCATCAGTTATTTTATTTTTAATATCTAGCTATGATATTTGGCTCTGTATTGCATATACCCAGGTACTTTTCACAGTGTCTTACCTTCTAATCAGCTTTCTATGGCTACTTTTACTTCTTTAAACATATGGAATATGTTTTTGTTTTGTGCATCTGACAACTCCAACATTCATCATTTTGTTAACTTGATTTAACTAGAGGTTGTTTTTGTTTGCTTGTGTTTTTCTTTTATTTGTAGTTGCTTTTTCATTTGTTTAAGTGTTTGTTTTTGTTTTCCTGGTGACATTCAGTCACGTTTTCATTTTTTCTATTTTTTTGGAAATTTATAGTCAGTGAAATTAGTGAGGACTGGTGTTGAATCCTAAATATGTTTGCTTCTGTAGAGTGTCAGGAAAATTATCAACACTTTAAAGTGAATTCTGTACTTGACATTGTGTGTGGAGGTATGTGTTTGTTTTAAATTTTCATGGGGAGCTTAATGAATGCAAAATAGCATAAGTAACACCTCGGTATAGCATTACTAGAACTTTTAAAAATAGTTAGTATGCATCTGTATGAGCCTCTCCTTTCAGCCCCTGAATTTTGTGCTATTTATATATGTGTGTGTGTGTATATATATAATGTTTGTATTATACACTTATGTATCTCTAAACATTTTTAAAGCTGACAAGAATAGTATCACACTATACATAATTTTCTGAAAATTGCCTGTTTTCCATGTAATACTAAGCATCTAATATTCATCCATAGTTTTCCACATAGCTATAGTTCATAGTTTTGACTTTTGTATAATATTAGTATATGTGATTATATAACAGTTCATTTATCTGTTCTTAAACTATTTGACATTTGGGTGCTTTCCTATTTTTAAGTATTTTTTCATTTTACAAAATATAATTCTATATGACATATCTGCAGCTGTTCTGGTGCACATGTATAACAAATTACTTGATTTTAGTTATGTAATATTTAACTTCACAATATATATCCCAAATTATTTTCCAAAGTTTTGTATTATATTAGTATATGTGATTATATAACAGTTTCCAAAGTTAGTGTACCAAATTTAATACTGATCCCCGCTGCATCATAGTTCCTATTGTAACACATGCTTATTAAAACTTATTTTTGTCAGACTTCTTAATTTTTAATAATGTAGTAGTTGTTAAATGGTATCACATATTAGCTTAATTTGCAATTGTCTGATTAAGATTCAGTGTATTTTCCTATGTTTATTTGTCTATCTTGTTTCCTCTACTGTAAATTATTTTTTACTCATATCCTTGGCTTATTTTTCTACTAGGTCACCAGTCTTTTCTTATGAATCTGTGGATATACTGTGTTTGTTAATATAGGTGCTGAAATTATCCTCTTCTTTTTATTTGTAGTGTGTCATTTCACTTAATCTGTATTTCCTAATTTGTAAAAGTTATTAACTTTTATATAGTTTGAGTTATCAGTCATTTATTTTTTTGTGATTGCTTTTTTCCGTTTTTAGAAATCCTTTCCTAACTGATGTTTAACATAATTGCTAAAATATTGCCCTGTATTACTTGCAAATTTAAAAAAAAATGGTTTGGAAACCATTTTTGTGAGCTTAGGACTGTTGGATAACCAAAAAGACACAGTCTCAGATGTCATAACTAAAATTTTGCATATGGGAAGGAAATAAAAGGGGACCCTTGACAGAGTAAAGTTGGAAATTTACACATCTCAGTGTGATGCCTCTCTTGGGTGGGTTACAGCCTTTGGCTGTAAGATATACATTATATATATGTATATTTTTAATTTGTAGATATGACTTAAGCCTTGCACTTTAAGAATTGTTTTGAAACATGCAAGGGGAATGGAGAAAACTTATGTTGTATACTGGAAATATGACAAGGAAACCTGCAATGCTCTGATATGGCTAAATTTATCTTCACTGGGAAATTTCAAAAGTTTATTTATAAAGGTTGTTGGTGACATAGTCTATTAAAACATTAAAGATCTTTTACTTTTTTAAGACTACATGGATGTATATATGTATATATGTATACACATATACGTATTTGTATTTGTGTATTTCTGTATATGTACATATATGTGTACAAATGTATATAAGTATATATATATATATATATGCATGTGTTTCGTATAAATAAAAATCCCCGCTAGCAGGAATTTGAGATGTTGCTGTATATTTTATGGCAGCTTACTTCATCATTTCACTACTTCTGTGGTTTATGAGCCAAGTATTTGCAACTATATTTTCCCTGGACTCTAATGTGCATTTTCATAGCTATTAATGTCTCTCAGTTTGTAAAAGTCACTTGAGGGAGAAAGGTATGATCAGAAGCAGTGAAAAGGGCTCCTCCCGGTTACCAAAAGTTCAATGGTTTTGTTGTCCATAGACAGCTTCTCCATGCAGTCCCTAGACTACCAGCCTTGGTTTACTTAAACAATAAGAATTCATTGTTCCATATTTTGGAGGCTAGAAGTTCAGAAGCAAGGTATGAGCAGGCCATGCTTTCTCTGAAGTCTGTAGCATGCTGGTGTGGCTTCCTGGCAGCCCTCTGCTTCTGTCACAGGACACTTTGTCTCTTTCTGTCTCTCCCTCTTTCTTCTACTACTCCTGCTTGGTCTTATGGGTCTCTGCTAGATTTGCACTTTGATTCAAATTGTCTTCATCTAAATAGGATCTCTGAAGATTCAATTTACAAATGAGTCTGCAAGCATAGGATCAAGGATTAGGAATTCAACATGTCTTATGGGGAACATGATTCAATACTCAACAATGCCTAATCATCTTTATCATGTTTGTTGTGGTTGTCAAAAGCGATCCCTCAACCCTAGAGACTGAAGCTGCCTGTGGCTCTGAAGTATAGATCTAAAAATATGTGTATCTAAAAATATAGATCACCAGGCTTATCTGAAACCATCTATTTATCTATATTTTAAAATTTTTGTTTATAAACACTCTATACCCACAAAGCAAACAACGCCACATACCTTCCCACAACCCTCCCCAGGCATCCTTTAATCTACTTTCTGACTCTGTGAATTTATTCTTTCTAGATATATCATACAGTATTTGTCCTTAGTTGCATTACTTATTTCATTCTGCATAATGTTTCCAAGGTTCCTCCATGTTTCATCATGTCTCATAACTTCACTCCTATTTATGGGAGAATAACGTTCCATTGTGTGTATATACTGCATTTTGTTTATCCATTAATTTGTTGATGGACCCTTGGGTTTGTTTCCACCTGTTGGCTATTGTGCATAACACTGCCATAAACATTATTGAACACGTATCTGTTTGAGGTCCTGTTTTCACTTTCACTTTCACTTTTTTTGGATATAGATACCTAAGAGTGAAATTGCTGGTTCATAAAGTAATTCTATATTTAACTTTTTTTGAGGAATCACCATATTGCTTTCCAAAGTGGCCATATCATTTTACGTTTTCACCAACAGTGTGCTAGACTTCCATTTTCTTTGCACCCTCCCCAACACTTGGTATTTTCTGTTATTCTTTTCAATAATAGCCATCCTTGTGGTGTGAAGTGGTATGTCATTTTGGTTCTGAATTTCATTTTCCTAATGATTAATGATGTTGAGCATCTTTTCATATGCTTATTGACCACTTTGGAAAAATCTCTGTTAAAGTCCTTTTATGTCCATTTTTTTAATGAGCTTGTTACATTGTGAAAATTCTTTATACTTTCTGGATACTAAACCCTTATCCCATATATGGCTTGCAGCTATTTCCTCCCATTCTGTAAGGTGTCATCTTTCTTGATAATGTACTTTGATGCAAAAAAGTTTTGTTTTTTTTTAATTTTGATGAAGTCAACTTACCTATATTTTCCTTTGTTGCTTGTATTTTGGGTGTCGTATCTAAGAATTCATAGCCAAATCCCAAGTCATCTCCATTTGCCCCTGTATTATCTTCTAAGAGTTTTTTGTTTTAGCTCTTTTGTTTAGGTCCTTGATCCATTTTGAGTTAACTTTTGTATATGGTGTGAGTCTTTCACCATTGAGTATGATTTTAGCTGTGGGTATTTGATAAATGTGCTTTATCATGTTGAGAAAGTATCCTTCTAGTCCTAGTTTTCTGAGTATTTTATTAAGAAAGCATGCTGGATTTTGTCAAATATGTTTCCAATACATTATTGAGATAATCATGTAGATCTGTCCTTCATTCTATTTGTGTGATGTATTACATTGATTTTCATTTGTTGAACCATGCTTGCATTCCTGGGACAAATTCCACTGGTCATGGTTTATAATCTTTTAAATATGCTACACAATTCCAGTTGCTAGTATTGTGTTGAGTATTTTTTATTTATGTTCATATCATCCACCTAACTACTGATAAGGCAAAGTTGAATTTATTGCTTAGCACACAACAAAGGAGAGCAGTACAATCTCAGTATCATTTCAGAAGGTGAAGGGCAAATGAGACATTTACTGCAATTTCGAAGACTAGTTTAAGCCCAATACAGGTTGGAGTGTGTTAGTGTGTGTAGTGAGAACACAGGCCCAGGCAAAACAGAGATTCCCAGTAAATGACCACTTTATTCCTTTCACAATGCAAAGGGTCCAAAAAAGCAGGGGAAAAGATCCCACCTTGGCGGTCCCTCAGGGAGGACAACTGCTCAGCAGCTCTCTGCATGAAGATGAGGAACACCTGCACTGACTGAGTGCTGCACTTTTGAATACTTCAGGGGGGTAGGATGAAATGCCAATGAGGAAACTTTGTGCCCTGGCAAGCAACTGGGACTGATTAAAAATTTAACGGGAAATATAAACATAAAAAACACCTGCATGCAAACAGGTACAAATGAAAACATAATCCAAATACCTGCATGCACGCAAACTAGAGTGCAAACAACAAATACCTGCAAGGAAACAGGCAAGAAGGGAAACATAACAAACAACTGCGCATAAACAAGAGGGGAAAAGGAGGGGGATAGGTCAGGGCTGGGAGATGGCTGCTGAATGTGTCCTTTATATTCATGGAATTTGGCTGGGATTGGGTAGGATCAAGATAGACTAGTTCAGGATAGGGAAGAAAGCAGGATTGTGGAGTAAGTGACTGGATTCTAGTGAAGAGTTGTTGGGTCTTTCAGGAAGATTCTGAGATGAACCCTAGATTTATTTCCCTCTTTTATCTTCCAGGTCAAGAGTATCATGGAATAGTAAAGTTGTATTGATGTAGTATTGTAATATTAAAGCCATGTTAATATAAAGAGTTGCTATGTAGATGGTTTCCATCCTCCATGTTAATAATAACAAAATTTTATGGTGGACGAAACTGACCAGGGTCTCAGAAGCCTGTGTGCTCCGTGTTGAATTCATTAGGTGTGGAACCTTGGGCAGGTTAGCTAATGTCTTTGTGTTTGAATTTTCTGACCAATAAATGGGGATAAAATATTAATTACCTCATATTGTAGTTATGAATATCCTATTAGTTATTACATGTAATGTGATTATAACAGTGCTTGGGAAAAACTAAGCTTTTTATTAGTGATTATGAGTTAAAAATAAAAATCGACTTGCAAAGTGTTGCACCATTGTGTGTGGTAGAGCCTGGGTTCTAGCCCACATTATAGGGCCACAGAACTCTTCTTGCCTGGTTTTGGTATCAGAGTTATATTCATCTCATTTAATGAGTTAGGATAGGGAAGAAAGCAGGATTGTGGAGTAAGTGACTGGATTCTAGTGAATCCATTTTTCTTTACTTTAGAGGAGTTTGCATAGACTAAAATCATTTGTTCCATGAATGTTTCTTGATAAATAACTACTTTAGCTTTTTTTTATTAGGAAGATAGGTAATTTTAAATCATGCTTTTTAGCAAGTTTTAGTATATTTCTAATTATTTTTAGGAATTTGACATTTCAGCTAAATGCTCAGTTTTAAGACATATGTGTTCATAATATACTCTGATTTTCTAAATCTCTACATTATCTGCAGTTGTATTCCTCTTTTATAAATTCTTAATAATATATTTTGCCTTTTCTCCCCTTTCCATGAGCATCTTGCCAGATGTATGTTTATTTTATAAGCCTTTTCAAAGGATCAACTACTGGCCCTTTCATCCTCTTTTTTTGCATATTTGTTTGTTACTTCATTAATTTCTGTTTTTGTCTTTATTATCTCCTCTTGCTTTGGCAGTGGATTTATTATGTGCTTCTTTTCCAGTTTCTTATGCTTAATACTCAGCTCATTAATTTTCAGCTTGTCTTTCTTTGTAAACAATCATAAAAGGTTATAAAATAATCTTCTCGAAGTAGTATCGTTTTACCTGCACCCCTTAAATTTTAATTTTTTTTTTAATATTTTCAAACGTAGGTGTTCTCACCCCTGAATTTGTTATCTTATTAGAACCATGAGTTATATTGAGGTCAATTTTAAATCTCCAAGTATATTATTTGGAAGTTATCTTTTTTTGTATCACTCTCTAACTTAATTGCAGCCTGGTCAGAGATTGTGGTAGATAACTATTTATTAAAATCCATCAAAACGTGCCTAATAACTTAGTAATTGATCAGATTGTGTTAAATTGCTTCAGGCCTGCTTGAAAAGAGTGTGTATTCTCTAGATGGTGCGTAATGGTATTATACACTTATCTATGAAATCATATTATTTGTATCTGTTTTATTAGATATTCTATGTATTTACAGTTCTTTATCTGATTGATCATTAATTAAGAAAACATTAGTGTGGTTGGATTTCACATAGGCCCTAGATTTGGAAATGGATGATACTGACACTAAAAATGTTAGCAGAAGCAAGAGTTTACAAGACTTTCTATCCAAATGAAGAAATTAAGACTGCATCCTAACATCACTAAAACATCATCACAATACTTTATGTAGGGGGTGGTATCATTTTTGTATTTTAGAATGATTACTGTTACTAATGTTTGATAAATGATTTGATTAAGGTGTTGGTACTATAGGATATAATTCTTTTAGAAAGTTCTTGCAGTAACTAGGATAGGGTTGATGAAGTTCTTTGCTAGAAGCATAGTATAGTAGATATACATCAAAAGGAAGAGTAAAAGTTTACCAGGCAAAGGATTTCAGGGAAATCTTTCATAAAGAGGAAAAGTATATTAAATAGTGAGTTAAGAAAGATCTTAGCATGTTGGTAAAACCTAAAGAAGACCAATGTGACTGGCAATTACTAATGCAGAGAGAAAATGCCAAGACACAAGAGCCAAACTATATAAAGCCCTCTTAAGTTGTTTTATTTTATCTTAAGTACTATGGGAGACATAGAAAAGTTTTGAAGTTCTCAGTGATTATTGATAAGATTAACATTTTCAAAAGCATAATATGGCTGCAGTGTAGATTGAAATGGTTGAGAATTGATTAAATTTGGCTAAGGAAGGGAGCTAGTAAACTAGTTAGGAAGCTTCTCATTCATCCAATTGCAACTATTCATTTAGTGGCTGCTATACTCAAAGAGTCACAATGGGATACAATATTGAAAATTACAAACTACCTGCCTTTTATTACACCCTCATGGTACTGACAAACAAATAAGTTAACTTAATGGCTAGAAGTGATAAGTGGTATGAAGAATGATTGGGAGACCTATTTTCAATGCAGTTATTGGTGAAAGCTTCTGAGAAGTTTAGAGTTGAGCAGACCCATGATGGAAATGAGAGATCAAGTGATTTGAATATACAGCAGGTAGATGTTCCAAGAAGAAACAGCAAAGACGAAGATAGAACAAGGTGACTGTATTAAGGAATAAGATGAGAATTATTTCCAATGGTGTGATACCAGCAATAAAAATAGAGATGAAAATATAAAAAGAAGCAACATTACAGGTGAAGAGACTAACTGGAGTGTGAAGGAAGATGAGTTTTAATGATGACTCCTGGGGAATGACTGACAAAACTAAATGGGTGTAGATGTCTTTTTTTTTCAGTTTTAGTAAGCAGTGTAGTGATCACAAGGGTAGTAGGGAAAGAATTTTATGTGAGGGAAATAGCATGATAAAATATATAGAAAGGTAGAGGATGTTAAGTTTTGACCAGAAAACTTTGAAAAGTCCAGTTTGGTGCAAATCTTTTGTGGAAGTGACTAAAGGGACTACATTAACAAAGATATACTGAGGCAAGAGCATAGCTGGCTAAGAGGTGTGGACTTAATCATGTATATTAAGGAGAATTACTTAAGGTTTACGAGGAAGAAGGTGCTATAATCAGAAATGTGCTTCTGGTCGATTAATTTGTTGGTAATATGTAGTTTATGATCAGGTGCGAAAGCATAAATCTTACTAGCAATAGGGGTTGTTTAAGATAGAAGCACATTGAGCACCTGGAGCTTAGATAAATTCTTGTTTTGCTCTGGAATTGAGGGAAGTTTGTCAGAATTTAGTGCTTTTACATTGACAGTGTGAAGAGCATCCTCATATTTCTCCCATAGACTATCCTTTCTTTCTCCTGTCACAAACAGAAATAGGATTCCTAACGACTGTGGCTGATTTCATGGAATTTTGTAATGTTTTTTCCTGTAGCTGTAATAAACTAAGAGAACTAAAAATCTAAATACAACAAAGTAAAAACAAATAGAAATTTATATAAACACACATAAGTACATATAAGCTCATCTGTGGATATTTTTGCAAATGGAAGAAAGAGATGTTCATTGCTATGAGCGTTCTTAATGCTTTTAGAGGCAGGTACTTATTATTCATAATAATATCTGCATACCAAGCCTCAAATGTCTATTTTTTTTCCATTAACTTTAATTTATGGCTATCCATGTTATGTGTAACTAAAGGATTACTTAGTTAACATCCAGTGTAGAGTTTTTAATTTATCCTATTCTCTAATAAATATTTCACCTTTCAATATTTTATTGAGAAATCTCTTTTATTCACCCATCTCTTGATCTATATTCTTTTCTCTATTCTTTACAGACACCATCCATCTTCGGGTTCTTGAATCCTCCCCAGTTGGCACAGCCATTGGAAGTGTAAAAGCAACCGATGCTGACATTGGGAAAAATGCTGAAGTAGAATACCGAATTATTGATGGTGATGGGACTGATATGTTTGACATCCTAACTGAGAAGGACACACAGGAAGGCATCATAGTTGTGAAAAAGGTGCACTGCATCAGTAGAAATCAGAATCTGTGTGGTTAGAGAGTACAGATTTCATTATGTACTATTCACTCATGCATTATCCATTAAGAAATATTGCTATTATGTTCAAATTTAATTTTTATTATGCATGAATAAGAGGAATATAAAAGCAAACAGCCCTTGAAAATGTTGACCAAATGTTTTTTTCTTGGTTGAATCAATCTGAGATTTTATAAAATTTTAGAACCAAGTTAGTATATGCATGGTTAGATTTCTGCGCTGTGTTAATAAAAGCCCCCCATCACAACATTGTTTTCTTAAAAAAAAAAAACAAACTGTTTAATAGCTAATAATGGCAACATAGGCTCCCAGTTGGAGGCATAAAAAGTAGCATGCCGTCTTTCCAGATGTATAGAGCAATAATTAGAGTTGCTAATGAAAAGAGGCAGCATGGATTGGAACGTAATTTATTTGTTCACATTTTCCCTTCTGCTAGATAAATTAAACTTTTCTGCTAACATATGCTTGGGGATACAGTTTAAAGGTAACCAGTTTTATATAGCAGAGTCAGTACCATCGGCATAAGAAAAGAAAAAGGCACCTTAAAATGTGGGTCCTAATGAAATGTCATGCACACCCTACATTCGTAAAATAACCACTGAGACACTGGTTAATCACAGAAACTACTCTGGGATTCTATTGCAAAGCACAACTTACACAACTAACTGTTATTAAATGAACAGTGTTCAGCAAGGGGGAAAGCAATTTTCTTGTTGTTTTTCAAGACCAGGAAGTAAGACAGGAATGCAGATAGAATCTCCCCTTCTCAGGATAAAAGAGAAGTGAGGGAATCTGAGTCAACAATGTCTTTTTTCTATTAGCAAAACTTTTAGAGTGAGTGAGATTAGGGACAGGATTTTATACTTCTGACGGTTAAATGATTTCAATATTTAAGTTCCTTTTTTGTTTCCCAATGTAACCTAATTACCAAATAGCTGTCAACTGTTTCTCTTTACAAAGGTTTTCCAAGGTTTTCCTTATTTTGAATGTTTAATATAACTCTTCAAAATTTCATATAGTTTATGTAGTACCCTTCAAATTGATTTAAATATCACAACATAAATTTAAAAAGATTACTGAACCTTTGAGCTTAGAAGATTAGCATTAGGAAACATCTTAGCACACACATACACAGACAAACCTACACACAATCCACCAGTCCATTATGTAAGAGATGGATTTTAATATCTTTCCCAGTTTTTACAGTATTTACAAGCTCATTTTTTATTGTCTGACGTATTACATATTGAATATATAAAAAGTGAAAGTTGTATCCTAATTGATTTATAGAGATTATGTATTTTATTACTTTTTTTATTTATAGTTAAGAAACTTGACAGGATTCAGCAAGGTTTTAAAAAAATCACTCTAATTTGATGATTCATTTCTTTATATAGCCACTTGATTATGAGAGCCAAAAACTTTATACTCTGAAGGTTGAAGCAGAAAATACCCATGTGGATCCACGTTTTTATTACCTAGGACCATTTAAAGACACTGCAATTGTGAAAATCTCTATAGAAGATGTGGATGAACCTCCTGTTTTTAGCCGATCTTCCTACCTGTTTGAGGTCCATGAAGATATTGAAGTGGGCACGATCATTGGCACTGTAATGGCAAGGGACCCAGATTCTACTTCTAGCTTCATTAGGTAATTATGCCTATGTCTGTGATGGAAAGATAGGGAGCTGGAATAGTTATAGAGCTCATGAATTTGCATTTAAAACAGTTAATACATTTGAAAGATGCAAGAATCTTTCTATAAGTTGTACATAAATATTGGTGACCACTGGTATTTAAAATAACTTGCCTCTGAATGTTTGGGGGCAGGACATGCACAAGTTTTCCGATTTGCTCGAGTTCTTATCATGCCCTTTTGACTGAAACCTTGCCTGTGTTAGCTGCTGTCTCCTTAAGGGATTTGTAGTTCTAACCTCTGGTGCAGTTTAAGGACACTATTCAGCTACACTTTTCCAATTACTGTATTTGTGACTTCAGGTTATTAAATAATATGTGATGTTGAGAGAAGTTTTAGCAATTAAAGAGAACACAATTACAATAATGCTGCAAGGTGGCTGTATAATGATTTTAGAAACTACCCTTACATCTCTGTCATCAAAAAAGGAAAGATCTCTCCCCCACCCCCTCTCCCTCCCTCTCTTTCCCTCCCTCTCTCTCTCTTTCTCTCTCTCTCTCTCACACACACACACACATATACTGTTTCAAAAAAATATTAGAACATTCTAGAAATATCAGAGTTATTCAGTTTTATTTTTTTATTTTTTTCACTTTTCTTTCTTATGGCAGCCTGAATACATGAAATGAGCAAGACTGAAAGTTTTCAGAGATGTTTTTCCTTTCATTTTCAAGAAAACCAGATATCTATATTCAATATTCAGCATCAAAATGACTCATAGTTTTAATCTGTTCATCCACAGTGTAGTCTGGTCTTTATTCACTTTCCTAATTCTTAGTAGGCTGATTTTGCTTGCCATGGTTCTACATAAACCACTCAGGTATGTGTTCAAGTGGCTGTTGTTCGTTTGCTGAGAATTCTTTCATCTGACTTCTAAATATGAAGCCACATCCATAGGGAACCTCTAATTGTATGTGCAGTGGAATTCCAGCTAAAGATAGAGTTGAAAATTCTGTAGGTTCTGCCACATCTTCAAGTGAAGTCATAGTATATATATACATCTATATGAATACATTACATATGATACTTACATAATTTTATACTATGCTTTTTGCTATTCTTATACACAGCATCACACAATGGCATCCTGAGGTTATGCATTGGCATTAGAAACATGAACATAATAATCGTATAGAGTTGCTATCTGCTAGAATGACTTCCTCATAAATGCCTCCTGCCCAATCCCTTTATCTTCATCTAAATTGCTGTATTCCTTGGATTTTTACTTTTCCTTTGAGGCTTTTAAATACCCAATATGCCCATTTAATTTTCTTCATCGAGTACTTCCCTAGTGTTTCCTTGGCAGAGGTCCTAACTGAATTTAGCAGGCTGTGTACTATGTTCCTGATTTTAAAGTGGTCATATATATTTTTTAATGACATGAATGTTTTTCAATCATTTTTGATAATAATTAAATAAAATGTAATGACATTTTAAATGGTAAAATAAAGGTATCTCCCCACACAGTGAAATAGATTTTTCGTCCTTTATGTAGATCGATGGTTATTATATATATAATATATTAATTTTTGAAACAAAAAAATAAAATATCTAAGTCAGGGTGCAAACTAAGGTTTAGAGAGGGAGAATCTGTTTATATACATCATATGCAAGGAAATGAATGACTTCATCCATCATTAATAGCAGCACTTATTCCATGAAGTGTGTATACTTTATATACTAACTCAATGTAGAAAATGCAAGTGCCTTTTCTTGTGTGTTACTCTTTTGATAGACCACGCAGTTAAAAAAACAAATATAGTATCAAAAAATAAAGTAGTTTTGCTAATACAACTCATTTATGAGTTGGATTATACAAGACATGTTATTAACATTATATATTGGTGGACACTAATGCAATAATCAAAGGGACTTATTTAAAATGTACATTCTGGAAATGAATTTGAAAAGGAAAATGAAAGTTAAAATGTAGAATTTTCATCAATAGAGACTTGTAAAACATGTCTGGAAAAGAATTGCAATCTTTCTGTGTCTTCAAGACAATGCCACAGAATCCTCTAAACTTCCTCATTAGTTTTTAAAACCAAACAACAGGAAATATTTAAGAAAAAGCAGACATATAATGGAGTTTCAAAGACAGTGGTTCTTGATAGTGGAAGCTATGAATTAATTTAAATATTGGAACTATAGGTGATATTTCTAGACAACTAGGAAATTAATATTTTCCAAAATGCCATGTAATCCAGTCATTTGCTCTTTCATTATATTTCATAAATATTTATGGAGACCATATCAGATACTAATATTTTTCTCAAAAGGTCTCAGTCTACTAGGGAAGAAGATTCAGTTTGACATTAAAATTATATTCTTTGAGTGCCTGTTAGAATCCAAGCATGGTATTTGGCGGTTTTGTTTTTTGTTTTATTTCCCATTTGAAATGTGAGATGAAATGAATGCCAAATGCCATGTGACAGATGGCAGAGATGAATGGTATAAGATGCTTGAGGATGGAAGAAAACAGATAGATTTTATCTTGGTTAATCATGGAAAACTCTGATAAGGAGGTAAAATTTATGTTGATTCTCTAAGTAGTAAAATAATTTTGTCATTGGGAGATGGACTTTAAAAATTATTTTCAGACATAGCAATACAATGTTTTGCTTTATTTGTGAATGGTAGGACATGTAATTTGAACCCAAAACAGAATTCACATTGTGTTAACAGAGAGAACTAGAGTTTATTAAAGAGATTTTAAAATTAGCGGTCTGTTCTCTTTAGAGTTGATATAAAATAAAAATTTAAGTTAAGCAATATGCAAACATAAAATCTCATGTCTCACTCAGATATTCTAACACACTGAATTGTTCTTCTAATTCAATGTACTCAAAATCAGATGCAAGAACCATACATTTCAAAGATTGTTGGAAAAATTATACAAATTTTGAAACACCAGAAGAGCAAAGTATTTTAAGGAATCTTTAAATTATTATTTTGCATTATTACTCTCAAAACACAATTTAAAATTTATAGTTTATGTTATTTTCCTTAAAATAAATGAGAGTAGTGGCTCATGTTGGCCTTGTAGCTTTTGGTTTGCTTTGTTTAATTTATTTTTTACTTTTGGTTTTTACTTTTGGAGCATTAAATAAGACATGAGGGTAAAGCCTGGTAATTCAAGCACTATAAAATATATATAAACTAGGATTGAGGAGTGAAAGTAACAGAGGAGGGTATGAGTGCATTAAATCTTGACTGTCAATCCCAAAGATAATTGGGATTATCCCAACTACATCAACCCAAATTGATAAATGTGTTAGGTGTTAAAATAATGACACCCAAACAATACCTCTAATCAATAGGCAGCATAGATTTTCGTACATATGCTAAGACTTTGCTAGACACATAAAATTCTTACCCCTATGTTTTCTGTATTTAAAAAAATTTCTAGTTAAAACTTACACATTCTATAATGGCACGTGTGGTTAAGAAACTGAACTTTCTTGTGGGTTTTATACTATGGGTATCATAGTATGAAGTTACTAAATAATATAATAACTTGAGTTTCTACTACTCTGAGGAAACTAATGCAGTCTCTGATTTTCTCAAACAGAAAAGGTCTTAGGTTCTGGAAATGACCTTTTGCATTAGATCCTTATAGAAATTCTATACTTACAGTCTTCAATAATGAAGTAAAATCAGTTGATAAAGTAACCTCATATTAATGCAAACTATATTGGAAATAAAATACATCAAGTAAGCTAAATGTATATGACAATAGATAATGACTTAAATAGCACAAACATTCAGAAGATTAACATCAGAAGTAGGAACAAAGGGCCAATTTATGCTTTGGAAAGGGTGTGTGTGTTTGTGTATGTATGTGATAAATGAATATAACTGTCTATATTCTATCTAGACACTATGTTCTTTCCTGAAATTGTTAGTGATAAGTGTGTCTTTGCATTTCATCATTTTCTACTGCAAACCATCCATGTACTGCCATGCATTTTTCTTTGTCCTCTATGTTCAGATTTTCCCTGGATCGCCATACAGACCTTGACAGGATCTTTAACATACATTCTGGAAATGGATCTCTTATACATCAAAGCCACTCGATCGTGAACTGTTCTCAATGGGCACAATCTTACTGTTATAGCTGCTGAAATCAGTGAGTCAATTTTTATGTATATAGCATTTTAATATATATTTTCAGGTATTATTTTGTGTTAAAATAGTTTATTCTCATTGCACACATGAATTGCAATATTAATACAAGTGTTTAAAAGTCTTCTCAACACCTGCCCTTTTTTTTCCATTAATTTCTATACCAAGGAATCCAGAGATCTACATTTAATATTAACTAATAGTGATGATATAAAATATGAATAATGATGTAAAATTGAGTAATAGAGATATTCTCATTTGGGGAAAAATTAAAAACACTGAGGGGTTAAAAAGTACTAAAATTTGTTGCATGGACACTATCAATTAGAGTCTTTGGAAAATGCTGGGTATATACTATATCATTCAATCTTAACAACAAACATGTGGTGGATGTTATTACTTCCCTTTTACAAATGAGAAAAAGAGGTCCATATTGGTAGTAACAATAGTTAACACTGAGCACTATGTGCCTGGTATCATATGAAGAATTTTAAATTCATTTCTCCCTGCTATTATTTTTATTAAACTCATTTAATAAAGAAAGAATTAAGGCTCTGGGAGTTTTAGTAACTTGCCCAAAGTTACAAAGCCAGAAGTAGTAAAATTATTCAATTTCTAGATCCAATAGTTAATTCTGTACTTAATTTGCAAAATTTCATTCAAGTAGAAACTGGCAGAGCCAGGATTCAAAACAACATCTGTGTCTAATTGCAAAAGTTCCTGCCCACATATAGGACTGGCTACATAATGTGTGGGGTCAAGTGCAAAATGAAAATGTGGGAACCCTTGTTAAAAAATTATTAAGAATCATAAAATGGTAACAGCAGAGCATTAGAACAAGTTCAGGGCCTTTCCACGCCGAAGGCGGTGAGCAACTGCACAGGTCACATGCCATGAAGCCAGCTCTGTCCACACAAGTCAACTTGTTTGTGGTCTGGTCCTGTACTATGATGTACATGGAGCAGGGCAACTCTTGAACTGTTAGGAAAAAGAGGCGTTAATTTGGTACCGAATCAGAGTGAAAACTAAGCCCAGAAATTCCAGATCTGAAATACAAAGCTGAATAAAATATCAAGGTCAAGTTATTTGAACTAATTATTCCAAGCTTTAGAAAGCAGAACATTGGGGCGGAATCACCAAGTATTTCAGGAGGATGGAAATGTGCTAGGCATGTCATCAGCAATGAATTCAAATCTTCTAGATGGAGTACTGGATTGAGCTTTCCTAAATCTGGCTCTGAAGCACAAATGAACCGCAGCATACAATCAATCCAGTTTCTCTGTAGTGAGATAATAGATGGCTGTACCCTTTAAGGCTAAGTGAAAATTTTTGCATTTTTCTTGAAAAGAAAGCTTTTGTTTCTATGGCTATCTCCATATCATCACAATTAGACATACTCCATGGACACATCTGGGGTGACATGATCCTATTTGACCAATCCATAATCCTGATTGTTTGTGCTCCCTGCTGGATCTGAGATCCTTATTCAAGCCAAATGGGAAGGGAATTGCATTTTCCCATTTCAGATACTTTGAGAAATTTAACTTCTAAGCTAGTTGAAGTAATTAGGACTCTGTAAAAGTTAGGCCAATTACTTTCTTCTTTTTAAGAGCTAAACCTATTTTTTGCACTTAAATGAATCAGTCCATAGATTAAGTGCCGGAATGCCTACCCTGCCAAACCACAAGCAGTCAGGGTCCCATTAGGCTGTTCCGGGTATTAAACAGAAAGAGGATGAAAGGGAAACAGGATGTAGGCAATTATTTTCACTAGACTTTAAACATTGGTTTTATCCTAAGTGTGTCACACATATACCACATCTGAGCAGGAGAGAACGATGTACACATGTACTTTTTGCCAATGTGTGTTCAGCCCTGCCTCTAACAGTTTAATTCTACATTCTACAGCTAGATATCACATCACATGGCAAGTAGCAATCCAGGTAATTATTTCATGCACTATACCATGGATAACTTCTCTTTTAGTTCTTTAAAAGAAATATTTAAAAATATCATGCAGAGGACAAAAATCTAAAATTAAGGTTATAATCAATGACCTGATAAATTTGGGATTGTAGAACATATTTGTTTTAGAAACCAAACAGCTTCTGTAAAAATTTACTGAAAATTTAACTATTATCATTTCAATGAATTCAGGGGACCATAGAGCAAAGTTTATAGATTAAAGGAATTCATTTTCTAGCTGTAGTTCCTTATTGGTGAAAATTCTTGCCCTAAGCAGGTAACAGAACTGCATTTTTCTAAATCCAGAGATTTCTAGATGGAAAAGCCTGTGGATGCAATAGGCATGCTTTGACCTCAGGGCATACATTTTAAAATCTCTTTTGCTGATGCATTCTTGCTACAGCGGAATTTCTCTGATGGCTGTGAGGAAGACTCAGGTGGTAAAGATATGCCAGCCACTCTTCAGTATTATGCTTCCTTGGAATGCTTTATAATGTTATTTATACATAAGCTGCAACATCTGCCAACAAAAAGATTAGTGTAAGCAATGGTTTTTGAATATGACTCCAGGCCTGGTGCTTTACAAAGGGCATTTATCCCTGTGGATTTAGCTCTTGAACTGAAGAGCCCTGAGATATTTGTGAAGAGGCTAGAGCATCTCCATATCATGCTAGGGAAAAGGACTGACAGAGCAAATTTTTAGATATGATGTTTTTCTGTCAAAGGCTTCAGTTCACATTGGAAAGTGAATTGCTACTGACAAAAGAGATACTATTATGTTCAGAGTTTATATTGAAAGAAAATATTTTGCTTATGCCCAATAACTATGTAAGTAGGTTAAAGAACACATTCTAGAAAATATGGAAGAGGCAGTTTGCTAAACGTCCTTTCCAATCTTCTCCATAGCAACAAGTAACTTCAGGAGGTTGAAACTTCATTTGTAAATGAGCACTTTGCCTTTGGGTCATATCAAAGGGTCTAAGAATGGGGAAGGTAGGAAAATATGAGTAAAGTAATTTCTACTTTTTTCTCTTTCTCCACTTCTTCTGAAATGCACCCCTTTTTATTCAGACCTTAACATGAACTGTATAGTTAAGCTAGTTAACTGGCTTTTAACTTGTGTGGATTTGTGGGGAGAAAGCATAACTTCTTAAGCAATGTTAGGTAGACAAAAAGATAAGGTAGTGATAATGAAGATGATAAACATCAAACACATATTGAGTGCTTACTGTCAAACTCATACTGTGATAAAATCTTTTCAGCATCAACTCATCTAATTTTCCAAATAACTCTAGGGGATTGGTGGTTCTATTTTATGCATATGACTATTGAGTAAACTGAGGCGTTAGAGATATGGAGTACATTGGCCAGTCACATAAGGAATGAGCAGTGGATTAGGCCTTTCAGAGCAGTTCCTGAACTCTTATGACACACTAACAAGTGAACAATATGAAGCAATACATTAGCAAATAAACATGAAATTAGAATTTCTGAAAATAGAATACCCAAGGGTTAGAAGACCCCGAGTAGAAATTAAGAAGGGTGTTGAAGAACAGATTTTTTCAGTTTTCCCTTGGAAAGGGGAAGGGAAGGTAAACACACTTCAAATGGATTTAGAATTCTGTCTGCCTTCCTTTAAACTACTTCAGTCTTGTAAATGTTCTGCTGAGTAATCTGTTCTCTACGTTATATTTTAAAAGTGCTGATTTCATTATTTTAGTAACATTGCAATTACATAGAAAAAAGAGGAAAATAAAATATTTTGAGTAGTTATGAACTCCCTAATTGTACATGACAAGCATTATTCCCTTATGTCTTATTTTCCCGGGAGCTATGACAAGTACCACCCAATGATTGGCTTAAACAGCATGAATTCATTATTGAAGGCTGGAAGATTTGCTTCCTCCAGGGGTAGGAAGCTTCCGGCTGGCCAGCAATCCTTGGGGTTCAATGGCTGTCCTGTCACATGGAGGTGTCCTCTCCTTACTCTTCAGAGTTCCCACTGACTTCCCACTTCTGCTCCTCAAGGTGGCTTTCTCTTTACATAAACTCTCTGTAATAGGATTAAGGCCCAAACTCATTCAGTTGGGCCTAACCTTCATTACAACAACTGCTTCAAAAGGTCCTATTTATAATGAGTTTACGACCACAGGAAGTTGTATGAGGATTAAGAATATGTTTTTTCTGGGGTAATTCAGCCTTTCTCACACTTAAAAAAACAACAAAAAAATTTGATAAATAAAGCAAGTTAGATAAATTTCACAAGAGTAAATGTTATTATTCATTGCCCATGTTGGTAGAGATCATTTATTAGATTGCTACTGTCCCTTGGCTCATCTGCTCTTTTATTTGTTTGTTTAGGTAATTATCTCCTTTCTCCTTTTTTATTGCTGTTCAGCTTGACTTTGCCAAAGTCTACACAGACATTGGATTATTTCCAAAGATTGAAATATTGATATCATGGAGACTGGTGAATATAAACTGAGTTTAACAAAACACTCTCAGATAGTCTTCCTTTCTGAGATAATATTCTCCAGAAGCCCTGGAAAAATCAATAATGGAGATAATGTAAATATGATTAATTAAAGGTTGTTAGGTTGTTACCCAAAGCTAACCCAACTAAAGAGGCATTTTTATTTTTAAATCCCATTTACAAATCAAAATGATTCTTTAAGTTTATCTTCTTATGTGAAAACTTTGAGTTTCTTGATGTTAGCATTGGTAACAAAATATTATGATTAATGTACCATTTGTTACTACTGAGCAAATTTGGGAACAATAAATTGTTATGCAAAATCACATCTGGATTGTTGAAATAGTTCTAGTAGTAATTATATTAAAAAAAAATCTGAACCCTTATATTTCATTGAACATTTCCATCCAATTAGTAAAATCAGCAGCCATATACTAAAATTTCCTAAAGGATATATTTGAGAATAGCTGTTAGAATAAATTTTAGAAATAAAAGTAGTCAAATGCTGTTTGTAATATAGCAGCTACCACTTAGGAACTAGTGACTTTGAACAAGTTATGAATTTACTTAAAACGACTTCTTTGTCCAAAAAAATAGGTAACCAGGTATTACTATAAAGATTAAATAAGATGAGAATGTATGATAAGGATTTAATAAAATTGCTTCTTGTTTTATAAGGATACAAATATAATATGAACTCAATTACAGTGGGTTGTGCTTTTACAAAGATTTTCCAAAATAATAATAGTACTCTTGAGCCCAACGATAATTGAATCCATGACTACTTAATTAGGCTCTGTAGTAGTTTCCTTTATTGCGTTTGCTCATTATGTGAGTAGAATGAACATAATGCTTATTTGTGCATGAGGACTTAATATCCACAAGATGCCTACACAGATTAAATCTGGCACACAATTGTTTCCTCCTGAACAAAATGTTCCTTTTCTTTTTGTAGACAACCCCAAAGAGACCGCTCGTGTGGCTGTTTTTGTGAGAATTTTGGATGTCAATGACAATGCCCCACAGTTTGCCGTGTTTTATGATACTTTTGTATGTGAAAATGCCAGACCAGGACAGGTGAGTACCTGAAAGATTGAAAGCATAGGAAGATTTTAATTGCTTCTTGATTATTTTCTTTTCCGGTCTTGAAAAGAAAGAATAAAGAAAAATTGAAACTCTTATAGGTTGTCCCAGTAACATAATAAAAATACTATAACTGATGTTGTTTTTAGATTTGAAAATATTTTAAATCACAATATACAGGTTCCATATTTCCTTTGTAAAATTCTAATGCCATAAGGTTTTATCCTTGCCCTGAAGGTTAAGGTGTGAGAAAATGTAGCTTTGTAAATGTTCAAAAACAGAAATATACCAGCAAAACCTGCTGTGCCATTCGATGAATATCTGCTAGAGATGGGAAAAGAAATTTGGGCAAAACAGAGAGACAAATACATGGAATCAGTGAAACATTTAATCAGTAGTACAATTTATGCAAATATGATCTGGGAGGAGAGCAAGAGAATTTATTACTGAGACATATACATTGGATTTGATCATTGCAGCAAAATACAAAGTATCTAATGACTTAGTTTTAGTCCTTAAAACACTTTTCTTATATCAGCTTTGAGTCCTGAAGTCTTTTCTTCAACGGCCTCATTTTGTTGTTTCAAAAACTTGAGAGTATATGGCTGAAAGAATTGCTCTTAATTGATTTGAGTGCTATTGAAGCTGCATGTCATAAATAATAATTGGGAATCAAATGTTTTTTATTAAATAAAAAAAATCTGTCATGAAACTGTATTGTGTTTTGATATCTCTTGATGCTCTTTGTAAACATCAATGACATTTTTATGCAAATTACATTATAGAATAACTCAAATTCTTCCTTTCAAAAATTCTAACTGGAATTCACTGGCATGTCTATTGTTTGAAATGGTAAAATTGCTTCAATTGGATTCATTTTTTGTCTGACAATTCTATGGAAATGTTTAATTTGGCTTATTTAAATGATTTAGCTGCTTCCAACTTACTTTTAATAAAATAGTGCATGCCCCAAAAAATACCATTACACATAGCACTCTGCTTGGCAGGCTCAGCATGATATAAGTGGAAGCCTTTTCTCTAACAGATAAATTACCCACTTTGCTTCTGCCGCATACATTGCTTTGTCTATGGTTATTTTATTTGATTTTCAAGAGATATTTTTCCAAGCATTTTAATCAATACAAATACTGATTTACAAATGTATTCAAAATATTCAATATAAGGGCTCATGTTTGTTTATTTTCCTTAGCCTTTTTTCTTTTTTCTCCATACTTATAGGAATTTTTAAAAATGTCAATCAAAGATGATTTTAATAAAAATGCAGTATCCTGTTTTGACAAGTTGCTAGGAAGAACATGATCAATAAGTTTTGTCTGACTGGCTCCATGTGTGGTAGCCTCCCACACTAGTTATTTTTAATAAGATTGGTTTGACAGGTGTCATTTTGGTCTTATAAGCTGAAAGATGCCTTTGCTTAAACTAAACTGTGATATCATCAGTGATGGAATCCAGGTTATGACATCCTGGTGAGGAACATCAAAGTGATTGTTTGATTATGTTCTTCTTCACTGAGCTTTGTTGAAATTCATTAGTTAACTCTCATTCCTCATAGGATGTTAGAAGAACTTCTGGGCATGCTTTAGTCCATTTATAGAGTATTTCCTTCCACCCAATATAATTCTGTGCTAAGCATTCTTTAAGAGTAACACTTAGAACAACAACATGGAAAATAGCTCTATTCCTTTGGTGTGTGGAACAGATAAGAATACAGAAATAAAACCAATTGCCCACCCCTTCCCCCTTTCCATTCCCTGATCTTACCTATTCCCTGAACTAAGGGTGGAAGATCTTCCCACCTGAGAAGGATGTGACTCTTGTACCTGATCTAGGCTAACTGACTTCCCATCTTTCCCTTCACAGAAAAGTCGGGGGACCTTGAGGAAAGGGCAAAAAGAGGACTGGCTGTTTTTCTTTTCTTCCATTTTCCCACTCTAAGACCACAGTCCTTCAGTCAATAAAATATATTTTAATAATTTTTTATCTTTATGGGAAGAAATTAGTATCTCAATCTCTTATATCAATATCCAAACAATGTGAGAATAATGCTGTAAAAAATAGAGTTCTTTTAATTAAGTATAAATTTGACCATTTATGCAGGCCTAAATATACATACTTAACAACCTCTGAAGCCTTTTGGTAAAATTAAAATGTCCAATAAGCTATGTAATAAATATGTAGTAATAAGTAAATGATAATACAATAAATAATTAATATGCTATAAATTTATTATGCATATTAGTTTAAGAATACAAAGGAATATATAAGCAAAAAGTAAATATTTACCTGGCATTACATATATGTCTATGTGTAAATATAAATTTCATATCATATTGATTAGTCATATAATGTGTCTAAAGCAGATCATATATAAAGTGTTCAATGTTCTGCTTAGTTACCACATAGCTTCTTTTTTTGTTTCCATTTTTTTTTTCTATCATGAACCCCAACATACACACACAATAGTGACAACCCTCAAAGCACAACTCCACAAGCAGTCAGATAGCAAATCTCAAACAATGTCATGGACTATAGCTCCACAACTTCAGCTATTTCCACCATTGTAAAACATATCATACATACAAAAAGGTGCCAACGTTCGATGCACAGTTCGACAAGCAGTCACATACACAATTTCAAAAATTGCCATAGGCTACATTTCCACAGCCCCAGCTCTTTCCCCACTATGCAACACAAGGTATGCACAGAAAGGTAAAGACCTTCAAAGCACAATTCAATGAGTAGCTATAGAGCAAACTCCAAAGGATGCCATAGGTTACAGTTCCACCATGCCATCCACCTCCCTCCAGCCACTCCAACAACTCAGCATCCAAAAATATATACAACTCTATATAAAGTTTCATTATTCATAGACCTTTGTTAAATCTTATCTTGTTTGTTGCTACCCCTCCCTCTCACTTAATCTCTTTCTCCATCTTCAGGGGTGTCTAGGCAGTGAGCACCCTAACTTGTTCATATTGAAAGGGGGAAGGGGGCTGCATCTGATTGTTCTTAAAGAGGCTATTGCCTCAAGGTTTTAGGACTTGTCTGGCATAGGAACACACTGGTGGATTTAAGTTTCTGAGAGATTAAACTTAGCAAGTGAATCTTTTATAGACTCTCAGGTAGGGACCTAGGTATTTGGGCACTAATTTTGGTAAGGGCATAGCATACTGTGGTTATTTGGGATGTCTAGCTGGAGCTTGCATAAGTGAAACCTCCAGGAAAGGCTCTCGACTCTATGTGGGATCTCTCAGCCACTGTGACCTCAGCTTTTTACCTTTCTTTTTCCCCTTTTTGGTCAAGTAGTTATTTTCAATCCCTTGCCACCAGGGCCAGGCTCATTCCTGGGAGCCATGTCCCATGTCACCAGGGAGATTCATTACCCTGGAAGTCATGTCCCTCATTGCTGGGAGGTTAATGAATTTATTTGCCAAGTTGGGCTTAGAGAGAAAAAGTCCACATCTGAGAAACAAAAGAGGTGCCCTGGAGATGCCTCTTAGGCATAATCATAGGAGCGTTCAGCCTCCCATTTAAAACCCGAAATTTCACAAGAGCAAGCCTCAAATTGAGGACTTGATTTATTAAGTGGTGGGTTCCTAATTTTTCTAAAAATATATTCTATCCCAAGATAAATGGTCAGTCTCTTACATTATCTTCACTTAGTTGTACAATCATCATCGCTCTCAACTTTAAACAATTATTATAACATAATACATCCCAGAGCTCTTATCAGTGGCTAATTATTCATCCCTAGTATTAATGTAATGTTGGTAAGATATTTCTATTAAATATAGTCTTTAAAATGTAATGGGTAGTTTTTCCATACCACTCTGTTGTTAACCCTCTGCACTAGTGACATACCTTATAAGTACATCATGCTAACACTTATTTAGGTTTGTGGTGCTACTCTGTGGGTTACATGACTTTAAACAACCATTTATGAACATGTTCACCTTCAACACATTGCTGATATTTATAATCCCATTAATGAACCATAGTCACACCTGACCATTCCCATACCATTAAGTTCAACCTCATTATTGTATCTGTACATGTTAGAGTATCATTCACCCTTCACTAGCTTCTGACCATCTCTAGGACCTCTATGTTCTAAATTATAACACACATTTTATATTTTTCCCAGAGTTCACATTAGTGGTAACATACAATATCTCTCCTTTTGTGTCTAACTTATTTCACTCAGCATTATGTCTTCAAGTTTCATCCATGTTGTCATATGTTTCATGACCTCATTCCTTCTTACTTCTGCATAGTATTCCATCATGTCTACATACCACATTTTGTTTATGTACTCATCTGTTGAAGGACATTTGGATTGTTTCTATCTCTTGTCAATTGTGAACAATGCTGCTATGAACATCAGTGTGTAGGTATCTGTTTGTGTCACTGCTTTTGGATCTTCTGGGTATATATTGAGAAGTGAAATTACCGGATCGTAGGGTAACTCAATATCTAGTTTTCTGAGGAACTGCCAAACTGTCTTCCAGAGTGGCTGTACCATTATGTAGTCCCACAAGCAATGAATAGAGTTCCAGTTTCTCCACATCCTCTCCAGGATTTGTAGTTTCCTGTTTCTTTAAAGTCAGCCATTCTTATAGGTGTGAGATGATATCTCATTGTGGTCTTGATTTGCATCTCTCTAATAGTTAGTGAAGATGAACATTCTTTTCTTGTGCTTTTTAGCCATTTGTATTCCTTCTTTGGAGAAATGTTTTTTCACATCTTTTGCCCATTTTATAATTGGGGTGCTTGTACTATTGTCATTGGGTAGTAGAATTTCTTTATATATGCAAGATATCAGTCTCTTATCAGATACATGGTTTCCAAATATTTTCTCCCATTGCTTTGGTTGTCTTTTCACCTTTTCGACAAATTCCTTTAAGGTACAGAAGCTTTTAATTTTGAGAAGTTCCCATTTATCTATTTTTCTTTTGTTGCTTGTGCTTTGGATGTTAGGTCTAAGAAGCAACCTCCTAATACTAGGTTTTGGAGATATTTCCCTATATTATCTTCTAGGAGTTTTATGGTACTGTCTCTTATATTGAGATCTCTGATCCACTTTGAGTTAATTTTTGTATAGGGTGTGAGGTAAGGGTCCTCTTTCATTCTTTTGGATATGGATATCCAGTTCTCCCAGCCACATTTGTTGAAGAGACTGCAGTGTCCCAGTTCAGTGAATTTGGGGGCCTTATCAAAATCTGTTAACCATCGATCTGGGGGTCTATTTCCGAATTCTCAATTCAATTTCATTGATCAATGTATCTATCTTTGTGCCAATACCATGCTGTTTTAACTACTGTGACTTTATATAGGCTTCAAAGTCAGGAATTATAAGTCCTCTCACTTCATTTTTCTTTCTTTAGAATTTTTTTAGCAATCTGAAGCCCTATTTCCTTCAAAATAAATTTGAAACTAGCTTTTCCATGTCTGCAAAGTAGGTTGTTGGAATTTTGATTGGAATTGAATTAAATCTGTAGATCATTTTGGGTTGGATTGCCATGTTAAGGACATTTAGCCTTGCTATCCATGAACACAGAATATCTTCACATCTCTTTAGGTCCTCTTTTATTTCTTTTAGTAAAGTTATGTAATTTTTTTGCTTAGAGGTCTTTTACGTTCTTGGTTAAGTTTATGCCTAGGTACTTGATTTTTTTAGTTGCTATTGAGAATGGAATCTTTTTCTTCAATGTCTCTTCAGTTAGGTCATTTCTAGTGTATAGGAACATTACTGACTATGTGCATCAATCTTGTATCCCACCACTTTGCTGAATTTTTTATTAGCTCAAGTAGCTGTGTTTTTTTTATTTCTCAGGGTTTTTCAAATGTAAGATCACATCATCTGCAAATGATGATAGTTTTACTTCTTTCTTTCCCATTTGGATGCCTTTCATTTCTTTATTTTGCTGGATTGCTCTGGCTAGAATTTCCAGTACAATGTTGAATAATAGTGGTGACAACAAGCATCCTTTCTTGTTCCTTATCTTAGAGGAAAGGCTTTCAGTCTCTCACCACTGAGTATCATGCTGACTGTGGGTTTTCCATATATGCCCTTTATGATATTGAGGAAGTTTCCTTCAATTCCTACCTTTGGATTTGTTTTTATCAAAAATGGATGCTGAATTTTGTCAAATGCTTTTTCAGCAGCTATTGAGATGATCATTTGATTCTTCCCTTTTGATTTGTTAATGTGTTGTATTATGTTGATTGATTTTCTTATGTTGAACCACCCTTGCATGCCTGGGATGAACCATACTTGGTCATGGTGTATGATTTTTTTAAGTGTCTTTGGATTCAATTTGTAAGTATTTTGTTGAGAATTTTTGCATTTGTATTCATTAGGGATATTGGCCTGTAGTTTTCCTTTCTTGTAGCATCTTTATCTGGTTATAGTATTAGAGTGATGTTGGCTTCATAAAATGAGTTAGGTAGTGTTACATTTTCTTCAATTTTTTGAAAGAGTTTGAGTAGGAATCATGTCAGTTCTTTATGGAAAGTTTGGTAGAATTCTCCTGTGAAGCCATCTGGCCCTGGGCTTTTATTTGTAGGAAGCTTTTTGATGACTGATTGGATCTCTTTACATGTGATGGGTTTGTTGAGGTCTTCTATTTCTTTTCTGGTCAGTCTAGGTTGTTCATAGGTTTCCAGGAAATTATCCATTTCCTCTAAATTGTCTAGTTTGTTGGTGTACAGTTGTTCATAGTATCCTCTTATGATATTTTAAATTTCTTTGGGATCTGCAGTAAATGTCCCGTGTTCTGGTTTGTTAATACTGCCTTTTTGCAAAACACCAGAAATGGAATGACTTTTATAAAAGGGTTTTTTTTGGTTACAAAGTTACAGCCTTAAGGCCATAAAGTGTCCAAGGTAAGGCATCAACAATCATGTACTTTCACTGGAGAAAGGCCAATAGTATCCAGAAAACCTCTGTTAGCTGAGAAGGCACGTGGTTGGTGTCTGCTTCAGAATTTTGGTTTCAAAATGGCTTTCTCTGAGGATGTTCCTCTCTAGGCTGTAGCTCTTCTCCAAAATGTCACTCTCAGTTGCTCTCAGGTCCCTCTATTTGTGAGCTGTCTTTATAGGACTCCAGTGAAGAAATCAAGACCCACCCTGAATGGGTGGGGTAACACCTCCATGGAAGTTATCCAATCAGAGGTCTCACCCACAGATGATTAAGTCACAGCTCCATGAAACAATCAGTCATGGGTTCCAACCTAGTCAACACTAATACATCTGCCCCCAAAAGACTGCATCAAAGAACATGGCATTTTGGGGGATGTAACACACCCAAACCAGTACATCCCACCTCTCCTTTATTATTTAGTTTATTTGGGCCTTCTCTCTTTTTGACTTTGTCAGTCTAGCTAAGGGTTTGTCAATCTTCTTGATCTTCTCAAAGTACCAACTTTTGGTTTTATTTATTCTCCCTATTGTTTTATTTTGTTGTTGTTGCATTTATTTCTGCTTTAATGCTTGTTATTTCTTTTCTTCTACTTGCTTTAGGATTAGTTTGCTGACCATTTTCTAGCTTTTAGCTCTCTTCCTTTTTAATGTATGCATTTAGAGCTATAAATTTCCCCTTCAGTACCACCTTTGCTGCATCCCATAAATTTTGATATGTTGTGTTCTAGTTTTCATTCTAGATATTTAGCAATTTCTCTTTCAATGTCTTCTTTGACCCACTATTAAGAAGTGTGTTGTTTAACATCCAGATATCTGTGAATGTTCTATGTCTTTGACGGTTATTGACTTCTACTTATACATGTATATTTCTATATGTAAATATAAATATCACATCATAATTATATGTCCAAAGCAGATCATATATAAAGTATTTAATATTCTGTTTAGTTATCACATAGCTTCTTATATTACCTCTTACTTTTGAGTAAATTGAAGAGTTGATTCCCATAAAATGTCCATTCTTCCATACTATGCATATGTTGAATGTAAAAATGTGTAACAACTTTATTGACAGTGCAAATGAATTGAGCTGTTACTGCTAAGTAGGTAATAGTGTTTAAGACTTTTCTTTAAGAAGTAATGTATAAAATATCTACATTCTTTCAAAATTTTTACTTTACTTTCAGAAAAGGAAAGCCATAATCAAAATAATATACTAAAGTTTTCCTATATTAGACAACCTTTCCCAGATCAGTGATTGTGTATGAAATAACCCACTCACTTCAAATGCTATATCTCAATTGATAAAACCTCAGATAACATTATATTACTAATTTTGAAAGAAAGGGTAATATTCAGATATGCTCTTGCAATAGCAAGAGATAGACAGATACAGTCTGTTAATAATAAAATTGACGGATGAACTCAAATATAGACATATGCGTAAGAAACAAAATCAGCTGCCTTTAAAAAATTAAATAAAATGAGGATGTTAAAAATTTTAATATTATGAAGCATATCATACACATGGAAGTTTGATGAACATGCATTTTTTTTCTCTTTTCTGCAGCTAATACAGACTGTAAGTGCAGTAGACAAGGATGACCCTTTAGGTGGACAGAAATTTTTCTTCAGTTTAGCTGCTGTCAATCCAAATTTCACAGTACAGGACAATGAAGGTAAATTTTAGAGCATGTTCATTATTATTCTAAGGTGACAATAACAGGAAATTTCCCCATTACCATGTACATAACTGATACTAAATTTTTATTTCATCAAATATTTAATGAAATATTATGGTAATGCCTCATGTATCCTGCTTTGAAATGTTTACAAAATATTACTCTCTTGAGTTTTAAAATAAAACTATGTGAAAAGAAGACTATGGGTGCTAAAAGTTACATTTTATTTCAAAAGATTAAAAAGACTGGAAATAATCAGTTGCAATATCAAAATAGAGTGGGGCACTTGGGGTAGAGAAAATAGACTCTTGTGAAAACAGTTGTGATTTAGCAGCAGCACATTCCTCAAAGCCAAGTAGTCCTAGAGAGAGAGTGAAAAGAAAGAGAAAAAGTCATATTAGATATTAGTCAGTGAGGAGACTCATTGCAAAAGCATTATTGCGAAGGCATAATACGTATTGCCTTAATACTTTCATAATGTTTCTGAGATTAAAAAAATACTGAAATTTATATTTCTTATATTCTCATAAAAGGAAAAAGCACATTTTAGGGGAGATAAAATGAAATTATTTACTATTTTTAAAAAAAAAGTGTAATAGCCCTATTCCTTTTAAGGATGTATTGTAGTTATCCTAATGTAAAGAAGGTATTCATGAAATCTTTCCTCTACTTTGTAAAATCCTTATGCTATAGTAATTATATAAGCTATTTTTCATTAAACAAGCATACTTGTTTTAGAACAATGACTGTGGATATGTTCTTTTTTTTAATTGATCTATTAACCACCTTGGTATATTCATAATTCTTTGTTAACAGTGTATACATGCTGGCAGAGCCCAGCTGCTACATCACCACTAGGTGGCTTTTGGAAAATATTAGAAATATAATTAGGTTAGAATATTAGAAAAATATTCTAACCTAATTAATGACTTTACATTGAGCTAATATTTGAGTTATTTTCTCTAATAAAAATGCTGTACAAACCAATTAAGGGGAGTGCATCCATTGGTAACATATTTTCTTTACTATATCTTAAATTTCTGAAATATCTATGTTTTCTGTTTACTGTTACTCTGGACTGTTATTGAGATTGGGAAAATTAACATAGAGTTGGCAGATAAAATAGGATTCCTAGTTGCATTCGAAGTTCAGATATTTCCATCTTGTATTTTATTTGCTGTATCTGGCAAACTTAACCACAGAACTTACTCTGGGGCCATCCTTAGTACTGAGTTGATATATGTATTTTGCTAGCTGTATTTTAATTTCTTTTTTTGTTCATGTTAAACTCAGCCCTGGGTTCCCACAAGCTACCTCTCAGTTAAAAAGAAAAAAAAAAATGATTAGGGCTTTGAAATAGTATGTCTTAGCATATTTCATAGTTACTGGGGAAGTAACTCAAGGCCAACACTAATTAATCACCAATGAATTTTGTATCATTTTCCTATATTAGGAAGAGTTCCTGATTCTATATAAATTACCCAAAACAAGGGTTGAAGCTCAAATGAATATAAATCCAACATACCATTAAAATCTGAATATTTGATCTAAAATAGAATGTTTGATCTATTCCTGTATAAATTCACTTTTTTCTGTTATTGGATGGAATTTTAAAGGTGTTCCAATGATGCACACATTACTTTAATGTTGTTCTTCTTGAAATAACCTGCTGTGTTTTTCTGCAGATCCATCCTTAAAGTCTTTAATTTTATAACATTATTTTTAAAAGTAATTTCCTGCTTATGTGATAGCATCCTTTAAACTTCTCATTCTTAATATTCCTTCGCCTTTCTGTAATTCATAGGTCAAAAACATTATTATATGATGACTTTCTGAATGCTTAATTAAAAACTTGGATCAGAAGTGATTAGGGTAAAACTTCATTTGGTTCTGTGATATATCAATGCTGTTATAGGCAAGAATTAAGATTAAAAGTTGAAAAAGTAATTATGCAAGATTCTAAAAATACCCACTTGTCTGTAAATAATAATATCCATGTAGGCTTGAGAATGCAAGATTTGTATCAATACCTCTTGGAAGACAGGTCAAAATTTCAAAATTATCAGGACTACATTTTATATCTTAAATTGCTATGTACATTTGCTGTTTTGCCAATGTACTTTTCTACCTTTTAAGGTTTTGAAATTTAGCAACTGATTTATGTTGCTGACTGATGTTGCAGAATTTAACCTCTTGCTATTGATTTAAGAAATGAGTGTTTTATTTTCAACCAATATACCTGCAAGAAATTCTTACCTCCATTTTTGGGTCATTTGTTTTTTGTTGTTGGTAGTGGTGGTTTACTTTTGTTTGATTAACAATGCTATGGGACATTGTACATGTAAGTGCATTGTACAAACAGACAGTATAGGAAACTATCATAAAAATCTACATTAATTTTAGTTTTCCAATATGGGTTAAATTGGGCTAGAATAAATCTTTTCTTTAGCCCTGCCAACTACATTTCAGGTATTGACTGAGATAGTAGGATGCTAGTGTTTATTAAATCCCTACTTTTCCTTTGGACTCTTAGGCACTCTGTAGTTGCCATCACAGGTCCTCCTCCAACACTTTGAGTTTTGTACTATTGTATTAATTTTAATGGGTGGAAACTACAGTTCAGAGATAGTAACTTGCTCACTGTTGCTCAAGTATTGTGATTCTTAAAGAGTTTTGTCTGCTTTATGGATTTTGAAAATGGAAAAATGTTTAAAATTTGCCCAATCATATTTTCCCTCAGGGATATTGAATTTATGTGTGTGTGTGTGTGTGTGTGTGTGTGTGTGTGTAGGCACACAGGCTTGTAAGCAAAAACATATAACATGATGGTTTTTTCTTGGTATGCAAAATACTTATGTTTTCTGAAAACTATGAAAAACTGAATTTGATCATATATGTAGTTTGGATCAATGATTCACTTATCAAAGTTTATCATCTTGAAAATATTGGGGAATTATTTGAAAACCTAATAAATAAGCAAACTATAGTCAGAATCCCCAATCTATCAACTTTATATTCTCTTTATTTTAACTGCCTTGTATATACTCTATAGGAATATGTGTATCAATAGTATATACATGTATTTTTATTTCAAATTTCTAACCACGGATACGAGGATGACACAAGTGTATTGTCTACATTATTTGTAAAATTAAAATTTTGTTTTAGATAATACTGCCAGGATTTTAACAAGAAAAAATGGATTCAACAGGCACGAAATAAGTACCTATCTCCTGCCCGTGGTGATCTCAGATAACGATTATCCCATTCAGAGCAGCACGGGCACGCTCACCATCCGGGTGTGCGCCTGCGATGGCCAAGGAAACATGCAGTCTTGCAGCGCCGAAGCCCTGCTCCTCCCCGCCGGCCTCAGCACCGGGGCCTTGATCGCCATTCTCCTCTGCATCATTATTCTGCTGGGTAAGTCATGGAACCAGAAGAAAAATCCATTCTGCACCTATCTAACACTGCTATTAAAATGTCTCCCCCCAAATTAACCCCAGATTTGGAGATAGAAATAAACTGTGGAATATTGGTATACTTTTATCTATAAACTTTATTTTAATTTTAATAAATAAAATTTATTTTAATATTTTATCCTGGTAATAGAGTGTTTGTCAATAAAAATTAGTAAAGAAAGAAACATATATATATATTTTATATAAGATATATAGAGAATTTTTAGGTGTTAGTATTACTAGTGGGATTTCATATCCCCTGGGGGGGCCTGGAATTCATTCAGGTGTGAATCAATATATGAAAAACAAGTATCTATCTTTCACTACAGTATAGTAAATAAACAAATGAGAAAGCGTGAAGGGGGAATGCAGAATGGAGTTTGCGAAGTTTAGAGACAGAGAATTGCAATTCTTGCTAGCCCTCCCCAATAGTTCTCTTGGAATTAAGATTTTCTACATTATGGACACTATAATAAAGAAGGAAGAAGTTTCAAAGTCAGTACCCTGATTTTAATGATAGCTGGTCCATTATTTCTCTATGAAGAAATGTAGCCACAGATTCTGTGGCATTGTCTCTTTTGGATCATCTGCCGATTTCCTTTTCGGTAGTATAGGAGCTGGAGAAGTTGGGTGAGTTGAGTCAGGTCTGAAACTCCAAGTCTTAAAGTTGGTCTTCAGTACCAGAGCTCAATAAGAATAACCAAAAATAAAACAAAAATGAAAAGACAAGGTTAATTTCATGATCTTTGTTAGAACAGCATTTCAAAGACTTGCCTTGAAGATAATAAAAAATATATTTACAGCCTCCCCCTCCCCAGCCCCGAGGATCTGGGGGAAGGTGCGGATGTGTTGGACATCCTCACCTGGACTGGTGTTGATGTTGTCACAAACATTGGGACTGGCGGTTTGATGAGCTGAGCCCTCGATCATGGGACATGCCCTTATGAAGCTCGTTACTGCAAAGGAGAGGCTAAACTTGCATATAATTGTGCCTAAGAGTCTCCCCCGAGTACCTTTTTTGTTGCTCAGGTGTGGCCCTCTCTCTCTCTAACTGAGCCACCTCGACAGGTGAACTCGCTGCCCTCCCCACTACATGGGACCCGACTCCCAGGGGTGTAAGTCTCCCTGGCAATGCAGAATATGACTCCCGCGGATGAATCTGGACCCGGCATTGTGGGACTGAGAGTATCTTCTTGACCAAAAGGGGGATGCAAAATGAGACGAAATAGCTTCAGTGGCTGAGAGATTTCAAATGGAGTCGAGAGGTCACTCTGGTGGACATTCTTATGCACTATATAGATAACACCTCTTAGGTTTTAATGTATTGGAATAGCTAGAAGTAAATACCTGAAACTACCAAACTCCAACGCAGCAGTCTGTACTCCTGAAAACAATTATATAATGGTATAGGTTACAAGGGGTGACAGTGTGATTGTGAAGACCTTGTGGATCACAGCCCCTTTATCTAGTGTATGGATGAGTAGAAAAATGGGGATAAAAACTAAGGGACAAATGGGGTGGCATGGGGGTATGATTTGGGTGTTCTTTTTTCACTTTTATTTTTTATTCTTGTTCTGGTTCTTTCTGATGTAAGGAAAATGTTCACAGATAGATTGTGGTGATGAACGCATAACTATGTTATCATACTGTGGACAGTTGATTGTATATCATGGATGATTGTATGGTATGTGAATGTATCTCAATAAAACTGAATTTAATAAAAGAAAAAAAAAAAAAGACTTGCCTTGGTCTAGAAGGGCTTTCCACCAGCAAAACTACTCATTTTTGCAAATTTTTCATATTGGAAGAAAAGTTAAATATTATTTTTAGCCACCATCCCAAATTTGAAAACAATAATTGCAATAAAAATAGAAGTATTTTTATGATTATGAAAAGAGAGCAAGTTTTTATATGAAGTTATAACCTGTAAAAAATAAAACATACCTTAAAAATGTTTCATTATGCTCTATAATTCAGTTATATCTACTTGATCTAGGAGAAACATTTCCAATTTCTCTCATTTTATGAAGAATATATACATTCCATCTCTGCTTTTAAATAACTGAAGGGTATATCACTCATTCCAGATACACCATTAAATGTACAAAATGATCAATTCTGCATTAGGTTTTTATGCAGCTCAGGAAATGAAAATGCACTACATTTTAAAATAGACCTTATATATCATATATACTGTGGAATATGAGGCATAACAGACTTCTCTATGTAAAACAAAAAATAGTAAATTTGTTTTTATTTAATAGAATATGTGAAAAATTGTTTTAAAAATGGCTTACCATTAATACAATAACTGTATTGAGGAAAGCAAACAAAAGTGTTTTACACTAAATAAATCTATACTCATAAATAGGAACTATACAGATATGTATCTTTGGGGTTTAAATTATATAGCCAATTAAATACAAAAATATTTTAAGTATTAAAGTCTCCAGTAAAAATAATATTAATAACAAGTTTTTATTGAAAGCTTAATGCATGTCAAATTGTGCAGTAAGTACTTTTCCATGCAAAAACTTATTTCATTTCACACACACACAAAAAAAATGTGTGAAATATGTGGTATTATTATCTTCATTTTATAAAACGATGAAACTCAGAAATATTTCCAAGGTCAAACAGTTTCTAGTGTCTAAGTCAAGACAACTTTCTGTAAATCACCCTGTATACAACTTTCCAGTGGAATCTGAAGTTTACTTGTGCTTTGCTTTGTTTTGTTTTTTTGTGTGTGTATGGCTGGATGGAGACTTCAATCTTGAATCTTTATTGAAGTAATGTTAAAATGTCCTTTACTTGATTTTCTTGTCCCCAAAACATTGATACAATTCATAAGCTGGAACAAATTGTTTTATAAATCCCTAGGAATTAAAAATCAGATTAAATTACTCTCTACTCAATTATTGTTATGAATATTCTGTGACCCTTATTTAAAAAAAAAAAAGTATCTGAAATTAGTAGAAACAGTGAAACCAATTTGGATTTTGGAGCTAATTTTAGGATGCTTTCATTATCCTCAGTATTAGGATCTTTTTAATCTGGTAAAATTTTTTGGTTGATGATAAATAGCTTAGGTTTAAGAATCATTACATCATAGTTCTCTGTGTCTGCATGAATACATGAATTTAGTCAAAATAAATGCTATATTTTCTCAAAAACTTGAATAATAAGATTTGTTTTCCCTTCTCTTGCCCCAGCTAAGTGAATTCACACCTGTTTCTCCAAATCATCATTTTAAAGAATCATGACCAAAATGTTTGGGAATAGTGAATGAGTGTGGGAAGCGCTAATGCACTGAGAGAATTTGATATTAATTTGCTCTTATCTTTTATGTTATTATGCTTATTAACATTATTATTATTGTTTTTTTAAACTTATCATGATAGAGGGAAATGTCCTTTCTGAGTGATTCAAAATTCTATTTGTCTATCTATGCTTGTATAAAGATGTACATAGCAGAGTTTCATACATGTTTATTGGAGCTAATTCAGTACAGTAATTTGCATTCACTCTTTGCCTTGTGTCATAATTACTGGGGTTATTCTTGCTATTACTTTAGCACAATATCCTGTAGATCACTTTTCAAAGAAACTTGAATTGCACTCAGTGAAATCTTTAACCATCATGTTATCTAGCAAATTTTTTCATCTCAGGCAAGGTATTTATTTCCATGGAAAACTTCATGAACTTCTAGTCCAGTATAATGTCTAAATAACTTGTTCATTTTTCCTAGTAATTAAAATCTTATTTTAATAAAGAAAATCTATGTCACTCCATCAGCAAAGCTATTTAATAGAAATTGAGACGCCTATCTTGTGAAGTATGTTGCACAGTAGGGATATGAAAATGAGGGCATATTTTTGCCTTTTTTAATTGTCTTATTTGAAACTGGATTCAATCGGTGACTATTTTTACAAAACATCTATGTCACTATTTAATACAAAGGATAAAGTATGTCTGTACAATCAGGAATCATCTTTAAAGGTTCTTAGAGCCCTCCAATATCTCCCCCAAAAGAAAATTGTCAGAAGTACAAAATTGGCTTTAAATATAACTGTCATGGAAAACTTTAGATGAATTTAAACCCCTTTAAATGAGAGTACTTCCACTCATTTTATCTAGCGTTTTTAAATGATCCTCTAATTTATCTTCTTTTCTTTTTTTCAAGTTATAGTAGTCCTGTTTGCCGCTCTGAAGAGACAGCGCAAGAAAGAGCCTCTGATCTTGTCTAAAGAGGACATCAGAGACAACATTGTGAGCTATAACGATGAAGGTGGTGGAGAGGAGGACACCCAGGCCTTTGATATCGGCACGCTGAGGAATCCTGCAGCTATCGAGGAAAAGAAACTCCGGCGAGATATTATTCCGGAGACTTTGTTTATCCCACGGAGGACTCCCACAGCTCCTGATAACACGGATGTCCGGGATTTCATTAATGAAAGGCTAAAAGAGCATGATCTTGATCCCACTGCCCCTCCATACGACTCACTTGCAACCTATGCCTACGAAGGAAATGATTCTATAGCTGAATCTCTGAGTTCATTAGAATCAGGTACTACAGACGGAGACCAAAACTACGATTACCTCCGAGAATGGGGCCCTCGGTTTAATAAGCTCGCAGAAATGTATGGTGGTGGGGAAAGTGACAAAGACTCTTAACCTAGGATTCATGTTCTCTTCAAACAAAAAGGAAGTATCTTTACCGACATCGTCTCTACTTCACAATATTTGATATTCAGAAGACTTTTCCTGCCACTCAACACATTTTTTCCCATTTACTTTTTAATTTGTTCATTAATTACATTAATTCTTTCCTGTAGGATGTCTCATGGAATATATACGACATTTTATTTAATCACTTCCAAGAGCCAAAGCTATGGAAATTCAGTGTTGTCCATCTTAGTAAATAGAAAATAATTTCAGAAACATGAACAGGGTAGTACTCCCTTAAGCGACCTCACAAACAAGCCGCTTCTGTTAGACATATGCCCTGCCCTTGCAAATGAAGCTTTCTAAAGGTGAAGAAAATTTAAAAATATATCCTGTTCTGTACATTAAATTTAAAAAAAAAAAATGTACATGTGGTGTTAGTAGGTGTGATATGCAACCTGGTATACAAACGTTTGTGCAATTTCATTTCATCAAATTCTATCTGCTAATGTTTTATATTTATATTTTTGTATTTATTTTTAAAAAATAAACCAGTTTTTACAACTACTTTGTCTCCAGCTCCATTTTTTTTTTTTCCTAGGAAGATAAAGCTTCTCCATAAAATAAACATCTTGGTACAAAAACACATTGAATACAGGTAAGATACAAAGTCATTATAATTAGTACTGAGAGCTCTAACCAATTTAGTAAGGCCTAAGTAAGAACTGTTTATCCATTTATTCTTGTTATGGTATGATTTGTGAAAAACTCTTGATATTAAAAGTAATAGTTATTGACAGTCTACTTAAAATTTTACCATATAAACAAATTGAAAGCATGGCCATCCTTATGCTGAATATCCCAAAATGTAGTAATTTATTTTTGTTCCTATTCACAAAAAGAATATTTGAAAGAGTAATTTTTTTTTTTAATTTTCATATGACATATGTGCTATTAAGGTTTTTAGGCAATAATAGTTCAGAGAAGTTTCCGAGCAAAATAACCATTTAATGGAAAATATGGTTACCTCCTATGGTGACTTTGAAATTGCATAGTAATGACAGTAATAATGCTGAATATTCCATCAAGATACAGCACTGTAATAATGTCAAGTTTTCCAAAAGGCATTGCATAGTTATTTGTAACATAATCTGTTTTCCCATATATGAATGATTCAAGAGAAAAAAATTGGCAGTTAATTATCCAGAATTCCTGAGATTTCATGGAGGTTAACTGCCACTAACTGATCCCTTATTCCACAAGGTCCACAGCATGATTTATTGACAAATGGTGCATTTTGTTGGGTCTAAGCTAGGAATCTGCATTCCCCGCTGAGTATGTCATAAACACTACAAAAGATTTGTTTGCTTTTGAATTAGAGAAAATGCTGTTCTGTTGGAGTGAGTCAGTGCTATGTTGACATATCCTTAATGTAGAATTCAGGATTTCAATTTTGTTGACTGATAATTTTTTGCAACTCCTGGCTAAAAATGCCCACATTCCTGCAACCAAAGCCAAAACACAACCCGTGAGGTCTAGTTAAAATCACAGTCACGTTACAGGTCTGTGACATATTAGACCATAGTAAGACCTAACTTGAGAGAATTTCTGTATTCCAGAAACTATTCATTCACACTGAAGGCTGGCTGTCAAAAAGATAAAGTTAAAAAAAAAGTTTGAAGAAAAAGAATTTTGATCACACATGGTGAACCAAAGTAGGGATGGGGGTGCTTAATTTCCTAGAAGGGTGCTTCTAATTTAAAAAAAATCAATAAACAAGGGAGAAGCAAAAAAGAATATATAGCTTATGAGCATTTCATATTAGGTATGATTCAAAATATAGTATTCATTTGGTTGAAAATTAGTTTTAAAATTTCCAGCATTAGTTATTTTTATCAATATTAGATGCTAATAGTTGGAATGCTTATCTGGCTATTTAATTTTCATTCAGATCGTTTCAAAGTGATATTAACTTGTTCTGTCATTTCTTTTATCTGACATGCAGTTTTTCTAAATTTAAAGGGTTATAGCAGTGATCTTTGGCATCATCCGACCCAGTTTTCTAAAAACTGTCTTTAAAGAGATTAATTTGCAGGCTTCTTTGTCAATTTGAAGACTATATGGCAACAAATCCTTTTTCGGAGTACCTTAACAGTGTTACACAGATAGCCCACTAATTGGTGATAATGAAGGCTGTACATAAAAGAACTAACTTCTGACATACCTGAAGTTAAAAAGTATTCTTAAAATGACCTTCCCAAACTTTCCCATGTAGTGTCCCTGTTATAGTGCCCTCCCAAAGGGGATGCCCACTTTATAGACTATTCTATGTGCAACATACTTTTTATTTGATGAGAGAGGGAGGGAAATGTTTGTCAGTATCATATTATTGGTTTCACTGGATAACTGTGGGCTTTTTATTTATTCACACACTTTCATCAAATATTTATTGAACATCTATTATAAAATGTAGGTATATTCTAGACACTTATAGATGTAATGATAAGTCATAATTATCTTTTAAGAAATCCTTTTCATATTTTTTCATGAATCACATTCTGATAAATAAAATTGTTGGTCATTAGAAATGGTAATAAAGTTGATCAATTATTGGTTCTATTTCAACAAAATTTATTCATAGACATTCACATAACCTAAGTAATAAGATTTCTAGAATCTTCTAGAGATGAGGGAAACTAAGAGTTCAGTGCGATTAAGGATTGGGGATATTTAGCTATGGATTCATTTATCTGCATGAATATCTACGCATACTTATTATGTACATATATTTGTACATATGAATTATGAATTTGGAATACATGAGATTGTTTCCATAAACTATTTAAGAAATCAATCACATTTATTCTGGCTTACAAATGCACACATGCATTCATTTATGCATATCTTCATTAACCAATTTCAGCTAAAAATACCGCTTTTACAAGAAAATAGCCATTTCTCACAATCCCTTACTATAGGTCATTGTGTTCAAAATAAGAGGAATGTAAGGATGGAGAAATTCTGAAATTAATTCAGAACATGCTCATTAATCATTATCAATATTTATCTCAGATTTTTTGGAGTTTCCAATGAGATACAGTTACAAAGTTGCCAAACTTTTTTGATATAACTAAGGGTACAAAGAATATAAATGAAATTTGGACCCTGCCTCTAGGAACAATAAATGGTATCAATGTCCTCAAAAATTACAAAATGTCATACATGATGTAAAGTAAGAAATGAAACTTAAAACTATTGTGGGCTTCTTGAGTTCAAGGATGAAGCCTGTTTTTCTCCCCACTATTCCCTTAATGCATAGTGCCTGGTGCATGGTAGTCATTCAAATAATATTAAATGATATCATTAAGCATCACCAGTATAATATCCTAAAATCATCTCTTGTCATAACTCAGTTTCCCCCATCATCAATTTATGTTGTTCAAACCAGAATCAAGACTTTGTTTATTTAACTTGGTCATTTCCCTTAACCATCAATATCAGACTCCCATTTCTACAGTATCTTCCAACTAAATATGCTTCTCTTTTCTACTTTCAATTTTCCCAGTTAACATTTAGCACCACTCTGTCAGTTTTTTTTCCTGTATACTTTGAAGAGATTATCTTTGATCATTACAATAGTTCTCCAATGTATTAACATCTCATCATTTTATATGCAATTTTTAAGTAAATGAATAGAGATTCTAGTACTGCAGTATGTAGAGATGCTCACTTTTAGTTGAATCTCTCATATTTTTCACTGACAATTGCCAGTGTAAAAGTCTCCTAAACCTCTACCTCAAATATACTCTTGCATGCCAACCCATCTATTATGCAAACAAACAGATAATTGGTCTTTCCAAAACAAAAATAACAATAGAACAAAAATACAGTCATGTCACTCTATTTGTCAAAGTCTTCACTAATGCCTTCTTGCCCACAAGTTCAATTCTAATAAATAATTAACTACCTATGAGCACCTTAAGCCTCAGACCACCACTGGCATCTTCTCATTGTTATGAGGATTTTAACTATCATTTTAAAATTGTTAATCACCTAATTTCTTTTATGTCTGGATTTTTCACTGAAATTCTAACAATAACTACCACTTATATTTAAGAACATCTTATATTAAACATATCCTGAAGAGTGGAATAAATTTTCCCACCAACCACACACCAAACCTGCTTTACCTGCTAACTTTGCCATCTCTGATTAGGCAATAATTTCCTTCCAGTGAAATGATGAAGTCCCAAACCTTCGAGTTATCTTGGACCCTACTTTTTCTCTCAAGTCCCACATCCAATCAATCTGTTTTGCTCCATTTTTCAAACGTACAGAGAATTATGTCACTTCTCACTATTTGCTTGGGCATCCTTGGTCCAAGCCACCAACATCTCCTGCCTTGATTAATAGGAGCAAATACTTTTCATAACTGGTATCCCTCCCTCCAAACTGCCCTGCTTACACTCTACTGTTAGTATTGAGGTCAGAAAAAAAAAAATTTCAGAATGAATTTGCCATTTCAGTATTCCCTGGATCTGTAGTTTTGGATTCTTCCTCATTTCATTCAGAGTAGATGGCAAAAATTTTGTTAATGGCTTACAAGGTTCTCCATACCATTTTGACCTTTTTCTACTCTTCTCCCACTTACTCACTCTGCTCCAGCCTCTTGCAATTTACTGTGTTTTTTCACACGTTGAACACATTCCTGTCTATGTGTGTTTACTCTGACTTCCTTTTCCTCTTTCTCCAGCTTGCAGCCTTACCTTCTTCAAGTCCTTGTGTAATGGTTAATTTAATGTGTCAACTTTACTTGTTATGGTGTATGCTTTGTTTGGTCAAACCCTGGTCTAGATGCTGCTCTGGGGTGTTTTGTAGATATGATTAGCATCTCTAATCAGTTGATTTTAGTAAGAGAAATAATGTGGATGGGCAGCAACCAATCTGTTAGAAGCATTAAGAGCAAAGAACTGAGGTTTCCAGAGAAAAGAAGGAATTCTGCCTCAATACACCCTCTACTTCTAAGTTTCCAGACTGCTGATCTCTCCTCCAGATTTTGGACTTAAGATTTCAACATCTTACCTTGCCCTACAGAATATGGACCAGCCTATGGAATTCAGACTTGCCAACCCCCAGTTATATGGACTAATTCTTTAAAATAAATATCTTAATATATCCTTAATATATCCAGGATATATACACACATATCCTATTGGTTCTTCTTCTCTAGGAAACTATAACTAATACAGTTTGGTACTGGGAAATGAAGTGCTGCTGTAACAAATACCTAAAAATGTGAAACTGGCTTTGGATCAGGTAATGGAAAGAAGACTTTTGAGGCTCTTTACAGAAAAAGCCTTGATTGCCTTGAAAAGACTGTTGGTAGAAAAGTGGACCATAAAGGTTTTTCAGATGAATCCTTGGACAGAAGTGAAGAACATGCTATTAGACAATGGAGGAAAGAGATAAATAGAGAAATTAACTGCTACACAAAAAGGAACCAGCATTTGATTAATTGGAAATTTCTCAGCCTATCCAGATGGCACTCTCTGGAAATAGGGCCAAGAGGGTGACTGAGAAACATTTTGCTAATGATAATATGCATTTGACTTGTGGGTTTTGAGAATTCCATGCCAGTGGAAACTTTGCCAGCCAGGAGTGAAAGGGACAGAGGCAGGGTGAACTGTAGGAAGAGTGATCCCAAGGGCAGAACCAGGGATGCAAAGGCCTGGGCTGGAAGGACTGTCTCAAGTCAAAAGGGCAGGGCCTCCAACCCTGTATTCAGAGAAGGCAAGGCCACAGGGTCTTTGAGGCACGGGAGGTTATTCAACCTTAATATCTAATGGAGTTTACCCTTTTTGTTTTCAGAATTGCCTTTTGGGACCCATGAATAGTTTTCCTTCACATTGCTTCCACGTAGAATGAGAATGTCTAACCAGTGTCTGTGCCACCATTGCATTTTAGAAGCAGGTGACTTTTGTTGTATTTTCACAGGTATATAGCTGGAGAAGAATGTTGCCCCATAAGGATCTTCCATACTGAAAGTCTCATCCATACTTGATTTAGATGATAGAGAAAATAAGATTTTGAACTTAGGGTTGATAACACAATGGGTTAAGATTTTGGGGAATGTTGGGGTGAGGCAAATATATTTTGCATGTGGGAAGGACATGAGTTTTGGGAAGTGAGAAGACAGACTGTTATAGGTTGATTTTTGTCCTCCCCAAAAGATATATTCAAGTCCTAAACACACACTTGTGAATATGACCTTAGTTTGATATAGGGTTTTTGAAGATGTTATTAGTTTAGACCAAATTGGATTAGGGTGGGCTCTGATTCAACAAGACTGGTGACCTTATAAGAGTGGGAAAAGACACAGACAGGCACAGGAGGGGAACACACCATGTGAAGAGACAGAAGAGAAGATAGTCATATGAATTTGGAAACTGGATTCATGCATCCACAACACAAGGAGTACCTGGGGCCACCAGAAGCCAGGAGAGAGACCTTAGAGTGAGCATGGCCTTGCTGACATCTTCACTTCAGACTTCTAGTCTTCAGAGCTGTGAGACAAAAAAAAAAAAAAATTCTGTTGTTTTAAGCCATCTGGTTTCTGATAGTTTGTTACAGCAGACCTAGAAAACGAGGGTACCTTCAGCAAATGTTATTTTTCAATTGAGGTCAAACCTTCCATCTTATTTTAAATTAAATTATCTTATTTCCTCATACTCTTCCATTGCTCTTACACCACATGATTTTTATCCCTAACGCTGCCACTTTTTAAATATATTAAATAATTTATGTATTCAATATGATTATTTTCTGTCTCCCTTAAATACACTGTAAAGTCTTCATTATGGTAGTCACAATGCTTTGAACTATGTTCGTCTGTGGTAGATATATATATATATATATATATATATATATATATGTGTGTGTGTGTGTATATACAGTATATACATCTGTACATCTGTGTGTATGACTCATATATACTGTCAGTTCTGTTTTCCTACAGAATTTGACTTCTGTAAAACTATATAAAATGTAAATATTATGAAATTTTTATAAGAATTGTCTCATGCTACTGTGGAAATGGACAAGTCAAAATTTCACAGGGCAGGCTACAGACACCAGTGAAGGTTTTCAATGAATTCGTCAGGAGAAGCTGGCTGTCTGAGTAGAGATGGAAATTCTCTCTTCTGACTGCTGAGATCATCGCTTCTTTTAAGGACTTCAACTAATTGGATGAGAATTCTTTCATTGTTGAAGGAAATCTCTTCAGTTGGTTGTAGATGTAATCAGCCATGTATGAAATTAACTTACTGATGATTTAAGTCCACAAAATATCCTTATGGTAGCAATCAAGCCAATGCTTACTTCACCAGAAAACTGGATACCATAAACTGGCCAAATTGACACATGAACTTAACCATCATAGTGCTCAATAAACAATTTGTTGGAAGAATTAATAAATACTGTATTTTATTTATCATATTATAATATTTTAAAATATGAGTGTATGTATGTGTGTGTATGTAATTTACTACTTCTACCTCCTCCTTCAGATAGTGAACTACTCAAAGTCACAGGAGGTATTACAGTGAATTGTTTGTTTGTTTTTGGATTAAACAAAAACAAATTTATTCTCTTAACAGTTTTGAAAGTCAGAAGTCCTAAAATAATTTGTGGATTCACAGTCTAGATTCTGACTCTATAACTTTGCTTTTTTTACTTATTTCATATTACTGAAATCATACTAGATTTGTCCTTTTGTGTCTTGTGTATTTCACTCAACATGATGTCTTCAAGGCTCATCCATGTTGCCCCATGTATCAGAACTTAATTCTCTTTCAGGGTTGAATAATATCCCAGTGTGTGTATATACCACATTTGCTTATCCATTCATCTTTTGGTGGACACTTGGGTTGCTTCTATCTTTTGGCAATTGTGAGTAAGGCTGCTATGATCTTTGTTACTTTTGCATAACCATTTTCTTCCAGAAACTAGCACACTGATGGGCCATAATTTTAAGAATAAATGATAGTTAACCAATAATTATTTTTAGGAAAATTTATTAGAGAAATCTTAAAGGACACACGAACATGAGAAAGACAAAGCATTGTTGTAGAAGAAGTTGTGTCATAAATGTTTATGGAACACTTGTGAAGTGTCAAATATTATGATGGTGAGAAGTAAAACCAATAAAGTGACCCCTGATTGAGAGAATGGCTCTTGTTTCTGATTTTATTCTGAAGTGGATGTGTCTGGGACATGATTTTTAAGAAGTTAGTATAGTGGCATGAAAAGGACAAATTCAGGGACTGTTGCTTAGGGAAGGTTTTCAGAAAGATTGAGGAAAGGGGATGGTTGAAGGCAAACAGAAGTCTAAAACCTAGGGGACCTCTCTCTTATCTCATTGCCAAAGGCTTTGGGGTTTAGTTTTTTAGTTAATTTGCTTCTTGTATTCTTTTTACATTTGTTTCTTTTAGATTGTAATTAATGGGTATAAAGGGTTAGATTGTGTTTCCTTGATTGTTTTAAAGAAATCTTACTTGCTGAAGTTGTCAAAACACAGCAAGCTAGTGATATGCAAAGATAATAGCCTTCAAACTTACCTAGACATGGAGCCTGGAGACCTACTTAAATCAAGAATCCACAACAAAACCAGGGAAAGATATTGGGGGAATTGACTAGAACGAGCAAAGACACTTGGAACTAAAGGTATACTGCTGATTAAAAGAACAACAAAAAACATACATTTCAAGTCCCACATTTTCTTTGATATCAGAGAAAATACATGTTAAATTTACATCTTTCTGTTCAAAAATTTACTATTTTCTTATACATATTAGATTTTGCATCTGGTTTGCTTGATAATTTCATTATTTCTTTAGGCTACAAAAATATTATTTATCTACATGCTGAACCATCTACTTCATTTTCAGGTTTTGCAACTAACTATGCAAAAAGATTCAGAAAAGGGCACTTTTCACAATTCTAATTAATAAGAGCAAAAATAAAAAAAAGACAAAGGTATTGTGTTCAAAAGTATTGTTTGAGATTATTGCAGAATATACATACAGCAGCACAATAGATATTCTTTATTAAAGGAATTATATAGGGAAGGAGTAAAAATTAATGGAGGATTAATAGAAAGCTGGTAGACAGTGTGTGAAAATTCTTCCAGCTGTGGAATTAACCTGAATTTGGACATGACATTTACATCTCCACAGGAAGGATAACACAACAACTTCATTCCCAATTTTATCTGAACATACTTCCTACTCAATATGAAATATTTAGAAGCATGTTCACAACTCTTGCCATGGTCTTTGACTCTCTCCTATTATAATCAAGAGAATTTTAAAAAGTTTTTTTGTGATGTGCAACTTATATGCCACTGTATTTCAGCTAACATTAATTTGCATTATCATCACTCCTTATATAATTTAAAATAAATCTTTCCTAAATGATTTTACTTGTTGTAAAAAAACAGCCAAACTCTGTGATTAACTCTACTTCTGTCATGTTATTCCACTTTTTGTGGCAAGTAGGGGGAAGGGGAATAGTAGAATTTTAGTACCACAAATTAATTTATTTGTAATTATTATTTAACATTCTCCACAACGCAAATTTAATTTCAGGTTTCTGTTTCTTCAGAGTTATATTTTAGGCAAGCTTTGACTTTGCATTTGCAATATCTCTGAGCTCGGAAAACATTCATCCAAAAATATATAGATCCTTCAGTAGTTCCAACAAATGAATGTTACACTCTCATGGCAAGTTTATATTATTTAGGTTAAAGCAACTCCTTGATTTTTAGCTTACATTTGATTGAACAGTTAAGCCTGCTAAATGCTACTTCCAAGCAGTGCATTGGACACATAAGTAGGTATTCCATAAACACTTGTTGAGTGATTGATTAATCTTGGCATTCCAATACTTTGTTTTCTAATTTTGGCACTGTGGAAAATGTCAGGTTCCATACCTTCCCCACCCTCAACCAAAAAGGCAACATGTTTCATTCATATTTGAAAAAGCATATTCTAGAAATGTCACAGTAACCTTTTAAGATGACAGTCTGCCTAGGAATTCTTGACAGCAGCTATGCACAATTATGCCAGCTATATACTGAAACTTTTTTGCATCATCTCCCCAAAGTGATAGCCTGAGTAGACAACATGTAGACGACCGGATGGAAGGAAATGAAAACTTAATGCACTCTTTTCTAAACTTTAGTTTTGAGATAGGAATAGAAAAACTGAAATGAAATTTCTGTTATTTATTGGCAAAGTGAATGGTATAAGTTGTTTTAAAAAAAACTTTATTATGTTTCAGCTTCCCTATCTATGGAGTTAAAATACCAGTGCATTTCTAATATAGACTACTGAAAGCAATTAATTTTGTACCTTGTTACATTTGTTAGTATAAAGATTTCAATTTTGTTGAAAACTCACAAAAAATATAAACAAAAACTTATCCTTCAAATCACTTAAAACATTATGATACATTTTTAAGGAGTCAGCTTAAGCATGTAAGGATATCAATGATAAATTTTAAATGTGTGGATTTAGAAGACCTATATTTAGAGTCGTAAGGCTGTGTCTAATTTATAATAATGGTAATACAGACGATGATAGATTTCATGGTGATAATGATAATGAGAGTAACTAGAATTTGCATCTATTATATCACAAGCATTGTTCAATGTAATACTTACTAAAAAGTTTCACTGTAATGAGGGCTGAGTGAGTAAATAATATCTCCATTTTACATGTGAGGAAACTCTAAAAACAGCAAGGTTAAGTAAAATTGACCAAGTTACTCTTGCTCTTAATAGTAAACATAATGTAGGCAAAACTATGATAATCATTCTTGATATCTCAGTGTAGTGATGATAGAAAAAAGATTTCTGTCAAAAGGGCTATTACACAGAATAAACATTTTACTTAAAAAAATGTTAACATTTGGAAAATTCCATCACCACACTTAAAGCCAATGTTCTTATAATGGAAAAGTCACAGTTGACATTCTAAGAACTCTAATAAGTATAGATAATATTTTGAAATCAGGTCAATATCAATAAACACACATTCATAAGTATAATTAGAGTATAAAGGGATTTCATCTAGAATACTTTTCAGATTACTTTGTCTTGAGAAAAGTAAAAATCAAAATGAATCTGGATATTTAAAAAAAATCTTATTAGTTAACAAATTAGAAGTGATTATATACTGATGAGAAAAAAGCTGCCAAGAATAATGTTTTGGTTTTCCTATTTGTTTCTTTAAGCACCACTCTCTTCCAGACCCCTGATTAAGCATTTATTTCTGGAGAGTATCTTAGAACTTTAAAAACTGTAGTAAAAATATAATATGCCAAAGAACTACATTTGATTCTCCAGTCAGACAACATGGTGTAGGAAATTTCCCATTTATTTTATTTCTTTAAACTGTATTTGAATTGCTCCTGGTCTGTATCTTATTAAGATAGCATATTTGTTAGAGTTCTCCAGAGAAACAGAACCCTTATTAGATAGATAGATAGATAGATAGATAGATAGATAGATAGATAGATAATTATGAAGAGTTGGCTCATGCAACCATAGTGCCTGGCAAGTCTGAATTCCTTAAGGCAGGCCTCAAGCTGAAAACTCTGACAGTGATTCTGAAGTTTGTCAAATCTGTATTCCCTAGGAGAAGCTGACTGACTGAACTTGAGACAGAAATTCATTGTTCTAATTTCTGAAATACTCAGTTCTGGCTTTTAAGACCTCTAACTGACTGGAAGAGGATACTCTCCTCATTGCTGAGAGCAATCTCTTTGTTGATTGTTGATGAAAACAGATGCAATCAAATGATTATCATTCCAAATCCATCACAATATATACTCACTATAACAATCAAACCATTGTTTGCTTGACTGAACAATTGGACACCAAAATCTATCCAAGTTGACACAAGGAATTAATCATTTTGGTAGACAAGAAATTCAAGCCCTATACATAAGCATCGCTGTTATAGTCTGTCAAGGTTTTGGGGTGTGTATTAGTCATGGTTGTTTATAATAATACTGAGTAACAAATAACTCCAAAATCTAGTCATTTATTGTAATAGTTATTTATCCTTTGTGAATCTGTGGGTATATTACAACCTATAGGTTAGATTTATTCTCCTCATTCTGATTCCAACATCTAACTACCTACCCAGAATCTATCTCATATTTTTCTCTTGGTAGAGAGGAGAGACAAAAGATGCCAGAATTTTAAAGGCCTTTGTTTAAATGCTTTATTTTGTGCTATTAAAATTGTCACACAATGGTTTAGCTTAAATAATGAGAATTTATTGTCTCATAGTTTTGAGGCTTCTGGAAATTCAAGATCAAGTTATTGGCAAGACTTGCTTTCTCGCAGAGTCTGTACATTCTTTGGCTTGCTACTGACAGTCTTTGGAGTTCCTTGGCTTGTATCTGTGATCCCATCAGACTGTAATGTCCTCACCTTCCTCTTAACGGGTCTCACTGACTTCCTTTTTTATCCTGTGGCTTTCTCCCTTTAACATATTGTTTTAGTTTGGTACAGCAGATGAAATGCAATATATCAGAAATGGACTGGCTTTTAAAATGGGATTTAATCATTTACAAGTTTACAGTTCTTAAACCATGAAAAGTGTTCAAATTAAGGCATCAATGTGTGTTCCTTCTCTGAAGCTGGCTAACAGAGAGTTGCGCTCCTCTGTCAGATAGCAAAGCACGTGGTGACTTCTGCCTATCCTTATCATCCAGGTTTCATTGCTTCCTGCTTCTGACTTCAGTGGTTTCCTCTCAGCTTCTCTGGAGTATTTTCTGTGAGCTTCTCTTAATTTCATCTCTTAGCTTCTCTGTGTTTTATCTTCTTATAAAGGACTCCAGTAAAAGGATTAAGACCCACCTTAAATGAGGTAGGTCATATCTCAATTAAAATAACCTATTCAAAATTCCCACATACAATAGGTCTACAACCACAGGAATGAAATAAAAGAACATGACCTTTTCTGGGGTACATACTACCAATAAACTATCTGTGCCAGTTTGTGTGTATTGTGTCCCCCAGAAAAAGCCATGTTCTTTGATGCAATCTTGTGGGGGCAGACATGTTAGTGGGGATTAAGTTGGAAAACTTTTGGATTAGGTTGTTTCCATGGAAATGTGCCCATCCAACTGTGGGTGATAACTCTGATTGGAAAATTTCCATAGAGGTGTTGCCCCACCCATTCGGGGTGGGTCTGAATTAAATCACTGGAGCACTATATAAGCTCAGACAGAAGGAGCAAGCTTGCTACAACCAAAAGGGACACTTTGAAGAAAGCACAGGAGTTGAGAGAGAAGCTACAGCTTACAGAGACATTTTGGAGATGGCCTTTGAAAGCAGACTTTGGCTCTGGAGAAGGTAAGAGAGGACAAATGCCCCAAGAGCAACTAAGAGTGATATTTAAAAGGAACTGAAGCCTAGAGAGGAATATCCTGGGAAAAAGCCATTTTGAAACCAGAACTTGGAGCAGATGCCAGTCACGTATGTGCCTTCCCAGCTAACAGAGGTTTTCTGGACACCATTTACCATCCTCCAGTGAAGGTACCTGATTGTTGATTCATTACCATGGCCTCTTTATGGCCTTAAGACTGTAACTGTGTAACCAAATAAACCCCCTTTTATAAAAGCTAATCTATTTCTGGTGTTTTGCATCCTGGCAGCATTAACAAACTAGAGCATTACCATACTCCTCTGGTAATGTGGATTAAGACCCATCCTCACCCATGTTCAACATCTTCACTAAAAATAACATCTCCAAGAGATCTTACTTAAAATGGTGTATTAGTCAGGGTTCTCTGGGGAAACAGAACCAACAGGAGATATTTGTAAATATGAAATTTTGTAAAAGTGTCTCATGCAACTGTGGAGATGCATAAAGCAAAATTCTGTAGGGGAGGCTGTAAGCTGGCAACTCCAATGAAAGTTTTTGATGATTTCCCCAGGAGAGGCTGGCTGTGTGAAGTAGAGATGAAATTTCTCTCTTGTAACTGCTGAAATCATCACTTCTCCCTTTAAAGGCTCCAAATGATTTGGATAAAATATCTGTCTCTCACTTCAGAAGACACTCACCATAGTTGATAGTAGATATAATAAGCCATAAATGCAATCAACTTACTGATGATTTAAGCCCATGAAATGTCCTTGAAGTAGCAGCCAGGCTAATGCTTGCTTGACCAGACAACTGGGCACCATTACCTGACCAAGTTGACACATGAACCTAGCCATCACAGTCCACGCCTGTCAATTGGCAGCTATACACATCACCTTAAGCCACGTTTAATCTCTAAATAAAAAAACAATAACAGACATATTTTTTGCCTAACAATACTCAGCTGTACTGTGTACACAGGAAAAACACACTAAATCTCTCCAGAACAGGGTGCAAGTCCTTGGCTAATATTCACTATGAAACTTAATATCCTCTAACTTAAATAATACTACATGGAAAACACAACTTATGTCATAGGATAAGGGGATAAGATAGAGAAGAAACCAAAGATATTTTCTTACAAATACAACCATACTTATAAAAAAAACCAAGGAAGAAATATTCATACCATTACAGTCTTCATTTCTGTAACTGATCACGTAGTCATATTTCATATTTATCACTACCTACTTCTACTACAAATTCCATGTTCCCTCTATCCTCAGCAAGCACCTCAGCTGGTCATGGTTCTTTATTTGGTGGGGTGACCCAAACCTTCATTCCTGTTGTTTCTGAGTCATTGGTAGTCCTGACTGGATTAGGTTGTTTCAGTTGTCCACCGATTTTAATCACAGGGTGTGTTATTCCTAAAATATGCTCTAAGGGATCTCTTGTATTCCAGAAAAACTCTTTACCTCCATTATGTAGTTGCAGTCCTATTTCCCTTTGATAGCTAGGATCAATCACCCCAGCCAGTAAAGTAATCCCTTTTTTGCCTATTGATTCAGAGGCAAGAGAAGCCCAATATGGCCAGGTGGCAGTCTTAACTTCCAGTTCAATGGAATCATTTTCTGTCTCCTGGTGTAAGCACTCCTCCCTTTGCAACTAAGGCTTATAGACAAGCAGAAATTAAGGTTACAGGGACAGGAAGCAAAAATTTTCCTAGTGGACCACTAAGGGTAACAGTGAGTGGTGCCACTCCCATTTCCACCCCATTGATACCTGGACCTATGAATCCTGGCTAAAGGAGTAAGAGTGCCATAGAGTGTATGCTGACTCAGGGCATACACAGCCTCCTGGAGAACATTGCCCCAGCCCTGCAAGGTATTGCCACCTAGTTGGCACCATAATTGATTCTTCAAAAGGTCATTCCACTATACTACAAACCCAGTTGCTTCAGGATGATGGGGAACATGGCAAGACCAAAGAATTCTGTGAGCATGTGCCTATTCCCACACTTCATTGCTGCGAAGTGGGTTCCTTGATCAGAAGCAATGCTGTGTGGAACACCATGATGGTGGATAAGGCGATCTGTAATTCGATGGACGGTAGTGCTGGCAGAAGCATTGAGTGCAGGGAATGCAAACCCATATCCAGAGTATGTGTACATTCCAGTTAGGAAAAAAGCTTCCCTTTCCATGATGGAAGTGGTCCAATGTAATCAATCTGCCACCAGGTAGCAGTAGGATCACCTCAAGGAATGGTGCCATACTGGGGACTGAGCATGGGTCTCTGCTGCTGACAGACTGGGCACACAGCAGTGGCCAGTTCAGCCTTGGTGAGTGGATGTCCATGTTGCTAAGCCCATGTATAACCTCCATCCCTACCACCATGACAACTTTGTTGATGAGCCCATTGGGTAATGACAGCAGTGGCCAGGAAAAGAGACTGACTGGTATCCACAGAAAGAGTTATCTTAATCACTTGATTATTAAAATTTCCCCTGCTGAAGTCACCCTCTGGTGAGCAACCACATGGTACACAAATATCTTAATGTTTTTTTTGCCCACTCAGAAAGGTCTATCCACATACTTCTTTCCTAGACTTCTTTGTTGCCAATTTTCCAATCAAGTTCCTACCAGGTCTCTGACCATCCAGCCAAACAATTACCAACAGTCCACGAGATAGTTTACAAATGAACCTATGTTCAGTTCTCCTTCCAAGCATAATGACCAATAGCAAATGCATTGCTCCAAGTTCCACTCACTATGACGATTTCTCCTTCCCACTATCCTTCAGGAATGTCTCAGAAAGGGGCTGCAGTGCTACAGCTGCCCAAATCTGGGTGGTAACTGCATATCATTCAGAATCATCTGTAAACCAGGCCTGATTTTTCTCTTTCTCAGTCAACTGATTGTAAGGAACTCCCCAAAAGACCATAGCTATAGGATGGGAAAGAGAAGGTAATGTGGCAGGAGTGGAGGCCATGGGCATTTGGGCAACTTCCTCATGTAACTTTCTTGTGTCCTCAGGACCTGCTCAAGCCCTATCTTGTATATACCATTTCCGTTTTATGATAGAGTTCTGCTGAGCACACCCAACTTTATGGCTTGATATGTCAGATAACACCCAGCTCATGATGGGCAGCTCAGGTCTCATAGTAAATTGGTGGCCCATGGTTAAGCAATCAGTCTCTACTAAGGCTCAGTAGCAGGCCAAAAGCTATTGTAGTTATCTTCAGAGAATGGCAAGGCTTTACTCCAAAATCCCATGGGCATGCATTGTGATTCTCCTATAGGGTGTGGCTGAAGGCTCCATACGGCATTTCTATTTGCCACTGACACTCCCAGCACCATTGAATCTGTTGGATCATATGGCCCAAGGGACAGTGCAGCTTGTACAGCAGCCTGGACCTGCTGCAAAGCCTGTTCCTGTTCTGGTCCCCACTCAAAACTAACAGCTTTATTAATCACTCAGTAAATGTCCCTGGAATAGTACACCCAAATGAAGAATATGTTGTCTCCAAAATCCAAAGAGTCCAAAATCCAATTTCAGTCATAGGATTGGTCAGATGCAACAGCTAATCCTTCACCTTAGAAGGAGTATCTTGACATGCCCCACACCACTGGATACCTGGAAATTTCACTGAGGTGGAAGAGCCCTGCATTTTTGTTGGGTTTATCTCCCATCCTCTGAAATGCAAATGCCTTACCAATAAATCTACAGTAGTTGCTACTTCTTGCTCACTAGGTTCTATCAACATGATATCATCAATATAATGGACCAGTGTGATGTCTTGTGGGAGGGAGAAATTATCAAGGTCCTTGTGGACAAGATTATGACATAGGGCTGAAGAGTTGGTATACCCCTGAAGTAGGACAGTGAAGGTATACTGCTGACCTTGCCAGCTGAAAGCAAAGTGTTTCTGGTGGTCCTTACTAACAGCAATTGAAAAAAAAAATGGTTGCCAGATCACTATCTGCATACCAGGTACCAGGGGATGAGTTGATTTGCCCAAGCAATGATACCACATCTGGAACAGGAGTTGCAGTTGGAATCACCACCTGGTTAAGTTTAAGATAATCCACTGCATTCTCCCAGCAGCATCTGTTTTCTGCACAGGCCAAATAGGAGAGTTGAAAGGGGATGTGGTGGGAATCACCACCCCTGTATCCTTCAAGTCCTTAAGAGTGATATCAATCTCTGCAATCCCTCCAGGAACCTGATATTGTTTCTGATTTACTATTTTGCTAGGTAGACACAGTTCTAGTGGCTTCCGCTTGGCCTTTCCTACCATAATAGCCCTCATTCCATGAGTCAGGGAACCGATATGGGGTTTCACCAGTTGTTGAGCATGTCTATTACAATTACATATCTGTAACTGGGGAAATAACCACAGAATGTGTCTGGGGACCCACTGGAGTCACTATGAGATGGACCTGAGCTAAAACTCTGTCAATTATCTGACCTCCAGAAGTCCCTACTCTGTCTGGTGGACCACAGTGATGTTTTGGGTCCCTGTAATTAATTTCACATCTGAGCCAGTATATAATATTTCCCAAAATGTCTTGTCATTTCATTTTTCCCAATGCACAAATACCATAGTAAAAGGCTGTATGTCTCCTTGGGGAAGGCTGGGAGGAAGATTGACAGTGTACCATTTTGGCAGTGCAATAGGGTCCTTCCCCAAGGGGATATGGCCTTCCCCTCAGTCAAAGGGCTCTGGGTCTGTAAACTGTCTCAAGTGTGGGAACTGATTAAGGGGTCATGATTCTCTGTTTCTGTAATTCAAGTTAGATTTTGTAAACTTGACCTAGAGCTCTTCTACTTACACTGATAAATCAAGTAGGAATTTAGTGCACTGCCCATCTATTTTACTTCTAGGTATCCCATGATCTACTAACCAGTGCCATAGGTCTCTGTGAGTCAGACTATTTTAACTGCTGCATTGAGTCTGCTGTCCATTATGGTAGCCATGCCCACCTTGTCTTTGTCAATTAAGCGCTGCCATGTTGCTTCTGTCAACTCAGGATCTGATCATCCCCATCGTGTTTAAGGATTCCAACTCAGTGACAGCAGCTCCGACAGTAATATCTGACCTATAGAGAAGGGTGACTACAGAGCTCCTCAGGGATGATAGAGTTAATCTCACAAATTTATTCCTTGCAGTCTTGGTGAAAGTTGTGCCTTTTAGACATTCCTGATGTGGGTGAGCAGGTCTTCCATAAGAAATCCCCTCTAACATTCCAATCTCTCTAAGCCTTTGGATCCCCTCATCTACATTGTACCAGGACAGTTCTGGCCTTTTAACCTCAGGTAATGTCAGCCACCTTTTAATCCACATTTCAGCCAACCACCGAAACAAACTCTTAACACCATTTCTAACCCATTGAGCTACAACATTGGATCCAGAATCTCTGCTTAGTGGGCCCATATCAATAAATTAAGCCTGATCCAACTTTATATTCCTTCCATCATTATTCCACACACTTAATATCCATTGCTACACATTTTACCTGATTTCTGTCTATATAAATTGGAAAACTCATGCAGTTCTTTTGGAGTATAGCATACCTCCTCATGGGTCACTTTGCAACTCATCAAAGTTGGGGGTGGGTTATGAAAATAATTAGAAATGTCTTTCCAGCCACTACCTTAGGGCATTCCATTGAAGTTTCATCTAATGAAACAGGATTAATGTCTCCAATTACAGGAGTGAGGGCTGTTTCCTTAGGGGAGATGGTACAGATTTAGCAGGCACTGAAGGGTTAATCTCTTCAGGTGGAGTTTGAATAGACTCTTCAGGGCAGAATGGAGTTTAGGAAGCTGTTTCCTCAAGGCAAGCTGGAGGTCTGGTAGCTGTTTCCTCAAGGAAGGCTGGACTTTGGGTGGCTGTTTCTTCAGGGCAGGCTGGTGGTTGGGTAACTGTTTCCTAAAAGCAGACCATTACAGATTTATCTAGCAAAGACTCAGCAGAATCTAGGGATTCATTGTCCCCACTTCCATCATTATCAACCCATATATCCCCATCCCATTCATTTACAATCAATTCCCTCATTTTAACAGCAATCACCCTGCAAGGTTGATAATTTAACTTCCATTGTAGATCTGCTACTCACGCAATGAGACTCTGGGTCTGGTTTTCAGAGATCCTCAATTCTGCAGCCACAGGTAATAAGATTTTCTTTCAGGGAGCACATAGATACTTTCACTTCTTTCATACAGTGCTGAAGTTGCAAATTTGAAGCCTTCCGCTCATTCTTTTCTTTTTCAATGGTATCCAGCATGTCTAGGAACAAATAGCAAGCATCATTATACCTTTTAACACCACAAAACTCTGTTGAAGTGTCAAAAGCACTGTCACTCAGAACCTTGCCTCATATAAACATGATTAACAGAATCAAATTTCAATGTTTTGCATATCTCTATTGGCAACTCATGCCATAGATTGTCAATGCTATCTTGATTATTGGAAATTGAGTCATTAGGGTCTTTGAAACTAATCAGAGTAGAAACCAATTGAAAAAAACCATTTTTAAGATTCTATTTCTCAAGATCCCCTCCCAGTACCAAAGCTGTATTAGTCAGGTTCTCTAGGGAAACAGAACCAACAGAAGATACCTGTAAATAGTATGAGATTTTATAAAAGTGTCTCATGCAACTGTGGGTATCTATAAGTCAAAATTCTGTAGGACAGGCTTTAAGCTGGCAACTCAAATGAAGGTTTTTGGATGATTTCTCCAGGACAGGCATGCCCTGTGAAGTAGAGATGAAATTTCTCTCTTCTGATTGTTGAAATCATCATTCCTCCCTTTAAAGCCTCCAAATGATCGGATTAAATGTCTCTCAGTGCAGAAGACACTCCCCTCAGCTGATTTTAGATGTAATCAGCTATAAATGCAATCAACCTACTGATGATTTAAGTCCATGAGTTGTTCTTACAGTAGCAGTGAGGCCAGTGCTTGCTTGACCAGACAATTGGGTACTGTTACCTGGCCAAGTTGACATATGAACTTAATCTTCATAAATGGATTCACGACTACAAGGACTTGGGATAAGATTAAAAACATGTTTAAATTGGGGTAAATGATTCAACCTAACATAGCCTGCCCTCTGGACACCCTTATGTCCTTGGATTTGGTTCACATTCTTGTGGGTGGGGCTAATTACAATTAAGATCTCTTCAAGATGTTACTTCGGTTAAGGTGTGGCCCAGCTGAATCAGGCTGGCTATTAATCTCTATTAAAACATTCAGAAGGTGGAAGCAGAGATGGAACCCAGAAGAGAAATAAGAAGACACAGCCATAGGCATTGCCATGACAAAAAATACCAAGGGCAATGAATAGCGGGCAGATAGCCCCAGAATTACAAAGTCTTCTGGGAGATAGTGTTGCTTTGCTGAAGCCTTGATTTTGTATTTCTCCTAGCCTCAAATCTGTGAGCAAATAAATTACTTTTGTTTAAGCCAAACCATTGTATGGTATTTATTTAAGCCACTGGGAAGTTAAATCCCTCCTCCCCAAATACATGTTCCTTCCACATGCAAAGTACATTTATTCCATCACAACATCCCAAAAGTCTTAAGTCATTTTGGTAGCAACTCTAAGTCCAAAGACTCATTAAAGTAAGTTCTGGGTGTGGTTTGTGCTGAGCCAAAATTCCTTGCAAAAAAATGGACATATGAAACCAAGAAAATAATTATCTTTTACCAAAATACAATGGTAGGACAAGTAGGGGATTAGCATTCCCTCTGCAGGAAGCAAAAGTTGGAAGGAAAACAGCAACTCCAAAACCCAGCAGGACAAACTCCATTAGCTATCAATGTCTGAGAGCCATCTGTGAATTGATGCTTTGTCCTCCAGGTCCGCTGGAGTGGCAGCCCCATCCTTTCTGAGCACTGGTGTAGTGGCTATGTTCTCCCTGAAATCCAGGGCCTGGGCCCCACCATCTCCAAGCACTGGATTGGTGGCTGAAATCTCTGTGAACACCTGAGCACTGGCCCCAGCATCCCTGAATATTGAAGAGGCAGCAGGCAGCCCTCTCCCTGAATATCAAGGCAGAAGGCCTATCCCCTTCAAATGCTAGGATTGAAATCCCACCCTAACTATAGGTTTCAGTGGAATCCTATTATCTTGGGCTGAGGAAATCTTTTTTGATTCAGACCTCTGTTTCCATGGTTCTGCCCTATAAGTCTTTTTTCCTTCACTTCATCTCATCTCTGTTCCTTTTGGTCCAGGCTTCCAATTTTTTGTTCATACAGAATTCTCAAAAGCCTTGTCAGCTTTGTGTGTCATTCAGGGGAATCCAAACTATCAGATAAAATATTTCCCACAGATCCTCCTCTGAGATGGCTGATGGGATCCATGTTCAGCTACACCCTATTTAGCAAAGCCATATTCCCAGGGCTTATCTCCTGAGAGCTTGGATAGGGCCCCTTATAGAAACAATTGTAGCTCTAGTCTCAGAGCATACAATCTGGATAGGTTAAGAATTTTCCAAATTTTTAATTGCTGATTCTTTTGTACTTAACAGCTCAGTTCTCAGTTTATCCCTCTCCTCTCTCATTTTGCTAAAATCTACAAGGAGAAACCAGGCTGTACCTTCTACACTTAGTTTGGAAAACTCTTCAGTTAAGTATAAAGTTCATTGCTTACAAGTTCTGCATTCCATCCCACATCAAACACAGGATCATTTTTTCTCCAGTTTCCAATTACATAGTCATCGTTTCCTTCCAAGCCCTCACCAGTACTTTTGTTGTTCATACTTCTACCAAGCAGCTTTTCAAAGCAATCTAGGCTTTTTCAGTCAAGCACCTCAAAATTCTTCTAGCCTCTACCCATTACCCAATTCCAAAGACATTCATAATAGCAGCACCCCACTTTCCATTACCAAAAACTGTCTCACTTTGCCTGAACTGGGATCACAAATACCACACAATGGATTGGTTTAAACAATGGGAACTTAATGGCTCATGATTTTGAGGTTACTGTAAGTTCAAAAATCAAAATATTAGTAAAACATTGTTTTCTGGACTCTGTACAATGTGGTGCCAGCTGTTGACAATCTTTGGGATTCTTTGGCTTATATATCTGGTCATGTAACATGGTGATGTATTCTTGTTTCTTTTCTAGGTCCCCATTGGCTGCTTGCTTCATCCTGAGTCTCCCTCCATAAGGCCCCCATTAATCCGGTTTGAGACTCATCCTCATCTTGTTGTTCCACATTTTTACTGAAGATAACATCTTCAAGAGGTACTATTTACAATGGATTTATAACCACAGGGATGTGGATTAAGATTAAGAACATATCTAAATTTGAGCACATAATTCAACCTATCACACATGTCAGCTAATATCTCATTGGCCAAATTAAGTCATAAAGCCAAGCTGAACAATAGAGAAGTGTATTCCACACTCTTTCAAGGGAAAAATTATAAAATCAAATGGCAAGATATAAATGAATAGTTACAATAAAGGAGGGAGTGAAAACTTGGCAACAATTAACCATTACAAGAGAATCCTAAAGTCCCATGACTTTCAATCTACACAAACCATTACTGATGACTCATTATCGATATGGCTTCTATAAGTAGGTAAAAGTTTTGGTTTGGTTTGATTTTTCTTCTCAGCAGAACAATGTTTATATTTTACCTGGAAACTTTAGTATATTTGCATTTAAAATAATTAATAATATATGTTAATTGAAGACTATTATCTTTTCCTTTTTAAACATTTTGCTTCTATTTGGACCGATTAAGAATGAAACATTAACTATTCCACCTATTCTTTGGAAGCTGTAAAAACAAATTCTATATTTGAGGAATTAACCTAGAAATAACAACATGCATATTAAACTTATCAAAAATACATTTAAACATCATACTTAGTTTTGTCCTCGTAAAAATCTAAGATCTCTGAATGTGCAATAACTCAGCTGATAGATAGCAATGTTCTTAATGATATACAGTGGCCATGATGAGCCAGATTAGTTATTTTAAGTGGTAATGCACTGACAATTATTTTACTGAACCATAAAGTGTGTTGAAAGCAGGATACGTGAAAGGAGTGTAGATCATCCATCATGACCTGACAACATACTTATACTATATGTACCCCTGACAAAATACTCAAACTATATGTGCCCCAATAATTAGTGGATCAAAAATTGCATTTGTCAACATGGAACTCAGTTTGATATGCATTTTATATTGAGTTGAATAATCAACTTGTTACAATTCTAGGACATTGTGTAAAAATGTTAAAAAATCTACTCCATTGTAAGAAAACGTAAATGTAAAAATCTACTCCATTCTAAGAAAATACAAATGTCTTGAAGGCAGAAGGAGGAAAAGTTTCAACCTCCCCTTTCACAAGTCTTTCATGAAGTCAGTCGCCATTCACAACCTGAGAGAAGCATCCTCAGCCCTAAAAGGTCAATGACCCTGAGCATGCTAAGGTAGTTCCTTAGCAGTATGCAGCCCATCCCATGGGATATATCTTACAGTATGAAAGTTCACTCTGGAACCCGGTTTCTGTACTCTGGAAGTAGCTGTCTAGACATGAAGTCAAAGAGAGCAGTAGTTGCTATTGAGGCCTAACTAAATCTAATCTCAAACTTAGGAAGAACATAATTTTTTAGTTTATTATGCCCCATTCATAGGAATATGCCATTATAAAATAGTATTATTATGGGACTGCCCTACCATTCTTTAGTGGAGATAAGCAAAAGCATGAGCTTTAGTGTTTTGTTTTTTATTTATTTTTTTCATCCTGAGGTCTCAGTTCACGAATAGTCATCAAGTATAGACTCACTGCCCTCTCAGTTGAAAAGGCAAAGATGTAATTTTGGAATTGGAACTATTGGAAATGGCCTATTGAAAATACACACATTCTTCTAATTGTTGAACAAAGACTGTTTTCTCTAGCAGTGTAATTTTGCGGTTAAGAGAATGGACTCTGAAATGAGGCTGGGTCCTTCATACGATAGACAAGATTGTATTAAAAAGAATCATTTGCATTGTCAGCCTGCAGAGGATGTCTGAGATGAGTGCCTATGAGCTGTGAATGTTATATTGTTGTAGGCTATATGGATACTTGTTTCCCATGTGTGTATAGGCAGTCAAATCTTTAATAAATTATCTAAAAGCCATTTTTGTAATAGAGATAACCTGCAAATCTCAGTCTAGTCTGAAAAAGCACTTCACAGCGCTGATGCAATTTGGGGACTTGATTTACTGCAGAATGGTAGACTGCACTAACTTTTCCAAAAGTTGAAATTTGTGATTTGGTGAGAAACAAACAAACAAACCAACAAAAACCCAATTGACCAGAATCAACATATTCTTGTATGGCCATCTAGCATCAAGACAAATGTAAAGTGTATGTTTATTTTTTAAATGAAAACTAGTCACTGGCAAAAGGTAAAGACTTACCATCATTGTCTTATAATAATAAGTATTACTCATCCTCCAGGATTTGGGAGTGTCCCACAAAGTTCAAGGCCCCATGACAACTAAACAAAATCAAGTTTCTGGCAAAGAGGAGGAAGCAGAGATGGCTATCAGACAGCTAACAATGTCTTCCTCAGGAAGTACAATTAGAAATGATAATGTTGAGACATTTATAAATTCATATAAAGTAGAATATAGGATCTGTAGGAATACCTCTTTGGCACTGGAAATAGCTTTCATCAACCATATAACAATTATATAGCCTGATTTTTTTGGTGCCGATTCTTGCCACTTTTGCTTTAATGAATTTTAGGTAATAGACATTTAAGTGATTTTCTTTTGTCCAATCAATCTTCTTGTTACAACACATAAAACATTGTATATACAAGAATATTAACATGTAAAAAAAATCTAGGACCTTAAAACACTTTAATGCCATATGCAGTCAATGTCCATTCCTTGCCCCATTGATCATTATCTCTGCATTATGCCTTTGACTAATACCATTCCATGTGGAATTTGGACTGGTCCTATATGTTCAGTAGAAGGTGATGTAAGTGAGTCTACATGACCACCAGAGCTAAGTCATAAGAAAACCTAATGACTCCACTGTCAATTTCTTGGAATGTTCAGACTAGGCACAACCAACCAACATACAAGAAGTCTTTCCACCTTGATTTTCCCTTGATGTGAATAGGCCAAGCTGGAAACCTGAAGAGGTCAAATGGAATGAAGTCTTGAACATTCACCTCAGTTGAGTTTTCAGATGAGTCTAGTTCCGGCTGCAATTTTGGCTGCAACTGCGTGGAAAACCTGAAATGATAACCAACTAATCAACCCACAGGACCATGTGGAATAATAAATTTTTGTTTGAACCACCAGATTTTGCAGTGATTTTTGCACCATAAGTGATTTAAAATAATACTGATTTACTCCATTCCTCACTTATTTGTTATTTTCATGTATTTTAATTCTTTCTTATTTTTGAGCCTTATGAGATATTATTATTATTTTTGACGGTCAACTTAGATTTGCCTATATATTTACATCCTCATTTCCTATGAAAGTATTTTTGCATTTTACTTCCTTATTTTGATATTACCTTCCTCCTCCCTGTTGGAGTAATTTCTTCTGGTGGAGAAGTCCTTGAATTTCTATTCTCTTGAAAAATGGCTGTAATCTGTACTCATTCTCATCATCTATTTAATGGTAAGTAGAGAATTGCAATTGTTTTCTTTCAGTTTCATTAAAAATCACAATCTGGTGTCTTCTGGCTTCCGTTGTTACTGGTGAGAAACTAGCAAAAGTCTGTTACTTTTTTTAAGTTTATGTTATTTATTCTTTGACTAACTTAAGATATTCCTTTAGGCTTTTATGGTATGCAATTTAACTATGATATTTCTAGAGATGTAGATTTATTTTTATTTATCCTTCTTTGAATATACTCAGTATCTTAAATCTGGAGTATTTAATGAGTTCTGGAAATTTATAGCTACTTCAATTACCTCACCTCTCTTTTTATAATTCTGTATGTTAAAACTTCTAACTTTATACTCCATGAGTCTTAATTTATTCCTACCTTATCTTCTGTTCTGACAAGATTTCAATAACAATTTAATTCATCTTTTTCATTTCTAGAAGTTATACTTATTCCCTGTTAAAATTAAAATCTACTGATTTATGTTTTATAGAGTTATGATCTTTGCCTTTATGTTCATTTAATTTTCTTTATTTAATAGAAATAATCATAGTATTTTTTTTTTTTTTTTTTTTTACTTTTTATTAAGCAAAATTTTAAGTATACATAAAAATACGGAGTCTGATATAATGAAACTCCATGTACTCAACCCCATAAACTCATCAGTTTATGGTCACTCTTGTTTCATCTCTTTTGCCTCCCTACTAGATTATTTTGAAGCCAATCTTTTACCTTAACATTTCTTCTGTACATATTTAAATATGTATCTCTAAAGGGTAAGGACTTCTTAAAGCATAATCATAACTCTATTAGCATAACTTAAAAAGTAACAGTTTCTTAATATCTCTAAATATCCCATCAATTTTACATTTCCCTGATTGTAAGTTTTTTATTTATTTAAAATTGTTTTCATTATAAAAGTTGTAGGTTTACAGAAAAATTGTATAAAATACAGTGTTCCTATATACCTCCTATTGTTGACACTTTGCATTAGTGTAGTACCATTTTACAACTGTTGAAGGAATATTAAAATTGTACTGTTATCTATAGTCCATAGTTTAAAAGAGGATTCTCTGTGTTATAAAGTCCTATGTTTTTTCTTTAATTTTTATTCTAATAACATATACATGACCTAAAATTTCCCCTTTTTGACACATTCACATATATAATTCAGTTCTGTTAATTACATCTACAATAATGTGCTACCATCACTACTATCCATTACCTAAGTTTTACAATCAACCAAAATAGAAATTCTGTACAAATTAAGCATTAACTCCCCATTCTCTACCCCCAACACAGCCTCTGGTAACCCATATTATATATTTTATCTCTACGAGATTGCTTAATCTAATCATTGCATATCAGTGAGATCATACAATATTTGTCCTTTTGTGGCGTATTACACCAATTTATTTTATGTTGAACTACCCTTGCATACCTGGTATAAAACCCACTTGAACATGGTGTATAATTCTTTCAACTTGCTGTTAGATTCGAGTTGTAAGTATTTTGTTGAGGGCTTTTGGATATACATAGATAAGAGAAATTGGTTGCAGTTTTCTCTTCTTGTATTTTCTTTATCTGGTTTTTGTATTAGTGTGATGTTGGCTTCAGGGAATGAGTTAGGCAGTTTTCCCTCCTCTTCAATTGTTTTGGAAGAATTTAGGCAGGATTGATAATAATTCTTATTGGAATGTTTGGTAGAATTCACTTGTGAGGCCATCTGTTACTGGTCTTTCCTTTTTGGGAGGTTTTTGATGCCTGATTCAATCTTTTTATTTGTAATTAGTCTGTTAAAATCTTCTATTTCTTCTGAAGTCAGTATAGTTTGTTCCTGTGTTTCTAGGAATTTTTCCATTTCATCTAGGTTGTCTAATGTGTTGACATACAGTTATTTGTAGTGTTCTCTTACAATCCTTTCCATTTTTGTGTCATCAGTACAAATGCCACCCCATATGTGATTTTATCTGTGCCTTCTCTTTTTTCTTTGTCATACTAGCTAAGGTTTTGTCAATTTTATCAATCTTTTCAAAGAACAACTTTTGCCAGTGCTCCCTATTGAGTATAAAAAAATGCTCTAATCTTTGTTATTTTTTTTCCTTCTGCTTGCTTTGGGTTTCGTTTGCTTTCCTTTTTCTAGTTCCTCCGGGTGTGCAGGTCTTTGGTTTTGTCTTCTTTTTAAATGTAAGCACTTAAGGCAATAAATTTACCTCTTAGCACCACCTTCATTGTATCACATTAGTTTTTATATGTTGTGTACTTGTTTTCACTTGTCTCCAGATATGTACTGATTTTTGTTGCAATTTCTTCTTTGACCCATTGATTGTTTAAGATTATGTTATTTAACTTCCATAGAACTGTGGATTTTCAAGTTTGCTGCCTGTTACTGATTTCCAGCTTCATTCCATTGTAGACAGAGATGATGCTTTTTATAATTTCAATCTTTTTTTAAATTTATGGAGACTTATTTTGTGAGCCAACATATGTTCTATCCTGGAAAATGATCCATGTGCACTTGAGAAAATGCATATCCTGTTGTTTGCTTGCAATGTTCTGTATTTGTCTGTTAGGTCTATTTCATTTATCATATTATTTCAATGCTCTGCTAACATTGATTTTCTCTCTTGATGCTCTCTCTATTGATGAGAGTGGTGTATTGAAATCTCCAACAATTAGCATAGAGGCATCTATTTCTTCTCTTTTGCCAGTGTTTTCCCATGTGTTTTGGGGCAACTTGGTTAGGTGCATAAATATTTATGATATTTCTTCTTGGTGGATTGACACTTTTATTAACTTATAGTGTCTTTCTTTACCTCTCATGATAGCTTTGACCTAAAGTCTGTTTTATCTGATATAAGTATAGCTACCTCAGCTCTTTTTTGATTGCTGTTTCCATCCTTTTACTTTTAACCTATCTTTGTCTTTAGGTCTAAAGTGAGTCTCTTGTAAACAACATATAGTTGGATCATGATTTTCATCCATTCTGCCAATCTGTGTCTTTTGATTGGGGAGTTTAATCCATTAAAATTCAGTGCTGTCAGAAATGAGAGGACAAACATTGTAATGCCTCACTAATATGGAATAGCTATAATGTGTAAACTCTGAGAACCGAATCTTAGGGCACACCTTATCAGGGGAATGCTTATTGGAATGGTCCCTAGATTGTAAGCTCTTACAGCAGTCACATCTATTCCTGAGTTGTAATGGTTATCTCTAAATCCCGAGAGGCTGAGCTCCTTGTGTATATCCTGGTTGGTTTATGGAACTTTGGGTATCTCTGTGACACCTGAGACTTGGAGCTAGAGCTTGACTGCTATGAATGTCATACTATCCCATATAGCAGCTGCTGAAACACCTAAAAAAGAGTTCAGACTTCAATTAGAGATATGAATGAAGCAGATATGGTTATGACTAAGGTAAATCAGGCCCAAGGGTAAAGGACCATACTGACTGGGTTTTAAAACTAAACCTTTTGTGCGAGACCAAGGGAAGAGATGTTAATTTGGTGCAGGATGTATATTTTCTGTAGCACACTGGGTAATTTAACCTGTATAATCAGTTTGTTTGAACACTATGGGTGCATTGAGCTGTGAAAGGGAAGTGGGATTTGGTGAGTTTGTTGTCAAAATTCCAATACATCCCAGAGTGATATGGGCAGGGAGTAAAAGTGTATTTGTGGGGCTCCCTGACAACTGAGGAGAGATGCAGAAATGTTGGACTTCCCCACCTGGGTTATTGCTGATTTTCCTGCAGACATTGAGGTTTGCCATTTTAGTGGGCAGAGCCCTCGATCTGGGGGCTTTCTCTTTTGAGGCTAGTTGCTTCAAGGGAGAAGTTAAGCCTACTTATGATTGTACCTAGGAGTCCCCCTCAAAGGACCTTCTTTGTTGCTCAAATGTGGCCCCCCTCTCTCTCTAAGCTCACCCACCAGGTGAACTCAATACCCTCCCCCCATGTGGATATAAATCCCCTTGGCAATGTGGGAAATGAATCCTGGGGATGAGACTGGAGCCAGCACTGTAGGATTGAGATGATCTTCTTGACCAAAAGGGGGAAGAGAGATGAAGCAAAATCCAGTGGCTGCGAGATTTCAAATGGAGTTGGAGGTCACTCTGGAGGTTATTCTTACGTGCTATATAGACATCACCATTTAGTTTTAGTGTGTTGGAATGGCTAGAGGGAAATACCCAAAGCTGTTGAACTGCAACCCAGTGACTTGATTTTTGAAGATGATTGTATAACTATTTAGCTTTTACAGTGTGACTGTGTGATTGTGAAAACCTTGTGGCTCACACTCCCTTTATCCAGTATGTGGACAGATGAGTGGAAAAATGGGCACAAAAATTAGAATAGGGTGGAATGGAGGGGATGGACAGATTTAAGTATTCTTTTTTGCTTTTATTTTTATTTTGGAGTGAGAAAAAGTTTCAAAAATTGATTCTGGTGATGAACGCAGAAATGTATGATGGTACTGTGAATAATCGATTGTACACTGTGGATGACTGTAGGGTATATGAACATATCTCAATAAAACTCAAAATCAGTGCTATCACTGTAAAGGCAGTCTTACTTCAGCAATTTTGCCCTTTAGTTGTTTATGTCATTTTTTTTTTTTTTTTGGTCTCTCTTTTACTTTATTGCAACCTCCTTTTCTGTGTAAATGGTCATGTATTACGTATCTGACTATCTCTCATTTCTATTTCTGTGTATTTTTTCAAACACTTTCTCTGTGGTTACCTTGGTTTCATATTGCACACCTTACTTCTATAATTTACTTACTTGAAAAGATAACAACTTATCTTCAATAGCATACACATTCTCTGCTCCCATTTCCTTCTGTTTCCCCTCTATGTGTTGTTTTTGTCTCACACTACCTCTTTATATTTTGCATGTCCATCATCAGTTTTTATGCCTTTTTCTCATTCAATTATATTCTGACTTTCATAGGAATTGGAGAGTAGAGTATTATATTGAGGACACAGCATTAACCCTTTTAATTACCATTACCAAAGATCTTCATTTATTCATGCTACTCCAACCACTCTTTCCTGTCTTTTTCTTTCAGACTTTTTCTAAACTTCCTTTAGTAATTTTTGTAGGACAAGTCTTTTGTTGACAAACTCAGTTTCTCTTTAACTATGAATATTTTAAACCCTTCCTTATTTTTGAAGGACAGTTTTGTCAGATTAAAAAAAAAAAACTTGCTAGCAATTTTTCTCTTTCAGTACCTCAAATATTTCATACCACTGCCTTCATGCCTCCATGGTTTCTGATGAGAAGTTGGCACTTCATCTTACTGAGGATACTTTGTATGTCATGAATTGCTTTTTTCTTGCTGCTTTCATAATTCTCTCTGTCTTTGGAATTTGCCATTCTGATTAGTATGTGTCTCAGAGTAGGTCTATTAGCATTTTTTTTTCTGTTCTTTAGTATGGATTATAACTTTTTGCTGATGTCTGGGCATCTGATTATCTTCATGAGTTAAGTATTAGGTCAGCTTCTCCCCATTATCTAGGGCTTTATTGTTGATCCGCTTTGTATTAAGGCTCTTCTTTGATGATTGGTCCAACTTATTCTGGACCTTTAGAGTAGCCTGTGTTAAACTGTTCAGATTTTATCAGCTCTACTTCATCTGATGCTTGATCTGGATATGCAGTACAATTTTTAAGATTGAATTTTTTGTGCAATTGTTTCACCACCAGGAGAAATCTTCCTTCCTCATTCCTACTCCAGGAATTGTGATCTTTTCTATTTGTTTTTGTACAGAATTTTTGCCCCAGCTCCTATGATTTGTTTAAGCTCTCTCCTTCACTCAGAGACCCCATTACCTTACACTTTTCAGTTCAAGATCCATCCCATCTTGTAATAACACTCCCCTTTTTTTCTGTGAGGCTTTTCTGACTCTGTTTTTTTTTCCCCATTAGAGTATTCCATGCCTGAGGAATGAGATGGTTTCAATTCAAAAAGGTAGGTCAATTCAGAGTAGTCCATTTTGTATTTAGGAGACCAGCCAACAGAAACTGGATTGAGTGTGCATACCTCTTGCCAGCAGTTCTGTCACAGACTCTCTCTCTTTTTGTCCTTGGGGCTCCTTTTTATTCCACACAGCTCAGAGGCTTTTGTTCTGCCCTGGGTCTCTGCAGACTTGGGTTCCTGTGCCTGGATATATGTAGGGTGCTAACACACTCTTGCTGAAAGATTCTATAATCTACATCCATGGCAGGAGAGACCTATGCCATGCTGCCTCTGCATGACTCCCAAGCTTGCATGACTGACTGAAGGGGAGGATTCCAGATCAGTGGGTCCAGGATGGAAATATCCTACCTGATTTTGGAGATAAATTTTCTTTTTTCTTCAGTTCAGTGCTTAAGTGTCCTTCTCCAGTCTCTAACATCCTCCAGAGTTCTGAGAAATTTGGATTTATCCTTTCATTAGCTGATTCTGAAGGGAGAATTTTCCAGGGGTTGTCTTACATCACCATATTGATGATAATACTTTCTTGGTTGTTTTTTAAACTGTGTCTGCTTCTAACAGTATCAGAAGTTTTGAAGATATGCTTCTGAGTTTCTGTTTTTCCTTGCTCAGAATGCTGATTTTTTGTTTCCTATTCTTTGATGGGGATGGACATTGACTTTGAAACAATATTTGTAAGAATAACTTGGGGATTAGGAAAAGATGCATTCTCTATTCACTTCTGGGGATGTAGTATTGTCAAAAGTAAAGTCCCACAAAACCTCTGTAAATTTAATTTACACAAGGTTTTTGAAATATCCAGGTGTCTTAATATGCTAAGGTTTCCATAACAAATTACCACAACTAGGTGGTTTAAAACACAAATTTATTGCCCCAATTCTGTAGGCTAGATGTCCAAATCAAGGTTTTGTCACAATTTTGGTGGTTGCCTGCTGGCAATTCATGGCATCCTTTGGCTTGTGGCATAACTCACTCCCTGATCCTATCACATGGCTTTCTCTCTCAAAATCTGTCTCTGTCAGAATTTATTCTGCATTAAAGACAGAAGTCATATTGAATTACATCCCATATATAGTTTGGCTTCATCCTAATTAATAAGATCTGAAAATATCCTATTTCCAAATAGGAACCATTCCTGAGAATAAAGATTAGGTCTTGAACATAAATTTACTGGGGATACAATTCAATTCAGAACACAAGATTGTGTCTCTTATCTGGAAATCCATGTGAAGGTGACCTCTTGCTACCACTTCACAAACACTGTTGCTTACTTTCTTGTTCTCTGCTCTTCAAAGGGCCAAAGCAATCCTTCTAGTAGTCTGATGGGAAATGGAGAGGCAGAAGCAGATTCAAATAGGTTCACATTTACCTTGATAGTATAGTCCTTTTGGTTCCCAGTTTTGTATAATTTCTTGACAGGACCTGGATTTTGACCTCTGTCCCCATTTGCCAGGCAAGAGCATCAAAATCAAAATTCCATTTTGCCATAATTTGCAAGTACTTTTACAAAAACAATAAGTGCTCAGCTAATTTCTCTGCCCCAGGATAATCTTTTTAATTGATTGCCTCAAAAAAGGGAAAAAAGGGGTTTGTTGGAAAATAGCATATGGAGTTCCAGGATAGAGTCCTTCTACCAAAACAACTATAAACAGGCAGGAACTGCCTGAAACAGCTATTTTGAAACTTTGGAGGACAGAAAAACACTGCACAGCATACAGGGAAGAGTGGGAGAAAGAGGCTAATAAATTAAAGAACAGTGCTACCCTCTCCACACAACAGCTATTGGCACCCATCCCCTTAATCACCTGGTAGACTGTGATGAAGTTCAGCACCTGGCTACATACTGGTGAGAGAAAGTGACATACAAATTACCTTCCCCAAGAGAATCATTGATCATGGCTTTTGATTAGTGAATTCAGATCCCTGGAAGCCCAGCTCTGAGGGCAGCCATTGTTTCAAATTGTTCCAGTTGAAGGCAGCAACAGCCTTTTTTTCCAACCATCCTGAACAAGGGTGGTGGCAGCCATTACTTGAAGCTGCCCAGATAAGGGTGGTGATGGGGACTTAAAGACACTGCACTTCCTAATGGTTTCAGGAGACAGTTGAAGGACTGAATTTTCTGTGAAAGCTCAGCTTTGGGGAGACATCAGAGAAGCTCTTGGTGCCCTTCCTGACCCCCTCCCAAAGACACCTTGGGCCCAGACTGTGCCCTCCTTTGGGTCCCTGACTCTATTTTGGCTGTGAAAGACAAAGTTGCAAAGGTCATCTCCATTGTGCCTGCCTCCCTGAATTTGTTCTCCAGGCAAAAGCAGTTTGAGACATCAAAAGAAGTGCAAAACTATAGAAGCTGACAGTCTGGGAAAAATACTTGCCAGCTTCAAACACCCAGGATAGGGAGGTCTAGTTCCTAGGAAACAGAGGGGACAACCAAACTCCAGTAAGATTAGGAACACCAAAACAACTAACAAGTAAAAGCTCAGGACAAGACAGGGGCCCAGAAATATGGGAATCCTTGCACACTGCATTCACTTTGGGAAGAATTTCCTGATAGGGTTGAAGTTCAATAAAACTTCTGTGTTATAACCAGCTGGTTACAAATAAGAAACAGATATTCCAGGGAATAAATCCCAAAGTTAACATTTTAAAGTGTTAAACGTACAGTGTGCAACATGAGTACAAGAAAAACAAAGAAACAGAAAATGACGACTCATTCAAAGGTGAGGATAAAAATCCAGAAAGCTCCAGAAGACCAGAATTTGAATATACCAAACAAAGGCTTTTAAAAAGTGATCTTAAAAATGCACAAGGAGATGAAGGAAAATAGAGAGGCAGAGCTAAAGGATAAAATATAAACAAATAACAAGCAATAGTAGAGTCTTACTAAAGAAATACAAATTTTACAAAGGAACCAAGGGAACTACTTGAGATGAAAGACACAACAACTGAAATAAAAAATGCCCAGGTGATGAATGCACAACTATGTGGTAGTACTGTGAACAATGGAATGTACATTTTGTTTTGTATGACTGTATGTTATGTGAATATATCTCAATTAAATGAATTAAAAAAAAAATCCTTAACAAATATAAAACAAATTGTTGTTAAGATATAGCATGATGATTTCATAAAATCTTCCCTTTTAATAACTCATTTCATTTATTTTTATTATCATGTAAATCCTTCTCTCTGCCTCTTTTTTTTTCTCTAAACAGAAAAAAACAAAAAGGAAAACATTTATCATCTCAGAATATCAACTAAAAGATTTGTAAAGTTTCTTCTTAATTTTCAGTTCTGATTTAAAAAGCAAAACAAAAATTCAGGCAAATACTTTTAGGGTTGTTTTTAAACCAAAAATTACATGTTTTAAAAATTCTAAATTCTCTGAGGGTAGATAAATGCTTTAGCTCTTTATCACCACAATGACAATAATATTGACATTCAGTAAATATGTGTTGAATAAATGATGATATGAAAGTGTGAGTTTAAAATAGGACAGAAAAAAAATGCCCAGGAAGATTTCAAGAGCAGATTGGAGGTGGTAGAGGAAAGAATCAGTGAACCTGAAGAGAAGACATATGAAATGAGTCAGGCTGAGGTATAGAAATTAAAAAAAGAAATATTAAAAGTGAAAATAGCCTAAGACATATCTGGGACACCATCATGTGCCCAAATATATACATTATGGGAGTCCCAGAAGGAGAAGAATGGGAAAGAAGAGAAGGAATACTCAAAGAAATAATGAAGAAATGACAGAGAACTTCCCAAAATTAGCAAAAGACAAATATGCACATCCTAGAAGCCCCGAGAACATCAGATGTGATAAACATGAAGAAAAATACACCCCTTCATATATTGATCACACTGTCAAATGCAAAGACAAAGAGAAAATTCTAAAAGCTGCAAGAGGAAACTATTATGTTACATACAAGGGAGTCCCAATTTGATTGAGTGCCAATTTCTCATCAGAAATCTGAAGGCAAGAAGGAAGTGTGTTGAAATACTTAAAGTGTTAAAAAACAAAACAAAACAAAACAACAACAAAAAAACAACAACTGCCAGACAGAACTTTATATCCAGTGAGACCATCTTTCAAAAATGAGAAAGAGATTAAGATGTTCTCAGATAAAACAGAGAGTTCATCACCACTAGACCTGCCATACAAGCTACTTTAATGAGAATTCTTCTGACTAATAGGAAGAGACACAGAAATTTGTTCAAATTGGCATAAATAAATAAAGACCTGTGGTAAAGGTAAACACTTGTGTAATTATAAATGCCAGCATTATTGTAGTGTACTGTTTGGTATGTAATTCCATTTCTTCCTTCCTACAGCTGCCAAAATGCAAATGCATAAAGGATTATGGTAAATCTATGTTTTTGATCAGACAAAAATTTACAAGATATTTGTAAGACATAAATGGTAACAAAAGGAAAAAACTGGTGGGCAGTGGTGTATAGGAAATATATATGTGTATGCTATTTGTGGTGGTAGCCTACATAATCAGTATGTACTCCAGAAAATCATGTTCTTAAAGTTAATCCATTACCTTGGATGTAAACCTACTGTAAGTAGGACCTTTTGTTGTGGTTAATTCAGTTAAGGCATGGCCCAGTGTGGGTCTTAATTCTTTTACAGGAGTCCTTTATAAATGGGATGAATACAGAGAGAGAGCAACCTCAGAAGCAAGAAGTTGAAATTAGCAAAAAATGTATAATACATACAAAAGGCTAAATAGAAAAATGACAGAAGAAAGTCCTGCATTATCAGTAATGACATTAAATGTAAATGGATTAAACTCTCTAGACAAAAGGCAGAAATTGGTAGAATGGATAAAAACATCATACTCATGATATGCTACTGCAGGAGATTCACCTTTAATTCAAAGATACAAGTATGTTGAGGGTAAAAGAAGGGAAAAATATATCATGAAGGCAGTAACTGAAAGAGACCTGGGGTGGCTATAATAATATTAGATGAAATAGATTTTAAGTCAAAAACATTTATAAGGGAAAAGATCATTATATACTGATAAAGGGGACAATTCTTAAGGAAGATGTATCAACTATATATATATATATATATATATAAGTACTATGATGGTTTGGAGGCTTATGGGACCCCAGAAAATCATGTTCTTAAATGTTCTTAAATTTAATCCATTCTTGTGGATGTAAACATATTGTAGATGGGACCTTTTGATTGGGTTATTTCAATTGAGATGTTACCAACCCCATTCAAAGTGGGTTTCAATCCCTTTATTAGAGTCCTTTATAAGAGGATAAAAGACAAACAGGAAACTCAGGGAAGCTCATGGAAGAAGCCCCAGAGAAGCTGAGAGACAAGGACACATCCACAGAAACAGAGAGGAAAGTACTGAAGTCAGAAGCTGGAAGCAATGACCCAGGAACAAAGGACCAGCAGACATTACCATGTGCCTGGCCATGTGACAGAGTCGTCCAGAGTACCAGCAGCCTTTCTTCGGGACGAAGATATTGTCCTGTTGATGCCTCAATTTGGACATTTTCATGCCTTCAGAATTGTAAATTGTAAGCTAAAATCCCCATTGTTAATAGTCAGTCCATTTATGGTGTATTTCATTTTTTCAGCTTTAGCAAATCAAAACATTCACCTAACAGCAAAGCCCCAAAAAATATAAAGCAAATACTGACAGATTTGAAGGGAAGAATTAACAGTTCCACATGAATAGTGGGAAATTTTAATAAACATTTGAAATATTTTAATATATATTTAAATATAAATATTTTAAAAATATTTAAAAAATATTTGTTAGAACATCTAGTCAGAAAATCAATGAGGAAGTAGAAGAATTGAATGTACTCTAAACCAATTTGACCTAAAAAGCAGATCATAGAACACTTGACCCAAACAAGAACAGAATATTTATTCCACTCAAGTGCATATGAGTCATTGGGCATTATCCAAGAGTGAATATATACTGGCTCACAAAACAAGTTTCAATAAATTAAAAAATCACAGCAGAATGAATATGGGCATCAATAATGGGGACAAACAGAAAATTCAAAATAAGTGGAAATTAAACAACATACTCTTAAATAAACAATGGGTTAAAGAGGAAATCAGAAGTTAAATTAGGAAATATCTTGAGGTGAGTGAAAATGAAATACAACATAAAAAATTATAGGATGCAGTGAAGGCATCCTGGAGAGGGAAATTTATAACTCTAATGGCTTACATTATAAAATAAGAAAAACTTCAAGTCAGAGACCTAAACTCAAAACTGGAATAACAAGAAAAAGAGCAAAACAAACCCAAAACAAGCAGAAAGAAAGAAATAACAAAGAATAGAGCTGAAATAAATGAAATTAAAAAAAAAAAATAGAGTCAACAAAAACATAGCTGGTTCTTTGAAAAGATCCATAAAATTGGCAAACCTTTAGCTAGACTGATAAGGCAAAAAGGAGGATGCAAATAATGAAAATCTGAAAATAAATATGGGCACTGCCACAACCTCAATATGAACAAAAAAAGTTTGAAAATAAATTAATTAACCTAGATTAAATGCATAAATTCTTACAAAACACACAGACTACATACATTGACTGAAGAAGAAATAGATGATCTCAATAACCCAACAACTAAGAGATTGAATAAGTAATCTAAAACTTCCCCCAAAAGAAAAACCAAGGACCAGATGACTTCAAAGGGGAATTATAAACACCCCAATTAGAATTAACTGCAATTGTGCTCAAATTCTTCCGAAGAATTGAAGAAAGGGAGACTCCTCAAATCATTCTATGAGGCCAGCATCATCTTCATACTAAAGCCAAATAAAGCTATGCAAGAAAAGCAAACTACGGACCAATATCTCTTATGAATATAGATGCAAACTTCCTCATCAAAAATACCCACGAACTGAATACAACAACATATTAAAAGAATTTTACAACATGTGGGATTTGTACCTAGTATGCAAAGTTAGTTCAACCTAAGAAAATCATTTACCATAATACACAACATTAACAGAATGAAGGAGAAAAGAAATGATCATTTCAAATGATGCAGAAAAGGCATTTGACAAAACCAAGCATACCTTCATGATTAAAACACTCAGCACACTAGGAATAGAAGGAACTTCCACAACATGATAAAAGACATATATGAAAAGCCAATAGCTAACATCCCACTTAATGGTGAAAGTCTGAAAGCTTTCCCTCTAAGACCAGAAAGATGATTCTCATCACTGTTATTCAACATTGTACTGGGAATTCTTTCCATAGAAATTAGGCCACAAAAAGGGGGAAAAAGCTTCCAAAATTGGAGAGATAGAAATAAAACTCTCCCTATTAGTAGATGGTATGATCTTATGTACAGAACATTCTGAACAATCCAAAACAAATCATTCAGAGTTAATAGATGTATTCAGCAAAGTAGCTGGGTGCAAGATCAACACTGAAAAATAAGTAGTGTTTCTATACACAAGCAATGAACCATAAAAAGAAGAAATCAAGAAAAATATTCCATTTAAATTTAAAATAGCAACCAAAAGAATCAAATATTTTGGAATAGATTTAACTAAGGATGTAAAGGACTTGTACACAAAAATTACAAAATATTCTAAAAGAAATCAAAGAAGACCTAAATATATGGAAGGACATTCTGTGTTCATGAATGAGAAGACTAAATATCATTAAGATGCCAAGCCTACTGTGCTTGTTTGAATCTATTATGTCCCCCACTGTGCCAGCTTGGATATATTATGTCCCCCACAAAAAGCCATGTTCTTTAATGCAATCTTGTGGGGGAATATTTGTTAGTCTGTTGATTAGGGTGGAAATGTTTGATTAAATTATTTTCATGGAGATATGGACCTCACCCATTCAGGGTGGGTCTTAATTAAATCAGTGGAGTCCTAAAAGAGAGCTCACAGACAGCAGGAGCTCAGAGTAGCTGAGAGAGACTTTTGGAGAGATGCTTGGGAGCTGACAGAAATGCTCAGAGATGCCTGGAGTTGCCAACAGAAGGGCATTTGGAGATGCTAAGCTAAGGATGCACAGGAGCTGAGAGAGGAGATGAAACACAACCCAGGACCAGTAGATGACAGCCACATGCCTTCCCAACTGACAGAGGTGATCTGGATGCCATCAGCCCTCCTTCATTGAAGGCATCCTCTTGTTGATGCCCTACTTTGGACACCTCTATTGCTGTAGAAATGCAAATGTGTGGCCAAATAAACCCCTCTATAAAAGCAAAGCCATTTCTGGTATTTTGCACAATGGCAGCATTAGCAAACAGAACACCCACAAAGCTATGTTCTTTAATGTATTCTTGTGGGGGCAGACTTATTCATCTTTTGAATGGGGTGGAACCTCTAATTGAATGTTTCCATTGAAATGTGACCCACCCACCTGTAGACAAGAATTTTTGATTAGATCTTTTCCATGGAAGTGTGACCCCACCCATTCTAGGTGGGTCTTAATTAAATCACTGAGTCCTTTAAGAGAGCTCACAGACAGAAAGAGCTCAGAGAAACTGAGAGAGACATTTTGGAGAGAAACTAAGATATGTAATCCAGAGTTTTCCCCAAGGTAAAGCTAAGAGCCCACACAAACCTAGGTGCTAGGAGATACAGAGAGAAGGATGTTTGGAGGTGCTAAGCTAAGAGATGAAGCCCAGACTTTGCTCCAGAGAAGCTAAGAGAGGATTCCAAGATGCTTAGAGAAAAACATCCTGGGAGAATAAGCAAGGATGCACAGTAGCTGAGAGAGATAATCTAAGAGAGTCAGAAGCCTGAAGACATTTTGGAAAAAAGCCATTTTCAAGCCAGAACCCAGGAGCAAAGGACCAGCAGATGCTAGCCATGTGCCTTCCCAGCTGGCAGAATGTTCCAGACCCCATCAGCCTTTCTTAAGTGTTGTTTCCGCAAACCAGAACACCTACCCAAAACAATTTATAGAATCAAGGCACTCTCAAAAAAAAATTCCAAAATTCTTCTTTGCAGAAGTGAAACATCCAATCATTAAATTTATATGGAAGGATAAAAGGCCCCTAATAGCTAAAGCCACTTTGAAGAAGAAGAATGAAGATGGGGGGCTCACACTTCCTGAACTTAAAACTTATTACAAAGCCACAGTAAGCAAAACAGCATGGTACTGGCACAAGGACAGACCTAGGACCAATGGAATTGAATTGAGAACTCATAAATCAATCCTCATATTTATGGCCGACTGATTTTTACCAAGGTACGAATTACCATTCAATTGGGAAAGAACAGTATCTTCAACAAATGGTGCTGAAACTGGATCTCCATCTGCAAAAAAAAAAAAAAAAAAAGGAGGACCCTTAATTCACATCATATACAAAACTCAAGTTACTATGGACCAAAGATTTAAATATAAGAACCAGGACTGTAAAACTCATGAACAAAGTGTAAGAAAGCATCTTCAGGACCTTGTGTTAGGCAATAGTTTCTTAAACTTTACACCCGAAATACAAGCAACAAAAGAAAAAATAGATATATGGGTGTGCTGGTTTGGATGAATTATGTCCCCCAAAAAACCATTATCTTTAATGCAGACTTATGTGAGCAGGAAATGTATTGGTGTTGATTGGGTTGCAGACTTTTGGTTGGATGTTTCCATGAAGATGTGATCACTCAACTGTGGGTGAGATCTTTCATTGGATAATTTCCATGGAGGTGTGGTTCTGCCCATTCAGAATGGGCCTTGATAGTTTACTGGAGCACTATATAAGCTCAGACAGAAGGAGTGAGCTTGCTATAGCCAAGAGGGACACTTTGAAGAATGCACAGAAACTAACAGAGTAGCTGCAGATGAGAGACAATTTGAAGATGGCCATTGAAAGCAGGCGCTTGTTCCAGAGAAGCTGAGAGAGGACAAATGCCCCAAGAACAACTGAGAGTGACATTCTGAAGAGAAGCTGCAGCCTAGAGAGGAACATCCTAGGAGAAAGCCATTTTGAAACCAGAACTTGGAGCAGACTCCAGCTACATGCCTTCCCAGCTAACAGAGGTTTTCCAGATGCTATTGGCCATCCTTCAGTGAAGGTACCCAATTGTTGATGTGTTACCTTGGACACTTTATGGCCTTAAGACTATAACTATGTAACCAAATAAACCCCTTTTATAAAAGTCAATCCATTTCTGGTGTTTTGCAATCTGGTAGCATTGGCAAACTAGAACAATGGGACTTCATCAAAATTAAAACTTTTGTGCCTCAAAGATTTTATCATGAAAATAAAATGATCACCTACATAATAGGAGAAAATATTTGGAAACCACATATCTTATATGGCTTAATATTCAGATTACATAAAGAAATCCTTCAATTTAACATCAAAAAAGACAAAAAAAAAATAAAAAATAGGCAAAAGACTTGGATAGAAATCTGTCTTAAGAAGATATGCAAATGGTCATAAAGCATTTAAAAAGATGCTCAACAAAATTAGCCATCAGGGAGATGCAAATCAAAACCATAATGAGATACCATTTCACTCCCATTAAAATGGCTGCTATTTAAAAAATCAGAAAATAACAAGTACTGGAGTGGATATGAAAAAAATGTGAACACTCATTCATTGCTGGTGGGAATATAAAATGATGTAGCTGTCGTGGAAGCAAATTTGGCATTTCCTCAGAAAGCCTAGTATAGAACTACCATATGACCTGGCAATCCCACTCCTAGGTATATACCCCAAAGTATGGGAAGCAGGGACTTGAACACATATTTGTACACCAATGTTCATATCATTATTCACAATTGCCAAAAGGTGTAAGCAACCCAAGTATCCATCAACTGTTGAATGGATAAAAAATATATGGTATATACAGACAATGGAATGTTATTCAGTTTTAAAAGGAATGAATTCCTGACTCATATGACAATATGGATCAACCTTGAAGACATCATGTCAAGCGAAATAAGTCAGATGTGAAAGAACAAATATTCTATGATCTCACTGATCTGAAACAAAATAAGCAAACCCACAGGGTCAGAATCTAGAATATAGTAGGCGATGGGGTGGGGATAGAGAATAGGAAGATAAGGCTTAAAATGTACAGGTTCCTATTTGGGATGAGGAAATGTTTAGGTAATTGATGGTGGTGGTGGTAGCACAACATTGTGAATGCAATTAACACTGAAATATGTATCTGAATATGATTAAAGGGGGAAATTTTAGATTGCATATATGGTAACTATGCTGGTTTGAATCTGTTATGTACCCCATAAAAAGTCATGTTATTTAAAGCAATATTGTGGGGAAAGACCTGTTGTGGGTGGGATCTTTTGAATAAGCTGTTTACACAGAGGTGTGGTTCATTCAATTGTGCCTGGGAGCTTGATTAAATTATTTCCATGGAGATGTGACCCCATTCATTCAGGGTGGGTCTTGATGAGTTTACTGGACTTCTTTTAGAGAGTTTATGGGGAGAAGGAACTCAGAGAAGCTGAAAGAAATATTTTGGAGAGAAGCCAAGATGTGTAATCCAGAGTTTGCCTCTGAGAGAAGCTAAGGGCTGACACAGACCCAGAAGATGCAGACAAGGAGACATTTGGAAATGGAACACTAAGAGAAGTTAAGTGAGAACCCACAGACACTTAAAGAGAAAGCCACTGGAATCAGAAGCTGAGATCAATACAACCTGGGAGAAAAGGAACTGCTGACTCCAGCCATGTGCCTTCCCAGCTTACAGAGGTGTTCTGGACACCATCAGCTTTTCTTCAGCAAAGACATTGTCACTTTTGTGGCCTTAGAACTGCAAATTTGTAACCTAATAAATCCTCTTTTTAAAAGCCAATCCATTTCTGGTATTTTGCATAACAGCAGCTTTAGAAAACTGGAAAAATAACAGAATAAAAATCTTTTAAAAAATCCATGGAACTCCTCTATAGAAACTGGGAGCCCTAAGTTGAATCATGGGTTTTAATTAATAGCACAATTATCAGTTGTGCTCTTATCAATCCTAACAAGGTATTGTTGGGGGTTGTTGTATAGGAATCCTGTATTTTGTGCAAGATTTCTATGTTTATTCATAACTCCTCTAATAACAAGGGAGAAAATTGCACATATTTTCATTAGAAGATATGCAGTAATAATCTAGCTTTCCAATGACAGAAATGGAGAACAACACATAGTATTAATCTTTAATTTATGTATGAGGAAACTGAAATGTAAAGCATTTAAGTAACCCCAGTATTTCAAACTTCATAAAAATTGATGCTGGGTTTGAAAACAGCAACTTGTCTCTAGATCCTAAGTTAATAAATCAATTGTGGTCCATGAAAATGTGAAGACTCTGTTTCAATGACAGATAGGGAAATGGATGATGGATAGATGATGGACAGGGGACTAATTAGTATTAAAGCCTCTTTGGGGTTATTTTTCCATGTTCAGAATAATACTATGGCATCTGACTCAATCTCAATTTTATTTAATTTAAGATCAAGAAATTTAAAACTGGAATCTAAAAGTGGAGACATTATAGTTTTTAGGAATGATTAGAATAACATCAATAAAAAAACCAAGTAAATGGAACCTGGGATTAGCCCAAGTTGGAATCAACATAGTTTTTGCCATTAATGAAATATTTTGGTTCCATTGAGCCAATGAATTGGCCCAATTTTCCTTTTAGTTGTTTTAAGTTGCTCAATCCCTCAGTCTTTATGCATAGATTGGGAGAAATTTGAATAGACTCTTTATTTCTCCATCTAATTTTGACTCACAGTCCAACATGAAACATTGTAGATTCCATTTTGTTTGGCTGGGGCTTTTGTTTTACAAGAAATAGAATCATTTTATATAATACTTACCATGCACTTTGACATCTGACTTTTCCTGCATATGGTAAAGGAATTAGGTATGGAAAAATTGAGACATGACATCTTTATATTTACATGATAAATGCAGCAGGTCCTCTGAGAGATGAGTGTGGCATGGTAGTCATCTAAAATTGGGAAGATAGAATTGAAAGTTGGTAGAAATAAAATGTAGAAATATTTCTTCAGTGATGTGGCAGTTTCAATGTATTGTGTCCGCCAAATGCCATTATCTTTGATGTAGTCTTGTGGGGCAGACTTTTCGGTGCTGATTAGATTTGCTTGGAATGTGCCCCACCCAGCTGTGGGTGATGACTCTGATGAGATATTCCCATGGAGGCATGGCCCCACCCATTCAGGGTGGGCCTTGATCAGTGGAGCCATATAAATGAACTGACTCAAAGAGAAGGAACTCAGTGCAGCTGTGAGTAATGTTTTGAAGAGGAGCAAGCTTGCTAGAGAGAAACATCCTGGGAGAAAGTCATTTTGAAACCAGAACTATGAAGCAGACACCAGCCACATGCCTTCCCAGCTAACAGAGGTTTTCCGGACGCCATTGGCCATCCTCCAGTGAAGTTACCCGATTACTGATGTGTTACCTTTGACACTTTATGACCTTAAGACTGTAACTGTGTAGCCAAATAAACCCCCTTTTTATAAAAGCCAATCCGTCTCTGGTGTTTTGCATTCTGCAGCATTAGCAAACTAGAACAAGTGATATGCATGCATTTGAAGAAGGTATAGAGACAGTTTCCTGTCCTTTCACAGCTATCATAACTCATATGCTTCAGATTAATATTTTTTTTAAAATAATTTACTATTAATGTGAATTCATTTTGTGATACCAGGCATTTTTAATTTACATAGAAATTTTTTAAAAATAAATTTGGTGTAAACCACACAAGGAAACTTCAGAAATAAAATTGAGAAAAAATTGAAAATTAAATGAGAAATAATTTTGATGGCATATAAAACTTTCATACTTTTTTATCTTGAAAGAAGTCAAATTTACAAAATATTAATACTAATAATTTTAATAATGCTTTATTCCTGTACATTATTCATAATTGATACCAATTACTTAAAATATTTTACCAAATTTAAATACCTATCTCCTATCTACATTATTATTTATTTTTAGCATATTTGCCCTGTCTTGTAATGAGCATAGAGCTTTAAAGTTTCCTATCATTAATATTTTTCTATATATTTCTCCTTGAATATCCTGTATTTTCTGCATTATACAAGTGGTACCTCTTATTTGGTGCATAGACAATGATAATATTTTTTTGTTGTAAATCTCTTTGACATTATAAAATTTCCTTTGTTTCATTTGATGCTTTTTTGATCCTAATTTACTTGTCTGATATCAAAATGGAGATGTTGACTTTCTTCTCTTTTCCATTTGTATAGCTGTATTTTGCCATCCCTTAGTTTTTAGCCTGATTACCTTGATTTAGGTATGCTCGTTGTATACAGAATTGCATGGCATGAATTAATCTTAGCTGAACTGGATCAACATTTACATATCCTATGAGCTAATGACTCATGGTCCACATTATGGTATCTATTACATAAAAATAGATTATATTCTGTAACCATGGCCAATGAATTATTTCAGAGCAATTATATGTTTCAGTATGTCAGCATTGTTTAAGAACATAATTGGATATATAATTTGTACCTGGTTTCGATGGTGTTTATGTGTATGGATGGAAGCAGGTGGGATTTCAAAGATTAAGCAGGCAACATAGAATGTGTTTACATGTCCAGCTCTCTGTAAGCCTCCATTGTGAGTAGACTTCCAGGATGACTTCTCAACTCTATTTGAGATCTCTCAGCTAATCAAACTTCATTTTGTTTCATTTTGCTTCCCCCTTTTTGGTCCAAAAAGGTTTTCTCAATCCTTCAATGCCAGGGCCAAGCCCATCACCATGAGTCATGTCCCACATTAGCAGGGAGTTCTGCACCCCTGGTAGTCATATTCCAAATATGGTGAGGGCAGTGAGTTTACCTGCAGAGTTGGCTTAGAGAGAGAGGTCACATCTGAGAAAAGAGGTTCTCTGAGGGTGACATTAGGCACCTTTTTAAGTAGGCTTAGCCTCTCCCTTGTATTCACAAACTTCATAAGGCCAAGGCCCTAGATAGAGGGCTCAGCCTTCTAATTTGGTAGCCCCCAATGCTTGTGAGAATATAATTAATTCTCCAGTTGGGTAAATTTAATTTTTCCACATTTTCCCACAGTTCCTCAAGAGGGCTTTGCAAGTACAGCTTCCTTCTCTACCAGAATTATTCTGGGATGTACTGGGGCTTCATACTAACCTGCACAAACCAATCAGACCTCGGTCATTAATCAACACTCCATACAATTATATTGTTTGAATGAACTGACCATACAAGTCAAATTATAAAATGTGTTACAAAAGATATAAATCTTACACCTAAAAAACATCTTTTTCTTTGGTCCCAAACAGAAGCTGAAGCTTCAAAAATGCTGTCAATATCTTCCTTTGCCTTTCACTCTGATTTAACTTAGTCCTAACTAAGTCCATTTTGTTCATATCTCTAATTGAAGTCTGATCTCTTTTTTCAGACTCTTTAACATTTGCTGTATGGGGTAATGCTGACATTCATAGGCTCTGAGTCTCAGGTATCAAACAGACACCCAAAGTTCCAGGAACTGACCAGGTTGTACACAAAGAGCTCAGCAACTCAGAGTTTAGAAATAACCACTACAGCTCAGGGATAGATTTAACTGCTGTAAGAGCTTATAGTCCAGGAACCTTTATAATAAGCCTCCCCCTGATAACCTATGCTCTCAGACTCAATTCTCAGAGTTTGCACATTGTATTTAGTCCATATTAGTGAAGAATTATATTATTTTTCTTTTCATTTCTGGTTTATTTCATGCAACATACTGTCCTCAATGTCCATTCACAACTTCACTCCTTGTAGCAGTTTGATATTCCATTCACAGATTGCCATTCTATTCATCAGTCAATGTACCCTTATGTCACCTCCATTCACTGCAACTTGTCAATACTGACACCATGAACCCCACTGTGAAAATGTCCCCAGATGTCTCTTTTTTCATTTCTTCCAAGAATATACCCAATAATCAAGTTGCAGGACCATGTGGCAACCCCATGCTTAGCTTCCTGTGGAAACACCACACTGCCCTCCAGATGGGCTGCACCATTGCATGTTCCCACCAATGGTGATTAGTTACATACCTTTATCCACATTTTTTCTAGCATTTGTATCCCTCTATTTGTTTTTAAGATGGTTTTATTCACACACCATACATTCCATCCTAAGTAAACAATCAGTGGTTCCCTGCATAATCACATAGGTAAGCATTCACCAACACTATCTATATAAGGACATTTCCATTTCCTCCACAAATAAAGAGGAAGAAGCAAAAAAAAAAAAAAAAAAAAAAAAAAAAGAAAAGAGAAAAACAAAGCTAAAAAGGTGACAACTAAAAACTAACAAAAGAGGAAATAAAAAGTCAGACAACACCAGCAACACCAAGAATCCCCATACTCTTCCATTATATCCACCTCTTATAGACATTTAGTTTTGGTATGTCAGCTTTGTTATATTAGTGGAAGCATATTTTAATGTTACCATTAACTATGAACTTTAGTTTGCATTGATTGTATCTTTTCTTCAACAGTACCCTATTTTTAACACATTGCAAAGTTGACATTCATTTGTTCTCCCTCATGTAAAAACATATGTGTACATTTAATCACAATCATTGACCACTCTAGGTTTCACTAAGTTATACAGCCCCAGTCTTTATCTTTCATCCTTCCCTCTGTCATCCTACTTACCCCTAATCTTCCTCCCTCAACCCTACTTGCAGTCATCTTTGTTCAGTGTACTTACATTATTGTGTTACCATCACTCAATATTGTGCTCCAAACATGTCTCTCCTGTCTGTCTTTTCTTATCTGTCTGTAGTGCTCCCTTTAGTATTTTCTGTAGAGCAGGTATCTTGTTCACAAACTCTCTCAGTGTCTGTCCATCTAAGAATATTGTAAACTCTCCCTCACTTTTGAAGGACAGCTTTGCTGGATATAGAATTCTTGGTTGGCAGTTTCTCTCCCTCATTATCTTAAATATATCATACCACTGCCTTCTTGCCCCCATGGTTTCTGCTGAGAAATCCTCACATAGTCTTATTGAGCTTCCCTTGTATGTGATGGATTGCTTTTCTCTGGTTGCTTTCAGAATTCTCTCTTTGTCTTTGACATTTGATAATCTGCTTATTAAGTGTCTTATCATCAATCTATTTGGATCTATTCTGTTGGGGCATGCTGAACTTCTTGGATCTATCATTTTATGTCTTTCATAAGAGATAGGAAATTTTCAGTGATTATTTCCTCCATTATTGTTTCTTCCCTCTTTCCCTTCTCTTCTCCTTCTGGGACACCTATGACATGTACATTCATGCACTTCATGTTGTAATTCAATTCCCTAAGATGCTGCTCATATTTTTCCATTCTTTTACCTATCTGCTCTTTTATGTGTAGGATTTCAGATGTCCTGGCCTCCACTTCATGAATCTTTTCTTCTTCCTCTTTAAATCTGCTGTTGTATGTCTCCATTATGTTTTTTATCTCTTGTTATTCTGACTTTCATTCCCATAAGTTCTGCCAATTGCTTTTTGACACATTCAATTTCTTCCTTATGTTCACCCAATATATTCTTTATATCCTTCATCTCTTTTGCCATATCTTTCCTCAACTCATTGATTTGAGTTTTGAATTTATTTAGCATATTTGTTTGAAGATCTTTAATTAGTTGTTTCAATTCCTGTATCTCAGTTGAGGTGTAAGTTTTTTCCTTTGACTGGACCATATCTTCGTTTTTCCTAAGGTGACTGAAATTTTTTCTGTCTAGGCATTTGGTTTCCTTGGTTACACCAATCAGATTTTCCCAGACCAGATGGGCCCAGGTCTTAGGAGGAAGGTACAATCAGTTTCAAGTTTCCCTGAGCAGCAGTTGTCAGTCTTTTCCGTGAAGCCTCTAGACTCAATTCATTTCCTAACCTGTACAGCAGGTGGTGCTTGTCAGCCCACAGCTCCCCACCAGCATAAAGAGGTGTGGTCCTATTACTTCACAGTGGACCAGTCCTGACCAGGACTGAGGGCTTCAGAAGCTAAGCTTAAGTTGCTTCTTGTTTATTAGTTTGCTTTCCCCCAAAACCCTAGGATCTGAATTTCCTGAGGGAAGGCAGCCACTTGAGCTGGGCCCTGCCCCCCTTTAATTAGGGAAGATGCACTCCCTAGGGAGTTATCTTCTCCACTTGAATTACTTCCTTTGCCTCTCTCTTAACTCCACCCTTGCCTTTGTCAGCTACTGCCAATTGAAAGTGCCTGAGGCTTTCTCTAATGAGCTGCTTAGAATGAGAAAAAAAAAAAAAAATGGAAACAGAGCAAAAGCCCTTTTTCAGAGCCAGTCTCTTGCCCCTCAGTTTCACCAGTTGACCTGAGTTTTTACCCAGTTCTCTAGCCCCTTTTGGGGGGACACAGGCATTCTCCAGCATTCTGAGCTCAGCCATCTCCAAAAGCCACTGTTTATATATAGAAAAAAATTATATATATAATTCCTCTCTGCCAGTAGGAACCACAGATTCCTGTTTTCTCAGGGCCTATCTGAGCTTGTATGTTGTATTCAATAGTCCAAATTTGTTAAATCAAAACCACAATTGGAGTTTGGCTGAGCCACTCCTTCCTGCTCTTGCAGGATCTGCTTCTTTCTCACACAGCAGAAGTTTGGTGGCTCAGCGTGCCATGCTGGGGGGCTGAGGTGCCAGTCCAATTTTTACTTAGTTTATGCTGCAATCTCAGCTGTTCCACCCATTTCTGACTAGTGTATGGTGTGTTAGCAGTCATAGATGTCCCCCAACAATTGTTCCAGAATATTTGCTGGTTGTTCCTGTCTATTTATTAGTTGCTCTAGAGGACCAACTAAATTCCACACCTCTCTGTGCCACCATCTTGCTCTGACCCTAATAGTCTAGATATATTTTATACTCTTGTCCTTTCATAGAATGGTTCCTTTTAATTTTCTATTGCTGATCATAATGGATAATTTCATGTCATTTTGACTAGGTTATACTGTACAGTTGTTTTGTCAAGCACTAGCCTGTTTGTGAATGTGAGGGTATTTTGAAATAGAATTTACATCTCTAGTCAGTTGATTGCATCTACGATCAACAAATGATATTGCCTTTACCAATGTGGAAACTCTCCTTGTCCAATCTGCTGGATATCTTTATAACCAAATATTTAAGAAATCAGAAGACTATCTGCCTCAATTTCAGCATTGGCCTTTGCCAGAATTCCCAGACAGCTATCTTCCACTGAAAATAGTTCCTTCCTTCAGATTAAGGACTTCAGCATTACCTTTACTGGAGTTTCCAGATTGTGGGCTGCCCTACATAGTTTAGACCTGCCTACTCCCATGTCCACATGAGCCAATTCCTTGAAATAAATCTCTTTACATATAAAGAAATCCTTTTGATTATGTTTTTTTAAGTGTCTTAAATCAGCACCAGTGCATTATATTACAATTCAGTTCAGTAGCTCAGAAGTCTGGCACATGCCTCACTTGGCTAAAATCAAAGTGTCCACTGGTCCATTCCATTTCTAGCAGAGAATCACTTCCTTGCCCTCTCCAGCTTCCAGAGGCTGCTTGAATTATTTTGTTGTGGCCCTCTTCTTAAATCTTCAAATCCAGCATGGTGGATTGGGTCCTACTCACATTGTACTGTTCTGAACTTCTTTTCTATCTCCCTCTTCCACTTTTAAGGAACCTTATGATTAACTTGGACCCTCATAGTAACTCTAGGATAGACTCCCTATTCTAAAACCACCTGATTTGCAATGTTAATTCTATCTACAATGTTCATTCCATTATGTCATGTGTTGTGGTTATGAACCTGTGTCAACTTGGCTAGGCTATAGAGTCAGTTGTTTTATCAAGGAAGCATTAGTCAGATTGATACTGTGACAATATTTTGTGGACTTAAATCATCAGTAATTTGACTGCATCTATGGCTGATTACATCTACTATCAACTGAGGAGATTGCTTTAAACAATGTGAGACTCCTCATCTAATCAGTTGAAGGCTTTAAAAGGAAGAGTAATGATTTAAGTAGTCAGAAGGAAGAGGAATTCATCAAAAACCTTCAATGTATTTCCCAGCTTGAGGCCTACCCTACTGAATTTGGATTTTCCCATCCTCATAGTAACATGAGAAAGTTCTTATAAAAAAAATTCGTATTTACATATATATTTGTATGTATCTCCTGTTGGTTCTGTTTCCCTAGAGAACCCTGACTAATGCACCATGTAAGGTAACATAGACAGTTTCTAGGGATTAGAATGTGGACATCTTTAGAGAGACATTATTTTGCCCACCACATGATTCCAATTTCAAAATCCCCCTCTTCTGTCAGTTTAAGGAAATTTAGAGTATTTAGATGATGACTGTTCTGGCTTGGAGCTCTTATGTATCCCAGAAAATGTTATGTTCTTTTAATCCTTTCCTGTGCATGCACTCCTATTGTGGGTGGGATCTTTTTATTAGTTTGCTTCATTCAAGTTGTGATCCAGCCCATTCAAGGAAAGTCTTAATCTTTTACTGGACTCCTTTATGAGAGGATAAAAGGCAGAGACATTTGGAGATTTCTGAGAGAGAGAAATACCCAGAGATGCTAAGAGAGAACCTACAGATGCTCAGAGAGAAAGCCACTGGAATCAGAAGCTGAAAGCAGTGAATCCTGGGAGCAAGGGACAAGCAAACACAGGCCATGTGCCTTTCTTTGGAGAAGATATCCTCTTGTTGATGCCTTAATTTGGACATTTTCATGGCCTTATGATTTTAACCTGTATCTTAATAAATCCCCATTGTTAAAAGCCAACCCATTTCTGGCATATTGCATTCTGGCAGCTTTAATAAACTGAAACAATAGCCTTCTTTTTCTTGACTGTAGTTGGTGAAAATGAGGGATTGGGCATCTTGATTCTACTTCATTTCTGGAGTATTATTAACATCCCTTCTTTATTTCATCTTTTTTTTTCATTGCCATCTTTTTTCTATTTATTGCCTTCTTCTTCAGAGGGATGTTTCTCCATGTTTCTCACTTCTGATGCTGCTATTTTGTAAGCTACCTTCCTTTAGCTGGTCTGTGAACTACTAAGACATGTATTTATATTTTGGTATTTTGTACTGGAATTTTTTCTGGTTGAAGATAATAAAGGAAATTGAGTTTATGCTTTTTATGAAGTTCTCCTCTTCCCACTCTTCTTTCTCAAGGAATCTCTTCATTCTTACTTCCCCACATACAAGTACTTGTCAAGACATAAGCCTAACTGAAATAAAACTTAAATAAAATTATATAAGAACACAAAATATTTTGTTTTAGTACTATGTAAAATTGCTATCATTAGAATATATCAGAAAGAGCTAAAAGACAAAGAAAATACATCAAATGCAAATTAATATATTCATATATTAATGAAAACGTCATGCAGAGAATGAAACAATTATGTCCTAATTTCCAGTCTCAGTATCCTATTTAAATTACAGAGCTCTAAAGTAGGTGATCTCTATTTCGACAAGCATATTTTTATACCTAATATCTTCAGTTGTTTTTATTTCTGAAACTGCTTCTTATTCCCATTTCAGGTTTCAAATATCTTTTTAAATAATTTCCAAATACATATACGCATGCATGAACATGCACACATGCTTCTGAATATGTGCTTTGTCTGTTTCATTAGTTCTGGCCTCTTTTATAGGTAACTCACATTGCTCATGGCCTTTCACTGTGATTGTCTTCATATGTCATGAGCTCATTTTAATGCCCTTAGGTCTTGCTTTCTCTAGAAATTAATACTTAACTGGAACTGAAAGACTGGTGAAAGTCTATGCTCTCTCTTATACTATTTTAACTAAAATAACAGCATGGTTTTTAAATCAATTTTTATTGCAACCCATTATGAAAAATATATTTTAAGTTAATTTAGCATGTACTTGTATATATTTAAAAAATGTTTTTTACATGCACTAAAATACCAGGTGAAATCTGACAATCTGGAAATAAGGAATGAGCAAAACAGACAAATACCCACACTCTCATAAAGTTTACAATTTGCACATGAGCCTATGAATACATACACATATAGGTATATTTGAAAGGCAGAGATTTTATGAAATGATATCATCATTTATGTGATGCACCTTGATATTTTTGATTCACTTTCATTTTATTTAAACACATTAATTTGCATCCACTGAAATGGTTTTCTGATGTACAAATAAGTTGTGACTAGCAGTTTGATAAATACTATTTGCTTGGAGAACAATTCTCCCCCAGATTTCCCCATAACCTAAAACAATTTCTCATCACCTTCTTGCAGATTCTACAAAATCCCTAGTCTGCAATCACCTGTTTTACCTGACAAGTAACATGGTACACGATTAATGATAGGAAGCTGGATTGAAGTAAAAAGGGGAAACATACAGAGTTACCTAACTTTACACTTTGCTGGTACCTACTTATCTACATGAGCTCCAGAGTGCTCCCGTTGCTCCCATTCTTATCTGTTTGACATTGGCTGTGTTTCCTTGCCATCAGTGATCTAACAGTCAGGCAAAGATACCTCTTGATCAATTATACAGTTCACTCAGCCCACCCTCTTTAAATAATCTGCAGCCTCTATGGAGCAAGTTGCTACAGTGGTACATTGTGGGAACTACAGATTCAAAGCACTGCAGAAACTTTCAGCAAATGATCCCTTTATTGCAGAGAATAAAGGGTCTTAAGGGGTGCATCTCCTTGACACTTACATAGCACAAAATGTCCAAAAAAGAAGGGGAAGAAGTCCTATCAAGGCCAGTCTCCCCGGTCTTGATCCCTGTGAGTTCAGGAATGGAGACTGAGAGTTGATACATATTTGTCATCTGGTGAAAAATGTGGATTTTTTTTCAACTCTTTCTTAAATCGAAGATCTATCACCTTGTTGCTAGGCTAAAAGCTTCTTGTTTATTTGAGAAAAGTAGATGTGAAATTTTAGGAAAAACAATAATAAAGGAAATATTAATTATTTTTTGCAAAATAAAAGATACAAGAAGCAAAGATATATCTACCTAGCAAGTTTTAATTTTGTTTATTAAGACTCTAATTATTAAGAATTGTTTTTAATATTTTTGCAATAGAAGGAAAACAACAAATTATTCAGTTGTTACACTAAATACCAAAAAATTCCCATATTATCTGCCTTTTAAAAAGTAATATTAATAAGCTAATTCTACCTCCTTAAAAATTGTCTCTATAAGCAAAATCATTAACATATTAAAATATGCTTTAAATTACATCATTAGATGGACCTAGTGATCTAACTGTGGAGGAAATATGATTAAAATATTTAAATAGGTAAATAAACTTTTCAAGATGTAGTTGACTAATTACATATGCAAATAAACTTTCCAACTTGAAATTGAATAATTGATGAACATCCAGGTTTTAAAATGTATTTAGATATGTATTGTATTGTTTATTTTTGAAGATCTTTTTAACATTTTGGGGTGTCCTGAGAGGATGTTTATACACACACACACAAACACACATACACACTTATTTACATATATATGTATAAATACACATATAAATGTGTACATATATATGCATATATGTATATGCATACATACAAACATATATATATACATACACTTACAATAGGGTTATATATACAAATAGTTTTATATGATATTATTTTATATAGATATATAACAGATATTAATTTTCATATAATACTTGTTCGTAGCAGTTTTTTGTTCATAGATTGAATTCATTATTTTGTTTTTGGATAGACTTTTCTCTTAGAAAGTGTAATTAGGTGTAGTTTGTTTGGTTTTGATAAATATATGCAATGTGTAACTTTCACTCCAATTTACCTATGGAACATTACCATCACTGCATCCTGTTTTCCCAGGTCCCACTCCAGTAAATCTGCGCACCCCGTTTCCCCAGTTCAACCCTCCTTTTTGAGTTCTATAATCATTGATTAGTTCTGCCTGTCTAGAACTTAATATAATTGGAATCATAAAATACATGCTATCTTGTAACTGGCTTCTTTGACTCACTACAAAGTTTTTGAAATGGATCCATGGCATTGAGTCTGTTTTATTGCTGAATATGAATTGTATGAATCTGTCACATTATCTTTATCCACTTCATGTTAACGGATATTAGCATCATTTTCCCTGATTACTAATAATGAGGCTTTTATGATCGTTCCCTTTGGAGTAATTACTGGTTTATAAATTTTTATTGAGTGGAATTGATGAGTCATAGCATAGATATATGTTTGCTTTTATAAGGAACTGCTGAACTGTGTTTTGAAGTGACTGTAACATTCTATATTCACCATAGGAATGTATGCAAAATCCAATTGCTCAATCCTTGTCAACATTTAGTACTGTCAGTGTTTAATTTTGGCCATTAAAGTTAGTACGAAGTGTTTTTTTTCTTGGTGCTTTTATTTGTGTTTCCCATGTGAGTCAGACATCTTCCTTTGGGACAAATGATGTCTTTTCAAATCTTTTGCACATTTATTAATTAATTTGTTCTTATCATTGAATTGTAAGATACACACACACACAAACATACAGAGACAGTATATAGTTATTTTGACAGATATATATATATATCATGTTTTCTGACTGTGACTTGCCCTTTTGCTTTTTCACTGCTATCTTTTTTAAATTCAGTTTTATTGAGGTATATTCACATACTATACAATCATCCATGGTGTACAATCAACTGTTCACAGTGCCATCATATAGTTGTGCATTCATCACCCCAATCTATTTTTGAACACTTTCCTTATACCAGAAAGAATCAGAATAAGAATAAAAAATCAAAATAAAAAAGAACACCCAAATCATCCCCCCCCATCCCACCCTATTTTTCGTTTAGTTTCTGTCACCATTTATCTGCTTATCATCCATACACTGGATAAAGCCAGTGCAATCCACAAGGTTTTCACAATCACACCATCACCCCTTGTAATTTATGTTATATGATCATCTTCAAGAGTCAAGTCTACTGGGTTGGAGTTTGGTAGATTCAGATATTTACTTCTAGCTATTTCAATAGATTGAAACCTAAAATGTGTCATCTATATAGCACATAAGAATGTCCACCAGAGTGACCTGACTCCATTTGAAATCTCTCAGCCACTGAAGATTTATTTCATTTCATTTCACACCCCCTTTTTGGTCAAAAAAGATCTCACTGCTGTCTTTTGAGGAATAGAATGTATAATTTTGATAAAGTTAAATTTACCTCTATTTCTTTCATATGTAGTGATTTTGTAATTTTGTCTATGAAATCTTTACCCAATTTAGGGGTCACAAATATATGCTCCTATGATTTCTTCTAAAATCTTATAATTTTGAAATTTTATAGTCAGATTAATTTTCCATTTCAACTTAATTTTTATGCTATGATTGAGTTGGGGTCAAGATTCATTTTTCCCTCAGGTAGGTATTCAGTTGTTTTTCCAGCATTTCTTGGAAAGATAAGCCTTCTCCAGTCAATTAGCTTAGTATCTATTCAAAAATTAATTGCTTATATATGTTTATGTCTTTTTCTGGACTCTATTCTGTCCCACTTATCTGTCTATCCTTACACTGTCATAATTACCATGGCTTTATAGTAACTATACTATTGAAATAAAGTAGCATGTCTTTTATTTTAGCACTTTTCATTTGTATATACATTTTAAAATCAGCTTGCCAAATTCTACAAGGAACCTTGTCTGATTATTTATAAGCTGATATTGAATATTATCATCAGTAGGACTTAGTAACACTATTGAATCTTTAAATCTATGATATGATCTCTCTCCATTTATTTAAGTCTTTAAATTCTTTCTGCTGTATTTTGTAGTTTTCATTGTAGTGGGTTTACCATATTTATTCATAAGTCTCTAGGATATTTATTTTTTATATATGATGCTATCATGAATAGAATTGTGTGTAAATGTGTGGTGGTTTGAAGCTGTTATGTACCCAGAAAAGGCTATGTTATTTTAATCCATTCCTGTAGGTTCAGACCTGTTGTAAGTGGAACCTTTTTGTTAGGTTATGTCAATTGAGATACGATTCACTCCATCCAAGGTGGGTCTTAATCCTTTTACTGGAGTCCTTTATGAAAGGACAAAAAAGCAGAAAAAAAAACTTTGAAAGGTCAGAGAAGCACAAGAGAAGCTAAGAGACAAGAGCACACACACACAGAAGCTGAGAGCGGAAGACACTGAAGCCAGAAGCTGAAAGTAACAAAACCCAGGAAATAAGGATCAGCAGACACTGGCTATGTGCCTTGACATGTAACAGAGGTGCCCTGGATACCAGCAGCCTGTCTTCAGAGTCCAGGTATCACCCTGTAATGCCTTGAGTTAGGCAATTTCATGGCATAAGAATGGTAGAATTGTAGACTAATAAGTTCCCATTGTTAAAATCCAGTCCATTTCTGGTATACTGCATTCTGGCAGCTTTAGTAAACCAAAACAAATGGTGTTTTCTCCTTGTTAGCATACTCAAATATAATTAATATTTTACATTGACTTTGTGTTTTATAATGTGGCTAAATTCATTTATTAATATTTGTTTCCATTTCCTAGCTGCCAAAACAAACACCATGCAATGGGTTGGCTTAAACAATGGGTATGTACTGGTTTCAGGCTAGGAGAAGTACAAAATCAAGGCTTATCAAGGCAATGCTTTCTTCCAGAGACTGTGGTGTTCTGGACTGGCTGCTGATGATCTTGTTCCTTGGTTTTTCTGTCACATGTCAATGTGTATAATGACCTCTTCTGGCTTCTCCATTCTCTTTTTCATTGACATTCAGCTTCTGGCTCTCCCTCAGGGTTTCTTTCTCTCTCTTTGTGACTGTAAGACTTTCACTACTAGGATTAAAACCTACCTTGACCCAGCTGGGCCACACCTTAACTGATATAACTTCATCAGAAGGTCCTAAATATGGAAATTAATTATATTTAATTACATATTTTTTTTCTGGGATGCATAGCACCAAACCACTACAGTATTGTTAGCTTTTTTGCTGATGAATTAATATTTTCTATAAAGACAATTATATTTTCAGCCAATAAAGACACTTTTCTTTTTCCATTCTAATCTGTATGAATTCATTTGTCTCTGTTTTGCATTGTCTAAGACATTCAGCATAATAAAAATGTGACATCAGAATTTCTTGCCTTGTTCCATTTTTAGTGAATTTGTGTTCTACTAAGTATAATGTTAGCTGTAGGTTGTCCATGAATGTCCATTATTGTATTGAATATATTCCCTTCTGTATATATTTTGTGGATTGTGTTTATCGTGACTCAGTTTTGAATCTTGTCAAATACTTTTTCTCTGTCTACTAAGATAGACATATGGACTTTATTCTTTATTCTGTTAACAGAGAAAATTACATTGATTGATTTTGGATGTTGAACAGACCACTCTAAGTCATTTACAGATGTCAACTCATTTAATTAACATCTCATTGAGACAGGTACTATTAATTTGCTCATGGACACTCAGATAATAACTTGTCAAAATGATATTTGACACTGGAAGTTTAAAACCTGAATCTATGCTCCAAGCAACAGTATACTTAACAATAAACTTTCCTAGTCAGTCACAGGTATAAAATAATTTATACTGTCATGGAAAAATATATCATAAAAATATACTTTACAAATATAGATAATTATAAGGATTTTGTAACATTCAAAATACTTTATACTGAAAGCCAAACTCTTTCTAAAATATTCTCAAAGTTTGAGTATTGGGGAACTGAAGAATATAATCTCTATTATCTTCTAAAGCAGGAAATAACAAATGTCTTCTCTTATTAGAGACCCTCCTTTCAGTCAGCTTAATTTAGTTATTAATGATTAGAAAAATGCAATAATATTTAAAGACTCACTGTTTATTTGGCAAGCATTTAAATATGTGAATTTATTTTTTAAACCTAATTATAATCACCTTTTAATGCGAAAAATCCTTTTGGAGGATTTGCATTAAATTCACCAGGAAAGTTTTCTACTGCATCATGTGAACGTATATTTTCTTTGACACCAACTATGTCAAAACAACCAGATCAGAGAAAATTAAAAATGGAAATAGTTATATTTGTCTTCTTCATTCTAAATAAAATCATTTGTGAGGTTGTCTTATGTATATCAATTCCAATCAATATTGAATATTAAGTAAAAGTGAAATTAAATTATTTTTCCAAGTAAAGATAGCAGATACTGATTTCTATGATCTGATAGATAATGCTTTACTTTCCATAGCATGCTATTATACAGTACAATAGTATGCATTGTCTCATTTTATTTCCAAGTTTAAAAAAATAAATTGGCAGGTTGAACAGGAAATTATGTTTATAAGTAGTGGGTCCTGTTGTGTATTTATCTTATTTCATTGACACCTGCCTTCTGATTTTGAGATGTTTATTCCTCTACTGATTTCCCTTCCTCATATTTTTACTCATTATTTTTAAATTAACTTTTGTCAATCCTTATGTGGAATGGATTGCTACATGGTGCATTGTGGGTATGCAGGCTGAGGTAAAACAGAAACTTCCTGCAAATGACCACTTCATTACATGTACAGCACAAAGGGTCCAAAAGAGCAGGAGAAGAGATCCCATCATGGACAGTCTCCCAGGGAGGCTGTCTTCTTCAGGCAATTTGGTGGATGACAGCTCTGTGTACCCTACCTCCCATCAGAGGGGAGAGAACCTGTGCTGTTGAGTGTGGGGTATTTATGCAAACCAAGGTGAGGGTGCCCTTCTACTGAGAGTTCCTGCCCTGATAAGTATCTTGGCTGCTTGTTCCCAGTTTCCAGGTTTAAGGTATGATTGGGCCTTCTCGTTAGACCTATCATCTCCCCCAGCCTGCAGAATGGAAACACACTGAATCATCTGCACACAACAAAAAATGGAGGTGTGGGGAGGCAAGTCCTGGAGATGACCACTGACCATGTGTCTATGACTTCCCCAACACCTTAACCCTGAAGGATGATTTTCAAAACAGCTGATTTCTGATCATTGCTGTGTGCTGGTTTCAAAAACATAGGGATTTTTTTTTTTTTTCATATGTTATGGTTCCTAAGATGGGACATAACTGAATCCAGGTAGTCCATTTCTCCTCTACAAAGTGGTGACCCATGCTGATTTCTACCACCACTGTAATCTTGCCCACAATAAAAAGAAAAATGTGTCAGGGCACTTCACTAGTTCCAATCCACCAATGATGCTTTGGTTTAGTGGAGAGGAAGCCTGTCTTCCTGTTGTAATGCTTAGATAAGAGCTTCCTGACAATGCATACTAGGGTTCCCACAATAAAAGCTCAAAGCAACCAGCAATTTCAATGGATGGATTTACAGTCATAGACTAATATGACAGAGTCCAGAGTGATGCCACTTTTTCTATCCCCAAACTTGCTATTAATAAATAGCTCTGCTATGTAACCTGAGTCACCATCCCATACTATAATCTGATGTTGAGGTTGACCCTTGAAAGGCCACTTGACCTCTTTTATAGAGGAAGCTTCATTTAGGGTCAGAGTCACTTATGTTTAAAAATTTTGTAAGACTTATCAGAATATGGAGAACAATATATCTAGTTTTACCTGGGGATACTGGTTAAAGTTTCAAAGAGAAATGAGGAATGAGCTCCATTGTAATAGTGTACAAGAATCTACCTAGCACTCCAAAGTGGTAAAGCCATTTCAGGCAGAGAAAATATATTAAGTGAATCAAATACACATTAAGGAGTGGATCAGTGTGTCAGGTGAGATACCAAGCTATGTGATGTACCATATCATTACTGGGAATGTAATAGTGTTTAGAAAGTAATTTTCGCCAGATAATTTGTAGAATGTATTAAAGGTAGATCTCATTTTATTGCACGTTGTGTTATTATATCTTGCAGATATTGCTTTTTTTCTTTTTTTAAAGATTGAAAGTGTGGAGCAATCTAGTATTTAGCAAGCCTATTGGTGCCATGCACTTCATATCTCTGTGTCACATTTTGATAATTCTCACAATATTCCAAGCATTTTCACTATTATTATGTCTGTTATGGTGATCTGTGATTGGTGATCTTTGATGTTTCTATTGTAATTGTTTTGAGGCACCACAAACTGCACCCATATAAGACAGTGAATTTAATTGACAGCTTTCATGTGTTCTGATTGTTCCACTGACTGGCCATTCCCCATTTCTTTCCCTCTCCTCAGATCTCTCTTTTCTCTAAGACACAACAATACTGAAATTAGACCAATTAATTACCCTAGGGCCTCTAAGTGTTCAAGTGAAAGGAAGTGTTGGACATCTCTTATTTAAATCTAAAGCTAGAAATGATTAAGCTTAGTGAGGAAGTCATTTGAAAGCTGAGATAGGCCAAAAGCTAGGCCTCTTGGGACTATTAACCAATTTGTGAATTCAAAAGAGGAAAAGCTCTTGAAAGAAATTTACAGCACTATTCTAGCAAACACATGAATCATAAATAAAACAGGCTTATTACTGATATGGAGAAAATTTTAGTTCTCTGGATAGAAGGTCAAAACAGTCAAAACATCCCCTTAAGCCATTCCTAATCCAGAGAAAGGTGCTAGCTCTCTGGATGAAGGCTGAAAGATGTGAAGAAGTTGCAGAAGAAGAGATCGAAGCTAGTAGATGTTGGTTCATAAGGTTTAAGGACAGAAGCCATTTCCATAACTTAAAAATTCAAGGTAAAACAACAAGTGTTGATGTAAAATCTGTAGAAAGTTACCTAGAATATCTGGCTAAGATAATTGAGGAAGGTGGTTACACTAAATGACAGATTTTCAATGTAGCCAAACATCATCTTATATTGGAGGAAGATGCTGTCTAAGACTTTCATATCTAGAGACAAGTCAATGTCTAGTTTCAAAGCTTCAAAACACCGGCTAACCTTCCTGTTAGGGGCTACTGTAGCTGGTGACTTTAAGTTGAAGCAAATATTTATTTACTATTCCACAAATACTAGGGCCCTTAAGAATTATGCTAAATCTACTCTGTGCTATATAAATGGACAAAAATGCCTAGATGACAGCACATCTGTTTATAACATGGTTTATTGAATATTTTCAGCCCACTGTTTGCTGTTTGGACCTACTTCTCAGAATAAAAGATTCCTTTCAGAATATTACTGCTCATTGGCAATGCACCTGATTACCCAAGAACTGTGATGGAGATGTACAAAAAATTAATATTGTTTTCATGCCTGCTAACAAAACATCCATTCCACAGCCCATGTATCAAGGGATACTTATGACTTTCAAGTCTTATGATTTAAGAAGTACATTTTGTAAGGCCATGGCTGCTATGTATAGTGCTTCATCTGCTTAATCTTTTCAAAGCCAATTGAAAACCTTCTGGAAAGGACTCCCCATTCTGGATGCCATAAGAACAGTCATGACTCATGGGAGGAGATAAAAATATCAACATTAACAGGAGTTTGGAAGATATTGGTTCCAGCCTTCATGGAAGACTTTGAGGGGTTCAAGACTTCAGTGGAGAAATAACTGCAGATGTGGTGGAAATAGCAAGAGAACTAGAATTAGAAGTAGAACCTGAAGATATGACTGAATTACTGCAAGCTCATGATAAAACTTGAATGAATGAGGAGTTGTGTCTTATGGATGAGCAACAAAAGTGGTTTCGAGAGACAGAATTTATTCCTGGTGAAGATTCTGTGAATATTGTTTAAATGACAACAAATTATTTGGAATATTAAATAAACTTAGTTGATAAAGCAGTGGCAGGGTCTGAGAAAACTGACTCCAATTTTGAAAGAATTTCCACTGTGAGTAAAATGCAGTCAAGCATCCATACTATGGAGAAATCTTTTGTGAAAGGAAGAGTCAATTGATGTGGCAAAATTCACTGTTGTCTTATTTTAAGAAACTGTTGCAACTACCCCAACATTCAGCAACCACAACCCTAATTGATCAGCAGCCATCAACACTGAGGCAATTCCCTCCACCTACAAAAAGTTTATGACGTGCTAAAGGCTCAGATGACACTTATCTATTTTTTTAGCAATAAAGTATTTTTAATTAAGTTTTCTTTATAGTTTTTTTAGACAACGCTGTTGTGCACTCACTAAATTATAGTATAATGTAAACATAACTCTTATATGCACTGGGAAACCAAAAATATCATGCGACTTGCTTTATATCTAGATTTGCTTTATTTCTGTGCTCTGGAGTCAAACCTGCAATATCTCTGAGTAATGCCTATATCAAATATATATGGCTGAATAGCATAAAATTTCCCAAATCTGTCTTTTTTGACCAAGAAAAAAGTTACTTTTATATGGCTCAATGTAATATTGAAAACAGAATGCTGAGTTGTGATTTCTTTAGGAGGATGAGGTACCAGTGCAAGTTCTCTGGGTAGGTAGGCAATAAAATGCCTCAAAGATGAGTCCAGTGAAATGTTAATGCTTTTCTGAGAGGGTTTTTCTTTACTGAGAAGGGTATGGGAGTCTGCAACCAGGGGTGAAGCACTTGAACAATCAAAGAGAGGCCATAGAGCAGTCTGCTTTCCCATCATTTAGTTTCTTTGATAAATATGTAAATACATATAGAAGAAATATTTACAGAATATTTTTCAGGGGAGGTATCCATTTATACAGTGGGGTGCCTAAATATCTCCATCAAATCTTATGAACAAAGATAACTCAAAACAGCATGGAAAACAAGAGCAATGAAGAACTACAAATTTTAAGGAAACTGTTCTGGTTTGCTAATGCTGCCATTTTGCAAAATACCAGAAATGGATTGCTTTTATAAAAGGGGGTTTATTTGGTTGCAAAGTTACAGTCTTAAGGCCATTAAGTGTCCAAGGTAAGGCATCAACAATAGGGTATCATCACTGGAGAAAGGCTATTGGCATCCGGAAAACCTGTTAGCTAGGAAGTCATGTGGCTGGTGTGCCTGCTCCCATGTTGTGTTTAGAAATGGCATTCTTCAAAATGTCTCTGTCACTTGGAGCAAATTCTGGGCTAGTACTTCCAAAGCATCAGCAAAACTCTGCTTTGAATGGCTATCTTCAAAATATCTTTGTAAGTCACAGCAGCAAGCTCCTCCTGTATGAACTCTTATATAAGGCTCTAGCAAACTAATAAAGGCCCATGCTGAATGGGTGGGGCCATGCCCCCATGGAAATTATCTAATCAGAGTTATCACCTACAGTTGGGTGGGTCACATCTACATAAAAACAACCTAATCCAGAGGATTCCAACCTAATCAACACTAATACGACTGCCCCCAGAAGATTGTATTAAAGAACATGGTGTTTTGAGGGACATAATACATCCAAACTGGTACAGAGCCCTAGGATCAAAAAGCAAGATTTGAAGTGAAGTACATCTAGGAAGATGGGCTGTTATCCAGTCAATGGAGATTTGTGGGAAAATGAGATCTGATTTACACAACAGAAATAACTTTGTTTCCTGTGAAATAAACAATTTAAATTGACATGTGAATGAGGGCAATGACCACTGAGGTGAATGCCAGCTAAGAAATGAAGGACTAAATAGTGGTAGTGGAAATGGAGAAGTAAGAGGAATTCTGAGAATATTTAACATCAAGAGCTAAGATGAGCTGAGAGAGAGCTGAGCTGAGCTGCCAGGTATCAAAGGTACCCAACTGAAAAAAAAACAATCAAACCAAAATGGAAGTAGCAGTGAAGTCTTTACTCACTACCATTGCTGATATAAGCAAGAGGCTAACCCAAGAAAAAATCTCTGCTCCTCCCTTATCCATTACCGCCTCCCCCCATGAAAGATGCAACTGAGAGAGGGTCAGATAGATCAGTGCAGATGTGGGGCTTTCCCACTGCTGATAGAGCCCCATACAAATGGCTTCTGCAATTTTACGGACCTATGGGCTGGGAGGAGAAGGAAGCCACTATTAGTGTAAAGGAGTGAATTTTGAGTCAGAGTGGAAAAAGTGTCTTCAAGGTGCCCCCTCATTGCCCCTCAAAGTAGGTCTCATCACAGGTGCCTGGGAAAAGCCTGAGGTTTGGGATACAGATAGAGGTAAAAGGTAACCAGCCAAGGGGGCCTGAGACTTTCACTGCAATTCCCTTCAGATGCTGCAAAGCACTGGCTGTGCACCAAGTCTGGTGTGTGGAGGGCAGCTTCCCACGTGACACCTTGTTTTAGTTTGCTAATGCTGCAGAATGCAAAACACCAGAGATGGATTGGCTTTTATAAAAAGGAGGTTTATTTGGCTACACAGTTACAGTCTTAAGGCCATAAAGTGTCCAAGGTAACACATCAGTAATCGGGTACCTTCACTGGAGGATGGCCAACGGCATCCAGAAAACCTCTGTTAGCTGGGAAGGCACATGGCTGGCGTCTGCTCCAAAGTTCTGGTTTCAAAATGGCTTTCTCCCAGGACGTTCCTCTCTAGCAAGCTTGCTCCCCTTCAAAACGTCACTCACAGCTGCACTGAGTTCCTTCTCTTTGAGTCAGCTCATTTATATGGCTCCACTGATCAAGGCCCACCCTGAATGGGTGGGGCCATGCCTCCATGGGAATATCTCATCAGAGTCATCACCCACAGGCACATTCCAAGCAAATCTAATCAGCATCAAAATGTCTGCCCCACAAGACTACGTCAAAGATAATGGCGTTTGGGGGACACAATACATTCAAACTGGAACACACCTGTCAGGTGGAGCTTTTGTAATTGCCTGGAGTCAAGCCTAGGAAAGCACACATAGGATTTTGGCTTGGAGTGAGACTTTTCATTTAGTATAAATGAAAAAAGAATCAGTTAAAAAAAATCCGTTAAATTAAACAAAAACAAAAATCTGAGGGTATAGTTTAAAGATATGGAGTAGAGGAAAAAGAGGGAACAAAGAAGGCTTTGAAGTTTTGCATTGGGACATTAGGGGAATGTTTTTTTCCTTTCCTGAGGAAGAGAAACATAGGATCAAGGAAAAACAAATTTTCAAGTAAAATCCCTTTCATTCATTAAATCAACAAACTGCACAAAATAGAGTACAGTATGTAGGGTATTCAAGGATAACTGAGCTATTCATCATGCACAACAGAAAGGCAGAGATTATTAAAATATTGGAACAAATGATAAAGTGATAAATACCTACATTTACCTATTTAACATCCCATGAATTGGTCGAAAAGTATTTGAACAATAAGAATAATTCCATAGCAGTCGAACAAAACAAGGAGTGATGTCACTGGACAGAAATACTGAAGGAAACCCTGAAATTTAGAAAGCAAACATGCCCAAATCTCAAACCAGAAGAATCCAGTTCCCAGAACATATACTGAAAAGAATTGTTGCCAAAGTAGGAGTAACGTCAGAGATTGCCAAGTTGTCAATGGATGCAAGATGAAGCCATGAACTTGGAAACATTTGCTGTCAAGGTGACTAATGAGAGAAATATATTTGGAGCAACTAAGCCATTTTTGCTCTCCTCATTTCTGCTCAGAGTCAGCAGTAGAGCACTTGATCTTGGACTGGAGCAGTGATTGTTGGACCTGGGAACAGACAGAGGAATGTTCTTGGGAGCTGATTACACTCAGGAGGGAGAGAACAACTCATACCCAGAAGGACTGATCTGGGCACATACTTCACAGCAGTACAAGCTGCCCTCTCTGTACAACATCTGGGGACAGAGAACAGTAAGGCAAAATGGAATTGGAGGAGGATTTCCAAGTAATAATAATAAATAAGTCAAATAAGAATAGCCAAATAATGGAGAAAAAAATTACAATGAGAGTAAGACAACAAATGCAGCAATAGACTTAAAGACAGTACATAGGAAATTGGAATGAATATAATAAAAATCTTCATAGAGATGCCCTTGGATATTGAGTTTATAAAAATAATCAAACAATGAACTTAAAGAATAAATTTTTATTTTCAAAATAATATGAATTGTCATTATGTATAATATATTTTATCTGTTCAAAATAGTTCTCTTTTTTCAATGAAGATAATTTAAAAATTATTTTATAAAGTGCCTGAGTTTACCTCACAGCTTATTAAAGGTGGCTGTTCTTTTCAGTGAGAAGTTGCCTATGTTTTTCAAAGTAATTTTGATTGCTTATGAGGAAGAAATGAGCCTCCTCTGCAATAAAATACAAAGACACTCAACACAATTTTCTTGAATTTTTATTTTCAGAAAATACGCTTTGTTAAAAATGAAAACATTGCAGTTAATATGGTTGATTTTCTATTACATGAATTTTGTCCCCAGGTATAAGAATTGATTACTCAGTTTTGCATTTGTACCTAAATTCTGTCTGCTGATTGAGCATGCAGAGTTCACATTCCAATTGGCATTTCTGAATACGATTATGATATTAATATCTCTCTTACAATCTTGAGGATAGGTGATTGTGTTTTGCTCACAGAAATTCATAGGCATGGGACCAGCCATATAGTAGATATTCTGACAATATTTTATGAGTGAATGAAAGAATGATTATTTAGGGAGAATTTAAAATATTTCCTTCTGTTTGAGTAATGCAACATCTTCTAGAAATGGGTCATTAGAGTAACTACTTTACCGTCCTTATTTGTGACTCCAGGCCATTTTTGTGAGAATCAGTGTTATAGTTAAACTAATTATAAAAGCAGCTCCAATTGGAAAGTTTTTAGGAAGTAGACTACTTTAATGTTTTTAAGGCATGAAAGTTCCTCTTCCTCACACTGTTCTTTTCTTTATCCCAGTCCTTCCAGGTATGTGAGAACTTCAAGGAAGCTAGTGCACTTGAAAATATTAGGAGATTGTCTGACACCTAGTGGACACTCACTAAATGTTTGTTGAATTATATTATGAAATTACAAGAGAGGGAAACATGAGAGTAATGTCAGCAAAGTAATGTAAAGCATCTTAAAATGCCTAAAATAAGATAGCGAGTACTGGTTGGAATTTTAGAAGCTTCCTGGAGGCAGTTTTTGAAAACTTCCAGAGGCTAACAAAAGCCTCCCTGAATTTTTAAAGTTGAGGGAGGATTCAGAGTAAAATATGGTAATCCAAATAATCATGTACATTTTAAGAATAAAACAAATTAATAAAAGAAACATATGGCTTGGTTTAAGTAGGTAAAATTCCCTAATTATAACTTGTAAGGTAGCCACATTAGTGAGTTAGCAAAATAGAGAAATTTCAAGTTTGTGATCAGATTTTGAGTAGAATACATTTTATATTCACAGACATGAATTGAGTTAGCAACTCAGCATTTACTAAGAGGCTTAAAATCAAGAATAGTCACATTAAAGAAAAAAATCAGGAAATTAATAAAGAAAGAATTAAATGGTTCACCTGGCACAGACTTAAGTGAAGTGTAATTAAATTGATAAAGGCTTAAACATTAGAATATACTGCATACTATTTTACATGAAAAAAGAAAAACTATACCTAAAAAAAGCAGTTTTTATTTCTCTAGAGTCTAGAAGACGATGGTTGTAAATTATCACATCTGTGCATTTTGATTATTTACGATAGATTGCTTTTTATGAAAGTTAGTGAGCACTCTATTTCTCTTTCTTGTATTTTACATGGATTTTAAAGTCCCTTTAAAAAGATAACCCTGTGCACATATCCAAAATTTCTTCATTACTCACTCTCACTACTCATCCTTTCAATTTTGGCCTGAAACCATATCCAGATGCAAATGTGACTAGGAAAGAGGCTCTAAGTGAGAGGGCAGACTTTGTGTCCCACCATTGGCATTATACAGGGTATGCAATCTGCCAAGTTAAGCACAATTTTACTGGACACCTATGTGCTCCTGAAAGAATCCGACCTACCCGTGAAGTGGCTCAATGCCACAAAGACAGATGGAATTTCAGAGCTTCAAAAGGGAATGTATAAATCAGCTTTTATGTGGAACTGCCTTCCCTTCAAAATAATATGTAAATTCATGTAAATTACAGTTTAAGCAGAGTCTGTACTTCTAAAGTTGCTATAGCTAAATACATTTTTGTGATTATAATTAGAATCATTTCATTAAATAACTTTAACACAATATCATATGACCACAACAAAATGGTATTAGAAAGTCACCTGGTTTACTGGATTAAAGATATAAAAATAAAACAAAAAATATATATAGGGTAGATGTTAAGGAAAGTAAAATAAAAGGTTAGACCATTTTGTTATGAGAGAAAATAAAGCTATTTTGAAAGCTGGTCTTATTCAGTGATGTAATATATATATATTCTTCTACCTCTTCTTCCCCCTTCCACCCACTTAATCATTTATTTCCAGTCTTAGTTCAAGCTACATCTTAAGAAATATTGACCTGTATCAATGATAATTTTTGTAGGCATCTAATCACATGAACATATAGTCACAATAATGATATAAATTAAGAAGTTAATGTTGACAAACACAATACAAAAATGTGTGAATGAACCCAGGCAGCACAATGTCTTGCAAAGCCAGCCATACTTTCTAGAAGAATCTGAAAGAAGTCCACTTCATTATTTCATACTTCATATGGCTATTTAAAAGGACCCAGGAATAATCTGTCATAATACTTTACACTCCCAATCAACTATATATATATGTATATATAAAATTATTACTACCAAAATGAGGGACTGTACTTCATTCATTCAGCAATAACTTGTCTGCTACTGCAGACCAGGCACTTCATCAGTTACTGAGTATACAAACCTGGGGAAGACCTGGTTTCTCATCTCAAGGAGTTAGAGGTGGGTGTGACAGGATTAACAGAGATGTATCCTATCTAAGCACACACAGGGAAAGATGGCTAAGTGTGTCTGGAAACTCACAAAAAACTTTGATAAGGAGATACTGTTCCATCTAAACCTTGAAAAAGAAATGAGCTTTGTGAGTGGAGGAGGCTGAAAAGACATTCTAGGCAGCAGAAATGGAACTTGAAAAGGAAGGAGGCAAAGAAAAATATATATTTTTTAATGTCAGAAATGTTTACATGGGGAAATAACATGTTAATCCTGACTTACTGTCCTGCAGCCTCTAAACTTTAACTGATTCAAAACAGACCATTTCTCCATCTTCTGCCATCACTCCTTGCCAGAATCTTTCTACTGCCCACTTGTACATTCAAAATAAACTCCAGGAAGCAAATTCACATTGCCTTTTCTTCCTCATTTTCCAGATACAGATACAGCGCCCACATTGGTTGTCTCCCATAAACGTCCACTTCTCTTCAGAGTGGTACAGAATAGGGTGACACATCCTGGCTATGGAGTTTGACATGCAGGTGCTGGGTGCCAATTCTACCTTCTGCTTCCTCTTATACATTTTACAAATTAATCAGACCAAACCTCGGATTCATTAACCATCTCTAGCTTATGGAGCTTTTTATGAAATACATGAGAAAATGCCTTTAAAGCGCTTACCATGGTACAAGGTGGGCGGGGGGGGGCTTATAATAAATTTAGATAATGTTTGTGCCATTTTGAATATATTGTGTCCCCCAAACGCCATTATCTTTGATGTAATCTTGTGTGGGCAGATGTTATCAGTGTTGATTAGATTGTAATTCTTTGAGTGCTTCTTTGGAATGCACCCCACCCAGTGGTGGGTGATGACTCTGATTGGATAATTTCCATGGAGGTGTTGCTCCGCCCATTTGGGGTGGGTGTAAGTTGGTCAGTGGAGCCATATAAATAAGCTGACATACAGAAGGAACTCAGTGCAGCTGAGAGTGAACTTTTGAAGAGGTGCTACAGCCAAGAGGGACACTTTGAAGAAAGCACAGGAGCTGCAGATGAGAGACATTTTGAAGATGGCCATTGGAAACAGACTCTTGCTCTGGAGAAGCTAAGAGAGGACAAATACCCCAAGTGCAACTAAGAGTGACATTTTTGAGGAAATGCAGCCTAGAGAGGAATGTCCTGGGAGAAAGCCATTTTGAAACCAGAGCTTTGGAGCAGATGCCAGCCATGTGCCTTCCCAGCTAACAGGTTTTCCGGACACCATTGGCCATCTTCCAGTGAAGGTACCTGACTGCTGATGTGTTACCTTGGACACTTTATGGCCTTAAGACTGTAACTGTGTAACCAAATAAACCCTCTTTATAGAAGCCAATCCATCTCTGCTGTTTTGCATTCCAGGAACATTAGCAAACTAGAACAATGTTTTTGTTTATACTATCAATATTACTCCCCTGTTTCTTTGTTCTGCAGGCTGGATATTTTTAACACTTTCTTAATATATTCCCTGGCTGCAGTGTCTTTTCCTTCTAACTAGTCCTCTACACAGCTATTGGAATGATCTTCCTATGGAATAAAGCCACAGGAAAAAAAAAAAATAATAGCATCAATGAATACCAAAATTTGGGTAGAATTAGGTACTCTTCTAATCATGTAAATTTTATTTTATGTAAACCTGACAAACCCTTAAAAGGTATATTTATACTTATATTCATATTTTATATATAAAATAAGACTTATAGTTATCAAATAATTGATCCAAGGTCAAGCAGTTTGTTATGTGGTGGAAGTAGGATTCAAGTAAAGTTCTTCTTTACCTCCATCACCCACAATTAAACTATACTTTAATACCACTTTCAAATTATTTAACATTTAAAATATTTTCTTTGTTTAGGCCATCTGTCCCATATCCATCACCTTCCTTTTCCTCAAATAACAATTTGCTCACTCTGTTTGCTTGTATAATCCATGCCCTGTCAGATCTCTGCTCTTTGTGCCTCCTCCTTCTTATAACATTCTTTCTTCTACCTGGTACACCTGCAAACTGTTTAAAACACTGTAGGATTTTGTTTAAAAGCAACCTTCTGTGGGAAACCTCCCCCAGCAGCCAATCCACCTGAAGGCTAAGCATGTCATCCTCTCCTCCTCTGTATTACAGATGGAATGTAGACACATGCCTATTATAGCACTTATATTATACTTTGACTATTTTTTGCCTCCTCCTTTAGACTCTGTAACATATAAAGTCAAAACAAGGACATGCCCTATTTATCTTTAGATTCAATTATCTAGCTGAAAGTCTGACACATAGAATGAATATTTGATTAATGAATGCATGAATGAAGTGAGTTTTAGAATAAACGGTAAATTTTTTTTAAGTTTTGGTTTTAAAGTGCCAACAACATAATGTTAAAAATAAAAATACATTTTATTGTTTTTATTCAGGATACATGGTTAACTATGTTGATAAAAATAGATCAGGCAAAGTGAAATAATATATGTTGCCTCCCTTGCATATATCTGAAAGCCTTTATATTTTCCTAGATTTACAGGTTTTGAAAAAAGATAAAAGGAACACAATTTAAATTGATTAGACATTCTAGAATGTTTGAAATCTACTGGATAATTATACAAACTTCAACTTAGCTTTATAGTTATGATCCAAGAGTCAAAAATGAAGAAAAATGAAAAATTTTAACTTCAGGCAAAAATAAGCATTCCACTAATTACTAGTAATATAATTTTATTATATATACACACAATACTGATACTAATGAATTACTTTGTGTGTTCCTAATTATTCTAAAAAATGCAAATGGAGTCATGCAAAAACAAGAACTCTATAACAGTTGTAAAAAAGTATGAAATAGAGTTTGTTATCGAAGAGAACATCAGCATATAGAGACTGTCAACACTGGTCATTTCTTCCTGTGATACAAATAAGCATTCTTTTGCATGTGCATGAAAAACATAGAATTTTTTTTTGCATGAATGCCCATATTTATTTGAGATTCTGCAAGTAAATAAATTGCTAATTTCCTTCTTGCTCCAATTGGTTAGTCAAAACATAAATGTATGAAACAACTAATGAAGGGAAGCTTTATGTAGCATTCTCTTGAGTATTCTTTTTCAAAAAAAAAAAAAAAAGAACTTTAATAAAAAATCCTGGGTTTAGTCTCCAACTCTGTCCTTCAGTATTTCTGGGCTTAAGTACATACCTCTGTTCTCTGTTCTCCTATTTTCTAATCTGTAAAATGAGAATGAGATTGTTTCTATTTCTCACAGAGCTCACATGAATGTCAAATATATTCATCCCTATGAGAGTGCCTTGGAAACAATAAAGTGCTTCATTTATATTGCTAATGTTATTAATATAGCTATTTATATTATGCTTGATAAAAAAGAGCTATTATAAAAGAGTATAAAGCAAAGTATTAAGGAATGACAAAAATCAGAAGAAAAAAAGAGCATTTGGTGTATGTTCCTGGATATGTGTGTTTCAACTTGGGCTTAGAAATATATAATATGCTAGATTTTTAGAGACGTATTGTGAAGAGTATGCTTGAAGGAAAGAACTGCTTTTTTCTTCTTTTTAAAAAAGTGAAAACAAGTCATAAATTGCTCAAATTGGTTGATTTAATCAAAATATCACAGGTGGCTCTGCAGGAGGCCCAGTTTGAAGCAATCAATTTTAAAGGAAGCCTGGTAATGTAACGAGACTCAGGCAGTGCAAGGCATTTCTGTTTGAGAAAAACACCATGCGAATTTTAGCCTTGTTGCCACCTTCAGATGTGAAAGATGGGATCAAGTTCGATGTCCCAGACAAAAGACAAATAGATACATTTGCTAACCTCTTGATTGCATCTTCAAAAATAGAAACTCAAATATAAATATTATTTTAATAGTAATGGATAGTAAGATAATAGGATCATGGAACAATAAAGAAGAGAGAGGGGTTAAGAGAGAAAGTGAACTCCTCAGTGTTCAAGGCTCAGCTGAGAACTTACTTTCCAGATCATTTAAATGCTGGTACGTGATACTGTAGAAGCCCCAGCACATGTGACACTGGGTTGCATCAGATTATTTTATCGTCTGTTTTCTCCACTATAATGTAAGCTGGAAAGAGAAAGGATCCTGACTCTCCCTTGATGTATTGGAAGGATTTAGTCAATACTTTATTGAGCAATAATATGCAATAAAGCAAAAGTAGGGAAAGAAGACGAAAAAAATTTCTAAGATTATAAATATTATTTTAAAATAGAATTACTGAACTAATGACTTAGGCTGTTTTATTTTTCTACTTTGACTTACCAAACACACTCTGTTTTTGTCTTGTGTAGATGTGGGTATTTAGATATAGCTATAAAAAGTTTTCAGGGCTTATTTACAAACACTCTCAAAATCAGATTGTGTTAGAAAAAGTAAAAGAAGATACAATATCTTATAAATTCAGACCTTGTAAATAGGATAATTAATTATTTTAGCAATAAAGAAGCCACCTAAAATTAGTTACATTGATATTTATTTTCAGGAGTTGGAACATAAAATACTTTATCTGTATTTGATTCCTTTGATGATTGTAAGGAGAGTAAAGAGTAAGACAACATAAGAATCAATTAAGTACTGAAAGAGAAAAACAGAAACAATTAGAGCAACAATAGTGGTAAGTGGAATTTATTGAATGTAATAGATTTATTATTCAAGGGCAAACATCATTGTGCCAAATGTTAAAAGAAATGAAACATCATAAATTCTCCATTAGAACCTATTAGGAGAATCAAAGCAAATAGTTTACTTTCTTCCAATTGTACAGTGAGAAAAAAATAATTTTTAAAAAAGCAGAATGTCGTTACAAGATGTTGGCCATAGAGGGGAGAAACAGTAAGCAAGAAGGACGTTCCATTAGTCATGAGCTTCCCGAGAGCTCTTACTTGATTGGGACAATGGATTGGTTCCACTTTAGGGCTGCACTGTTAGGTAATAGGAATTACCGTTTGAGATACTGTACACTGTGCCAATTCCAATATACCAAGAGCAGAAAGGCTGTAAATTTCAGGAAATCTATTTTGGGGCATCATGGGGAAAAGTTACAATAAGGCTGATGAAGTTTAAAAAGACCACATATTTTAGTTGAGGCTACAAATCTACAGCAAGCCTAAGCCAATGAAAATGGGTAATGTCTCTGATTGTAAAGGAAAAATAAAAGCCTGCTTAGGATTTGTCTCTAACATCATTTTATCCTGTGTGTATACTTTAAAGTTTATCTTTACCTGCAAATGGGTTCTATTGTCTAAAATACTTTTGAAAGAGGATTAAGTTCAGTATTTCCTTGGTTTTCAAAATCTGTGCCATTAGCTTGCTTGTTGAAGTCAGAAACTATTTCAATGCTGATAATGGAGTCTGTATAATATTATGATGAATGAATGAAATAAATGGTCAACAGCACGGAAGAAACTTCCCTCAGATATTCTCTCAACAGAAAAGAAGCAAAAGCACTTTTTTTAAAAAAAGGAGGCCATGATAAGGAGGATCCTTCTTGAAGATTATATTAGTTAGCATAAGTATCAATTGACACATACAATACTAAAGAGAGATTAGATTTTCTATTCTATTTTATTCTTTTTTCTTATTTGAGATCCCATCTCTACTTTTGTTTTCATTCTCTTGGATGATTCTCAAATATTTTGATATATATTTATTTTGAGAAGACAATTCTCCATGGCATATTTATATGTGATAGCTTTTGCTCCTGAGTATTACTGGTTAAATTGTGTTCCCCTCCACCATAGATATATTCAAATACCAATCTGTGTTCCATGAATGTGACCCTATTTGGAGGTAAGATCCTTGTAGACATGATTAGTTAAGACAAGGCTGAACTGGGTTAAGGTGGCTGCTAATCCAATAGAACTCATGTCCTTATAGGAAGAGGAGAAAAGACACACAGAACTGGGGAGGGGGCCATGGGAAGATGGAAAAGATGCATCTAAAAGCCAAGGAACATCAAGGAGTGCTGTCCAACCCCAAAATCTAGAAGAGGCAAGGAAGGAGGGTCCCTTACAGGCTTCAAATTGAACGTGGTCCTGCTGATTGATTTAGACTTTTAGCAGCCAGGACTGAGACAATAGATATCTGTTGTTTTGAGGCACCAGTTTGTGGTACTTTGTCATGTTTAGGAAATAAGACAATGATTACTTTTTCAAGGATGCTTGTAGAGCAAAGAGCCTTAGCATACACAGATAGTGTCTTCGTTCGAGGTAAGGGACACATTTATTTCCTGATGAGTATGATAAAGATAAATGTCTTTCTTTGGGGGAAAGTTTGGGCAGCTTTACTCTCAACCACCTCATAAGCTCATAAGGATGGAGCTTTACTCATCTTGGGTTTTTTTAGCTGTTATACAACTCTCAATGCATGCACAGTAGCCACCTGGGCCCACTCCATGTTGCCCCAGGGGGGTTGGAGGGCAAGCAGAAACTTATGCAAACATGAAATCATGCTGCCTGGTGTGCCATGAATAATAAAGGCCTTTGCCTCTGGCCCAGGAGTCTCATTTCCTCTACCAGAATCTATGAAACTGTGACAGACTAATGTCACAGGTCTTAATATTTGAAATGTTACACATTTCAAAGTTCGTTTTTTGATTATACATTTTGAGGAAGGGCAAAAGGAGAACACATATAGAGCATATTTATGACCTGCAAATCCCATGATAAAAAGCAGAAGTAATAACCTTTTGAATATGACCAAACAAAATAAATATATTTATTTTAAATATTTCAAAAATTTCCTCTTTGAGTAAGAAAAGCCTTTGCTTTTAATAAGTACTCATTTTGGATAAATGAGCCAAAAAGAAGTAACTACCTACTTCTGATGGGACAAACTTTGTCAAAGGTCAAAGACAAATAGTCTCTTACTTTTGTCAGAAGGTTAAGCATGTTCTTTATTATAGGGAGAGAGAGATGATTAAGCCCTGGTCATTTCCAGGGAATGCTGCCAAGTTTGACATCCTGTAAGGTATTTTGCACTCAATTTCTTCATTTTGAACAAGTAACTGGGAAATGTTTTCAGTATTGGCCAAAACAACTATCTAGTGTTGGTCACATTCATCATGAAAGTGAATGCCCAGATCATAAAAATATTCTCCCTAGGCAAAAAGGGTGAACATTTCTTGGATGTTAGCTATAATTCCTGCTTTAGGCACTGCACACAATAAATTACTCCACCCTCCTCTATATTTTTCAGAACCTGGTTTCCAGTGATCATTCTTACTGGCACCTTTTTGTTGTTAGGGGAAATTCCTCATGCACTTAAAGTTGTGTCGCTATTTCTGAGTGTTTCATCTGTCTCATTGACCTGCTTTGTCCTGATTTATCTATTAAAGGATACTGAGAATAGTTTATACTGAAAGAACCACTGTGTAATTTAGAGAAAATTAATCCCCTTGCAAAGGCTAGTGTCACAGTTATTTATGATGAGCAGCAGTATATACTTTGTTGTCCTTTGTAGTCAGTAAGTGTGGTAGTTTGGATCTGTTATGTACCCCCAGAAAACGCTATGTTCTTTTACTCCATTCCTGTGGGTGCAGATCTATTACAGGGGGGAACTTCTGATTAGGTCATTTCAGGTGAGAAGTTGCCCCAAGGTGCATCTTAATCTTTTTACTGGTGTCCTTTAAAGAGATGAAATTAAGGGAAGCTCATAGAGAAAAGCTCTGGAGAAGCTGAAGGAGGATCCACAGAAGCTCAGAGAGGAAGCCACTGGAACCAGAAGTTGACAGCAAGGAAACCAGGAGAGAAGGACCAGCAGATGCCAACCATGTGGCTTCCCATGTGACATATGTGTCCCAGATGCCAGCAGCCTGTCTTCAGAGACCAAGTATCACCCTGTTGATGCCTTGAGTTGGACATTTTCATGGCCTAAGAACTGTAAGTTGTAAGTTAATAAATCCCCATTGTAAAAGGCAACCCATTTCTGGTATCTTGAATTCTGGCAGTTTTGGCAAACCAAGATGGTAAAACTCAGTGATTCTTTTTATTCCTCACATTGTGCCGTTTACTTGAGTTTCTCCTCTGTGTATTGTGATTCAAGCTGTATGGACCCAGTTCTACTGCAAGTAAAGGATATTTATTGCGATACCTTATCTTGATTGTTTCTCATAATTAAATAATCAAATATTAGCTGTCTAATTTATCTCCACACATTAATCTTACTCCATTTCATGATCAAATAAGTATTCTATGTAAATAAGTACAAATATGCAAGGAGGTCATCAACTCATTTTTCTATGGAGAATCTTAGTGAAAATTCTATAATGGAATTTCCAAATCTTTTAACTCATCTTGATTATTTAAATTTGTTTCTCAACCTTAAATTTATTTCTTTACTCTCTAACCCAAATGAAGTAAATGCCAGACTTTGGATTTGTCTTAAATTTACACCAAGCTCTTTCGTCTCAAATACACACATCTCATCTGTAACTGCTTATCATTGAGATGACTGAAAGCAATTGCTTTAAGTGCTTTCCTCCATATATCTACATCCATCTGTAGAACGTCTGTGCCACATTCATGTATATTGCCAGGCTCCATGCTTCTGTGATTCTCTCTCTGGGTAATATAAGTCTCATAAGACATGTACTTGGCATTTGTCTTGAATCACTGCTTTAACCTACCCCCACTGCTGCTCACTCACAGGATTGGATAAAAAATTATAGTAGTGTCAAAAATTGAAGACTTAGGAAAAGAGTAATAAAATATTGAGTATGTGTTATATGAATGAAAGCTAATATGCACTTATGAAGAAAAGATGATGTTTGAGCAAAGTTTATTCCCTTAGTTATTAAAATGTTTTCCTCTGTCCATTAATCTCCTATACTGTTCTTTAACCACAGGTGACCTGATATAGTTTATACATTTAAATTTTACCTATGAATACATAAGATGAGGAAATGAATAAAAAAACTGTTAACCAAACTTCTCTTAGAATAAGAAATCCATTTCAATGTGTGAAATATAAATATGAATGTCAAAAGTAGTGTTCACCTTAACAGTATTATGGAATAATATTGTCACAGCCATCTGGCAATGTTTCTGTCTAAGGTAGCTATATCAAATTTAATCTTGTCAAATTCCTTTCTACATGTAGAAATTTCAACTACAGAGTATTACAACTAATCTGTGAATGAATTAAAAATTCTGATTCAAACTAGAAATAAACAAAATAGGTTAATTTTTTTAACCCGTTTGTTTAAATTCCAGAATCTTTGTTATCACAATGTATCCCATTAGTCTAAAAAGGTGGCATAAAATATTGTTGTGCTTATAGAATATTACCATCTACCATGCCAATAAAAGTTACACTAGGTTAATATCCATTGCAGAAAATCAAATATTAATTAATTTCAAATTTAGGGAGTTACCTTTCATAAATTCCATGTCTTACAATTATTTCCATATGGTTGAAATAAGTCATATATGTGTATGCTTTAATTGCCAAATTTTTGTATGAATATCTGTGCTGGTTTGAATGTTATGTCCCCCAGAAAAAGCCATATTCTTTGATGCAATCTTGTGGGGCAGACATATTAGTGGGGATTAAGTTGGAACATTTGGATTAGGTTTTTTGCATGGAAATGCACCCCATCCAACTGTAGGTGATAACTCTGATGAGCTATTTCCATGGAGGCATGACCCCACCCATTCAGGGTGCACCTTGATCAGTGGAGCCATATAAATGAGCTGAGGGGCAGAGGGAACTCAGTGCAGTACAGCTGTGAGTGACATTTTGAAGAGGAGCTACAGCCAAAAGGGACACTTGAAAGAAAGCACAGGAGCTGCAGATGAGAGACATTTTGAAGGTGATCATTGAAAGCAGACTCTTGCTCCGGAGAAGCTAAGAGAGGACAAATATTCCAAGTGCAACCAACAGTGACATTTTTGAGGAACTGCAACCTAGAGAGGAATGTCCTGGGAGAAAGCCATTTTGAAACCAGAACTTTGGAGCAGACGCCAGCCACGTGCCTTTCCAACTAACGGAGGTTTTCCGGACACCATTGGCCATCTTCCAGTGAGGGTACCTGATTGCTTATGTGTTACCTTGGACATTTTATGGCCTTAAGACTGTAACTGTGTAACCAAATAAACCCCCTTTTATAAAAGCCAATCCATCTCTTGTGTTATGCATTCCAGCTGCATTAGCAAACTAGAACAGTATCAAATAAGTATCATTTATTCTTATGTTATCTACTGAACTTTTTTGCAAACATGAACTATTTCCAAACTATTTCTAAACTTATTCCTAGCTTTGATATCTTATTTAAAGATACCAATATATATTAAATAATATTTCCCTTGCTATGGGACAAACTAATACTTATGATATAAAGCACGTTTATTTTGTTGGTCACCAAGACTTTGATGGAAATTTTGCATAAACCTAGCTATCAAAGTCATTCATTTGAATAGCATTTAGAGTTAAGGCATATGCCATTAAGTGACAGTGTTTTGATGTGTTCTTGACTGTTGAATATTCAAAGTATATTCAGTTCCTTAATTTATATTAAAAATGCTTAAATATGAAAGAATGAGTAGGTTATCTTGCTCTAATTTTTAAAAGCAAAAAAAAAAAACAAAAGATAATATCATATATAGGACAGCAACTAGATTTCTGTAAATAAATCCTTTTAGATTTTAGAAAATAGAATTATCATACTATAAGGAAAGGAAAACCATTTTAAATGAAAGTCTTCATTCTGTCAGAACAAAATAGACCTTCATTTTTTTTTCACAATGATAAATAGGTCAATCTACCAGAAAGATATATTGATTTGAAATCTATGGGCACATAATAGCAATACTTCAAAATGCATAAAGGATTAATTGAAAAAACTAAAAGGAAAAATAACCTAATCCATAATAATAGCAGGCGACTTTAATTCTCATTAACTGACAGATCAAGCAGGCAAAAAAAATCAGTAAGGATTTAGAATATTTGCATAATATAATTACTAAACAAGCTACATTTCATCTATGAGACACTGCACGCAATATCAATGGAGAATACATTATTTTCATGTGTGGTAGCACAATATTGTGAATGTAATCAAGAGCCCTGTGTTACATATTTGAATGTGGGTAGAAGGGGAGGTATTAGGTTGTATATATGTTATTAGAATATCAATTTTTTAAAAAATGCATGGAACTGCACAAAACAAACAGTAAGCCCTATGTTAAATTACAGGCTATAGTTAATAGTACAATTGTTTAAAAAATGCTTTCATCAATTGTAACAAATATACCAAACCAATGCAAGGTGTTAATAATAGTGTGATATATGGGAATCCTGTATTTTATATATGGTTGTTCTGTAAACCCACAACTTCTCTAATTAAAAAAAATGAAATATATGCCCAAATACATCAGATGCTGGCTTGTTGTAGATTATTACCTAATTCAATACATTTCAAATATGTAAAAATCATTAGAGGATGTTCTCTGATCACTGGATTTAGTGATTACTAGATATTTGCTGTTTGGAAATAAAGTGATACAATTCTAAGTAAGTGTTAGGTAAAAAGGAATAACAAAGGAAATTAGAAATTAATTTGAACTGCATGATCCAAAAATATGACATATGATAATTTGCAGGTGCAATATAGCCATAAGACATTTATTTAGAAAGGAGTTAGAGGAAAACCAATGATGTGAACTTCCTCATGAAAGTAGAAAAGGAAAAGTAAATCCAACCTAGACATAGTAGAAAGAAAAAATTAGAAAGAATATTAAATCAAATAAACAGAAAACAGAAAGAGTGTAGACAAGAATAACCAAAAATTGGTTGTTTAAAAAGATTAATAAACTTTGGTATATAGCACATCTACTAAATCTGAACCCATCAATCCAGCAATTCCAATTGTAGGCTTGTACTCCAAAAATTGTGAACATATGTTCACTAAGATTTTCACCTAATATGAATAGCTCCAAACTGTACACTAACAAATATCCATCAATTGTAAAATGAATAATAAACTCTGGTATATTCATATAATTGAATACTTTCAAGGTATAAAAATGAATAATGTATAATTATACACAATTTGGATGAATGTCACAGACAAAATGTTGAACAAAAGAGCTAGCACCAAGGCATACATCATGCATCATTCATTTATCTAAAGCCCAAAAACCATGCAAAACTAATCCATAGAGTGGTAGCCCTCATTGAGGAAGAGAGGGGACCACAAGAAAGTATAAGCAAACCTGTGCAAGGCTGGCAATGTTGTTTATTGGTCTGAATGCTGGTTACACGGGTGAGTTTGCTTTGTGAAAACTACTTTGCTCAAAAGCTATTGAAGTGTGAATTTTTCTGTACATATAAATCAGTACAATTTATTTTAAAAAGATAAATCATAGTCACAACAATTCTACTCCAATTTAAAAAGCACATTTATATATGTATTCCACTGTGGATCATATGACGCGTTCACACTCAATGGAAACCCATAACATTAAATTGCCTAAATAATTGTCTCATCTTTTGAAATCAGAGATTTTGCCTCCAAAATAAATATTTAAGATATTTAAGACTGACATAATATAAATATCTTAACATGTTTCTATGCTCTTCATTAGATAAACATTAATAAAGACTATTTTGTTCAAACAATTGTGATAGTTAATTTGGTTTAGATAAAATATTAAGCAAATAGCCTAACACTTTAAAAGTTGTTTTAAGAGCTACCACTTTTATTTTTGAAATCTTTATTCATCTCAGAGTGCTGCTATGGATATATATCTTTTAATAAATGTTTACCTGTGGTATATATCCATACCAGCATTGCAAGACAAAGACTCCAAAAATAAAGGTGTTGCCTCTTTAAGACAAGAGAGGCTAACACTAAGCCCCTGAAATGGACCTATTCTGTAAGATTCCAACCAGCTACTTGGCTTGTTGACTCTCTGGGCTCCTTCTGAACTCAATAGGCCATGGAGTTTGTCTTTACAGGATAAAGATCTCTTCTGGCTGTTTTGCCTCTCCTGCCTGCAGAGTTTCAGCCAGCACCACTATTTGGGAGCTTGCAAAATTCCTGATCCACAGACATGTAATCCCACAGAGCCTCTGCCCAGGGGATCCATTTGATAGTGAAGGGAAAATATATGGGAATGGCTTCTACTAGTCAATACACACAGTACCATCCAGATGCAGTCCACCTTATGAGCACTAGAGCAATGTTTTAAAGCACAGCTTAAACTCCATGATATGTATCTTGGATTACCAGATGCCATGAGAAGTACTACACAATGTGTTGTGTATAAACAATCAGAACTTTTTGTCTCAAGATTTTTTTTGTTTTTTAATTAAAAAATCACAAGTGAATGATAAAGTATGTCGAAACTGAAAATTTAAAAACTATTTAAAACCTGGAATCATTGTTCAGAAACCACACAGATGGATCATGGGTGGTGGTGAACAGCAGGAAGGGATTATGGAAGAATCTGCATCATTCTAGCTGCCTTCCATGCCACCCATCTCTGAAGAAAGCCTGACATTGATTAGATATTAGGCCAGGCTAATGTTGGCAGCAAATCCAATGGTGGTAACCTGCCTATCACCTTCCTCTGGATTCACAATTTTGAGCTGCACTTCAGACATCTGATGGATTTCATTGATTTTAGCACCTTGATTCCCTACTGTGCAGCCAATCAAATGGTTTGGAATGGTGAATTCATGAGAAGTAGTCTGAGCAGATGCATCCAAACCTGCACTGAATCTGGTGTTGCCATGCATTATGGGAAAATGAGACTGTTGCATCGCCAACTGGCTCAGTTTGGTCAAATCTGGCTGTGGAATGGCATACTGTCCTTGAATGGTATAGGCCTCTAGAGGTGGTCCCTCCAGGTCAGGGTTGAGGCGTGTGGATGGGGTGGTGTGGGGAAAACTTGCACTGTTGCTACTTGTGCTGTACCTGTCCTGACCACCTGCAAAGATGACCAAAGAACTGGAAGGCTTGGGCCACTATGGGATGGTCACGCCCTTCTGGAGGGACTCCAACATGAACATGCAGATCTGTTTGACACACTCAGTGATGGATTGTGGAATACTAGCAATAGTGATGGCCCTCTCAGTTGAGTTGGGCAGCATATCCCCTGCCATCTGAACCTGAGCCCCTGTACTCTCGTATTTCCTTGATCTTGCAACCACCTTTCCCAATGAGAGAGTTACACTGACTAGCAGGGACCACCAGCCTCAGGGTGACTGGGGGTCTACTAGCAGCTGTGCTATTGGTCATAGAGTTGCAGATGTCCTCTTCCAGTTTGTCAATGATCATAGCAAAGGCTTTAAAGATGGCATTAGTGGGTCCAGCCAAAGTGATAATTCTCTCAGGACAATTCCCTTCTGAGATGTTGATACATGCACCACTCTCCTCACGCATCTTAGCTGATACTCCTTTATTTCTGATGTTACTGCCAACTTCCTTTCCATGCATAAGTAGCCGGATGCTGAGAGTGACATTTAACCCACCTTCAGTCGCATCAGTGTCTATGTCAAGCAGTGTTATCGGGAGCTAGACTTTGAGTAGTCAAGTCTTTGGTCACTGGTTGGGGTGAAAGCCAAAAACTGCAGGCATGAGGTGACTGTGGGGAAAAGGGGAGTGGGCGGGAAGGGGAAGGGTGAGAGGCTGTGGGCAGAACACTAGGGGTGGGCGTGCAGGTGAGGGGGGCCCTGCAGGTGGGTGGAGGAGGAAAGGAAGTGGAGGAGGAGGAGGAAAGGAGAAAGAGACCTCAGGGAGGGTGGAGGACAGCAGAGGGCAGAGGGTGGAGGGCGGAGGGTGGGCTAATAGTTGGGAAAGGGTGCAGGCTACCGCTGCTCCAGCTGCTACCTCTGTTAGTCTGGCTGTCTGAAGGTTTTGACGCATGTGATGGTTAGGTTCATATGTCAACTTGACCAGGAAATTGTGCCCAGTTGTCTGGTCAAGCAAGCACTGGCCTATTACTGCAAGGATTTCCTGGACTTAAATCATCAATAAGCTGATTGCATCTATGAGTGATTATATCTACAATCAACTAAGGAAAGGGTCTTCAGCAATGAGAGATATTTAATCCAATCATTTAAAGGCTTTAAAATGAGAAGTGATGACTTTACCAGTCAGAAGAGACAATTTTCATCTCTACTACAGCCAGCCAGCCTCTTCTAGGGAATTCATAGAAAACCATCATCAGAATTGCCAGCTTGCAGCCCGCCCTATGAAATTCAGACTCATGCATCCCCACAGTTGCATGAGATACTTTTAAAATCTCATATTGTCAGATATCGTCTGTGTTTTTTTTTTTTCTTTCTTTCTTTCTTTCTTTTTCTTTTTCTTTTTTTTTTTTCTTTTCTTTTCTTTTTTTTTCCCCTAGAGAACCCTGACTAACACAGCTTTGGTACCAGGGGTGGTTCTTGAGAAACAGAATCTTAAAAAATGTGCTTTTGCAATTGGTTTTCTACTCTGATTAGATTCAAAGGCACTAATGTCTCTATTTCCAAAACCCAAGATGGCACTGACAGTCCATGGCATGAGTTGACAATATAGATACTCAAAGTATCAAAATTTATTTCTTCTAACCATACTCTTGGAGGCAAGGCTCTGGGTGAGAGTGTTTTTAACTCTTTAACAGGGTTTTGTGGAGTTCAATGGTATAATGATGTTGGCTGGTTGTTCCTAGATATGCTGGATATAGTTATAAAAGAGTGGGGTAAGCTGAAAGCTTCAAATTTGCAACTTCAGCACCATATAAAAGACGTAAAAGTTTCTGTGTGTGTCCTAAAGGAATCTTTGTTTCTTGTAGCCACAGACTTGAGATCTCTGAAAACCAAACCCAGAGTCTCATTGTGCAAGTAGCAGAATTACAACTTAAACTAAATTCTCAACCTTGCAGGGTGTCTGCTGTTAAAATGAGGGCATTGATTGGAAAGTAATGTGACCCTGAAAATTAGAATGGGGATATATGGTTTGATAATGATAGCAGAGAGGACAATGAAACCATAGATCCTGCTGAGTCTTTGCTAGATAAACCTGAAATGGTCTGCCCTGGGGAAAAAGCCTCCCCACCTCCAGGCTGATCTGAGAAAAGAGCAATGCAATCTCCAGCCTGCCATGAGGAAATAGATTCCTGACTTCCAGGCTGCCATCTAACCTCCACATGAAGAGATTAACCCTTCAGTGCCTGCTAAATCTGTAACCACCTCTTCTGAGGAAACAGCACTCACTCCTCTGTATGGAGAGATTAATCCTGTTTCACCAGATGAAACTGCAATGGAATGCCCTGTGGTAACTGGCTTGAAAGACACTTCTAATTCTTTTCATGACCCACCCAAATACCCCTCTTTTCTTCCAGCCCTATAACTAGACTAAAATCCCAAATGGTTCTGAATGGTGAGGTAAAAAGTGTGACCCATGAGGAGGTATGCTATACTCCAAAAGAATTGCATGAGTTTTCTAATTTATATGGACAGAAATCTGGACTACGTGTTTGAGAATGGATAGATATTAACGGTGTAGGAAAATGGTGGAAGGAATATAAAGTTGGATCAGTCTGAATTTATTGATATGTGCCCACCAAGCAGAGATTCCAGATTAATGTATAGATTGACGGGTTACAATGGGCATTAACAGTTTGTTTGGGTGGTTGACTGAAACATGGACCAAAAGGTGGCCAATATTACCTGGGGTAAAAATTCCAGAACGGCCCTGGTATAATGTAGAAGGGATGATTCTAAGGCTTAGAGAGATTGGAAAGTTTGAGTGGATTTATCATGGAAGATCTGCACACCAAACCAAGGAATGTCCAGAGAACACACTTTTCAAAGGACTGTGAGGAATAAATTTGTGAGACTATCTCCATCATCTCTAAGGGGCTCTGTAGTCACCCTTCTCTGTAGGTCTAATATTACTGTGGGAACCTCTGTCACCGAGCTGGAATACTTAAACACAATGAGGAGGATCAGATCCCAAGTTAGCAGAACAAAGACAAGGTAGGCATGTCTACCATAATGGACAGCAGACTTAAAGCAGCAATCAAAACAATCTTACATGTAGGGACCCTAGTAGATCATGGGATAACTAAAAGTAGATGAACAGTCCACTAAATTCCTACTTGATCAGTATAAGCAGAAGAGTTCTAGGTCAAGTGAACAAAATTCTAACTTGAATTATAAAAACAGAGAGTCACAACCCCTTAATCAATCCCCAGACTTCACACATTTACAGACCCAGAGCTCCTTGAATGAGGGGAGGGCCAGGTCCCCTTGGGGTGGGACCCTGCCAAAAATTCATTTTCTTTATCTTCCTCCTGGCATTCCCCAAAGAGACTTACAGCCCATTACCAGGGAAACTGTGCACTGGGGAAAAGGAAATTATTGGACATTTCAGGGATTATTAGACAGTGGCTCAGAAGTGACGTTAATTTCAGGAGTCCCAAAAGGCTACTCTGGCCCACCAGAGTAGGGGCTTATGGAGATGAGGTGATTGATGGTGTTTTAGCTCAGGTCCATCTCACAGTGGCTTCCTGGACCCATTCTGTGGTTATTTCCCCAGTTCTGGAATGCAAAATAGGAAGAGATATCCTCAGCAACTGACAAAATCCCCACATAGGTTCCCTGACTTGTGGAATGAGGGCTTTATGATAGGAATGGCCATGTGGAAGCCACTAAAACTTCCCCTGCCCAGTAAAATAGTAAATCAGAAGCAATACCAGATTCCTGGAGGAATTTCAGAGATTAGTGCCATAATCACGAACTTGAGGGATGCAGGGGTGATGATTCCCACCATATCCACGTTCAACTCTCCTTATGTCCTGTGCAGAAAACAGTTGGGTTTTGGAGAATGACAGTGAATTATCATGAACTTAACCAAATGGTGACTCCAATTGCTGCTGCTGTTCCAGATGTGGTATCACTGATCGAGCAAAGCAACACACCCGTTGGTACCTGGTATGCAACTACTGATCTGGCAAATGCCTTTTTCTCAATTGTTACTAGTAAGGACCACTGGAAATAGTTTGCCTTCAGCTGGCAAGACCAGAAGTATACCTTCATTCTTTTACTTCAGGGGTATATCAACTCTCCAACTCTCTGTCATAATCAGAGAACTTGATCATTTTTCCCTCCCACAAGACATCACACTGGTCCATTATATTGATGATATGTTGATTGAACCTAGTAAGCAAGAAGTAGCACCTACTCTAGACTTATTGGTAAGGCATTTGCATGTCAGGATGGGAGATAAATACAACAAAAATACAGGGTCCTTCCATCTCAGTGAACTTTCCAGGTGTCCAGTGGTGAGGGACATGTTGAGATATCCCTTCTAAGGGGAAGGATAAGTTCATGCATCTGGCCCCCACTATGACAAAACAGAGGCACAATGCCAAGTTAGCCTCTTTGGATTTTTGAGACAACATATTTTTTATTTGGGTGTCCTACTCTTGCCCATTTAACAGTGACCAGAAAAGCTGCTAGTTTTGAGTGGGGACCAGAACAAGAAAGGCTTTCTGACAGGTCCAGGCTGCTGTGAAAGCTTCTCTGCCACTTGGATCCAGCAGGTCCAATGGTGCTGGAAGTGTCAGTGGCAAACATAGGTGCTGTGTGGGACCTTTGGAAGGCCTCTATTGGAGAATCACAATGCAGGCTCTTGAGATTTTGGAGTAGAGCCTTGTCATCCTCTGCAGATTACTCTCCTTTTGAGAAATAAGTTTTAGCATGTTACTGGGCTTAGTAGAGATTAAAAGATTAACCATGGGCCACCAAGTTCCCATGAGCCTTAAGTTGCTTATCATGAGCTGGGTATTATCTCACCTACCAGGACATAAAGTTGGGTGTGCACAGCAGCACTTCATAAAATGGAAATAACTTTTATGAAATAATGCTCCAGTGGGTCCTGAAGTCACAATTAACATAAATGAGGAAGTGGCCCGAATGCTCATGGTCCCTGCTTCTCCCATGTTACCTTCTCTTTCCCAGCCCACAGCTTTGGCCTCTTGGAATATTCCTTATAGTCAGTTGACTGAAGAAGAGAAAACTTGGACCTGATTTACATATGGTTCTGTATGATTTGCAGGTACCACCCAAAGGTGGACAGCTGCAGCACTAAGCCATGTTCTGGGATGTCCCAGAAAGACAGTGGTGAGGAAAAATTGTCCCAGTGGGGAGAATTTTAAGCAGTGCACCCACCTGGTTGTTCATTTTTCTTGGAAGGAGAATTGGCCAGAGGTGTGTTTGTATACTGATTCATGGGCTGTTGCTAATGGTTTGGCTGGATGGTCAGGAACTTGGAAGGAGCATGTTTGGAAAATTGGCAAAAAGAGATCTGGGGAAGAGGCTTTTGGATCAACCTTTCTGAGTGGGAGAAAAAAATCAAGATATTTGTGTCCCATGTGAATACTCACTAGAGGGTGACTTGAGCAGAGGAAGGTTTTAATAATCAAGTGGATAAGATGACCTGTTTTGTGGATACCAATTTCTTTCCCCAGCCACTCTTATCATTGCCCAGTGGGCTCATAAACAAAGTGGTCATGGCAGTAGGGATGGAGGTTATGCATGGGCTCAGCAACATGGACTCTACTCACCAAAGCCAACCTTGCTGTAGCCACTGCAGAGTGCCCAATCTGCCAGCAGCAGAGAGACCCACACTAAGTCCCCAGTATGGCACCATTCCTTGTGGTGATCAGCCTGTTACCTGGTGGCAGGTTGATTACATTGGACCACTTCCATCATGGAAGGAGCAGCAATTTGTTCTAACTGGAGTAAACAAATATTCAAATATGGATTTGCCTCTCCTGAATGCAATGCTTCTGTCAAAATTGCCAACTGTGAACTTAGAGAATGTCTTATCCACCTTCATGGTAGTCCACACAGCATTGCTTCTGATCAAAGAACGCACTTAACAGCAAATGAAGTGTGGAAATGGGCACATGTTCATGGAATTCTATGTTCTTACCATGTTCCCCATCATCCTGAAGCAGCTGGATTGATAGAACAATGAAATGACCTTTTGAAGACCCCATTATGGTGCAAACTAGGTGACAATACCTTACAGCACTGGGCCAATGCTCTCCAGGAGGTTGTGTATGCCCTGAATCAGCACCACTATATAGTCCTATTTCTCCCATAGCCAGGATTCATGGGTCCAGGAATCAAGGGGTGGAAACAGGAGTGGCACCACTTAGTGTTGCCTCTAGCGATCCACTAGGAAAATAAGGTTCCTGTCCCTGGAACCTTAAACAGTGCTGGTCTACAGGTCTTGCTCCAAATGGAGGAGTGCTTCCACCAGAAGACACAACAATGATTCCACTGAACTGAAATAGTGCCACATGGCCACTTTGAGCTTCTGATGCCTCTGAATCAACAGGCAAAAGGGGATTACTGTACTGGCTGGGGTGATTGATCCTGATTATCAAGGGGAAATAGGACTGCAACTACATGATGGAGGTAAAGAAGAGTTTTCATGGAATACAGGAGATCCCTTAGGGCATCTCTAAGAATGCCATGCCCTGTGATTAAAGTCAATGGAAAACTGCAACAACCCAATGGCTCAGAAACTTCAGGAATGAAGGCTTGGGTCACTCAACAAGGCAAAAACCATGGCCAGCTGTGGTGCTTGCAGAGAGTAAAGGGAACATGGAATGAGGTAGTGGAAGAAAGTAGTGAGAATTATGAACTATGATGATGTGACCAGTTACAGAAATGAAGACTGTAATGGTATGAATATTTCTTCCTTGTTTTGTTATGAGTATATTTGTATTTGGATATAAATCAGATCTTTTTACCTTTATCTTATCCCATTATCATATGACATAAGTTGTACTGTTCATGTCATAGTATTTAAGCTATAGGGTATCACATTTAAGAGTGAATATTATCTAAGGACTTGCACCCTATTCAGAAGAGATTCAGTGCATTTCCAGTTGTACACAGGACAATTGATTATTGTTAGGTGAAAAATATGTCTGTTATTGTTTTTTATTTAGAGATTAAAAATGATTTAAGATGATGTGTATAACTTCCAAGTTGACAAGGGTTGGACTGTGATGGTTAGGTTCATGTGTCAACTTGACCAGGAAATAGCACCCAGTTGTCTGGGCAAGCAAGCACTGGCCTGTTACTGCAAAGACATTTTGTAGACTTACATCATCAGTAAGTTGATTGCCTCTGTGAGTGATTACATCTACCATCAACTAAGGAGGGGTCCTCAGCAATGAGAGACATTTAATCCAATCAGTTAAAGGCTTTAAAAGGAGAAGTGATGACTTCAGCAGCCAAAAGGGAAAATTTTCATATCTACTTCAGCCAGCCTGCCTCTCCCAGGGAATTTCGTAAAAACCTTACTGGAGTTGGCAACTTACAGCCTGCTCTATGGAATCTGGACTTGTGCAGCCTCCCCTACAAAATTTGGACTCATGCATCCCCACAGTTGCATGAGACACTTTTGTAAAATCTCATATTTACAGATACCTCCTGCTGGCTCTCTTTCCCTAGAGAACCCTGAGTAATACAAGCTAGAAGTCCAAAACTGAGGTACAATCAAGAAAATGCTTCCCCCCAAAGATTAGCATTCTGGTGCTGATGTCTTCTCCTTTCTCTTCTGGCCTCTGTTGATTTCTGGCTTCCATCTCCCAGCTCTTCCCCATGACTTTCTCTCCCTATACCTGAATTTCTTCTGCTAATAAAGGATGTTAGTAATCCAGATTAAGACCTACCCTCATTCAGTTGGGCCACACCTTAACTGAAATTAACATTTTCAAAAGGTCCTATTTATGATGGGTTCACACCTACAGGAATGAAAGTGAAGAAAACGTCTAAATTAGTTAGATAATTCAATCTGCCGCTCAACAAAAGATGAAGTGTCACCCTTCAGTTGTCAGGAATGCATTAGATTAGAGAACTTGGTGTGACATAGTGTCACCAGTATGAAAAATACATGGCCCTGGAAACAATGAGTTACGACATGAGTGGCCCCAGTTACCATAATTCTAAATAATCCAGTGGGAGATTTTGTACTTTTTGTCTTTGCAACTATGGTCTCTACAAAGGTGTATATCTGAGCTTCCAATGGGGATGTACTCTCAGCAGGGTCCCATTGGACTACAAGCTGTGGCTGCCATTGGCTCATTTTGCGCTCCTTGTGTCCAGGACTAGCAGATAAGAAAAGTAGTCACTATCATGACTAACTCTCTTCTTTAGGAGAGTGTAGGTAGGTCTGCTTTAACACAATAAGGGTAAGAAGCTGTATTCATCAGGTGCCAATTGGTACACCTGTGTCATATTGTTAATGGCGGACAACCATGTGCAGCAACCCTTACCTGAGAAATACATGATTCCTAAGGCATAAGACAGAATGAAGACTGTAATGGTACGAATATTTCTTCCTTGTATATATTATATACAGTATATATTATATTTTATATACTTTATTAGTATTAAAATAAGCTAATGGCTATTGCCATATTGAAGTATATGTTTCTATCATGAAGGTTTAGGTTACCCTACCAGATAAGCCATCAAGAGCAGGTGTGCTGGTTTGGATGTATTATGTCCCTCAAAACACCATTTTCTTTTTCTCTTTTTTTTTTTTTTTCATTTTTATTGAGATTGTTCAGATACCATACAATTATCCAAAGATCCAAAGTGTACAATCACTTGCCCCTGGGAACCCTCATACAGCTGTGCATACATCACACTTAATTTTTGTTCAATTTTTAGAAACTTTTCATTACTCCAGACAAGAAATAAAGTGAAAGATGAAAAAAGAAAAAAAGAAAAGGAAACTCTAATCCTCCCCTATCCCTAACCAACCCCCCTCAATTGTTGACTCATAGTATTGATATAGTACATTTGTTACTGTTTATGAAACAATGTTGAAATGCTATTAACTGTAGTATATAGTTTGTAATAGGTATATAGTTCTTCCCTATATGCCTCTCTATTATTAACTTCTAATTGTATTGTCATGCATTTGTTCTGGTTCATGGAAGTGATTTCTAGTATTTGTACAGTTGATCATGGACATTGCCCACCATAGGATTCAGTTTTATACATTCCCATCTTTTGACCTCCAACTTTCCTTCTGGTGACATATATGACTCTGAGCTTCCCCTTTCCACCTCATTCACACACCATTCAGCGCTGTTAGTTATTCTTACATCTTGCGACCAACACCCCTGTTCATTTCCAAACATTTAAGTTCATCCTAATTGAACATTCTGCTCATACTAAGCAACCACTCCCCATTCTTAAGCCTCATCCAATATCTTGGTACCTTATATTTCATGTCTATGAGTTTACATATTATAATTAGTTCCTATCAGTGAGACCCTGCAATAATTGTCCTAATATGTCTGGCTTATTTCACTCAGTATATTGCCCTCGAGGTTTTGTCATCAACCCATTTTTTTTTAATATGGTTTTGTTCACTCACCATACATTCCATCCCAAGTAAATAATCGATGGTTTTCTGCATGGTCATACATTTATGTGTTCACTACCTTCACCACTATATATATAAGAGCATCTACATTTCTTCCACAAGGCAGGAGGGAGAGTCAAAGAAGGTAGAGAGGAAAAAGAAAGAGGAAAAAAAAATGACAGCTAGGAAGCAGCAAAAGGAAAAATAACCTTAAATCAAAGTAGAATAAAGAATCAGACATTACCACCAATGTCAAGTGTCCAACATGCCTCCCCTATCTCCCCCTCTTATCTGCATTCACCTTGGTATATCACCTTTGTTACATTAAAGGAAGCATAATACAATGATTCTATTAGTTACAGTCTCTAGTTTATGCTGATTGCATCCCTCCCCCAATGCCTCCCCATTTTTAACACCTTGCAAGGTTGACATTTGCTTGTTCTCCCTTGTAAAAGAACATATTTGTACATTTTATCACAATTGTTGAATACTCTAGATTTCACCAAGTTACACAGTCCCAGTCTTTATCTTTCCTCCTTTCTTGTGGTGTCTCACATGCTCCCCACCTTCCTCTCTCAACCGTATTCATAGTTACCTTTGTTCAGTGTACTTACATTGTTGTGCTACCATCTCCCAAAATTGTGTTCCAAACCACGCACTCCTGTCTTCTATCACCCTGTAGTGCTCCCTTTAGTATTTCCTGTAGGGCAGGTGTCTTGTTCACAAAGTCTCTCATTGTCTGTTTGTCAGAAAATATTTTGAGCTCTCCCTCATATTTGAAGGACAGCTTTGCTGGATACAGGATTCTTGGTTGGCGGTTTTTCTCTTTCAACATCTTAAATATATCACACCACTTCCTTCTTGCCTCCATGGTTTCTGCTGAGAGATCTGCACATAGTCTTATTAAACTTCCTTTGTATGTAATAGATTGCTTTTCTCTCACTGCTTTCAGGGTTCTCTTTGTCTTTGACATTTGATAATCTGATTATTAAGTGTCTTGGCGTAGGCCTGTTCATATCTCTTCTGTTTGGAGTATGCTGCGCTTCTTGGATCTGTAATTTTATGTCTTTCATAAGAGATGGGAAATTTTCATTAATTATTTCCTCTATTATTACTTCTGCCCCCTTCCCCTTCTCTTCTCCTTCTGGGACACCAATGATACGTACATTATTGTACTTTGTTTCATTCTTGCGTTCCCGGAGACGTTGCTTATATTTTTTCATTCTTTTCTCCATCTGCTCCTTTGCATGTAGGCTTTCAGGAAAACACCATTTTCTTTGATGCAGTCTTGTACAGGCAGGAAACTGTTAGTGTTGATTGGGTTGGTGACTTTTGATTGGATGCTTCTGTGGAGATGTGCTCACTCAACTGTGAGCAAGATCTTTCATTGGATAATTTCCATGGAAGTGTGGCCCCGCCTATTCAGCGTAGGTCTTGATTATTTTACTGGAGCACTATATAAGCTCAGCTAGAAGGAGCGCGCTTGCTGCAGCCAAGAGGGATGTTTTGAAGAATGCATGGAAGCTGCAAGAGGAGCTGAAGCTTACAGAGACATTTTGGAGATGGCCTTTGAAAGCAAACTTTTGCTCTGGAGAAGCTAAGAGAGGAAAGGTGCCCCAACAGCAACTGAGAATGACATTTTGGAGGGAAGCTGAAGCCTGAAGAGGAATGTCCCAGGAGAAAGTCATTTTGAAACCAGAACTTGGAGCAGACTCCAGCCATGTGCCTTCCCAGCTAACAGAGGTTTTCCAGGTGCCATTGGCCATCCTTCAGTGAAGGTACACTTTGTTGATGGACACTTTATGGCCTTAAGACTGTAACTGTGTAACCAAATAAACCCCCTTTTATAAAAGCCAATTCATTTCCAGTGTTTTGCATTCTGGCAGCATTAGCAAACTAGAACAGCAGGGGAGGTGATAGTTGCAGGTGAGGGGGATTTGAATGGATAATGGAGGAACATATAATTAAATACCAGTTACAGGTCCTAGACCAATTGCAGATAGGTAGCCTATATTTCCTCCCCTAAACTCTCTCATCTATGTTTCCCCTCCAGAAGAAAGGTCCATGGGAATCATGGAGGAGTTGCTCCCTTAACCTGGATGGAGAAGCAGATAGGATGGACTATAGTGTCCATGAAAATAGACACTTGGAATATCTGTTGTGGAATCCTGTCTACTGACCCTCTTGTTCCTCCACTATGTTTGTCCTGAAGCTATACTTCCTTTAGGCTGCCTGTGGCTGAGAATGGCAAGGTTGCTAAGGTAGGCTCATTACAGAGAGAAGCAGGATTCCGCTATGGGAAATCTTAGCTTGATTTTCATTGGTCTGGTTGAACCTTCATAGGAACTGTGCTGCAGTCTTGGACTCTTCCTACCCGATTCTTCTTGTTTCCCCTTCTCCTTCCACAGGTGTCAGATCATCAGATCTCAATAAGGATCTGAAATCACACCCCCACAAGGCCCCCCTCCCCTCTCCTTCTCTCTTCCTCAATCATTTGCATGTCATATCCCTTCTTGAGGGCTTCTTCTCAGTGCATGCAAACTAACAAAATGATGCCAGTATCCATCTCATGAAATAAACTGTGTAGATCACTTAAAATAGAGCCTGGTATGAAGTGAGTGAGAGTATCAGAGAATTGCTGGCACGTAAATGCCTTGTAAAAAACAAATTTCCTCCAGATGAGCAGTGACTGTATTATGGCATCAGCTAGGTGAATGCATGATACTGGATTTCAGGTTCTACTGGTCCCTCATCTTGGATCCTTTAGAGCACATAGTCCATAGCTTTGACTATTTGTATTATTTCCATTACAACCATTTCATCTTGTCAATTTTGGTGATTTTCTTGTCTTCCAATTGTATGGTTCTCATCTGAATAGGTACACAGGCATGATCACACATACACACGCATACGCAGACACAGATATCTACTTCTGTCAATTCCTTGTCTGTGGTACATGAGGAATCAAGAGCCAACTTTGAAGATGGTCAAAAAAGCCTGGTTTAAAAGAGTCACAGTACATATTTCCTTACATTTACGTGGCATTTAAACAAAGATAGTGCTAAAGATAAATATTGTATATTACACAAAGTTGGATCTACACTCTATTGATTATATATTACTATGTGATTAATACAGTCATGAATAATATAACTTCTCTGAAGAGTTGTATCATTCTGCAGATTTTAATTTTGGGGATTTGATTTAACCCATCAGGATATCGGTGATGACTTATAATAACTGCTCAAACCTTTAATCAATCATTGGTATGCTTTCAATTATTTAAATATAGTGGGCATGAATAATTAATATTTTTAGTTCTCATTTGAATATTTTTCATTATTCAGTCTGCAGAAGTTTTTTTTTTCCCCTGCAGGAGCAGAACCATTTCTATCATAATTTCTGTTCTTTTTCACTGTATATTATTAAGGGAAACTGGAAGGAACTGATTTTATTTGAGACCTATAATATTCCAGTAACTGTGCTGGAAAGCTCACATAAGTCATCTCATTTAATCCTCCCAACCTACTGCATATTTAGCATTTATCATCCATATTTTGAAAGAGATGAATACCAAATCTGAGAGAAAGGAGAAATAACTCACTCAGGTTCTTAGTATATTGCAGAGCCAGGAATTAAGCTCAGCCTAGTCTGACTCCAAAGGACATACCTTCCCAACTCACAACTTATCTCCTTTTTCATTATCCATTAGAGTCATCAACCAATGAATGCACTTCGCAGTATATATTATATTTTATATATTTTATTAATATAAAAATAAGCTAATGGCTATTGCCATATTGAGGTATATGTTGCATAAACATAATGGTTATTGGAATATTAATAAAATATATGGAGACTTTTTATAGTGATAATTGCCATTTTAGGAAGACTAATGAGAAGTTTGTAATGCTATAAAAATAATAAATATGCTGAAGGACAATACTGTCATAATGCAAATTCAAACAGTAGCACTGCTTGGATGGTTGTGGGTTACAAAAGTAATTCTATTGGACTGTTGTGTTAGCTTGTTACATTTAAAGTTAAAATAATACAGAGAAGATATATACCTCAATTGTCTCTTTCTTCAGGCTCATCCTGGTTCAGCCCATCTGCTAGAATACTCTTCTTCCTAAAACATAGCTTTGTTTATGTTAACTCAGTTTTCCAAGTTCAATTAGTTCAGCATCGACAGGAAAATAGTCTCTTTCTATAACCTGTTATAACATTCACGATATGACTCTGCTCTACATTTCTACTCTCCCTGCATTCTTCCCTTTCTTGAATAAAATGATTTACTCACTGTGCGTGAATCCTATTTATACAGTATTTGTCCTTTTAAGCTGCCAGTGTCTGCCTAGAAACAAGAAATGTCCTTCCAACCACCTTTTTTGTTTAACTTTATTTATCAAAACCTTCCATCCATACTTAACCTGTTCAAATTATACAACTTGCTAATACTGTTCATGTATAATCTCAGCAATAAACTGACATTAGATATATTTATAGGTACTCTTTTAAGACACTTTTTGGTGCACCTTTTAATTGTTTATTGCTCATAAATGAGCATAACTGATTTTTTAATAAATATGTCTTTGATTATTGCTTGTGGTTTGTAGATTTTATCTGAAGTGTGATTTAGTCAATCATATACTCTCTGAAGAATGTCAACTTTGGTAGGTATATTACCGAGATGTATGTGTGATATGTCTGAATGCTTGTGGGAAGAGCTGGCAGCATTGCTAGGATGTCTACTACAGTGTGGAACAGAAGTGGTGCTAGAGGGCATCTCCATATTGCTACTGATTCTCTTCCAAAGAGGAAAGCTTACACATTCACCATTAACTGTATCTGCTGTAGGGTTTGGCAAATACTATTTATTAAAGTACTGGATTCCCCTTTCATTCTTAGTTAATAAGAGAATTTGATTTAAATCCTGCTATAATTATTATTTATTGCTCTCTATCTCTAGTAAGATGATCTTAAGTTATCTATTGTTTTCTGTTAATGTGATTTACATTGCTAGGTATTTCACTGTTAAACTCTCCTTGTATTTCTGCAATAAGCACACTATTCTACTTTTGTGTGTTTGCTTTAAAAATATTTATGAACTTAAAATCTTTGCATCAATATTAATGAGTGTGGCTAAACCATCATTTTTCTTTCTCATGATTGCCCTTGTCTAGTTTACTGGCAGTGACCCTTTTAGGCCTAATAATGCTTCTTGCTTTAAGGTCTTTTTGTCTAATAATATTATAACAACTACAATTTTCCCTTACTTAGAATTTTTCATGTATAATAATCTTTAAATATACTCATACCTTATAAGTAGCAATTTAGACTTATCTAGAGAGAGAAAAATTGTAATTTTTAGTATATTTTGATTCATTTCTATCTTCATAATATTCATGTTCCTTTAACCAGTCTTCTTATGCTTTTTTTAAAAAAAAATTACTTTGACATCTTTGGGACTTTGAAAATTTCTTTATTTTTCCACACTGGCTTTAAATTCCTGCATTCTTTATTCTTTCATTTCAAAAGCTCCCTTTGTATTTTTTTCATGTATCCTAGACTTAACACATCTTAAAGACAATGCATACAATCCTATGATAACATGCTCCAGAGTAGCACAGCTGGCAACCAGTTCGGCTCCTCAGCAATCCCTAAGATATTATGTGGTTTAAATAAGGTAACCTATGTATCAAAATATCATGTTCTGTGTTTTAAAATGTCTCCTTGTATTTAGTTACCTGCAGTATCACTTTAATATATCCACATGCGGATTTATCTTAAGACTTGTACTTTTTGAATCTGACTAATCATTTATTTTATCAAATTGTTCCTTTGTCTTTTCCCCATTCTTTTTATTCCTTCCTTTAGTAATTCCTATTAGCCATGATGGACTATTTCCTTCTTGTTCATTTTCCAGTGTTATTTTCTTCTACCTCTCTGTATTGTGATATGCATCACAGCTTGAACTGTACTTTTTAAAAATTAGTCGAATCTGCTTATAAACCTCTAATTAGTTTTTAAGTTTCTAATTCAATAACAAATTTTATTTGAATAATTTAAAAATCATATTGCTCTTTCTTGGATCGCAAAGTTTCTTAAATATTTGTTTTCTAAATCAATTAAGCATAATTTTTCAATCTATCAAATAATTATATTACCTATAGTTTTGGGAGTCAAATTCTGTTATATTTATTAACATATGACTTTGATGTATTTTTGCCTTTGGTCTAGATATTAATCCTTTGTCAATATTATTTATGTTGCAGATTATTTATTCCAATATCTATTTTAAAAATACATAGAGAGACCTGTGTTCTATACTGTTATTTTTAATATTGATAAAGTTGTTTTTGGATATTGTCTAAAAAACCTCATTCTCGGTCATAAACGTATTATCACTAACTTCTTCAAAACTTTTTGAGTTATGCCTTTTATAATTAGCTCTTTTATTTAAATCTGTTTTTGTTAATGCAAACTATATATCTAAATTTAATTCCTCATATGTACAGATAAATGTCCCAACATCAGTTACTCAGTAGTTAATGTCCTGCAGCGTTAACATGTCAAGTTTATAATATAATAAATTTCCATATTGAAAATAAAGTGGATGACCAGTATGAGCGGCTGTCTCCTTCTCCAAAATGGGGATGCTACAAAAGTAAGACAAGTACGTGGATCTGAAAAACGGACATAAAATCTATGTGAAAATCCTGTAGAGACAGAAGACATTTAGTGAAAAATGTCATCCTATAATGCAAAGTGTGGATTTGGGCAGTCTTCAGAGGAAGGTAATAGTTAAGGGAAAATTATTCTAAACAACCCAATGCTCTGTTCAAATTTTGGACAGTTCATTGTAATTGTATTCTTATAGTCCATATTATAATTTTCTTCATTAATGAAATATTACAATAATACCAATATTTTCAGAACAATAATTTGACAAATATGAATTCATATATGTTTTTTAAAATATTCTTTATAACAAGGAATATAAGGGAAGTTTTTAACTTATGAAGCCATAAGTTTGCCATACTAAGCTATAAGTTTAAATTTACTAATACATAAAGCAGGCAAGAGACTTAAGACAAAAAAATAACTCAATAAATTAGATAAAGAAGAACTAAATAAAAGTAAATGTAAATATGAAACAGTTCATGGATTAGATACTTTAACACTTAAAAGTTGCTAATTCTACCCCCAAGTAACAGATAAATATGTTTAAATTCAAGGAGAAAATTCAACTATGTTTTTTGAGGAACTCTATACAATTTAAAAGTTTAACAGTAATTAACTTTTTAACAGCAAAGAGGATGGGATCAATTTATCAGATATAAAAGTATACTACTAAGAGGTATATATTTTTAAAAATATGATATCAATAAATAATAGCTAAATAAAAGATTAATGGAACAAACTGACTCAGAGTCCTCACTGCTGAGTGACATCACCTAGACTCTGAAGCCACAAGTATCTTTCTCGCTCAGGAATTCGCTCACCCCCCCACCCTGCTGTGATAGAGCCTTTTGTTGCTGCCACCTGTGGAAGGACTCCTATTGGGACGGACATCCCTTCTCTTGCAAACTTGTCCAAATACTGCCCAAATAATGCTTGCTGTGTGTTACTGCAATCTCTTGGTCAAATATTTTCCTTGATCAGCCTCCAAATCCTTAACTCACCACAGTAAAAATTAATTAACATTATGAAGCAAATTATAGAAAATGCCAGATGATAATTTAATAAATGTGCGATTGTGAGGCAGATAAGGAACTCTTTAGAGAGACAAAAAGCCCAATTCATAAGAAGAAAAAAATATCAAATTTGAATATATCAAAATAAATGCTTTAATTCAATGACTAAGTCTATAGATAAGTGAATTAAGGTCAGATTTTCACAATAGCTCTATGATATTGACAGTGTATATATGATGTGTGAGAGGCAGCAGTAATGTCATGAATAAGGGTATGGACTGGAGTTGGATTGCTAGGGTTCAAATACAGATTCTCAGTTTTCTATATTTTTCAACTTGACCTTTGTATATGTTGTAACATCTTTGTGTATCAGTTATTTGATCTAGCTTTATTTCTATCACAGTGTTCTTATAAAGATAAAGTTACTACATGGCAAATGCTTAGAACAGTATCTGTAAAATGGTAAACTTTTAATAACTGTAAGGTAGTATTTTTCCTTTTACTGTTTGTGCGATCATCTTTTACCAATAAGGAAATACAATTTATTTAATAAAAGTTAAACTTTCAATTCAATAAGTAAAATACAGAAAAACATAGAAATATGGGTACAGATATAATTAGGCAATTCATAGATGGGAAAACACAAATGATTAGTGAGTACTATATATCATTCATTAAAAATACAAAAAAAAAATATTGTTTTCATATATTTCAACCTGAAAGTTGGCATGTAATCTAAAATCTAGTGTCTTCTGGTTTAATTAATGGACTTTTAAAATCACACATTATTAATGGTAAAGTGGATCTTAAATTGGATGGGGTATTTTATAATTTATAAATAAAAATGTGGAAACTGCTTATAGTCACTAATATTTAGAGAAACACAAACTGTGCAAAAAAAATCATTTTACACTTGATATATTGGCAGAAATTTTTAAAGTTAAATAACACCAAGTTTTGATGAGTATTTTGGGAAGCAAAAGCACCCTGTGCCTTTTGTGTAAATTTGTCAGTGAATCTGGAAAGCCTTAATGAAAGTAATGTGCATACCACAAAAACTTATCCTGGATATATATCCAATCTATACATACAAGAGAAATCGTTACAAAGTTACATAAGAAGAATTGGACATGGGTGACTATAGAGTATTTTTTCCTATGAGTGATAAATATACATAGGTATTTAATGAGCAACAAACTAGGTGCTCAATGCACAACATGGATTGAACTAACCACATAAAGATGGATGACAAAAATCAAGACATACAGGAGGTCTATGGCAAAACATTCAGGTAAATTAAACACGCATACACAACTTAAGACAACTAAAAGCATATTAACATTCTCAAGGACAGGAAACTTTTTATTTATTTATTTTTAATGTGGGATTTCATCTGGTCTTTGGGGAGTAATAGTAGGGATTAAGTATAAAATGGAAAAATCAGAGAAACAAGAAATTTTCTTTTTTTTTTTTGACCAGGGATGATAGTGTGCATTCTAAATGAATGAGATGATGAATGAATGTTTTGCTGACTTCAGCCTCTATATTCTATTTTATCTATATCAAGTTTCATGAAATATAAATAGCTTTTTATTAATATTAGATAGAATTTGCAAATACAAGGAGGAGGATTGGTAGTGTTGTATTTAAATATTTTCATTGATTAGCATCATATATTCAGTGTTCATATTACAGTCTTCTCAAAGGTATTTTATTCTTGCTATAAATATTTTATATGGTTTATCACTAATCCTGTGTAATAGTTGATGATGTTTTGTTTCATCACTAAAATATTATGTTACTTTTTAAAATTTATTACAAGAGTTGTATAAGAAAAACCTATAAGTTTTGAATATTGCTCTGACCACCATGCTGAAATTTCTTGTTGGTTTTAATAAATTTCCAGGTAATTTTCTTGTCTTTTTATTGTTTTAGATAAATTATAGTATTGAATAAAAAGAATACCATTTTTTTTCTTTTTCAAAATGTATGCCTTTTTATCCTTCCTGACAGACTGTTTAATCTTAATCAGTCTTTTAATTATAACATCTCTTGATTCATCATGTTTTAAATTGTTGCCTAATTGCTTGATATACTTGTTATATCTTTTCTATTGCTGTACATACTTAATAATCATGGGATAATCTCTATTTCATTGTGTCTATTATCCATCTAGTACACCATATTTATAAATGGAGCTTTCTATTATGTTGTTTATTTTTCAAACTGTCATTTTTCAGATTTCAGAGTCACATAGTCTTATAATAAAAATTACAATTATTTCTGTCTTCTCTTGTTCTAAATTATTTAGGAAAATTGTAACTTCTGTGGTTTGAAGAAAGGATACAATTAGCCTTGAGAAGATTAACTTGGCCAGATTCAATAACGGGGAGTGGTATTTGACCACATTTTCCATTTATTTTATGGAGTTTTGTGATGCATATATCTAGCATTTCTGAGAAAATATAGGCAACAAATTTCTTTTTGGAACTTTTGCATCTTGTCTACACTTTAATATTTATTCAGAAATATATAATTATTATTCATCTAATTACATTTTTATGTATGCTTTTATATGTATATAACTTTGTTTTTTCTTGATCTTAGTGGTCCAAGTTTTGTGCATATTACTTAAACTTTTTCTAAGGGTTATCAATTTTTAAACTTTACATTAATATTTATTAATTAACTTCTTTCATTAATCTGTTTTTCTTGAGGAGAAATCTTATTTATTTTCAGTCTTTTTTCCTTCACATTTAAGATGACTTTTTTTGTAAAAACTGCTTTTCTGTTTCTCATACGTTTAGATTTGTTCCCTTAAAAAGTCTGACTACAATGTTTCATTTCATTATTATAAGAACTGGTATTTTTAAATAAAAATTAGTTTTGATAATTTTTAATGTAAATTTCTAATTTTATTGCATTGCATTCAGGGAACACAGAAGTGGATTTTGAAATTTGTTGACCTTTATTTTGTGGACCAGTACAGCACATAGTCATATTTTGTGTATGGTTTACTGTGTTTGAAAGAAAATCATTCATAAGTTTGTTGAATAAATATGCTTTTATATGACTATTATACTACAAAATACTCTGAATTTTGCTATGTTTTGCCTTCTTGGGCTCTTACTCTCAGAAATCAAACTTCCTGAGAGATCTATATTGAAGACTTTCTGATGAAACTTAGCTGTATTATTTCATTTTAGGACTTTTAAAAATAAATAACATATGGCTGGATTTTTTTCATGCATGTTAAGTCTTTGACTTTTAACAGTGATTTTAATCAGTTCATAATAATGATAAATATGATGCATTTGTCCTATGCCCTTATTTATTTTTTACTTCTGCTATGCTTTTCACATAGTCATCTAGTTTTGCTTTCACAGACTAAATTTTCAACCCCTTGAATATTTATTTTGATGAAAGTTTGATGTATGAATCAAAATTATTTTTCTATAAATAGTTGGTCATTTGTATCTATTAATAATTTTTACATTGATTTGCAATATTGCCTTTATCATATACTAAATTTCTATTTTATTTTGTTTATTTAGTGTTCTCTATTAGATTCATTATTCTACATATTTTCTCTTTATGCATCAGTGTCAAACATTTCTAATTCTTGCAGATTTAATCATTTTGTTACTTTTTTAAGAATTTCCCAGATAGCCAAACATAATTTATTATTTGCATTAAATTTACAATTTTTCTAATTCGGGTTTACATATAGGTTTAAATGAATGATTTAGAGAATGTTACTATTTGTAACATTTACAATACTGAGTGTTACTCTCCAAATATTTTTTTGATGCAGACCTCCATATATTCAGATTTTATTTTACTTTTTCTTACTCAATTCAGTTTTATAATTGTCTAACAAATCTTGCATATTCCTAGTTTGGTACTTCTTTATTTTGGCTACTATAAATAGATTTTTGATCTTAATTACATTATTAAAAATGGCTATTCTTATTGAGTACTGGTTAGAGTGTTTACTTTTTCTTTTAACATTACTGTTTTCCTTCAATTTGGATGTGTAATTTGTTCCAGAAATTCCCTAAAGTATGTGTGAAGACAGGGGTTGTAAAGTAGATTCAGGATTGGTGATTTGCCAATTTAATATGATAGAGAGAGAGGGGAGAAAAGTTGGAAAAATATTAGTATTTGACAGCTTTAAATTATGAGCAATAGAATTAAATTTTCATACAAAGTGGGAAGAAGAAGGGATATGAAGACAGATTGGGGTTGCAAAGATTTGAAAAGAAATTCCATGAATGTGATTGATCTAGAAGAAAAGGAGACAGTGACAGAATATTCCAGGGAAGGGCTCGGTGTGTAGCATTAAGACAGGATAAGGAGGTTGAGTGAGGGTAAAATCATTATTAAGCTAACTCATTCCTGAGGATGACAAGGGTTCCAAGGATGATGGTAGATTTGGGGTATAGAGGAACAATGTCTCATTTAGTTTCCAAATGAATTATTTTCCTGAAGCATTCTCACAGGCTTCCCAGACTTCTCCAGACTTCAAACTAAAACTCACGAGAAGATTGTGAGACTATAGTGAAATAGAGAACTCCAGGACCCAGTCCTTCCAGCAGAACAACTATTAAACAGGCAGGGACTGTTTGAAACAACACTTTTGAAAACTCAAAACACCAGAAGGAAACCGTGCAGCATCCAGCAAAGAGCTGGAAGAAGAGACCGATAAATTACCACAGTGAATTGCTCTTTCAGTGTGGTGGCCAGCAGTGACCATGTCCCATATTTGAAGCAGACTGTTATGGGTTCTGGCCCTTGACTAGCTCTCTGGTGACAGAAAGGGAAATAAAAATCCTTCTCCCCAAGACCAAGGGTGGGCAAGGCTGACCATTGATCACAGCTTTTGTTTAATGACTTTGGATCACAGGAGGCCTTGTTGTGAGGGAAGCCACTGTTTCATTCCACCCTAGAAAAAGGTCAGGATGGAGGAGACTTAAAGGTGTTATGCTTCCTCAGGGCTGTGAAAGACAGTGGTTAACGAGCTGCATTTGGTGGGCACATCATGAAAGCTCAGCTTTGGGAAGGTATGGAAGAATTTCTTGGCATCCTTCTTTATCCTCTCACCAGGGCAATTTGAGGATGGTCTGCACCCGTTCTGTATTTCAGCTGGTAAAAAATGACTTGAGAAAGTCCTCACTGGACTTTGCCTTCCCAGAATTTACCCTCTAGGCAAAAACTGCTTGAGACAATGATAGGAGTGAAAGAAACTATAGAGGTGGACAATCTGGGGCAATGGTTTTCTGGCTTCAAACACTGAGGAGAGGGCAGTCTATCTCCTGGGAAGCAAAGGGGGACAACAAAACTTCTGCAAACACAAGAAATCTGAAACAACTAACTAGCAAAAGCTCAGGAGAGGACACAGGCTCAGAATGACAGGGAAAACCCCCCACACTGCATTTGCCTTGATCAGATATTCTAATAGAATGATTGACCAGTGATCTCAGGAAATAAATCCCAGGATTAGCATTTTAAAATATTAAAATGTACAGTATGCAACAAGAGTACAAGACAACAAAGAAATAGGAAATGCTGGCCCATCCAAAGGAAGACAGTAAAAATTCAGAAAACACCAATGAAGAAGACCAGAATGTGGACATATCAAAGACTTTAGAAAATGATTTTAAAAATGCTCAAGGAAAGAGAACTTAAGATGGCAGCTAGGTGAGACAGGGCAAAAAAACACCTCTGTGAAAAATACTAGATAAAAGCCAGAAAGTGACCCAGAACACCAGTTCCAGCGATGCACCAGCTGGATAAGGTCTGCTAAATCCACAGGGACAGTGCATTTGGTGAAACCAGGAGTCTGTGTACTGAAATGAGTGAGTGAGCTGGCTGAAATTCTGGCAGCCACACTGCAATGTGGGGAAACTGTGGGTTGGTGTTTGGAAATGGACTAGTTCTTTAAAAAAAAAAAAAACCTGGGAGAAGCTGTGGATATGGCAGCGAGAACCACACAGTAAAGTGCGGCAGGAACAGGCTGTGCCAACGCCTCTATAGTTGGCATGGAGGATAGCCCATCCTACACCCACTGCTAATTGTCTTGGAGCCAGGAGGGCAAAGGGGAGACAAAAGGAGAAAGAAACCATGCCCCTCACAGCCATCTTCCTGGTGGGCTGCAGACTCTCCTGCCTGGAGCTGGAGCCACAGCCCAGAGCTGCATCAAGGGTCCCAGTGTGATGGAAATTGTTTCCCACAGTACCACACACACACCACAATATCAGCTGTGGACAGTGGCCTTTAGTGCACCCAGAGCTGATTGTCCCAGAACAGGGAAGGCAGAGCTATGCAAAAAGGGGGAAATTAACACATCCCATTCAACCCTTTTTACAGCAGGCTGGGAATGCCCCTGCATGGTCTGGCAGCCCAGGGCTTCAGTGGAGGGCCAGCATGCCCTTGTGACATGATGCAGCCTTCCTTTGGCAGGGGTCCTGGAAGAGCACAGCTGAGAGGGGGGCCCACTTGGAAATCCCAGGGGCCCTGTGACAATACCAGGGACTTGTGGGTTGGCCCCGGAGACAATCTGTGGCAAGACTGAAATGAAGACTTAGACTCTTAAAACAGCTTTACATCTCTGGGTACACCTGGGAGGTTTGATTATTAAAGCTTCCCTGCCTCCCTAACTGCTCAGACACATGCCCCTCATTCAGGGCAGACAACACCAACAACACACCCAAACTTTGTGCACCAGTTGAACCCCAGAAGAATCAGACCCCCACACACTACAAAGGCAAAGTTGGGGAGAACTGACTTGAGGGGGACAGGTGGCTCATGGACGCCATCTGCTGCTTAGTTAGAGAAAGTGTATGCCACCAAGCTGTAGATCTGACAAATTAGAGATTGGTGTTTTTCTTATTCTGAAAGAACCTTATCAAGTAAAGCAAATGCCAAGAAGACAAAAACAACAGAAAATTTTAAAGCATATGATAAAACCATACAATATGGAGAACCCAAACCCAAACTCCCAAATGAAAAGATCACAGGAGACACAGTACTTGGAGAAATTAATCAAAGAACTAAAGAAAACAATGAGAGCATGGCACAGGATATAAAGGACATGAAGAAGACCCTAGAAGAGCAAAGAAGAAATTGCAAGAGTAAATAAAGCAATCGACAATCTTATGGAAATAAAAGAAACTGTTGACCAAATTGAAAAGATTCTGGATACTCATAGTACAAGACTAGAGGAAGATGAACAATGACTCAGTGTCCTTGAGGACCACAGAATGGAAAATGAAAGAACAAAAGAAAGAATGGGGAAAAAATAAAAAAAATCAAAATGGATCTCAGGGATATGATAGGTAAAATAAAATGTCCAGGAAAGAGAGGAAGAGGCGGGGCAAGATGGCGGCATAGAGAGGAGTGGAAGCTAAGTAGTCCCCCTGGAACAACTACAAAAAACCAGAAACAACTAGTAAATAATCCAGAATAACTGCGGGGGGACAAACGAGACCATCCACTCATCATACACCAACCTGAATTGGGACGAATGCCTGAGAACACAGCATAAAATCTGTAAGTAAAACCTGTGGATCCAAGTCGGGAGATCCCCTCCCCCATAGCCCGAGCTGCAAAGCCTCGTGGTACCAGAGAGAAGCTCTCTCCCAGCAAGCGAATACAGCTCAGCTGAGCTCCAACTGGGGTTTTAAGTAGCGAGTGTGAACTGCTCACTACAGGTACGCATGCCCAAAAAACAGACAGAGGCTTTGGGTGATGACTGACCTTGGAGAGCTGGAGGGTTGCCTTGGAGTGGGTCTGAAGGGGACTATCTGTTTCTTTTTCGGCTCAGTGGAGAAAGCCCCAGTCATTTTCAGTTTCCAGGGCTGTGACTCCGGGAAGGGTGGAGACAGCACAAGCAGAGAGCAAGACCATTGAAATGCTAATGACCTCCACCTGGGGGGTCTGTCTTCTCTAGGAGGAAAGGGGTGGGGCCCTTTCCATTCAGAACCAGACCCCAGAGCCTGGGGGAACACGGCCATACCTCCTCACACCAGTCAAGAATTATAGGCTAACAGGCGTCACCTGCTGGGCAGAAAAGCACAGTGACCTGAGGCATCTACAGGGTGGAGCAATTTTCTAAGACACACCCCCAGGGACACCAGATACTGAATATCTCTTCCCTCTGGGACCTGAGCCTGTTCTGGTCTGGGAAAATCTAATTTGGATAACCAAGGAAACCATGCCTAGACAACAGAAAATTACAACCTACACTAAGAAAAACAAAGTTATGGCCCAGTCAAAGGAACAAACGTACACTTCAACTGAGGTACAGGAATTTAAACAACTAATGCTAAATCAAATCAAAAAGTTTAGAGAAGATATTGCAAAAGAGATAGAGGCTGTAAAGGAAACACTGGGCATATATACGGCAGAAATCAAAAGTTCAAAAAAACTACTAGTAGAATCTATGGAAATGAAAGGCACAACACAAGAGATGAAAGACACAATGGAAACATACAACAGCAGATCTCAAGAGGCAGAAGAAAACACTCAGGAACTGGAGAACAAAACACCTGAAAGCCTACACGCAAAGGAGCAGATGGAGAAAAGAATGAAAAAATATGAGCAACGTCTCCGGGAACTCAAGGATGAAACAAAGTACAATAATGTACGTATCATTGGTGTCCCAGACGGAGAAGAGAAGGGAAAGGGGGCAGAAGCAATAATAGAGGAAATAAAGAAAATTTCCCATCTCTTAGGAAAGACATAAAATTACAGATCCAAGAAGCGCAGCATACTCCAAACAGAAGAGAGATGAATAGGCCTACTCCAAAACACTTAATAATCAGATTATCAAATGTCAAAGACAAAGAGAGAATCCTGAAAGCAGCAAGAGAAAAGCGATCCATTACATACAAAGGAAGCTTAGTAAGACTATGTGCGGATCTCTCAGCAGAAACCATGGAGGCAAGAAGGAAGTGGTGTGATATATTTAAGATACTGAAAGAGAAAAACCACCAACCAAGAATCCTATATCCAGCAAAGCTGTCCTTCAAATATGAGGGAGAGCTCAAAATATTTTCTGACAAACAGACAATGAGAGACTTTGTGAACAAGACACCTGCCCTACAGGAAATACTAAAGGGAGCCCTACAGGGTGATAGAAGACAGGAGTGTGTGGTTTGGAACACAATTTTGGGAGATGGTAGCACAACAATGTAAGAACACTGAACAAAGGTAACTATGAATACGGTTGAGAGAGAAAGGTGGGGAGCATGTGAGACACCACAAGAAAGGAGGAAAGATAAAGACTGGGACTGTGTAACTTGGTGAAATCTAGAGTATTCAACAATTGTGATAAAATGTACAAATATGTTCTTTTACGAGGGAGAATAAGCAAATGTCAACCTTGCAAGGTGTTAAAAATGGGGAGGCATTGGGGAGGGATGCAATCAGCATAAACTAGAGACTAACTAATAGAATCATTGCATTATGCTTCCTTTAATGTAACAAAGGTGATATACCAAGGTAAATGCAGATAAGAGGCGGGGTTAGGGGAGGCATGTTAGACACTTGACATTGGTGGTATTGTCTGATTCTTTATTCTACTTTGATTTAAGTTTATTTTTCCTTTGCTGCTTCCTAGATGTCATTTTTTTTTCCTCTTTCTTTTGCCTGTCTACCTTCTTTGGCTCTCCTTCCTGCCTTGTGGAAGAAATGTAGATATCCTTATACCTTTTTTCATAAACAGTAACAAATGTACTATATCAATACTACGAGTCAACAACTGAGGGGGTTGGTTAGGGATAGGGGAGGATTAGAGTTTCCTTTTCTTTTTTTCTGTTTTCATCTTTCACTTTATTTCTTGTCTGGAGTAATGAAAAGTTTCTAAAAATTGAACAAAAATTAAGTGTGATGGATGCACAGCTGTATGAGGGTACCCAGGGGCAAGTGATTGTACACTTTGGATCTTTGGATAATTGTATGGTATCTGAACAATCTCAATAAAAATGAAAAAAAAAAAAGATAAAAAAACAAATAAAACAAAACGAATATGATACATTCATACTATGCAAGTTTTTTAAATATACTAGGTTTATAGGTTTGAACAAGCAACATATTAAGCGAAAACAAGCAAGTTTTGGAACAATATGTATCAGTTTTATTCCTCAGAAAACAACGTATTTCGTAAATATGTATGTATGTATGTGTGTATGTAAAAACATAGAAATTTCTGGAAGTATAAATAGAAAACTGAGAACAATTGTTATTCAGAAGGGCCTGGGAAGGGCTTGAAGCAGGAGTGAGGGGTGATAAAGACGGATTTCAACTTCATCTATATTGTGTGACTTTTTGGCAACAAAAATGTATTTAAGTGTAATTAAAAGTAAAAATGCATTTTAAGTTAAAAAAGAAAGCAAAACGATGAAATAACCTAACATTTTACATTAATGTCAAAACTGATGATTTAACCTACTAAAATGTCATGTTTTACAAAGCAACAGGACCGAAAATTCAAGAATATTCCTATTTTGTCGAAAGAATGTATGTGTATATCTGTACATATATATTTGTATATGCTAGCCATTTCTATATACATCTACCTTTCTATCTATACATACTACATATGTCCATTTCTATATAGTACACGTATCTCTATATACTTATAATAAAATGCATAAATGCTGCTTTGGTTAAAAAAAATAAATAAATAAAATGTCCAAATTTAAGACTCATTAGTGTCCCAGAAGTGGAAGAGGAGGGTAAAGGTCTAGAAAGAGTATTCAAAGAAATTGTTGGGGAAAACTTCCCAAACCTTCTACACAATATAAATACACAAAGCATAAATGCCCAGTGAACTCCAAATAGAATAAATCCAAATAAACCCACTCCAAGACATATTCTGATCAAACTGTCAAATACTGGAGAGAAGGAGCAAGTTCTGAAAGCAGCAAGAGAAAAGCAACTCATCGCATACAAAGGAAACAACATAAGACTAAGCAGTGACTACTCAGTGGCCACCATGGAGGTGAGAAGGTAGTGGGATTACATATTTAAAATTCTGAGAGAGAAAAATTTCCAACCAAGAATACTTTATCCAGCAAAACTCTCCTTCAAATTTGAGGCAGAGCTTAAATTTTTCACAGACAAACAAATGCTGAGAGATTTTGGTAATAAAAGACCTGCCCTACTTCAGATACTAAAGGGAGCCTTATCGACAGAGAAACAAAGAAAGGAGAGAGAGATATAGAGAAATTTAACAGACATATATAGAATATTACATCCCAAATCACCAGGACACACATTCTTCTCTAGTGACCACAGATCTCTGTCTAGAATAGACCGTATGCTGGGACATAAAAAAAGCCTCAATAAAGTTTAAAAAATTGAATTTATTCAAAGCACATTCTCTGACCACAAGGAATACAAATTGAAGTCAATAACCATATGAGATTTAGAAAATTCCCAAATACCTGGAGGTTAAAAATGAGGGGGAGATGAAAACATTCCCAGATAATCAAAAGCTGAGGGACTTCATCACCAGTAGATCAGTCCTATAAGAAATGCTAAAGGGAATTTTGCAGGCTGAAAGGAAGGAACACTAAACAATTGACTAAAACCACATGAAGACATAAAAATTTCCAGTAAAGATCACATGGTACATATAAATATCAATATTACTGTATTTTTGATTTGTAACTCCACTATTTACTTCCTACAGGATCTAAAATACATAAACTGTAATGATAAATCAGTGGTTTTGGACTCAATATAAAATATGTAATTTTTGACAAGAACTACACAAAGGTGGGGGAATGGAGGAGTATAGGAACATAGTTTATGTGTCCTATTGAAATTAAGTTGGTATCAAAGAAAAACAAGATAGTTATAGATTTAAGATGTTAAATTTAAGCCCCACAGTAAACACAAAGATAGTATCAGAGAATATGACCATAGAGATGAAAAGTAGAGTATAGGTTATGAGAAGTGGGGGAAGGGGCAATGGGGAGTTAAGAAATGAGTGTAGGGTTTCTGTTTAGGGTGAAGGGAAATTTATAGTAATGGATGTTTGGATGATGATGGCATTGCAACATTCTAAATGTGATTAATCCCACTAATGGAATGCTAGGGAGGGGGTGGAATGGGAAGATTTAGCCTGTATATATGTTTCCACAATTGAAAAAAAAAAAAAAACAAAAAGACAATCTAAATAGATAAAGACAATTAAATGCCAAGGATGATCCTGGATGGGATCTGAGGATGGAGGAGAGGAGGCTCAAAGGGACACTGTTGGGACATAAGCAAAAAAAAAAAAAAAAAAGGAAATATAGAATGTAAGCTTTGTATCAAAGTTGAATTTCTTGAACATCTTAGCAGTGCTTAATGGGATTGCATAAAAGAATTATTCTTGTTCATGGGAAATATATATGTGAATTATATTGTTTGTTCAAGGATGTGTGCAGCTTACTCTCATATGTTCAGAAGACAGAGCAATAGATGATGGATGATAGGGAGGGAGGGAGGGAAAGAAAGCAATGGTGGTGTGACTGGATGTTAAAGTTGGTGGATCAGGGTATTGGGGGAGGGGGTCAGGATATGCTGGAGTTCTGTGAATGGGGTTTGTATTGTTTTTGCAACTGTTCCTGTAAGTTTGAATTTCTTTCAAAATAAAATTTTAAAAAATGCTCAAGGAGATGAAGTAAAAGAAAAGAGCTAAAGGATATTAGGAAAACAATGAATGTGCAATATGAGACTCTTACTAAAGAAATAGAAACTTTTTAAAGGATCCAAACTTTTTAAAGGACCTATTGGAGTTGAAGACAACAAAGTTTCAAGAGCAAATTGAAGCCAGCAGAAGAAAGAATCAGTGAACTTGAAGACAAGGCACTCAAAATGATTTAGTATGAGGAGCAATAGGGAAAAATAATTATAAAAAATAAAAATAGCCTAAAACACTTCTGGGACACTATGAAGAGGATTAATATCAATATACTTTTTATGGAAGTCAAAGAAGAAAAAGAAATAGAGAAAGGAGGAAAAGGAATATTCAAAAAAATAATGACAGAGCATTTCCTAAACTTAGCAGAAGATGCAAACTATGCATGCTCAAGAAGCCCAGAGAGCACAAACAAGATAAACATGGAGAAAAATATACCACATTGTGCTGGATATATTATTGTCCCCCACAAAAAGCCATATTCTTTAATGCAATTTTGTGGGGGCAGACTTATTAATGTTTTTAATAAATTAGGATATGACCTTTTGATTAGATTATTTCCATGGAGATGTGGCCCCACCCATTCAGGGTGGGTCTTGATTAGTTCAGTGAAGTATTAAGAGAGAAGCTAAGAGCCAACATAGACCCAGATGCTTGCTGATGCTTGGAGATGCTTGAAAATGCAGACAGAAGGATGTTTGGAGATGCTAAGCTAAGAGATGAAGCCCAGAGTTTGCCCCAGAGAAGCTAAGAGAGGATCTCCAGACACTCTGGGAGAAACACCTTGGTAGAAAAAAGCAAAGACACACAGTTGCTGTGCAAGAATAGTTAAGGAAAAAACCAGAAACATTTTGGAGAAAGGCATTTTGAAACACAATACAGGAGCAAAGGTCCAACAGACCACAGACATGTGCCTTTGCAGCTGCCAGAGGTGTTCCAGACACCATCAGCCAGTTTTCAGTGAAGTTATCATCTTGTTGATGCCTTAGTCTGGACTCTTCAATAGCCTTAGAACTGTGACTTTGTAACCTAATAAATTCCCTTTATAAAAGCCAATCCTTTTCTGGTATTTTGCATAATGGTAGCATTAGCAAACCAGTACACCCATCATATATTGATTACAGTACTGAATACAAAAGACAAGGAGACAGTTCTGAAAACATCAAGGGAAAGGCAACATGCTGCATACAAGTAAGTCCCAATTAGAGTGAGAGCTGAATTCTTATCAGAAACCATAGAATCAAGAAGCAGTGGGTTAAAATACTGAAAAAATACAATTATCAACCTGGAATTTTATGTGGGGAGATTTCTTTCAAAATTGAAGTAGAGATTAAGACATTTCCAGATAAACAAAAGCTGAGGAAGTTCATCACCACTAGATCTGCCCTACAATTTATGCTAAAGGAAGTTCTTCATACTGATAGGGAAAAACACAGAAATTGGTTCAAAGGGGCATAAAAAGAATAAGTGCCAGTGGTAAAGGCAACCATTTGGGTAATTATAAATACCAGTATTATTGTAGTGCATTATTTGTTATGTAACTCCACTGCTTACTTCCTATAAGTGCAAAAATACAAATTCATAAAAAGCAATGCTGAATGTATTATTATGTACATACAATGTACAAAGACATATGTGGTAACAAGTACAAAAACAAGGAGGAGTTCAGAGGGGTATAGGAAAATTATATGTATATGTTACTGAATTTAAGTTGGTATCATGCCAAAAATGATTATTTTTTTAGGATGTTGAATTTTAAACCTACAGTAACCACCAAGAAAATAAATGAAAATATATCCATATAGAAATGAGAAGACACACAATATAGTACAATGAAAAAATTCAAAAAATATAAAATTAAGCTTTAATGGAAAATTGAGGGAAAAAAGGAATAAATCATGGAAAAGATAAATAGCAAAGTGGTATAAGAGAGTTCTCCATTATCAGTAGTGACTAAAAGTAAATGGACTAAACTCTCCAGTCAAAAGGCAGAGATGGTCACAATGGATAAAAAAGCATGATCCAACTATATGCAAGAGACTCACCTCAAATTCAAAGATATATGTAGGTTGAAAGTGAAATGATTGAAAAAACATTCCATGCAAGTAGTAACTGTATTAGTTAGGGTTCTCCTTGGAAACAGAATCAATGAGAGATGTCTCTTATTATCAAATTGTAAAAGTGACTCACGCAACTGCGGGAGCGCACGAGTCCAAATTCTGCAGAGCCGTCAACAAGCTGTCAACTCCAAGGAAGACGTCCAACGAACTCCTCGGGAAACAAACTGACAACTTTGATGAACTCCTCAGGAAACGAACTGGCAACTTTGATGAACTCCTCAGGAAACGAACTGGCAACTTCGACAAGCTCCCCAGGAAAAGCTTCACTGAGCAGCTGAAGAAGTGAAGGTTCTCTAACCGTCTGGCTTATAAGCCTCCAACTGATCACCCGGACCAAATCCAGCCAATTGCATTCTCTCACTGTGGAAGCACGCCCCTTGATGAGTCATCAGTCAGCTGCAGTCAATTGACTGATGATCCGACAAACCAGCCCATTGGTTTACTAACCAGCCTCAAATAGCCTCACAGCAATCGTCAGGCCAGTGCCCGCTTGACCAGACAGCTAGGCCACCTAGCCAAGTTGACACATGAACCCAACCATCACAGTAACCAAAAGAGATCTGGGGTAACTAGACTAATAGTAGATAAAATAGTCATTCAGTCAAAAATAGTTACAAAGGACAAAGATGGCCATTTTAAACTAGAAAGGGGGCAAATCAAAAGGAAGATGTAACAATTATAAATATAGATGCATCTAAGAGCAGAGTCCTATAATATATGAAACATATACTGACAGATTTGAAGAGAAATTGATGGTTCTACATTAATAGTAGGAGATTTTAATACACCATTTCACAAATGGATAGAATGTATAGTCAGAAGATCAAAAAGATAATATAAGATATGAGCAATACTCTAAATCAACTAGATATAACAGACATATATAGAACACTTTACTCCACAGAAACAGAATACACATGCTTCTTGAATACACATGGATCATTCTCTAGGAAAGGTCGTATGTTAGGTCATAAACAATAGTTTCAATTAATTCAAGAATATTAAAACCATATAACACATATGTTCTGGTTTGCTAATGTTGCTGTTATGCAAAATAACAGAAATGGATTGACTTTTATAAAGGGGTTTATTTGGTCTAAAGGCCATGAAAATATCCAAATTAAGGCATCAACATGAAACGAAGGCCAATGGAATCCAGAAAAACTCGGTTGGCTGGGAAGGCATGTGGTTGGCATCTGCTGATCCCAGGTTGTGTTCCAGCTTCTCTCTTAGCTCTTGTGTATTCTTCAAAATGTTGCTCTTGGGGTGTTTGTCCTTTTAGCTTCTTCAGAGCAAACACTGGGCTAGTATCTCCAAAAGTGTCAGCAAAAATCTGCTTTCAGTGGCTGTCTCCAAGATGTCACTCTCAGCTGCTCTGAGGTCCTTTTGTTTGTGAGCTCTTTTATAGGACTCCAGTGATTAAATCAAGACCCACCCTGAATGGGCAGAGCCCTTACTTCCATGGAAATCACATCTCCATGGAAACAATCAAAGAATTCCAACCTAGTCAGTACTAATATATCTGCTTCCACAAGAGTGCATTAAAGAACATGGCATTTTGGGGGACTTAATACATCCAAACTGGCACAGTATATTCTCCAACTTCAACAGAATGAAACTAGAAATTAATAACAGAGGGAGAAACAGAAAAGTCAAAAATAAATGGAAATTGAACAACATTCTGTTAAACAATCAATGGGTTAATTAGGAAATCAGATGTGAAAATAGGAAATATCTTGAGGTGAATGAAAATGAAAATACACCATACCAAAACTTAGGGATACAACAGAGGCAGGGATGAGAGGGCAATTTATAGCTCTAAATGCTTACATTAAAAAAGAAAAAAAAAAAAAAAAAAGACCTGAAATCAGAGATCTAACCTCAAGACCAGAGGAACTAGAAAAAGAGGGCTAAACTAAACCCAAAGTGAGCAGAAGCAAGGAAGTAACACAGCTTAGAGCAAAGTTAAGTGAAATAGAAAACAAATAAGCAGTAGAGAAGATCAACAAAACCCAAACTGTTCTTTGAAAAGATCAATAAAATTGAAAAACCTTTAGCTAAACTGATGAAGAAACAAAAAAGAAAGTATAAAAATAACTGAAATCAGAAATGAAAAGGGGAGAATTCTACCAAAGCCACTGAAATAAATAGGACTATAAGAGGATTCTATGAACAACTGTACACTAATAAATTAGATAATCTAGATGAAAAGGACAAATTCTTAGAAACACACAAACTACCTACATTGACTCAAGGAGAAATAGAAAATATGAACCATCTAATTACTAGTTAAGAGATTGAATAAAAAACCTTCTAACAAAGTGAAGCCCAGAACCAGGTGGTTCACAGGGGAATTCTCCAAACACTCCAAGAAGACAATTCCAATACTGCTCAAACACTTCCAAAAAATTGAAGAGTAGGGAACACTCCCTAACTCATTCTATGAGGCAAACATCATCCTCATACCAAAGACAAATTAAGATAATAAAAGATACATAAATCCTCAATCAAATACTAACAAGCCATATCCAATAGCATATTAAAAGAATTATATACCATGTTCAAGTGGGATTATCCCTGGTATGCAAGGTTTGTTCAACATAAGAAAATCAAATAATGTAATACACAACACTAACAGAATGAAGGGGGAAAAGCACTTGCTCATCTCAACTGATACAGAAAAGACATTTTGCAAAATCCAGCACCCTTTCATGACAAAAACACTTAGAACCATGAGAATAGAAGGAAACTTTCTAAACATGATATAGGACATATATGAAAAGCCCAGAGGTAGCTTCCTACTTAATGGTGAAGGACTGAAAGCTTTCACTCTAAAATCAGGGAGAAGACAAGAATGCCCACTGTCACCACTGTTATTCTACATTGCACCAGAAGTTCTTGCCAGAACAATTAGGCAAGAAAAAGAAACAAAAGGCATCCATATTGGAAAGGAATAAGTTAAACTTTCCCTATTTGCAGATTGCATGATTCTATGTACAGAAAATCCTGAAACATCCATAACAATGACCCTAGAGCTAACATGTGAATTCAGCAAAGTGCAGGTCACCAGATCAAAACCCAAAAAGGAGTAGGATTTATATACAAAAGCAATGATCAATTTGAACATGAAATCAAGAAAAAAAAATCCTTTCCTAATAGCAACTAAAAGAATCACATATCTAAGAATAAATCTAATCAAGGATGTAAAGGACTTGTACACAGAAAATTACAAAACATTCCTAAAAGAAATACAAAAAGACCTAAATATATGGGAGGACATTCCATATTCATGTATTGGGAAATTAAATATTGTTAAGATGTCAATCTGACCCAAAGCAATTTACAGATTCAATTCAATTGCAATCAAAATTCCAACAATCTTCTTTGCAGAAATGGAAAAGCCAATCATCAATTTTAGAACATAGAATAAACTAATCATATGGAAGGACAAGGGGTCCCAAATAGTTAATCATATCTTGAAAAGAAAGAATGAAGTTGGAGGACTCACACTTCCTGATTTTAAAACTTATTGCAAATCCACAGTAATAAAAAGAGCATGGTACTTGTACAAGAACAGTCTTATAGACCAATGGAATTAAAATGAGAGCTAAGAAATCAGCCCTCAAATTTATGGCCAACAGATTTTTGACAGGGGAGCAAAGACACTCAATTGGGAAAGAATAGTGTCTTCAAGAAATAGGTGCAAGGAAACCTGGGTCTCTATTTGCAAGAAAAACAATGAGGATCCCTACGTCACAGCTTATGCAAACATCAACTCAGAATGGATCACAGACCTAAATATAAGGGCCAGAAATACCAAACTCCTAGACAAAAATGTAGGGAAGCATCTTCAGGACCTTATGTTAGGCAATGGTGTCTTAGGCTTTACAACAAATGCACAAGCAAAAAAAAAAAAAAAAAAAAAAAAAAGATAAATGGAACCATATCAAAATTAAAAACTAGTGCCTCAAAGTTTTTACTGTGAAAATAAAAAGACAACACAATTTGAGAAAATTGTTGGATACCATATATCTGATAAAGTTTTAATATCCAGAATACATAAAGAAATCTTTCAATTTAACAACAAAAAATCAACCCAATATCTTTAAAAAAATGGGCAAAGGACTTGAATAGACATCTCTCCAAAGAAGATATACAAATGTCCAGAAAACACTTGAAAAGATGTTCAGCATCATTAGCTATCAGGGAAATGCAAATCAAAACCACAATGAGATACCATTTCATACCCCTTATAATGGATGCTATTTTTAAAATGGAAAATAATGAGTGTTGGAGAGGATACAGAGAAACAGGAACACTCATTCTTTGCTGGTGGCAATGTAAAATGGTGCAGCTACTGTGTAAGACAGTTTGTCAATTCCTCAGAAAGCTAAGTATAGAACCAATGAACCAGAAAACACACTACTATGTACATACCCAAAATAATTGAAAGCAAAGACTCTAACAGATATTTAAACACCAATATTCATAGTGGCATTATTCACAATTTCCAAAATATGCAAGCAACCCAAGGGTCCATCAACCAGTGAATGGATCAATAAAATGTGGTATACATATACAATGTAATATTATTCAGCTGTAAAAAGAATGAAGTCCTGAGATGTAAGATAACATGGATGAACCTTGAAGACATCATTTGATGAAATGACTCAGGCACAAAAGGACAAATATTGTATTCGAAATAATTAGAATAAGCATACTCAGTGTCAGAATCTAAAATATAGGTTACCAGGAAATGTAGTGAGGATAAGGAATGGGAAGGTAAGGCTTAAAATGTACAAGTTTCCTCTTTGGAATTATGGAAATGTTTGGGTAATGGATGTTGGTGATGATAACACAACATTGTGAATGTAATTATCAACACAGAAATATATATCTCAATGTGATTAAAAGAGGAAATGTTAGAATGTATATATGGTAAAAGAATAAAAGTTTTTAAAATATTGAAGGTACAACTAAAATATACAAACAGTGAACCCTAAATTAAATTATAGACCATATTTAATAGTACAATTATAAAAAATGTTCTATCATCAATTGTAACAAGTGTTCCACACCAATGCAAGGTGTTAACCGTAGTTTAGTATATGGGAATCATATATTCCATGAGTGATTGTTCTGTAAGCCCACAACTTCTCTAATAGAGATAAAATTAAATATCAGAAGAAAACACATTTCACCTTTTTTCCCTTTAAATTATTTCATCTATTTTTCCAATTATATCATCTATTTTTTCTAACTGTACTTTAAAAATAGTAATCATAGTCATAGCTATATACTTTGTGTTCTTAATCAAAATATTTCTACTACTTGAGTAGTACTATCCCCATCTTATTATGTTTTTATTATGTCTAATAAGGAGAAAAAATTTTACAGTCTCATTTATACAATTTTATTTTGTAATATGTTACAGTGTCTGGGAAATTACTCTTCAGTAAAATTTTAATGGTGCAGATTGAGGTGTTAATTTAAAAAAATAAGTATGGTTGTTACATAGATTTATCTTATAAAATTATGTATATATTACATATACACATTGTGTGTGTTTTGAACATTATGTTCTTCCCCTTACTCAAATGTAGTCAAACTCTTTTTAAAATGTGTTGGAGTTACACAGATATATATATATTTTTATTTACATATGCATGTAGACATTTAAGTGTACATGTGTATGTATATGTATGTAAGTTATAGGTAAACATCTGTGCATATATGAAGTATGATCATTGATGCAAAATTCATATTTCTTTGTTTTGGCAATTCTCAATCCTCAAGAAAAGTAAAATGAACGGATGGAATGTGAAACATTCTAACATAATTCACCAAATTGATTGCCTGTCAATTCAATAGCCATCAGTTTGAACAATTTAATTCACTAAATTGTCCAATTTGTTTGTTTCATTAGACACTACTAGTAGGATGTTTTCTAAAATTCAGAAAAATTGGAAAGGAACTTCTAATTGCCATTTTTCTATAAAAGGGACAGTTTTGTCTATAAAAAGGACAGTTTTGTAACATATTTTTCACTGTCCTATAATAAAGTTCCATGTTCCAGACACTGATTATGCCAACTATGATCATTAGAAAATCATCAATAAGCAAAAGGCAATAATTTATAATATCAATAAGCAAATATATATATATATTTTGAAGTGATGTTATATTTATTTTCAAATATTTCTGATTCAGATACACAATAATGAAAAATTTTAAATATATGGTATGTAAATAAAGAAAATGCATTTAGTAATTTATATGAAACATTTTTATCCATATTTTTCTTGTAAAACAAAAGCATGAACTAAAGATAAAGCATCATTCGGAACTGATTGGGGATAAATAGCATTTTTCTTCTATCCTACACTGCATCTGTTTATGCTAACGCACTCTCAAATAAGAGAATCAGGAATCCAAGAATTACACCCTGATTTTGGCTTGGATACATAGGCTGTCAGATTGAAAGAGGCTTCAGGTTTTAGGAAAACTGGCACTGTACTTGAAGATTAGCCATGAGCATCAGATATATGCCAACAACAGCAGCTGTCTTTAAGTCTTACATGCTCATTTCATTTCTTCCCACTGATTTATTTAAAGTGAGTGAAATAGAATAGACAGAAAAGAAAGGAAGACATATGTATTCATATTGTTTCCATTCTATTTGAGTCAATAAATTTAATTACTTTTGTTATTCAAGGATCCGATAGCTTCGATATGATGGTTTATGTTTATGGACATTTTTTCAGAAACTTCCTCAGACCACACACTACATACACCATAAACTATATACATTTATGTCATAAGGAGTAATAAGTAATTTGAAAAGTAAAGTTATGGTATTAAATGCCTAATTTGCAGCCCTTCTTAATTATACTGAGATTATTAGCCTAAATATAAGCACAGATCAAAGATGCTAATAACTATAATAGCTAGCCATCAGTTTGATTTTAACAACCTGAACTTAAAATAAAACAAAAACAAACAAACAAACAAACAAAAAAACAAAAGCACTCAAGAATTAGGTGCAACTACAAAGATTACCTCTCCATACGCCTCTGCCTGCCTATTCTCTGTCACTTATTCAGATGGTCAGCTTCATGGGTATGTATTCCTTTATCTCATACAATATGACAATTAGTCAATATATTGTAATAAAATTCTTTTAGCATACTAACAGGATGCTAAAGGGATTAAAATTTCATTTCAGGAGTTGGAGAAAGGATTAGACATGTTTAATTTGGGAAGTGAATTTGTATTCAAGCTGTTGATGAACCATGAAATGGAAGAAGGTTTAGTTTGAAAAGTATCTCCCAAGTGAATAAAATGTGAATATAAGAATGAGAGGAGAGAGATTTTGATTTGGTGTTAGGTAAGATCATTCTAGCAATAATTATATACACATGAGGATTGGATGGCATGGGAGAGAGGCAGTTTCCTGTCTGTAGAGGTACTTAAGCACAAGAGTAGGGACTGTGGCTTGGGGCTTCAAGGAGCACATACGTGGCTGGACCTGTTTACCATCCTCCAGTCTATAAACATGGCATTTATACAGAGGAGAAGATTTTGTAAGTGTGAGAATTTACTCAAATTTTGGGATAATTTAAACTTTTTTTTCATCTCCCTTTTACTTAGTGATGTTTGACTTTATACTTTCACATGATACAATTTAATTTGCCATAAAAGTTACTCCAAATGGCAGTGTGTTGCCTTAAGAGGCAGAAAATATGGAAATTCAAGAAGATATCTTCAGTGTTTTTAACAAATCTGTGAGTTGAATAAATTTTGAAATCATTAAAAATAAAGTGAGAAAAGTTCCTCCTCTCACAGGATTTATCATTATGGGAACATCTGGCATTTGGAATATGGCTATTAAAATAAAATTCATAAAATTTTGCAATATGATTCACTATGTATAATTGATATTCGTTAGCAGACTTTTCAAATTAACCATTTTTGTTGTCATTTCAAAACACATATTTATTCGACCAAAACATTTTGAATCACATTAAAAATATACTAATAAGAGAATGATGTGTTTTTAAAGAAAATTAAAAGTAAATTCATGTTATAAGGAGATCATATGTAGACAGACCAAAATTGTATCATATTCCCAGCAGGCAAATATAATAACCCAAATATCACCACTAGCTTAATCATTTGATAAAAGCCTTCTGTCTTCTTTCTTGAAGAAACAGCTGTGTGATTGTCATATAACTATGCCTTTTGAAAAACAAAATGTACAATTAGTGGTCATTAAGGTGGTAAGGTTATTCTCTGCACATGCCAGTCTCTTTTATGTCCTCATGCAGGGAAATTCTTGATTTATAGCAAGAACAAAAACAGTGTTATATTTTGATAGCCAGGAAAGACTATCCAATAATATCTTTGAGTGTTTTATTTTTAAGGTTCTTAAGTACAGGTCATATAGGTGGTGAGACAGATGGTAGCATGGCAAGGTGGATGACAAGACATAAAGACAGATGGAAGAGATACGAAGGGAATTTTTTTCTGAAATAAGGCCAGTCAATACTTTAGTGACATTGGGACTCCTAAGGCACTACCATGTGTGGGGCTGGTGCTGATCTGCTTGAGTCACTGAACAATTGATATTTTGATGTAAGTGAAACCATCCAATCTGCTAGTGATCACCTTGAAAGAACATGTTAATGTCCAGTGGGTTTTCCTTTGTAAATGGAAGCATATTCTTGCATGACCTTTAAAAGTTTATTTAGGAGTAACCTACTTAGATTATATGTTTAGTGATCCAACAAAATAAATAAATTAACATCAAATCTTTGGGGAAATCAATTTGAATTAACTTGGAAGTTTTACAACACATTAGTGTATATTTAAAACTCCATGTAGAAAAGATCTCATGATGTCTTTTAAATCCATCCCTGTTGGCATGACAGTTGTCAGAGATGAAAGCAGCCAGGAAGAGGCTGGGATATTCTGCTAATCTTGAATGAAAGGTTTACAATCCCTCCTGTGAACTGGCTACAGCTAATTTTAAAGAGCCAGAGGTGGGTGAAAAGCCTCTCAGAGCAAGGGGAGGTACCAGCAGCAAGATCAGAAACACAAAAAAACACTCATGCTAGGATTATTTCATAAATATTTATTCAATAAATATTTACATAAATCTCACTTTTCCTTACTCATGACAGTGGATTAAATAGAGCTACATATACTAATCATGCTTAAAATTTTGAGAAAAAAACATTCTCTGGCTTCATTTGCTAACCTTATAATTGCCCAAAATTCCACTAGAAGAGCATATGAATTGTTCATAACAGTAGTTTATAAATACAACTTAGAAAATAGAAAGTGCTAGTGCTTTTTTGTTTCAGAAATCAGTCCAGACTCATTGATAAAGACCTTTTTTTTTTAATAGTTCTGTGTTTCAGCTTTCTGGTTGCTGAGGCAAATGTCATGCAATCAATGGGCTTAAACAACAGGAATTTATTGGCTCATGGTTTTGAGACTAGGAGAAGTCCAAAATCAAGGTATCATCAAGAAGATGCTTTCTCCCATAACAGTGGCCTTCTGGGGCTGATTTCCCATGATCCTTGATCCTTGGCTTTTCTGTCACATGGGAGTGCACATAGCAGTCTCTCCTGACTGCTCCCTTTTCCAGGTTGTGGTTTCATTGGCTTTCAGCTTCTGGCTGCTACTTTTTGCTTCCTTTCGGCTTACAAAGGACTCCAGTAATGTAGATTAAAGTCCAACTTGATTCACTTGGGCCACACCTTAATCGAAGTAACATCTTGAAGAAATCGTATTTATAATGGGTCCACACCCACAGGAGTGGATTAAGTTTAAGAACATATTTTTATGGAGTAAATAGCTCCAAATCACCCCACTCTGTATCCCTCCTTTCATAGCAATGTGTCATATTACTTCTTATAACAATAACAATAACAATAGTAACAAAATATAGTTACATGTTGTTAATATTCATGATAGAAGCAAGAAGATTTATTTGGATAGTATATCACTAAAGTGGTATAATTTGGCATAAAGAGATAAGAAAATTATACAGAACAAATAAATACATTTACAAGGACATGAAAAAGCACCTCCATTTTCTATCCTGGAAATCCATTAAATTGATTTAAAAACAGACAATAATATTATTGGCTTTTCATTCTTGATTAATACTCATTTAAGGAAAATACAGGAGAGAGGATGAGGAAAATCTTTTTCCTTTATTTATTTAGGAAGAAAGACTGCCTATACTTCAGCTTATTGCTAATGCCTTCAATGTAGGACATTTCATGGAATTAGTAAGGACCACAGAAAGGATAAACTACCTTGGAAAACCACTCCCCAATTGATCTCTTAAAACAAGGCGTATGATAATAAATCCTCTGAATATTCAAATTAAAGTAATGCAAATTTCACTGTACATGTAAGAGCATGGTTAACTTGAAGCAGTATCCTAGCTTTATTATCTTGAAAAGTCCAAGAAGGTAACATAGATTTACATGATTTTAATTTTGAACATGTATTTTATAGTTTTGGTTTCATTAATATATTATAAAATTTCTAGTAAATTTTAAATGGATAAAAATATAAACAGAGCACCTTTGAAAAGGAATCACTAATAATTTCTTAAAATTAAAAATGTCAAATGTGTTTCTTTATTAATCTATCCAAACAAAACTCTGTTATAGAAAAATGGCATATCCAAACACAGAAATAACAAACATCCTAAAATATAACTGTTATGTGGCTGAGGATAGACATTCAGCTGACCTGCATTGCTAAAGAGAGACTGTTTTTTTGTTTTGTTTTGTTCTGTTTTTTTTGTGACCTGTAATTAAGAAGCTTTAAGAAAATCCACTCTGAGTTATTTGTCCATGCCTCTGCTAGAATGGTTGTTGAGTATTTGGAAAATCTCTGCTGAATTTGGCTAACTCTTACCATGAAATAGTACAGAGGTTTTCATCTGTATTTTACATTGAATTCTAGTGTGTGGGTTCCCATTTTTTTAGTACAAACATGATAGGTGCTGGGACTGTGAGTGCTTTTTTTTAAAATTCAGTTTTATTGAGATATATTCACATACCATACAGTCATCTGTGGTGTACAATCAACTGTTCACAGTACCATCATATAGTTGTGGATTCATCACCCCAATCAATTTTTGAACATTTTCTTTACACCCAGAAGAATAAAAATTAGAATAAAAGATAAAAGTAAAAAAGAGCACCCAAATCACCCCCCATCCCACCCTATTTTTCATTTAGTTTTTGTCCCCATTTTTCTACTCATCCATCCATACGCTGGATAAAGAGAGTGTGAGTCACAAGGTTTTCACAATCACACCATCACCCCATGTAAGCTACGTAGTTATGTGATCATCTTCAGGAATCAAGGCTGCTGGGCTGTAGTTTGATAGGTTCAGGTATTTGCTTCTAGCTATTCCAATACACTGAAACCTAAAAAGGGATATCTATACAGTGCATAAGAATGCCCCCCAGAGTGACCTCTCAATTCCATTTGAAATCTCTGTGAGTGCTTTTGTTACTGTGATCAACCAGAGAGACAGTTTTATTTGGCGCATATGGAGAATATGCATTTAAGTTAAGACAAGTCTTTTCATAAAGGAATTCCATGTATTATGTGATGAAAGCCACTGTGGTCTACAGGAAGGCATGAATAAAAACATGTTTTGAAGTTTAGAATGGGAAACCAGTGCTCTCTTTCAGTTGGAAAGTTTTCTTTCCTCCACACAGAGAAAAGCTCCAGTTATTTGCTAACAGAGCTCACCAGGGTTTTCTTAAAGAAGATTTTGCATGTCCCCAAACCTACTAAAACATTTGCTTGAGGTACCATAATTAATATCACTGACTGTGACAAATACAAATTAATTTGCAAAATTTTCATAGCATTCATGCTCTAATCTTATAACAATATTAGTAATACTCCAGCATGGCGTAGACACCTGGTTGGTTCCCCAGGGGGAGAAAATGCAGGGAAATGTATCCAAGTTAGTTTGAGTAATTGAGTTATTTATCTTTGGCTTTTTAAATAATGAAGATTATCTTAGATAAGACAATGTTCACCTAGTTAAAATCAATATTAAGTAATTATTTTTTATGCTAGTTACACTCCTAGAAAAATTTCTTATTTTATTGGTTCCTATTTCATGATGGTAAAAGCATATAAGTAGCATATAGAATATATCTTCATTTTTCTGTGAATTTCAAACATTAACACATCTTTTCAAAGCATGAATTCATGTTCTTGCATTACAGCAATCACAAAAACTGAATACAACCCTCCTTTAAACTGCTTCAAATTGTGACATGATTTGCCAAGAAGCCATTGCTTCCTGTAATAATTCATGAACTGATATAAAAGTCAGGTTGGGCAGATGAATGAAATGGTCATATCTGGAATGGTCTACCTATAAATTATTTGTGTTCAGAGTCCAAAACCAATAAGAGTTCAATATAGTTTATTCTTTACCTTCTCTATAAGACTGCTTGACACTTATTAGGACATTGTTAAGTTTTTGCTGAATAAATGATTGAATGAAAATATAAATGCAGATAAAACCAAGAATAGCAATAATGAGTAATAATGAAATTGTACTCAATATCCATTTGCTTTTCATGAAAGGAAAAAGAATCCAGATGATGGCATTATTTATTCCTTGGGTAAAAGAATATTGCTCATTACATGGAAAGGATCCACTCTATTAAAATTTTTGTTTTCTCTGATTTCACCATTGTAGTTATGTATAAAATATCTGCTTGGAGAGAGAAACAGGGATCTTCTTCAAATTATTCTAGAATTTTCATGTCACAGATGCTACCATTTAGGAAATACCGACTATGAAGTTACCCACTTCCTCACCTTTGTTTAGAAATGTAAGGAAATTTCCCTCAAGTTTTGACTCATTGGTTTGATCATAAAATAATTTGCCCAGGAAATTCTAAAGCAGTGACTCATAGTGGAATGATTCTGCTCACTAGGATTATAAATGAATGGGGCTCTGGAAAAGTCATGCCTATCTAGGGCTCTGGAGTGGATTTATCAGTTGTTGAGTTCATAAGACTCTACAGAGATCAAAGTCAAGCAACTGAAGTGATGCCATTCAAGTTTTGTTGGAACTATGAATGTTAGGACATATTTATCTCTATTTCATTGGGAAACATCCAAAACTTTGAGAAATAAATTTGCATTATTTTGTAAATGATCTCAGATATCATCTTCTGGCATTCAAGAAATTAATGTGTTATTCATTTTACTTCATTAAAATATATTTGAAATGGATAGAAAGGGAAAGAAACTGAAGAATCAAAGAGGAGAAAAATATATATGTATAAATTCATGTTTTCCATTAATAAATGTTTGTACATCATGAAAGCTAAGTTAACAAATCACGGTCTTAATATTTAGAATTCTTCACTACAATATAGCAAGAAAGAATTAATTTTTGTCATACCTTTTAGTCCAGGGGACACAATAAAATGAAAAGAGAGAGACATCTGTTTTTAAAGCCTTTGAACTAAAATTAACCTGTCATCATTGATTGGCTAGTATCACTAAGGTAGTGAAACCTCTCACATTGCCTAGCATGGAGAGCCATTTTCAGTTAGTACTTTATGACACACTAATTCATGCCTCTCAAACTGCAATTTTAACCTTTAAACTTTTCCTTTTTGCATTTAAAGTTTCAGGCTTTTCTCACAGTTTTTGATTGACCAAATTTCCTCCTCATTTTTGAATGTAGCTATGTATTTTATATTTTTACTACTTACAATAATTTCATAAATTTATTGGGTTTAATACACAGAAAAGGTGTGCACTCAGCTCACCATCTTGAAACCATTGCCCCTAGACCAGTTTAATTCTAGCATTTGAAAAATACCCTCATTTACGACTTCCTGGACTAGGAATCAATGTGTGTTCAAACCAATTTAATTCTGCTCCATGAACCTATCATTTCAGAGAAACTGATATCAGGCTACATCTTTTTGTACTTCAAAACACATTCAAGGCTGATCTAGAGAAGGCATGTTTTGAAATACAAAGAGATGTGCTCTGACTTCCTGTAGCACATAATATCCATGGATTTAATTTTGGGCCAGAGAGAAGTTACTGATTAAGAAGGGTTTATTTATTTTTTATAGCTAGGTGGCTTATTTTACTGGCATGGAGGCTTTTCAGGGGATTTTGATCTATTTTGATCCACTAGAAGAAAGTATATTTTGTACTTTGGGACCAACAAGATCAGGGGATATAGTTGAATTGAATTTGGTTGCTCTGATAGACAATTCAAGGTCTAAGAAGGTGATTTGCTTTTCCCAACAGGACAGATTTGTAGGTTAACTTTGAACCTCAACTTATCTCTTTGGGTTCCTGAAATGCTCCATTTTTTAGGAGTGACAGCTTCAGACAAACTGGAAAACAGAGAATCACCAAAGCACCTTGCTTGCCCTTAAAGATTTTTCGCATCTATTATCTATCTCTCTGTATTTGAAACTAGTCAAGTTGTCAGCCGCAACTGAAAACAGACTTTTTCCTTTATGTAATGCTTTCTATAGCCCTAAAAATAGTAAGCCTCTCTGCTTGCCAGTATGTGAGGAGGCAGCCACAGTTTTCTTTTAGAATCACAGTGTGAAAGTTAATATTAACTGGACCTTTACATATTTCCTTTTGGAGACATCTAACAAGGAGCCACTGAAATCTGCTATGGAAAAGTTGACCCAAATATTCTAGATTTACAATTTATAAATCAGAAACTAAACTGCTTCAAAAGGGTTCCCAGATATGACTTGATACTGAGATTTATTCCAGCATCCCAATGCCACTGGGAGTTGGAATTGATATCAACCTACACATTTTAGAGTTTAAGGGAGTCATTGGAAGCAACCATAAGTGGAGCACCATAGTTAAACCAGGATGCCTGGTCTACCAGTTTCCCACTTCATGAATTATGTCAATAAGAGAGCTGTACTGAGTTTGCATCTCAGCAAAAGAAGCCACACAAAGTCTTGAAGAAATGTACCTCAGAACAAGAGTTCCTGGTCAAAATGACTTTTCACAATGTGATCTTCTTCTACAGGTATAGTTGTAGGAGTTATTTGATACAGATTACCTTGAATAAGCCTAGCCACTCAGAACATATAAGCCCAAATGCTACCTCTTAGGTTTTGCCTCAACCTGACTAGTTGCTTCGGTTCAATAGTGTAAAAAGTGTGTGTGTGTGTGTGTGTGTGTGTGTGTGTGTGTGTTATCAGATCTGTATGTTAGAGGATATATACATGGCAAAGCACAGATATTTTCTTGTTTTGAAGCTAATTGACTAATATGAAAATTGAAACCCCAGACTTGGCTTTTCTTGACTCTCTTATCCAACTAACTTAAGTAGTCGACCTATATGATTAGTACACACACAAAATTGCTTGATAAATACTTTTTATGGTACTATAATATTACAAATGATTTTATTAGAAATTAATACTACCACAAATGTATTGTTAAATAATATAAAAGAAATACTGATTCATGAAACTTAATTTTATCTATCATATCCTATTCATACCTAAAGCAAGGGACAAATAATATATGATGACTATTCTTCCCAGATGTTACACATACATTCAATTTCAAGTATATGTTAAGCATAAATTATATTTGAATCCATCTGTTACTACTATCACCCACCCCCACCCCCTATTCTGATAGACTGAGTATGTACTTGTCAACTATGGAGCCAGGAGGATCAATCTTGGATACAGTTGAGATTTAATATTGCTATGGGTCTAAAGCAATTACTATTTAATGGATCAACTACCTATCCAAAGAACATACATGAAAAAGTGTAAAAATTACTTTTCTTGTTCATACTCCCTTTTAATAAGATGGAGGGCCAACCAGACAGTTACTGTTTTTATTTTGAAACTGTAAACAATATATATGTATATATATATTCATGATATGTATTATAATGTTAAAAGTTATATGTAGAGGATATCTAGAATATTTTATAGCCCAACATATTTTCCCAGTGGTCTCAGTTAACAGTAATTGTATAAAATAGGCACTTGTGATTAAGTCAATTATTATCCGATGCAGGTTAATCAACCTCTTAAAGTAAAATTTACTTACTTTGCAAATTAAATCAGTATTTTGATGTGCAGAATCTGTATTCCAGTTACTTCACCACTTCTTTATTTTTATATTCTTTATTTTAAACAGGAAGTTTAGCTTATGCATGATGCCTTCATAAGCTTAGGTATTTTTAAATTTAATTATGCATTTTCCCTCATTACAACCTGTATTATGGTCTAATTACATTTGTTTAGAAAAGCCACAGTCACATAATAAATGCCAGTGGTTTTTGTTTGTCATTTACACAGAAAGTTGACTAAAGAAATAATCATTTTTCTTTCCAACAATGTGAAAAATGTATTTTGATACAAAGTACAAAATTAGAATAAGATAGATTATGGGTTGAAATGGGTTGTAAATCAACTTTCTGTACTGTGAATATTTTATAGCAGGCATTTGCAAACTAAAAAATCTGACATTTATACAGCAATGCATGCATAATTTTCTTCTTACATGTCATTTCCCTGAGATGAAAGTAATTTTAAAATGCAAGGTCAAATAAATGATTACCCCTAACAAATAATAATAAAAGAAGTTAAGTACAAGTATCAGGAAGCAATTTAGCATTTTCCTATTCTGTAGAGCATTTAATATCTAATGTACACCTTCAGATAAGACTGAGTAAGGTAGAGTGGGAAATTCTCACTCTAATATGGAGATAACATCAATGGAGATAAATTGTTCCATTGATTTATGACTGCTACTGTTCCCTGGCCAAAAAACCAGTTGGAACTGTTCTTGTGGGACCCAAGTATCTCCTATAAATGATAAATGTATGACCAGGACAACCTTAGTCTCAGCAGGAAAGACATTGAACAAATTGTCAGCATGATTTACATACACGTTGTCAACAGCATCTGGGTAGCTCTGGGAAAGAATGATGGGTAACAGATGTTCTGGGAAATGCTACCATCTGCCCTTTCTCAAAATACATACCCTGTGAAACAATACATTTGAATGGATGCCACAGAAATACCTTTCTTCTCAAGAACTTAACTATCCTCAATATTTCAATGTTACTTGTGGCCAACACAAAAACAAAAGGATTTTAAGAATATAAATTCAATCATTTCAATTAAGCAGAACAAGTCCTTAAAAAGGTTAAGTTTAGGTACATAATTTGGAAAGGGGATAATTGGTGCCTTCCCAGAAGCTATACATCAGAATAATTCCATCATAAGGTCCATTCCATTAGGCGATGTCACACTTACATATTTTTGGTGATTTAATTTCTACAATGTTTTCACAATATTTTAAAACAACTATTTGTCCTATAACTATATTAATATAAATATAATTAGAAAAGTAAATTTATAATTCAATAAATGGATAACTGCATTCACCCAGTGTGTCTCAATAATGAGTCAGTTTATTAAAGGCAAGTGTGCCATAGTGGATCAGTGTGAGTAATAATAACATGTCAAGGCTTCCAACAATGAAAAACACCTAACCATTTTCTTTATCCTTAGCTCCCCACTGTGAATTCCCTTATTTAAGCCAAGAGTTTCTTTCCTCTGTAGAAACGATGTTTGGACTAGTGCTTGCTGGAACTGGAATCCTATGTAAATGAACAAATTCCTCAGAATTTAACCATACGTTTTTAAATCTAACAAACACTGTTTTGTACTGAATGATTAGTAAGAATAGTATTCATAACCTTACAATTAGAAGCACTCATAAACTTTTATACCTTTACAGCATTATGTCATGTTTCAGATCTCAAAGTATAAAATCCTTATATTTGTGATGATATTAAACTTGTTAAAATAGGTTAATAGATGGTTATCTTCATAGGCATTTAGCAGCACAAATGAAAATAATGGTATAAACCCCCTTTAGTTTATTATATACTACACATATAGAAATTTTATAATGATGTGCTTCAGAAATTTGAAGAACCTGATGTTTTTTAAAGGAAAACAGATTTTATTTTTGTTGTATATCTATTACCATATTTAATTATTTAAAATTTCTCATGCAAGTTTGTTAGACATGACAATATTCCAGCAACTAAAATGTTAAGTTAATGAAAACAATGTCTTTTTTCTATCATTCTGACCAAAAATAATAAATTTTGTTTTTGGTTGAATATGACTCGTGAGATGGTTGTGCCACTGGAGTATCTAAGAGTAGAATTGTCTCTCCTCAGATTTACATAGGACACTCACAGGTCAGAACAAAACATGATTTAAAAAAAAAAAAAATTGAAAACATAAATAGAAAGCAATGACCAGAGAGTATTCTGGAACACACATTTGTATCCTTGAAACCATTTATCTTACATGCTGCAATTCCAGAAAGAACTTATCTTTTATTTTTTAACCTTATTTTGCCTTATCTTCTTAGCTTTTCATCATATCTTTGATAAAATCTGTGAAGGAATTTATAAGTTGAATCAGATAGATTAGAAGGAAGGGGTTAGAAGTTGTGCCCTCTTCTTTCATCTCAAGTCTTTAGAAAAATATAAAGTACTAGAGAATTATGAATTGTCATTGCACTCATTCTCATAATTTCATTCAATTCAGTTCACAAATACTTATTGAGGATCCAGTAAATACTGCTGTGCACTATGGAGGAAACAAGGATAAAGATGCAATTCTTATCCACAGACTTTGGGGCTGTGAGAACAATACTACAAAGAGATCTGCTGTGGATGTTCTGAACCTTATGATTAGATGAGCTAATATGTTAAATTAACTTCAAAGATTTTTTTTTTTTTTGGTTGGTTGGATTTTGTTGTTCATATTTTTATAAGCAATATAGCTAAGAACTTCATGATCATTCATTCATCTGTGACTAATGAAGAAATTTGGCTAATTTTCCTATTCTCTCCAACTCTAAGACAAAAAGAGAATAATTTTTTAAATTCTATAATATATAATTTAGACTATAGGTACCAAAGACAGAGATATAGAAAACCTAGGAGCATAGGAGTTATTGTAAATGGAGTGCAGCTCATAAATAGAGGAACTTGATTCCATTATAACACAGGGCTTTATGATCTTTACAATTTGAACAGCAACAGCTTGTGTGATTGTGATGGTTCCTTTCATGTGTCAACTTGGCCAGGTTGTGGTGTCCAGTTGTTTGGTCAAGCAAGCATTGGCCTGGTTGCTCCTGTAAGGGTATTTTGTGAATTTAAATCCTCAGTAAGTTGATTGCATCTGTGGCTTATTACATCTACAAGCTATGGAGGAGATTGCCTTCAACAATGAGAGAAGTCTCATCCAGTCGATTGAAGGCTTTACAAGAAGTGACAATTTAAGCAGGCAGAAGGGAGAATTTTCATCTCTACCTCAGCTGGCCGGCTTCTCCTGGGGAATTCATCAGAAACCTTCATGGAGTTCTCAGCTTGCTGCCTGCCCTACAGAATTTGGACTTGCCCATCCCCACAGTTGTGGTGAGATAATTCTTATAAAAATCTCATCATATTTACATATATCTCCTTCTGGTTCTGTTTCCCTCAAGAATCCTGACTAATAAAGTGGTGTGAATAGCTTTTTAAATGGTATAGTGGCTTGATTACAGAGCAATAATCCTAGATATAAATGATTCCTCCATGTATACAATTATTGTCAACAGTAGAGATCAAGGATGGAGGCTCTTTCATTAGAGATAGCCTTAGAGATAACATAAAGGAGATTGATTGCAATGATGAGTGCAATGAACATTGATTGCAGTGGTTGATTGCAATGATGGCCAAAATTCTCCACTCCTCTCCCTCATAGCTGTGTTATTTACCATGTGACTTTGTAGTTTCTCTCACTAAAGAGGGTAAGTATATTTCCCTACTCCTTGATGCTTGGTTCAATAATCTAACTTCGTTAGAACAATGGGATGTTAGAATATGTGATGCATGCAAAGGCTTGAAAAAATGCTAGTGTGTTTGCAACTTTTTCTCTTATTTCTCTTTGAATGACATGAGGAAATGTCCAAACCAGCTTGCTGGAGGATGAGACTACCTGATGGCAAACCAAATTGCCTCAATCAAATTTATACTTGGTCATTTGAAATCTAAGTAATCCACAGACAGGTCAGTAAGGCCTATTCAGATCAGCAGACAAAGCACATATGGACAGACTTAACTGGAATCAATAGAATATCCCAGATTTGTTAGCTAAGTAAATGTGTTGATATATGTTACTGAGGTTTTGCAACTGTGTTCTATACAATATAATTATGTTAGTAGGTTTTTTTCCTCCATTTTTTGACTAGTGTTATATTTTATAATATAATTTGAATGAGTGTTATTAGCAAGGCATGCAGCTTTCAATTAACTGAAGAGCCAATGATATGATTATATTTGCACCTGGACCAAATCACGCATTCATGTTATTTGCTTGAAACTTGTATATGTTTACTTTTACAACCCTTTGATCTTTAAAAGAATTAAGAAATGTTCATTCCTTGGAAGCAGTAAAGCAACTGATATTTACTTTGATTTTACAAATCTAGTTGTCTATGAGCTTCAAAGTCCTTGGTTATCTGCCAAATGAACTATTTAAAAAAATAGTCACTCAAATACAGAGCAATCTGTAGAGATGTACACTAGTAACCTTTACTGGGAGATTTGCTAGTTTTCAAGATCAAATCATAGGGAAAATCTGGAGAATGCACAATGTAATATTTCAAGTAGTAAAAGAAGAAATTAGAAAAAGGGAAAGCAAACAAAACCCACTTCTGGTTGTAATGCTGTTGAACAATTTTTATGATTAAATTCTGTTTTGAATAAACAACTAAAAATCTACTTCTAAAGTTAATTTAACACAATATCCTTTTCAAATATAATCAAAGATTTAAGGTAATTTTACTGATTTTCATTTTGGAAGTAGTAAAATTAAAATTATTTCCCTTCCTTTCACCAATATTTGGAAAATTTGCCTTTTCCAACATGCTATTTTAGAAAATAAGTCAATGTAATAGTCAGACATAAATGTTACTGCACAAATAATTTTCCAATTACTCATGTTTTTAGAGCCTACTGCAGATACCCACTTTTCTAAGAATCTTTTTCTGTACTTTTTTCTCTTTCTTAATCCTCTTTTTCTTCTCTTTCTATATCCTTCCCTTCTTCATTTGGAATATTTATATGCCAAGTATATACCATGTGCTTGACTTTTAATGTAATGTTTTAAGTGGTCCTCTACAAGGACCTTCCAGTCTGGTTAGAAGGCTTTCTCAACAAATAAACTCCTATAGCCTGACCTTCACTTGATTATGTAGTGGAATATAAAACTGTTAAGGTAATAAACTGTGCTTTAGGTCTCTGTACTTTTTTTTCCACTACAACTCAGTTGTTCATTTAATTCCAAGACCCTAGGACTGTGCCTGACATGCAGTAGCTCCCTTATAGTAAGCAATTCTGCTGCCCAAATTTCATATCTCTGGCCCCTCTGATATGCCCTGCTTTTCTGCTCTCCATGTTGGGGTCTCTTCCAAAGCTGCAGGCATTCACTCAACCTGCAAAAGTGTCCTCTGGATTGCAGAAGAATTAGCTTCCATGGTGACAACTTTCAAACAGTTGGGGAAGGGAGCTAGTGGATAAATACTCTAAACACTTGTGCTTTGGGTGGACAATCCTAGTAGACATTCCGTATGTTTCTTAGGAATTTCAGATGGAACCAAATCTGTGCTACCCACCACAACTACACACAAAACACTCTTGTAATATGTTCAAACTTTCTTCCTTCTCTTACTCATTCTCCTTGATATGTTGCTCCAGCTTCCTGGGTCCATATCCCATATAAAAGGACTGAACCCATGATTTTTGTTTCTGCTGTCAGGGGAAACCAACTAAGACATCCTGTAATAAATACTCAACAGATTCTACAAATGAGGGTCCATAATTCCATGACTGGTTGATGAAGTTATTAAGATGTTGCTTTTAATATGGAGCATATAAATTGGTAGATTCACTGTGATGGATTATAGAGCTATTTTGAATTCTCTTTGAATAAAAATTGTTCAAGATTGTGAAATAATTAATAAAAACTGTGTACTTGAAATGAGTTGAGGATCTGATAAGGAAAAGTAAATGTCACATCAAAATTTTAGTAGTCAGTATCTCAAAATCTTTACCAAGTGAGAAAAAGTTAGGGTGCTTGTTTTCTTGCCTAGCTATGAATTTTTAGAATATTCTTTTTTCAAATGGTGTAGCAATGACGAGGGTAAATTATATACATTTCTTTAAAATTCAGTGCTCCACATTAACACCATGTTGAGAGATGATCTTTTACTATTGATAGGAAATGTGGTTCTGGGTAAATGTTATCTTTATTTAGCTCTTCTTTATTAATGAAATATATTGCTATTATTCCTTAAAATGATGAAAATAACTTTAATGGATATTTCCAATGATTGTCTTATGAGATATAAGAAATTCTAAGTTGTATGTCTTTTTAAACTTTATTCTGTTTCCAATTTTCCCATATTTACTTTAAGGATAGTCTTCTATTTTCTATAAAATTTGTTTTTATCAGTTTTTACTTTATAGTACTTAACAGGAGTTAGAATCAAATGTTTGGTTCTTATCAATGTCTGACTAAGGCATTTGAATCTTAAATTAATGCAAAAAATAATAAAACTAAATCATTAAAGATTTCCTTTCTTATAATTTCAGACACATTCATTTTAGATTTTTAAAAATCATTATGTTCACTACTTGATAACATTTTCTTATTGATTTGATCACAAAATTTCAAAGCATTTTTATTAATAATTTTATTAATATCCCTGTTCTCTGATTTTATATAAATCACATACAGTACTTTTTTAAATGCTAGATTTTCATCATATATTACATATAAATTCACCAAAATATTGTTCTTTAAGTTACCAAAAGGAATTGATTTCAAACATTTTTATAAGTCATGATGAAATTGCTGAATATTTACCCATCTTACCCCAATTTTTCTTAATATTAAAAATAACATGAGACTTTTCTAAGGGGAAACAAAAATTTTCAAAACATTATTTCATGGTTAAACTTCCTATAACAGCATTTCCATAGATACTATTTGTATTATTAAAGGAAATTGTGTATTTTGCATTTTATTACATCATAAATATTTCTCTTGCCTATAAATGATCTTTGTTATTATGATTTCAAATGACTGTAGACTATTATATCCAGTTGAAGTATTATAATATAATGCTGCTGCATGTATTTGAATATATATAGGCTTCTTTAGAAATGTTCTAGTAGATAGCATTTTATAGATTTTTCATCTGTGGAATAAATTTTCTAAAATGCATTCATAAGAATGGGTCTAATATGTAAAGAGGAATATCAAATGTATATTATGTCTTGGTTTCCAAAGTATTATAGCACTCTTTAAAACTTTCATCAGTCTGTAAGTGTATCAGTTTTACTTTGATTGCACCAATATATGTTAATAATTAACTTTTCTATTTTTATCTAATTTGCTTAACTTGCTACAATGTTGAAATATTGTTTCTATTTTTTAATTCAAAACGAAAGTTTAAGATCTTAGTCTGTCTGCATCTATGAGCATGCTAATACATGTAACTCTGTGTTGTAGTCTTACAATTAAATAGTTATTTGTATTGTGTGTGATGCTACATTATGCCATTTATAGCCTAAACATTTTATGTTTCTTGATGAAATTGGGTACATTTATATTATAGATTGAAAAACATTTTTGAAAAAGTAGTAATAATTAGGGTGAACATTTAATTTGGAGAAAAGAGATAAGAGGAGAAAAATTTCTAAAGAATTGAATCTAAGACATTAAAATTTAATATCATAACAAAATGAAAATTTCTAATGATGCCTTCTGCTTAAAATATTAAAGTCGTATCTCATTGGAATATATTTGGAAAGTTTAATATGACTGTAAAATTGAGCATAATAATTGGTAGATCAAGTACAAGTTAAACCATTTAGGAAAAAACCTAAAAGGATGAAAATATCCAAGTTTTATTATTGTGGCAGAAAAGTTACATGGATATGGCATGTAACTCAGCATTTATTTACTTCTGTAATAACATTTTATTTTGTGGTACCTGCTCAAAAAATGTTGTCTTTGATCATTTTTTAGAGCAAGTGTATTTATTCTACTAATTACAATTGGATTTTTAAAAATAAATCTGTTATTTAATTGTTTAAATACCAAACTAATGATTGCAGCTCTATCAAAATTTATTTCATTTTCTTTTATTGTATGTTTGCTTTCTTTTTAACTTTTTTTTCATACAGTTGATTTAAAAACGAAGGGAAAGTTAAAAAAAAAAAAAAGAAGAAGAAAAACAAGGAAAAAAAAAAGATGTAGTGCCCCCTTGAGGAGCCTGTGGAGAATGCAGGGGTATTCGCCTACCCCACCTCCATGGTTGCTAACATGACCACAGACATAGGGGACTGGTGGTTTGATGGATTGAGCCCTGTACCACAGGTTTTACCCTTGGGAAGATGGTTGCTGCAAAGGAGAGGCTAGGCCTCCCTATGATTGTGCCTAAGAGCCTCCTCCCGAATGCCTCTTTGTTGCTCAGATGTGGCCCTGTCTCTCTAGCTAAGCCAACAAAGGTGAAATCACTGCCCTCCCCCCTACGTGGGATCAGACACCCAGGGGAGTGAATCTCCCTGGCAACGTGGAATATGACTCCCGGGGAGGAATGTAGACCTGGCATCGTGGGATGGAGAACATCTTCTTGACCAAAAGGGGGATGTGAAAGGAAATGAAATAAACTTCAGTGGCAGAGAGATTCCAAAAGGAGCCGAGAGGTCACTCTGGTGGGCACTCTTATGCACACTTTAGACAACCCTTTTTAGGTTCTAAAGAATTGGGGTAGCTGGTGGTGGATACCTGAAACTATCAAACTACAACCCAGAACCCATGAATCTCGAAGACAGTTGTATAAAATTGTAGCTTATGAGGGGTGACAATGGGATTGGGAAAGCCATAAGGACAACACTCCACTTTGTCTAGTTTATGGATGGATGAGTAGAAAAATAGGGGAAGGAAACAAACAGACAAAGGTACCCAGTGTTCTTTTTTACTTCAATTGCTCTTTTTCACTCTAATTATTATTCTTGTTATTTTTGTGTGTGTGCTAATGAAGGTGTCAGGGATTGATTTGGGTGATGAATGTACCACTATGTAATGGTACTGTAAACAATCGAAAGTACGATTTGTTTTGTATGACTGTGTGGTATGTGAATATATCTCAATAAAATGAAGATTAAAAAAAAATTTATTTCAACCTGCTTCCCTAATTTTATAAAATCTAGAACTTTAGAAACAGACTAGTAGTAATCAAATGTCTATTTGAGTATTTTTACATTATAAGTGCTTTTGCATTGATATGGATGTACCATTCAACAACTTACATTTTTATTTTATTTTATTTTATTTTGAAATAAATTCAAAGTTACATGAATAATTGCAAAAACAATGCTAGCCCCATACACAGAATTCCATCATACCCTGACCCCCCTCCCCCGATAGTTCAATCCACCAACTTTAACATGCTGTCACATCGCTATTTCTTTCCCTCGCTCCCTATCATCCATCATATATTGCTCTGTCTTCTGAATCTATGAGAGTTAGCTGCACACATCCTTGAACATACACTATAATTCACGTATGTACTTCCCATGAACAAGAACATTCCTTTATGTAATTCCATTAAGCACAGCTAAGAAGTATAAGAGATTCAACAATGATACAATGCTTGCATTCTATATTTCCTTTTCCTTATGTCTCAACTATGTCCCTTCCAGCCACCTGTCCTCCACCCTCCAATCCCATCCAAGTTCATCCTTAGCATTCAATTGTCATCTAGTTAGACTGTCTTCTTTTTTTTTTTTTTCAATTGTGGAGACATATATACAGCCTAAATCTTCCCATTCCACCCCTTTCCTAGCCTTCCATTAGTGGGATTAATCACATTTAGAATGATGTTATGCTCTTTCCCACCATCCATTACTAGAAATTTCCCTTCACCTCAAACAGCAACACTACACTCCTTTCTTAACATCCCATTGCCCCTTCCCCCATTTCTCTTAACCCAAACTCCACTTTTCATCTCTATGGTTATATTATCTGATAATTTCTTTGTGTTTACTGTGGGGCTTAAAATTAACCTCTTAAATCCCTATCAGTCTTATTTTTCTTTGATACCACCTTCACTTCAATAGGGCACATAAACTATGTTCCTATACTCCTTCATTCCCCCACCTTTATATAGTTGTCTAAAATTACATATTTTACATTGAGTTCAAAACCATTGATTTGTCCTTAGAGTTTGTGTATTTTTTATCATGTAGGAAGTAAATAGTGGAGTTATACTTCAAAAATTATTGACTTCTATTTGTATTCCATTGTGTTTGGAGAATGTTCTTTGAGTTTACTCATTTTTTTTTTTTTTTTTTTAATTTCTTGAGGCTTTTTTTTATGTCCCAGCTTATGGTCCCTTCTGGAGAAAGATCTGTGATCACTAGAGAAAAATGAGTGTCCTGGTGATATGGGATGTAAGGTACTTTATATGCCTGTTAAAATTCTCTATATCTCTTTCTCCTTTCTTTGTCTCTCCGTTGGTAGGGCTTCCTTTGGAATCTGAATTAGGGCAGGTCTTTTATTGGTGAAGTCTCTCAGCATTTGTTTGTCTGTGAAAAATTTAAGCTCTCCCTCAAATTTGAAGGAGAGTTTTGCTGGATAAAATATTCTTGGCTGGAAATTTTTCTCTCTCAGAATTTTAAATATGTCATGCCACTGTCTTCTCGCCTCCATAGTGGCCACTGAGTAGTCACTACTTAGTCTTATATTGTTTCTTTGTATGTGGTGAATTGCTTTTCTCTTGCTGCTTTCAGAACTTGCTCCTTCTCTTCAGTATTTGAGAGTCTGATCAGAATATGTCTTGGGGTGGGTTTATTTGGATTTATTCTATTTGGAGTTCACTGGGTATTTATGCTTTGTGTGTTTATATTGTGTAGAAGGTTTGGGAAGTTTTCCCCAACAATTTCTTTGAATACTCTTTCTAGACCTTTGCCCTTCTCTTCCCCTTCTGGGACACCAATGAGTCTTAAGTTTGGACAGTTTATTTTATCTATCATATCCCTGAGATCCATTGCGATTTTTTCAATTTTTTTCTCTGTTCTTTCTTTTGTTCTTTCATTTTCTGTTCTGTGGATTTCTAGGACACTGAGACATTGTTCAACTTCCTCTAGTCTTGTATTGTGACTATCCAGAGTCTTTTTAATTTGGCCAACAGTTTCTTTTATTTCCATAAGATCTTCTATTTTTTTATTTACTCTTGCAATGCCTTCTTTATGCTCTTCTAGGGTCTTTTTTATGGTGCTTATATCCTGGGCCATGGTCCTCTTGATGTCCTTTAAATCCTTTGCCGTGTTTTCCTTCTTTGATTGTAGTTTTTTAATTAATTTTGCAAGGTATATCGTTTCTTCTGAAATCTTGATTTGTGTGTTTGGAGCTGGATTCTCCATATCATCCGTTTTTATCATATGCATTAAGATTTTCTGTTGTTTTTGGCCTCTTGGTATTTGTTTTGCTTGATAGGGTTCTTTCAAGTTGTATCAAAAAAAAAAAGGGATATAGATCTAATTTTTCAGAGACACAGTTTGGTGACGTACACTTTCTCTAACTAACCAGCATAAACCACCGGACTTGGCATAGCACCCCTGGGTTCTCCCAGCGGATCGCCTCTCCCAGCCGCAATCCTCCCTCAGCCGAGGGGGATGCCATGCTACATCATCAGTGTGTGCCGTCCCTCTAGGGAAGCTCTGGGGTGCTTGGCTGTGCCTTGGGGCTCTCAGCTCGTTTCAGAATGCAGAATGTGTGAGGCTGTCTTTACTGCAACACCTTGTTGGCTGAGAGCAGCTGAGGTTTTCTCCACAGAGAGAGAGTGAAAGACAGAATATTTCCCCCGATTCTCCCAAGGTCAGTTGTCACCAAAAGCCTCTGTCTGCTTGTTGAGGATTCACTGTCTGTATTGAGCAGTTATTATTAAAACCTCACTTGGAGCTGGGCTGAGAAAGTGCACGGTGCAGCTTCCGTGAGGGAGGGGCTCCCGGCTCTAGGTTCTCAGCTCTCAGCGCCGGTCCGCAATTTTACTTACAGATTTTATGCTGTGATCTCGGGCATTCCTCCCAATTCATGTCAGTGGATGTTGAGTGTACAGTCACGTTTGTCTCCCCGCTACCATTCCAGGTTATTTACTGTTTTTTTGTTCATTTATGAATTGTTCTGGGGGAGACTAAGTCTTCTACTTCTTTCTATGCTGCCATCTTCCCAGAATCCCCCAACAACTTACATTTTAACTTCTATTTTATATAGTGTTCTTGAGGGGAGTGTTTTTTGTTTGTTTGTTTTTGGTTGCTATAAACTTATTTAAAGAATATTTTCCAAAATTATTTCCCAGTTCATTTAATTACATTTTACAGTCAGTTATATGGAATATTTTAAAATAATCTTCAACATCTGAGGCTTTAGTTTTCTGTTTTTTGTTTTTTTTCCCCTGTTATTTTGTTATTAGAGAAATTTTTAATAGTGTTGTGCTGTTGTATTAACTTATATAAATGCAATAATTCTCCAAATACTTTTTTTCAGCTATTTTGCATCTTAAATATATTTTTTCAGTACATTTAGTTTTAAATTTTCTTCTTGCTACTGTATAATATTTTATAATATACTCACCATAGTTTAATTACCTAGATCCTTGTGGATATACATGTACAATTTTTTTTTCCAATTTAATCAGAGTAATAATAGTTCTTAGAAACAATGCCATATCCACAGCTGCTTTTGGTTTTTTTAAAAAAGAGCTAGTCTGCCTCAAAACACCAACCCATGGTTTCCCCACACTGCAGCATGGCTGCCAGGTATTCAGCAAGCTTACTCACTTGTTTCAGAACATAGATTCCCAGTTTCACCAAGTGCATGGTCCCTGTGGGTTTAGCAGAACTTGTCCAGCTGGTGCATCACTGGAACTGGTATTCTGGGTCTTTTCTGGCTTTTATCTAGTATTTTTCACAAAGATGTTTTTTTGCCCTGTCTCTCCTAGCCACCATCTTAGATTCTCCCCCCCTCCATTATTGATTTTTAGTTTTGGTATAGTACATTTGTTACTATTGATGAAAGAATGTTAAAATACTACTAACCATAATATGTAGTTTGCAATAGGTATATATTTTCCTATATGCCTCTCTATTGTTAACTTCTAATTATAGTGTCATACATTTGTTCTAGTTAGTGAGAGAGATTTCTAATAGTTTTATAGTTAATCATGGACATTGCCCACCACAAGATTCACTGTTTTATACGTTCCCATCATTTAAACTCAAGCTTTCCTTCTGGTAACATATGTGACTCTGAGCTTACCCTTTCCACCACTTTCACACACCTTTCATCAATGTTAGTTATTCTCACAACATGCTACCATCACCCCTGTCCATTTCCAAATGTTTAAGTCCATTTCCAAACATTTAAGTTCACCCTAGTTGAACATTCTACTCATAATAGGCAACCACTCCCCATTCTTTACTCTCATTCTATATCCTGATAACTTATATTTCATATCTTTGAGTTTACAAATTATAAGTAATTCATATCAGTGAGACCCTGCAATATTTGCCTTTGTGTGTCAGTCTTATTTCACTCAATATAGTGTCCTCAAGTTTTCTTCATCAACCTGGTTCTTTTAAGATGGTTTTGTTCACACACCATACATTTTGTCCTAAGTAAGCAATCTTTGGTTCCCTGTATAGTCATGTATTTTTTTATTCAGCACCATCACCACTATCTATATAAGGACATCTCCATTTCTTCCACAAAGAAGGAGGAAGAGTCAAAGAAGGCAAAGAGACAAAAGAAAAAGAAAAGAGAGAGAGAGAAAACAAAACAAAACAAAACATGGCAGCTAGAAAGCAACAGAAGGAAAGATAGCATTAACCTAAAATAGAATAAAGAGTCAGACAACATCACCAATGCCAGGAGTCTCATACCATTCCCCTATTCTCCACCCCCCCGTATGCATTTAGCTTTGATATATTTCCTTTGTTGTATTAAAGGAAACATAATACAATGTTTCTGTTAATTATAGTTTCTAGTTTGTATTGATTGTATTTTTCCCCCAATACCACCCTATTTTTAACACCTTGCAATGTTGACATTCATTTGTTCTACCTCAAGTAAAAACATATTTGTACCTTTTATTACAATCATTGAGCACCCTAGGTTTCCCTGAGTTATACAGTCCCAGTCTTTATTGTTTGTCTTTTGTTCTGGTGTCCCACATGTCCCAAACTTCCTCTTTCAACCATACTCACAGTCATCCCTGTTCAGTGTACTTACGTCATTGTGCTACTATCTTCCAAAACCATATTCCAAACCTCTCACTCCTGTCTTTTCCTTTCTGTCTGCAGTGCTTCCTTTAGTGTTTCCTGTAGAGCAGGTACTTTTTCACAAACTCTGTCATTGTCTGTTTGTCTGACAGTATTTTAAGCTTTCCCTCATATTTGAAGGATAGTTTTGCCACATATAAGATTCTGTGTTGGTGGTTTTTCTCTTTCAGTATCTTAAATGTATCACCCCGCTTTCTTCTTGCCTTCATGGTTTCTACTGAGAATCTGCACATAGTCTTATCAAGCTTCCTTTGTATGTGATGGATCGCTTTTCTCTTGCTGCTTTCAGGATACTCTCTTTATCTTTGATGTTTGATAATCTGATTATTATATATCTTGGCATGGGTCTATTCAGATCTATTCTTTTTGGGATACACTGTGCTTCTTGGATCCGTAATTTTATGTCTTGCATAAGACATGGGAAATTTTCATTGATTATTTCCTCTATTATTGCTTCTGTCCCCTTTTCCTTCTCTTCTCTTTCTGGGACACCAACAACATGTACATTCCTGATTTTCATTTTATCCTTAAGTTCCCAGAGATTTGTTTGTATTTTTCCATTCTTTTCTCTATCTGTTCTTTTGTGTGTAGGATTTCAGGTCCCTTGTTCTCCAGTTTCTGAGTGTTTTCTTCTGCCTCTTGAGATCTGCTGTTGTATGTTTTCATTGCGGTTTTCATCTCTCATGTTGTGCCTTTCATTTCCACAATTCTGCCAGTTGGTTTTTTGAACTTTCAATTTCTACCTTATGTACATCCTGTGGTTTCATTATGCAGTTCAGCTCTTTTTGCAATATCTTCCCTAATCTTTTTGCATCAATTAGTATTATTTGTTTCAATTCCTGTATTTCTATTGAAATGTAAGTTTGTTACTTTGACTAGGCTATAACTTCATTTTTCTTAGTGTAGGTTGTAGTTTTCTGTTGTCTAGGTATGGTTTCCTTGGTTACCCCAATCAGGTTTTCCCAGACCAAAGTGGGCTCCAGTCCCAGAAGAAAGAACAATTCGGTATCCCTGGGGGTGTGTCTTGGGAATTGGTACACCCCGTGATGCCTCAGGTCAGTGTGCTTTCCTGCCCAGCAGGTGCTTCCTGTCAGCCTGTAACTCCAGACTGGTGTAAGGAGGTATGGCCCGTGTCTATTTTCCCCCAGTCTCTGGGGTCTGGTTCTGAATGGAAGGCAGGTAGTAGAGCTGGGCACCACCTCTTTCCTCTTAGAGAAGATAGACCCCTAGGGAGAGGTCATTAGCATTTGAATGATTTCTCTCTGCCTGTGCTATCTCCACCCTTGCCTGGGTCAGAGTGCTGGGAACTGAAAATGGCTGAGGCTTTCTCCACTGAGCCAAAAAAGGGACAGAAAGTCCCCTTCAGGGCCAGTCCATAGCCACCCTCTGGCTCTCCCAGGTCAGTCATCACCCAAAGCCTCTGTCTGCTTGTTGGGGATTCATAGTTTGTATTGAGCAGTCCATGTTTGGAGCTCAGCTAAGCTGTATTCACTTGCTTGGAGAGAGCTGCTCTCTAGCACCATGAAGCTTTGCAGCTAGGTCCATAGGGGGAGGCGGCTCCCAGCTTGGATCTGCCGTTTTTACTTACAGATTTTATGCTGCGATCTTGGGTATTCCTCCCAATTCAGGTTGGTGTGTGATGAGTAAACGGTCATGTTTGTCCCCCCGCAATTATTCCAGATTATTTACTAGTTGTTCCTGGTTGTTTATGAGTTGTTCCGGTGGGACTAACTAGCTTCCACTCCTCTCTATGCCACCATCTTAGATCCCTTTCATTGATTTTTAAAATCACATTGTGCTTTAAGCTCATTAATTCTTTTTGATGAATCCTTTGGAGTAGATGATACTCAGTCTAAAGGTAGGTACATTACAAATATTACTTCACAAATGGGGGGGTGCCTACAATATTATTTGTCCAGTCCCATAGGGAACAGGTAAACTTATTTATGAATTCATGAAAGTTTTAATCACCTGTGATGATAAGGCATTGGGCCCTAAGTAAAAGTCATGCAAGAGGGCTGGGCACAGAGTTGAGACTAGTGTGTTCTGTTAATATCAACAGAGATCTAAGGCTTGTCAGACAAAGAACTAAACTCTTGTCACAAAATTGCCATGTGGTTTTGGGAAAGTCACTGCTCCTCTTTGCTACATTCCTCATTGCTAGATCGGAATGTTGAGTGAAGAGTTAAGTAAAGCTTTGTTCCTTCTTTATGTTTAAATATGTTCCTAACCCAGTTTCCTTGGAAACCTGAAAAAGAACAGATGCCAGCTTGTGATACTAGGCAGCATTGCTTAGAGAAAAAAATGAACCATGATCGGTAAATGACACTTGGGCAAGAAAGCTATGAATGGACCAGAAATAATAAGTAGGAAGCCATAGCTCCAGGCTGCCCTGAAAGCACCAAACCTTATAAATGTGTACAACCCTTTGTGGGATTGTTACAAGAGAGATTGGTTCCTGTTTGGGACTTGGAGCTTCTAAGCCAGTGGGCACCCACCCTTTGTGCTCTCCTTTACTTGCAGCTGCTCTGGCACATGGGTGTGCCAAAGAATAGCTCTGGACTGTCCTGCGTGGTCTCCTGGGAGAATGCTTGCTGATGAGCAATACCTGAGGCTGCTGTGCTGGCATGCCCTATTTCCTGTCTCTGTGTCCTTCCAGTTGCAGCCAGTGTTAAGTAAGGTCTATCTGGGTTGTGTATGTCTGTCTTGTCGAGACTAAGAAGATGCCCACAGGGGATAGTGCAGAAGTTGAAAACCATAGCCAGCTCACAGTGTTTTGAAGATTGAATGACATATCATGAATAGAGTAGCTGGCAGAGGACCTAACAAGAGTTATTCCCCTTCTCTCCATCCTAGAAAATATATACATATATGTCTTTAGGCTTTCCCAAAGTTTTTTCTCTGAAGGAGAAAGGTCTACTTCTGGCTGCTAATGTGAAGTCAAGCCCATTCTCTTTCTTCTTTTCTTTTTACTTCTCCCTCCTTTTCCTCCTTTGGGGCCCCCGAGGGAGTTCAGTGGCCACTTCCGGTTTTTGATGAGCAGTAATCATGGACCATAATGGAGACTCCAATCTTGTTGTCTTTAGCAGCTGCTACTTACTGTGATGCTTTCACCAGCAATTTGCAAACTATCCCCTAAAATAATGACCAACATATACATGCAAAAATATTCCAATCTAAATTGTTCTGTGCATAACTTTTATGTGCCCACAATATAAAGTTCTTTTCAAATGAAAGGGATGTCCAGAGAACTTTCTAGGAACATTACAGTCATCTATCAAACTATTTCTTTATAAAACATCAGGTTTGTGTGTGTTATTCAATGGTGTAGTTTTATTGGGTGAACACCACCATAAGGTTGAAGACCAAGAAAATGAAATGTGTTACTCACTTCAGTAAGATAACAACTGCACAGCCACTGATTCTCAGCTGTACTTGCAGGGAAGATGAATGGTTCCAACTTTGACATCTAATCTCACATTAGCCACAAGTCATAGATAAGTATCTGGATAAATGTATGCATGGATGGCAGCATGAGTGGATGGGTGGAAAGAGATCTATCTATTATGGTAGATGCACAGGTGATGGATAAATAGATGACAGATACCACAGAGGGCAGATAGATGACAGTAGATATCGTAGATAGATAGATACAACTGGCCTTTTTAAAAACATTGCCTGTTTATTTATTAACATGAAGGATTTGACTGCCAAGCAGATCAAATGCTGATTATTGTATTTGCTTCTTGTATATATGCTATATTGGGAGTCAAATTCAAGTTTGGAAGATTTTTTTCATATGAGCATGGAATCAGAAGAGAAAAGAATATTTTCATTCACACTCTCACAGATAATTGGTTGGTGTACGCATACAGATGACAAAACACATCCATTGGGTTTTGATTTCTTCTTTTGACTCCCAGAGGGCAATCTAAATACATTATCTCTAAGCTGGTGAAGTGAGGTTAATTGCCACCCCTTTTATCAATAGCACTTGCTTGGTGAGCATAATATTTGACAAACATATCAGGAACTGGCTGCAAAAGCTGGAGTAGATGGCCTTGTTTGGAGTTTCCCACTTTAAGAAAACAATGGAAATACGATTGTTTCACCACTTTTATAAAAGAGTTCCAGTAATGTCATCTTGAAGATGTTTAATATTTTGTTTCACTTCTAACATGAATATGTTTTTGTGTGTTTGTCTCCTATCTCTCCTTTTCTTTCACTATCACAGACCAATTTAATTTTTGTAAGATATGAAATAAAAGGGGTTGATACTCAGATTAAGTTACTTATGTATTATATCTTAAATTTTATGAACATTTTTGCTGAGATGACTTTGTGAATTTTCTTACTTAATGCTGTAATGTATTAAAAACTTGGAAACTATTTTCATTTCTCCTCAACATCAAAATTATATTTTATTTTTCATCACTTTAAATGTCTTTTAAAGGTATTTTCTTCTGCAAAATTCAAGTATTATGCCATCATTTCCCTACTGGGAATACATATATTCTCATTTAATGTTTTCAACAAGTTAGTTAGATGGATGAGATTAGCAGCAATTTAATATAAGGAAACCAAGACTTAGAGAGACTAAGTAATTGTCCAAAATTATACAACCAATATATGTTAGAATTTGGTCTGTTTGACATCTATGGTGGTGCAGTAAATCATTAGGGGATGCTAACTCCATTCATAGTCTCTTCCCTCAAGAAATCAATAGTCCTTGTTAAAAATCTGAATGCAGAGTATAATAACTTGAAATCATTTATTTCAGAACAAAGTTCAAAAATATAATTTTGCCTCAGAATCATATGAACCAATATTATATTACTATATTATATCCAAAGAATATGCAACCTATTTTTAACTATCAACTATTTTCCATTATTTGTGTCTTTCTTTTCACTGTTGATACAAAAAGGAAAGGCAAAATTATTTTTGGTGCCATGACTAGAATCATGTGTCATTTTTTTCATATTTGCAGTGTACAAAGAACAAAAGATAATGAGTTTTATTTAGAAGGCAAGCAATCAAAGAGACATAAAATTGGTACTTGGCCTTCTGAGTATGCACATCACACAATCCAAATAGACCTGCTATTCAAAACTCTCCGAGGAAGTTGTAAGCAAAGTAAACTATCTTGTGTATTCTTAAAGTGAATTCAAACTATAAAGAAATAAAGCTCACTTTACCGCTGTAAACCAATTCAGCATAGCCTTAAAAAATCTTTCCTGGGAGTTCACAGAAACTTGATTTATTTGTAGGAATAATTAACAAATGCATAGTAATGTCTTGTTAATTATCTTGTCTCTTTCTATTGCATTGTATTTTCTGTTAAGAAAATGGACCACTGAGAAGTCTTTGCTAGTGCTGTGGAGTTATGGCAGCTGCAGGAGAGAGAACCCCCAATGGACAAAGGAAATGGAGGAATGTGTGCTTTGGGGGGGGGGGGCCGGGAAGGGGAGGGAAGGAAGGAAGGAAGAGGTAGAGAAGAATGTAAACATATTAAAAGTATTTTAGCAATTACATATATGTCTGTCACTCTCTATTCCTGCTCTAATAGAGACTGACATTTCCTTCCCAATGATCCTGAAAATGACACCAGAATCACCATTATAGTACTCCAAACTGCCCTCTTAATTGCTCCTGTTTAGATAAATCCTTCTTGTCACTCTGGATTTAAGGTGTTTTGTGTTTTTAACTCTTAGCAAAAAATTGAAGTCTGGTTAAATAACACCCTTTGTATGTTAATTCAAAGTAATTCTATTGTCCAAAAGTTTTTTTGTTTGTCATTTTTTTACAGGGATAGATCAGCATAAGCACCTGTTTCCAATATCATTGTAATCTTCCTTTTCTTCAAATATCCCTGCTAGTATTTGGAGAAATTCTTTCAAAACACCTTTCTACTGCATCTAGTGTCCAAATGAAGAGATTCTGAGAGATCTTAAAGGGATATAATACAGCCCCACACAATCAACTCATCACATTTTTAGGCAGGTCTTCCTTCCTGTCAGTCTCCTCATGGAAAGGTAGCCTCATAAAATTACTCTTCCATAGACTGAGAAGTCCGTCAAGATCATTATTTTTTTTGTTTGTTTAATTTCTTCCTCCAGTTACTTCACTAATGCATTTTAAAAATTCCTCAACGATTCCTTTCCAAACCCCGTTGGGGTCACAAATGTTTCAACATGCAGATTGTTTTAGGATTTGAAAATATTAGCATAGGGCTTCTACATTACAAGTCCATCAAGGCCAGGGTAGCATTTGTAATAAATTATTTCCATATTCCTGATAGCATTTGACTATTAACACTGTGTGGGCTAAATCATTTTAAATAGCTTTGTTTGTGTTCAGAGGCTGTGTAACTGACGAATGAACTTGTACATAACTTTCAACAATACCAACAGCAGCAACAGCAAAACCTTTAGATTTTTACAACTTTTAAGGATTTGGAATTGTGACTAGGATATTGATGAATGTATTACTTAAAAGGAGCTTCAAACTTTATTAAACTTGTTTTCTTATCATTCAAATGTTTGATCATTTGAATTTACATTCTCTGTAGTTCAAGTACATAAGCAATTTAAATTCTGTTATGACTTTTATTGATTACATTATTATTTTATTGATTACTTTATTATTTTAAAAACTGGGGATATAATCAAAGTTGCCATGGTATTTTTCTCAACCACAGCGAATGTGGTAGGTTGTGGTTAAATATTATTTATTGTTTTTTATTCTTCCCAGTACAGCATCTGTGAAATAGATTTTTCCTTGAAAATGTAAAGCAATGAAATTCAATAAGACCTTCCAAATGTTTTCTGATATTCCTGAATTGCATCTCAGAATTTTTAAAAACATATATTCAACAAATAAATATATTGCCAAAAAGGAAGGTGATATTGAACTGAAGAACCAATATTTTGGCAAAGCATCATTACCCACAGGAGTCTCATTAAAGCTTTGGCACAAAAATTGGGTAAACAACATGTGGTTTAGCAAATCTATTAGCCCCCGGGGGAGGACTTTAGCATAGGGAGAAGAATATGGAAAATCAGCTTTTACTGTTTCCTAAATGGTCATTGCTATTTTATGGAGATGAGGACACAGGTAGTATTAAAAAGTTTCCCAAGTAATATGATCTCAAGTTTGCAGGCATTTGATATTGATTACCACTGCCACTAACACATCTGCTCCCCTGCACACTCAAAGAAAGTGTGTGAGCACACAAGAAAAAAGAAGTGCATTATACAGAATCTTGATATTTAAAAAAAAATCTATGTCTTATACTTTTGTTTTATGAATTTACTCCAAGATATAACTTCCTCATTATGATCTAATGATTTGCTCATTGGTGACAATGCAGTATGCTAATGTGCAGGGGTGCTGCTTGCATAAACTTGCTTATGTGAGAATTGGATGAAATCCCCTCTCTGGGTGGCTGGATTAGGAAAAGGCTACATGCCAGGGCACAAGAATGTTTTCAGCCATCACCTGAAAATGCTGTGGGAGCTGTGCAAGGGAGATTGTTCTGAGTGAAATCTCTCCATACAGGCTTGCGTGTGCTGCTTAAAAACAACTAATATATCTGTAGAATGAGGTAAGATTATTCATGATGACTCTTTCAAAGCACTAACTTAAAACTTTTTAAACAATGTAAACATGTCATCATTACAATATTTTATCATGTTTCTGTTAATCCATAGTTTTTGACTCTTTCAATGTTGAAATAATCAATTAAATTTGAATTAATGTTGAAATAAATGTAGACCACCCAAACAAGAACAAACAAAGGCAATTTAATGAGAGCTTGCAAGAGACTTAGCCATCCTTGCTTGCATTTGGCAGAGACTTAAAGGTAGGCAAGGGAGCGGGAAACTTCAGAGTGAGAAAAGGGGACATCTTAGTTATGCTCTTAATGGAGGATGGGGAAGTTGGAGGAAGGCTGAGTAGAAGTGATACATCTTTTGTGATTAGTTTGGGGAAAATATTTGACCTTCTCCATTTGGTTCTGAGGTATGCACAGGGCAAAAAGAAATGGGAAATTCAAAGTTGCATGTAAGTTAAACCAGAATAAAAAGTTGAAAAACCAAAATAGGGAACCCAACAGTCATTGACCAAGTCCTTACTGACCTGGGTCAATTCCCTTAGAGGTTGCGGTTTGACTTTCAGGGCTGCTTGGTGGAGAGATTGTGGGTTAGAGTTCTATTGCCATATATGATCTGGCCATCATCTGTTCGTATGCTCATTGCCTCATTATGTATTTAATACTCTTCTCTTTATAAGAGCAGTGACTGTCTATGGCAAAGAATCTCAAAATAGATCAGTCACCCATCTCCATATATCTTGGCTTTGAGTCACCCTTTTACTCTGTGCCTTTGTTTTACATTCTAAGAAATAATAGAATGCAAATCTTTTAATTGTTTGACTATTTACAGAGCTCTTTGATATTCTAATTAGGGTTTTCTCTCCAAGATCCCAGAATACTATTAGAGTGTTTATTCGCCATAGTTGAGTTTTCTGAAAAGAGATAGTTGTATGTCTTTACAGAGGAACTACAGCCACCTCCACTAAAGGGCACTGAAAATTCCATTTATCAATATTTTTTTTCCATTTTAATGAACATTGTAATGACCAGGAATCTCAGAAACAGAGAATGTATGTAATTTCCTTAAAGCCACATACCTTGGAATTTAAAATTTTATCTCCTCCAAAGTCTTTAACAATGTACAATCCTGTCTTTCACCTAGTTATCGTGTAGATAAGCACAAACAAAACGAATAGATACAGCAAATCCTTGAGGATTACTCACACAAACTTATTTTAGCTTAAAGCATCACTGGTTTATAAACAGTGCTCTCTAAAGCAATAGCTTTTTACCAGATTAGATGCTATTAGCTTAACCATCACACTGAATGATGTAGGAAATTGAAACTCTATGAAATCAGGGAATGCTTCTCTTTTATTCACTACTATTTTCTTACAACCTTGAATAATAAGTAGTACATTATAAATGTGCAACGAATGAATATTTGAAAATGACTGTCTCATTCACAGTCAATGATTTTCCCCCATAGCATATACGCTTACACATCTTCTGTACTAATTATTTAGGAGCATTATAATCCATTGGCAAAATCTCACTTTGATAAGAAAAAGTACATCATTTCTAGGTGGAGAAAAAATCTATTGATTTTTTTTTTTGAAAATTTTAATAATCTTGCCTTAGAGTTTTTCTTTTTGGAATTTTATTTTTCATGATTATCTGTTTTGTTTCCTAACAATGAAGGTAAACCCTTTATGTGTTCAGTTTATTATTTCTGCATCAAAGTTTTTTTTTTTGCATTCTTTCTTGCATTCAATGACATTTTTGAAAATCTATCATGAGTCTTCCTTATGTCAAGTGATATACATAAAAAGAATAATCACAATCCTTAACCTCATAGAGTTCACAATATTATAATAAAGAAAAGCAAAAAATAGTATGCGAGTCAACAAATTTAAAAACCTTGGGTAACATCATTAAGACTTTAATATTTACCATTTCTCCATTGCAATTTTATTTTTAAACATAGTTTGAAACAACCTTCTTATATGCCCACAGAACTCCATGTTTTCTAATGTGCTCTAGGAGTAATTTTTGTCCTAATCAAAACACTCAAGTCTGATGGTTATTTTTGTCTATTTTTTTAGCATTGTAAACTTGAAGTAATAAAAGCATGCTCAACATTTACATCATCATATGCCTTTAAAAGACTACAAGGGACTCAGTCAGACATATGTATTTTGAACTAAAAAATGCTAGGTATAAGCCAAGAGATTCTCAAACTATCTAAAAGTTATTTTTCACTGTGGTAGTTTTAACATATGTTCACAAATTCTTTGATGCTTTTCCCTCTATTAGGTGGCATTAATTCACCTCTTTTTAGTGTGGGTTGGACTTAGTGACTACCTTCTAGGAAATGGAGTATGCAAAAGGAAAAATTGTGATTTAACTGCAGAGAAACCTGGCAGATGCCCTTGTAACCAAGTGATAAAGGTTAGTATCACCAGTATTAAGTCATGTGAATATCATCTACTCCCTGATAGAATGCAATGAGAAGGGCACTTATCCTCTGTGGCATTCTTCTGCAATATTGATAACTTCCATCTTAATCATCAGAAAAACTCAGATTGTGGGACATTCTAGAAAAATACTTGACCACTACTTTCTGAAATTTCCAAGGTCATGAAAAACAAGGAAAGACTCAGAAACTGTCATGGTTTGAGGAGACTAAAGACACATGACAACTAAACACAACATGGTTTCTCAAATTAGATCCTGGAACAGAGAAATGACATTAGTTCAAAAACTGATGAAATATGGATAAAGTCTGCAGTAAAATAGGATTATTACCAAAGGTAATTTCTTAGTTTTGGCAAATGTGCCATGGTTATGTGAGATGCTAATATTAGGTGAGGAAACTTTCCCTGCCAGGTATCCAGAATTATTCTAAAGCTAGAGTAATTAAGAGATTTAGATATTGATACAGGGAAACATAAATAGACCAAAGGTATGGAGTAGAGACCCAAGAAAGAAATCTGTGTTTTTGGAAATGTTGATATATCACAGATGCGGCATTATGGCTAACCTGAAGTGTTTTCTATGGTAATAGAAAATGAGAAAATCAAATATCCTTATAGTAGAAGTACAATTGATTCTTAACATACATCCTAGACAAGAAATAATTCCAGACAAATAAAAGATATTCTACAAAAAGCAAAACTTAAGAACATTTAGAAAAACATACAGGAACATATTATTATAACTATGAATAAGGAAGTTTTATTTAATCAAGACATAAAAGCACCAAATTTATAGCAAAATATTTCTAAATTCAACCACACTAACTCAGGAATTTTATTGATAAAACAGTACAATAAATGAAATGAAAACATGAGGCACAATTTGAAAAACACTTGCTGAACATGAAATTGTGAAAGGTTTGGTATTCAGAAGATAAAAAGAATAATCAGTAAGAAAAGGAAAACAACCCAATAGAAAAATGAGCAAATGACATAAAACAGTTAATTATGAGGAATAACTAATGATGAGTTAAACAAATGAAAAAATGCTCAATCTCATTAATATTCAATAAAATGAAAATTAAAATCACAATGAGGTACTATTTTGTGGAGACATGGAAGTTTCCCTGGCTTGACAGTCTATACAGCAGGACCACTTCCTAGCCTCAGAAGCCTGAAGGTGGGCACCAGGCTGGGGGAAGGCTAAGAGCTTTGCATGCCTGAAGGCAGGCAGCAATTTAGATAAGGGAATAGTCACTGGGCTCTTGCTGGGCTCCTTCCATGCTCCTGTCTCCTGCTCCTGCTGTCTCCCATCTAGCCCCAAAGAAATTGTCCCCTGAGATCAAAGACCTGTAATCACACCTTATGGCTTTAGAAAAAATGTACCCTCCCTGAAATACCTGAAAACAGTCACATGGGAGACTACCTTGTATGCTATAACAACCTGTAAAAATAGTAGACTAAAACTTTCTTTTGCATGAACACAGAGATGGGAGTAAGCTCCCTTCTTTCAAAATTGGTGCCCCGTGTGAGGCTCACCAATCCTGACCACGATGTTTGAAAGCTGCACTGTAAGTACAAGCGAGTTGTCTCATGGTGGGTCAGAAGTTTCAGCCACTCAATGGGTCAGTTTCTCAGTGTTCCCCAGTGCTGGTATGTGTTAATTTTACAATGGCTGCTGCAGGCTGGTGGAGCTTCTGTTTCAGAAGACAATTTGTGCTCTTTATTGCATAATGTTTTTCAACATAACCCTTGGTTTCCTGAGGAAAGTAAATTAAACTTAAATGTGTGGGAGTGCACTGGACAAAATTTAAAGTACCACTTTAAGCAAGGACAAAAAGCTTCCTCTAAAACATTTACTACATGGGCTCTTATTTGCACTGCCCTGGCCCCTCTTCATATTGCCAAAACTGAGGCTTCGGAAACTAAGGTACCTGAGAAAGAAACTTCCGCTCCCTCCGATAAAGGTCTCCTGCCTCCCAAGCCCTCAGTCTCCATACCGCCAGCCTATAAAGGTGGTGGAGAAGCAACTATAGCCTTGCTCCCTCCCTTTCCTCCTTTAACTCCACCACCACTGCCTTCCCTCCCTAAAAGTGCAGCACCAATTTTGCAATGCTGTCTTCACAAGGCAACATTAGCTGGCAATCTTGTTTACCCCATTATGCTTAACCAGTTGCCCAGAAATTTTTCCGAGAGTACTAGGACTGGGAAGTCCAGATAAAAGTGCCTGCCACAGATAAACATCAAATGCATCTGAGTTAAGGTAGCTTTGCAATTCAAACCTTCCCTGTGCTGGGTAAGTGTGTAATTTTTTGTTTATTGTGTTTACTTTGCTTTCTTTTGTTTCAATTAGTCCATTGTGTAGTAAAGCTAATTAAGTTAATCCAAGAGTCCTGCATGCAAACTCAGTGGGTTTCAGCCCTACTAACTGTAACCCCCAATTTGTAGTTCTTTTAAATTTTGTGCAGTTTGCACAGTTTGCATTTGTGTGAAAAAAAAAGTGTCATAAAATAATATTCTACTAAGGAATCTGATAATGAGGACTTTAACTCCCTCTCTCTATAAAGAATGTTTTGTTTTAAATATTTAGCATCATTCTAACAAGTTTAATTTTTGTGGTAATAGCATGTTGTATAGAAGTTATAAAAAATGTTTTTCTAATTAAGGGGAAAAGGAAAGTAGCTTTGTCCCAAATGACTAAGGAATGTAAAATAAAGCCTGAATAGATAGGAATGTGGGATGAAGCCTAGATAAATACAGAAACCTGTAGAAGGTTTGTAAAGTGGAAAGTTTATTTCTGTAGTCAAGGTTAAAAGATAGATACAAAAAGCTATAAAAAGTTTGCAAAAACAATTATTTCTATGGTCAAAGTTAAAAAATGGTAAAAACTAGTAATAACACTGCTTAACAACAGAACCTCACAACTTAAAGAAAAAAAGTGGTTTTATAAAACAAAATAGCATTAAATATTTTAACCACCACCCAAAGCAGTAATTAATATTCAATGTTGTATGTGCCTAATAATTCACAAAATATAAACATTCCTCACTGTACTGCAAGCTCTCCACATTAAGATCTCCTGCTGTTTTTATTAAGAAAAAAGTTTCCTTAAATTATTGAGGTGTTATTTCTTAATAAAAGATTATAAAAGTGTTTTTCTAAGTTATCAGTGTAGGATGCAAAAAGTCTCTTTTATCAAAATAACTTCTTGCACTCAACCTGTGTTAGGTTTATCATGTCCTTGGTTGTTTAAAAATACTGTCTTCTCACTTTTAAAAAAGCTAAGTCTTTTCCTTAACTTTAACTAAATAAAAATATATATATACTGTTTCAAAAGTAACAACTTTTAACATTTTACTTTCTCAAGGTCAAACCCTAAAGAATATCTTTTTATTCCCAACAGTTATAAAAAATTTGTACTTTCACCTTAGAAAAAATAATAAATAAATAAACTACTAAAAATGATTAAATTCATGCAGTATGTTATAAACTGCAGAAAAAATGTTTAAACAATGTTATAAAAATTAAAAACTTCTGACCTTCTTTTGGTTACTAATGTGCATAACATCAAATAACAATACAATACTAGTAATTATAATTTCAGTTATTTTTAAAAGGTTATCTGTCACAAAACAGCCCAATGGAACCCTGGAGCCCACTGTCCTGCTTCCCAGAGGCCCAACGATGCTGTGCTATAACAACTGTACAAAGAAGATACCTCCCAAAGCTAACTGTAGTGCGAGTGGAACAGCCTAAGAAGATGTGGCACCCATTCCCAGAACCCCCATGATATCCCTATAAATGAGCTTTATGTCACTACACCAAATTGTAATCATAATAAAAAGGAGGGAGATGTGGAGACACGGAAGTTTCCCTGGCTTGATAGGTTATACAGCGGGACCACTTCCTAGCCTTGGCAGGCTGAAGGCGGGCACCAAGCTGGGGGAAGGCCAAAAACTTTGCATGCCTGAAGGCAGGCAGCAATTTAGATAAGGGAATAGTCACTGGGCTCTTGCTGGGCTCCTTCCGTGTTCATGTCTCCTGCTCCTGCTGTCTCCCACCTAGCCCCAAAGAAATTGTCCCTTAAGATCAAGACATGTAATCACACCTTATGGCGTTAGAAAAAATGTACCCTCCCTGAAATACCTGAAAACAGTCACATAGGAGACTACCTTGTATGCTATAAAAACCTGTAAAAATAAGTAGAATAAAACTTTTTTTTTTGCATGAACACAGAGACAGAGTAGGCTCCCTTCTTTCACACTATTTTACATCCACTACATTAAAACATCCAGCCATTCCATATTTGGTGATGATTTGGAGTGTGAAAATGGAGTGGTTAATAACTGTACTAATCATTGTGGTTTGCTTAAGCTTCCACTCTATCCAGGAACTATGAAGAAGAGGAGGAGGCCAGCTGAGTTCACATACTAGTGATCTTTTGTGGTGGCAACAGAGACCTCTGCCTCTGTGAGAAAAACAAGTCAAAGCTGGTGACAGAGTCTGCTGACATTCACCAGATGGACATGATTTTGAGCAAATGTCATGTTCCTGGGGCTTGCTAATTGATTACCATTTACCCAAAGACATTCTGCCCCACATACCTACCCCTCTACTCTCTTCTCCCCTGATTGGCCATATAAGCTCTCCCCAAAGAGCAACTCTCTGAGCAGGCCTCCATTTTGAAACCACTCCATGTACATGTTGCTTTTATTCAATAAAACCTCATTCTTGCCTTCATAGTAAGTCCCCTGGTTATTTCTTTCTTTCATCAACAGGAGCAAAGGGGGAACTTATGCACAACTGGCATGAAGGTGAATTGGCTACAAACCCTTAAGGAAATGTCCAGACACTCTCCTACAGTGTTGAACATTCCCATACCCTCCAAACCAACAATACCACTTCTGGATTTATGTGGCACCAGCAGACAGCAAAGGCTGTTTACCACAGCATAGAACAGCATAAGAACAGAATAACATGGAGCCAGGAATGGGAATGGATTAGCAACAACATCAACACAATGACTTCTAGAAACTAATGTTCAAAAGAAGTAAATGAATCTCAGAAAAAAAATATTTTTAACTTGATACTTGTACAAGTGAGGAGAAGCCATGCCAAGCCATGATAATAAATACAACCTGAAGCAATAATTTCATCACAAAACAAAGGTTTACTTCTCTTTACACAGTGCTTTATACAACGCAAGTGATGCATTAGAGAAGCAGTACCCCAAGTGGTGTCTCAGAAATCCCAGAACTTATGTTTTCACCCCACAAACTAGTCTCAATTATTGCCACAGAAAGGGCAAATGCACATGTATAATTTGCAACCTGCTCTTTTATGCTCTTGCCTGGAGAGGCATTTTTCTTTCCTTGCAGCCATTGGTCAGAAACAGTCATGTGGTTCTTACTAATTGTAAGAGGGAATAGATAATATGGGTGAACACTGGCTATTTGGTAAATGGTAAATGGATCTATCTCAATGCAATTTCTAGCAAGATCAATAATAGTAAACAACATATTGTTTACAGATATATAAAAGTGCTAAAATTATAAAAATCAGAGAGAGAATAAATAAACAGCATAGTGACTGTAACATGGAAAGGGAGAGATGGAGATGAGAAAGGGAAAGATGGGGAGTCTCAGGAATATTTTACTTTTGAATTTGGGTTATTGGCTCAAGGTATTAATTGTATTATAGATAAGGTTTCATATTTTTATGGATAAAAAGTTTTATAATAAATAAAAGACAGCCCAAATGTAGAGAACTTAATTTTCTTTTTCAAGATGGACTTTCCTTGATTAAGGAAGCACTCATGGCCATGTTCAGAGATGAAATGACTCTTTAGTGAAAACCTATAAGTTTCTTGGGTTGTAAATTTTTAAAGTCTTTTTCTTGACTGTGTCTTTCCTTTCTTCTTTTGAGTTATTAAACATATTAAATAGCATAAAATTAAACTTTATATTACCCCTAAGTAATGGCAAATCAGTTCTAAGATTGATTTAGATAATCCACAAAAGTCGAGATTTGAAATATTTTATTCATGCCCGAAAAATTAGCTGGACTAAAGCTACATACATAAAAGTGTCCAGAAGTTTAAAGCTGCAGCCAAATCTGGCCTTGGGGAGAATCCAAAGAAAATTGCATTCTCAGAAGTTTCCCCATCTAAACCTCCACTTCAAAGCCCCCAAGCAAGAAACCTGGCCTCATGACTTATCAATAGCTTCCTTCTAAGCAATCTGCTTCCTTTTTTTTCTTATCCCATAAGCTATTTACAGATAATACTTTGGTGAAGTCAATCTCTGGTGACATTCTGCTCTCTGGAAAGACAAGTGTTAGCCCACCATGGTATACTAAAGTCAGATTTTGTGCAGCCAATATTATCTTTTAGAATTTTTCCTGAGGTTTTGGGACTCATTGAAACCTAATGTGCATAATAGTCTGCAAAATAGAAGGAGTGACAGGAATGTACTTCATACTAGAACACTTTTCAGAAAAGAAAAGCATAAGATATGAAAGGAGAGAAAGTTTCTATAAGGTTTTACCTGTTAGAGGAGTTTTCTCAGCCCCTGCACTCATCCCCTTGGTCCATGTGACACTTCCATGTGAACTATAGAAATACCCAGTTCAGGAAAACCAAAGAGCTGTGTCTCTGATAGGATGATATTCTCTGCTCTGTGGAATTGGGGGAATCTGTGGATTTCTGAATAAGTTATTGGGGATTCCTAAAATCCCCAAAACTATTTGTTCTTCTTGGTATATGAGAAACCATTGTAACTCTTCTGTCACAACAAACATGTAAGAATTTATTTTGGGTACTCACTCTTTCAAAAAGATGAAAAATCAATAATTATTGGAGAATTATTTTTAGGAAAAGGATAAAAATAAAAAGAATAACTTCTACCACTGCCTGCTTTGGTTTGGTAAAGCTGCTGGAATGCAATATATCAGAAATGGGTTGGCTTTTACAATGGGGATTTATTCACTTACAATTTACAGTTCTTAGGCCATGAAAATGTCCAACTCAAGGCCTCAACAGGGTGACACCTGGACTCTGAAGACAGGCTGTGGACATCTGGGACACCTCTGTCACATGGGAAGGCACATGGCTGGCATCTGCTGGTCCTTCTCTCCTAGGATTTTGTTGCTTTCAGCTTTTGGCTTTAGAGGCTTCCTCTCTGTTTTCCGTGAGTCCTCTCAGCTTCTCCCTGGCTTTTCTCTAAACTTCTCTTAAATTCATCTCAGCTTCTATACATATTTTATCCTTTTATAAAGGACTCCAGTAAGAGAATTAAGACACACGCTAGTGTACTCCTCAACTGAAATAACCTAATCAAAAGTTCCCGCCCATAGTAGCTCAATACCCACAAGAATGGATTAAAAGAACATGACCTTTTCTAGGATACATAGAACTTCGAACAACCACACTGCCCCTCTAATTGAAGTGCATAAATTTGCATTGCATATTCAAGTTCAAATAAATGTGTCTCATGAATATAGCTGTTTCTGGCATTAAAAAACAAGTGATGATTGTAAATCTTTGTAAAAAAACAAAGGAATGGTTTGGAAAATTCATCAAGGAAAATACATAACAATAAACAATCTCTTTTTTGATGATTGGGAAAGATGCATCATAGTTTGTAACAAAGAAATTTTCAATTCTTCACAGTGACTAGTAAAAACTCATGATATTAAGCAAGGCATATTTTTATTGGGTATTGCCTTTAGTTTGGTGGTGTGCCTGGCATATTTGAAAAGCCCTCTATCTACCTGGACTTTAATCAACACTTATTTAAAGTAATATGTCCCAGTAAAGATAAAAAAAAAAAAAAAGAAGCAATTTCCAAGTAAAAGAAGAATCAATGCCAGGAAAGAAGAATCAACTTGGGGTAAGAAATCCAATACCCCCTTAAGTTTTATAGTTTTAATGTTATTATATTTTTCTTAATTCATAAGAATGAATGAAATGGACTACAGTTTTATTTAGTTTTAACATGAAAAGATATAAAGCAACATAATTTAAATTTTGAGTCAATATGAGTATAGTTTTTTGTGTAATCTAATAAGAATTGTATGGAATAATTTCAGTTTATTATAAAATATTTCTGTTTATACTTTGACATATCAGCAATTATTGTTTATTATTTCTATTAAAATTTCAATTCAATCATCCAAAAATAGTCGTTAATATTAACTGCTGTTTACACTAGGTGTATGTTTATATGAGTTAAAATAAAAATTTAATAAGAAGCTAGAACTAATTTCTAACTTTTTTATCCAATACTTACTTTTGACTTGCATTTAAAGACAATGAAACTAATCTTAAATGTTTTAATCCCAGGTTGTAGGTCAGCCTACACACACTTCAAGTAAATTAGCACATTTCTAGTAGCCCACTAACATTTTGCCCATCAGTAGCATCACACATTTACATATAAGGCCACACAAACATCCACATAATTCTGAAACTATATTTTTCCCAAGTTACAGGGCAAGAGCCTGACAACCATTTGGTCATGTGATAGATGCCTCTAGAAAGACTCTGATTCTCTAGTAACTAAAGTTTTCATTATTGATTTAGGACCCTATATGGTGTTAGTGGAAATGCTCACAAAAAGGCATTTTCTGTTTTGGAGGATCAAATTTATAATCATGGTACATGAATAACATGATTATTCTACACAATTGCTATCAATTTTAGAATTTATTTTGTTTTATATCACAATTAAAATAATTAACTAGTCTGTAATTTTATTAGTGGCACATTGCATACCATTCCAGTTTCTGATTTTGGTCAATACAATAATATTGACCTAAAGCTGTATATTCTCCCACTCAGTGCTGACATTCACTAAAACAGGAGTCTGCAAACTTTTCTGCAAAGGGTCAGTTTGTAAATATTTAAAGTTTTGATGAGCACATGCTGTGTTTATAGCAACTTCTTAACTTTTTCCTTATAGCCTGAAAGCAATTGTAGAAAATATGTAAATGATAGCTTGGCTGTGTTCCAATAAACATTTATTTATAGGTACAGACAGCAAGCCAGATTTGGCCTGCAGGACATAGTTTTCCAACCACTGCATTAAAATACAGGTTTCACAGAGATAAAGTATTTGGTGTTTTGTCTAGCATTTTTAGATGCTTTCTTTAAAAAAGAAAATTTACATATAATCATTCCTAGATTCTCTTCCCTTAGAGTTTTTCAACTTTTTTAAATTGAGTTAAAATTCATATAACATAAAATTAACCATTTAGAAGTGTACAATTCAGTGGCATGTAGTATATTCACAATATTATAGCATCACCACCTCTATCTAGTTCCAAAACATTTTTACCACCCCAAAATAAAACCCCATATCCATTAGGCATCACTCCATGTTCTCCCCTCCCCCAGCCCTTGGCAATTACCAATATGCTTTCTGTCTCCATGGATTTTCTTATTCTAGTTATTTCACACAAACTATCTCAGACCATATATGATTATTGGCTTTGTGGCTTCTTTCACCTAGCATGTTTTTGAGGTTCATCCATGTTGTAGCATATATCAGTACTTCATTCCTTTTTATGGTGAGTAATAGTCATGCACACACACACACATATGTACTCATACCTCATTTTGTTTCACCCATTTATCTGTTGATGGACATTGGGGTTGTTTCCATTTTTGAATATTCCTAACATTGTTGCTGTGAACATTGGTGTTCAATTGCTTGTTTGAGATCCTGTCTTCAATTCTTAGAAAAGTCTCTAACTTAAAAACTATAGATGAGATAAAAACAGAAAAAGAAAATTCTTGGACGTAACAAAGTCATACAGAAAGAAGAAAATTGAAGCAAAAAATGTAAGTGATAAGAGAATGTTTAGTTCTAGCAAAGCAAGACTAGGATTTTATAAAATTAAAAAATCCAGCATTTCTCAAAATTGAAAAAAAATTCCAAAATGAAAATTCAATAAAACTTTTAGTAGGACATTACTAAAGGAAAGAATCAAAGTTTAGGGAGTAGGATTGCTCTGAACTTTTCAGCAGCAACAACTGAAATCTAGAAGTCAATTCAATAATGCCTTTAATATAATTCAATTACTTCCTATCTCTTATTCTGCACCCAATTAAACCATTTGGCAAGTGTCAGGACAGAATAAAGACATTTTCCAGATGTGCAAGGTCTGAAAACTTGCACTCCTCCAAAATGATTTAGTAAAATATCTGAGGCAGGGCTGAGGGAATCCACCACATGGGAGAAGGAAAGGAATCTCCAGGATTCTAGAGGAGGGAGCCCTCATGATGAGAGACTAGCACCAGTCCACATTGAAGCAGCTCATGAACTCTGGGAGAGATATTTCCAAGAAGAAAAACTAATGAATTCCTGAGATTCCAGTCGTCTTGGGAGGTTATATGGATATTTGTGGCATGTACGAAATTGAATTAGTGATAAATTTAGAGAAAGCAAAGCAAATGAATATAAATATTACACAGAAAAAATCAAACTGTGTACAGAAAAGGAAGAGTAAGTTTGAAATATGGTTGAATTATATTTGGTCATAAAAATTAAATTAATATTGGTCTACAATTATGATATAACTGTCAAGAGCAAGGAGGAATGTGAAAGGACATAGAGAGATAGATACTATTTCAATACTTGAAAATCAGTATATAATGACTAAATTTCAAAAATTCAAAGTATGCTGTTTGGTCCTGACATTTGAAGATACAGTCAAAAATATAAAATGTATCAGGTCTCAGATCTGGAAATAATTACCACTGGGTAGGAGTTATTATTGGGTCAGTGAGGGAAAGCTATGTTTTTCCCTAAAATAATTTGATTTAAAAATCTAATATCAATTAATAATAAAAGAAATAAATGGGAATGGATAGATAAACATGAGACTCATGATGAGGAGCCTTTCCTTGGGAAAGCGTGTATTTTTTATTCTGTGGAATGTGTAACAAATCCAAGAAGTATTTCAAGGAAGAGAGTGAGGTATTCATTCTCAAATAATCACTAACAATAGCCAAATACACACGCACACACACACACACACACACATAAGAAAACCTTTCATCATTTCCTACTTCTATATTGAGCCAATCTTCAAATACATTAACAGGGTCCCCTGATTTTCAGGCATCCTGCTGTTAATATATAGAAGTGGATTTGTTAATGCTCACATTTCACATGAAGGGAAAACAAAATTTGGTGCCTATAAAATTGGTGAAAATACAATTGTGTAGACCACCAGTTCTTAAAGTTGTTTTTGGTTTCTGAAACCATTTATATTTGTAAAAGTTATTGAGTACTGTAAGAAACTTTTGTTTATATGGCTATTTCTATCAGTATTTACCATTTTAGAAATTGAATCTGAGAAACAGAATTTTTTTAATATTTAATAATTCATTTAACAATAATAAATTCATTACATGTTTATGTCAATAATGTTTTTTATGAAAAATAACTACTTTAGCAAAATATAAAGCAATTAATGAAAGAGTGGTACATAGTTTTATAAATGCCTTTAGTATCTGGCTTAATAGAAAGCAACTGGATTCCTATATCTGTATCTTCATTTAAGCTGTTTGAATATGTAGTCTGGGTTGGCATATATAAAGAAAATTCTACTTTCCACAGTGTATTTGGAAAAAGGGAGGTGTATTTTAATAACTTTTTCTGACAACTGTGGATCTCCTTCTTTGATATTACACCAATACTTGGCAAGAGGCAGTTTTTTAAATGTTAATTGCAACATGGAATCTAAAAGCATGTCAGTGAAATTTTGTACTTTGTTAAATTAAATTCCATTGGGCTGTCATGTATTTTGAAACATCTTTTATCCATATATGCTCTTGCATTGTTTGTATTTTTCATTTGGAAAATATTTGTTTACTGCATCATGCAGATTTTCCAAATTTTGACTCATTTTATTATACATATTTAAAATCACATTCATTAATTTCTCTGTGTATTTAACCTGAAGAGCCTATAAGTGTTGTGAAGCTGTGAAGCTTCCAGTGACAGACGCAAGTTTTCCAAACTCCCCATTTTCTCTTGAGAGCTTGAATTTCATCATTGGCAACAAATACCCTAAGCTGATTTCTTTGAAGTGATAGGATCATTTCATGCATATTTGAGAATATTCTGCCAAATACCCAAGACTGATTAACCTAGATTTTTTTTTCTGTTAGTAATTCTTTCAAGTAAAAATAGTGATTACTTGAAAACTGTGGCTATTAAAGCCTGCAAAGAAAACAAATGTCTGTTCCTTGAGACAATTTTTATACTTGAGCAGACAGCTGAACTGCATAATGCAAAGTTCCTCATTCCTTCATGTAAAATATTGACAAATAAGTGCATTCAAGTGTCAAGGTTAAAATATACAGTAGTTTTTAGTGTTCATCAAGGACATTTTCAAGTGAAGTGGAATTTTCTTTTGAGTGTGTGGTAGTAAAGAATACAATGTCTACTAGTACAGTTTGGCACCATTTTGAGATCTAATTATCTAAACTATACTGAACTGAGGAATATTTTTTCTAATGATGCATTCAAATGAATCATAGACAACATTTGTCACAATGACTTTTAAATAATCAGATATTGTAGATTAGATACTTTATAGAACCTATTATTGGAAATTTGTGGATTTGTTTCCAACAACATGTAAATATAAAACGATGTTTTGTTAATTTAGGAAAGAAGTATTTTATGACTTCCAATTAACAGTCAGTACATATTTAAAGATAAAATTTGAGTTTTTCTTGCAATAATTACCTATTTATCTATATGCACAGCAAGTTTTGTACCAGGTCTTTTAATAAAGATTTCTGTGAAGGACTGTACTAAAAGGATTATTGATGATGATAGAGTTAACATCTAAATTTTATCCCTTGCGACTACAGGTACTGTCAAAATCACAAAAGTTTTTGTCTCTATATTATTTCGAAACCTTTTTAAACATTTGTTTTTCTTTCTTATTGGATTATTTCCTAGTGGAGTATGACTGGGGACAGAATGAAAGGGATATGCAGTTTTAAAATCTTTACTGCCAGAGATTACTTAAAAGAAACCCTTAGATGTTTTTATGTGCATAATTATTTTTACAGGTACTGCATTTAAAAGGATACATTAACTTTATAAAAGTTTGAAAACATTTATTACATAGATAAATCAGTTATATTCCTAATCATTGAAGAAGAAGGCATACGTAAAATTGCTTGTCCAAACTCTAATTTAGGTGAATGTTTTAAATGCTTTGTTATTATTAACTGAAAATATGTCAGTTGTTTTGCTGCTTTCTAAATTCAGTTGATTCTTTAATAGAAAAAAATGTGTATCTTTAAAGTGATTTCTTTCAAAAATTTATAAAAATAGGATGTATTTGAAATATTTGAAAATTAATGTAGCTTGCAAATGGAAATATAATTATTAATTTTTTCCCCAGAAGATATTTACATTCCATTAATATTAGAATTTACTGCTGCAATCTCTTCCAGATGACTGTCTAACTCTTGTGATGTAAACAACTTCATGAACAGTACTTAAGCTGTAACAGTTTCAGTTTACTCCCAGCTGGACAAGAATTTGCATCAACAGCTGCTCCACTTTGCCTAGAGCCCACAAAAGATCCAGATTTCAAGAGAGAAAGCAACCAGCTAAGGGCAATGAATTCATGATCCAGGCATGTGAATTTGAACAGATTTTTTTAGCTATTTATTTAAACAAGCAGTTTTGAATTCACATTTGGTCATGTAATGTTTAACTGTTTGCTTCAAATATCCTTGATCTGATAGAAATTGAAAGTTGTGGCTTAATAAATTGGAATGTTTTACATATGCATTTTAAGCTAGCTTGGATCTGTAGAAAGTCAGGTATGTACACACACATACACACACACTTGAGTTGTTTTTAAGATTCTACGTCTTCCTTCTGGTAACAAGCACACATGTTCTAGACTTAATAGCCTAATGTTAACTCTACAAAAGATCACAATTTCAGAGCTTTGGCCTAGACCAGGTCCATGGCTTGGGCAAAAGAGATGTGGAAAATAGAATGAAGTTAGATCCAGCTGACAGGGATTGTGAAGGCTCTGTATGAATTCTAGAAGAAAAACAAAGACCACTGAAGTCTAATGCTCTCTCCACTGAGCTATTTCACACTCACCAAAAACTGTACATTTTCTTCGTTTTCCATTAGACCTCAATGAAGTCACCGGTCAATTGCAGTATCTATTCCTGTCCTCCTGTTTGTAACTTTAAAACAGCTGAAAATACACCAAAATGTAGAGGAAAGTCCAGAAGAACAGAGCTTTGATTTCTGCATCTATAAAATGGGAACTTTCCAAATGAATCTTGGTGATAAAAACCAGAAGACTGGATATTCTTGAGGGAAGGCCATGTTCTGTTTCCTAATCTGAGTGCTGATTGCAAGTTTCCTATGATACAATAATAATAAGGAAAAATATATATTGAATCCTTATAAGATCCAAACATATATTGACTCTAAATAAGACAAGTTATGCTATGTATGCAGCAGACATTGTTCTTTTTATCCAGGTCAGAAGGGAGAGGAAAAATAAATGAATAAACAGTAGGGAATTTTGTGCAGTGACAAGAAATAAATGGTCTACTGGTTTCCTAAGATAGTTATAACAAATTAGCACAAATTTGGTGTCTTAAAACAAGAGAAATACATTCTCTCAAAGTTCTAGAGACCAGAAGTTTGAAATCAAGGTGTCACTTGGGCCAATCCCCTTCTGAAGGTTCTAGAGAAGAAACTTTCCTTGCCTCCTCCAGCTTCTGGTGGTTCCAGGTGATCCTTGACTTGTGGCTATCAAAGTCAACTTTGCTTCTACCTTCACATGGTCTACTCCTCTCTTCTCTGTCTCTCCTCTGTGGTTCTCTTACAAGCATACTTGTCATTGGATTTAGGGCCCACCCTAATATTCCTGGATGATCTTTGGAGACCCTTAATTATATTTGCAAAGATCCTTTATCCAAATAAGGTAAAATTCACAGATCCACGGATGAGGAAGTGGGCAAACCTTTTGGGAGACCAGAATTCAACTCTCTACATACTCTCATATTACTCAAATACTCTCTTATTCTGCGAGAGGATAATGTGGGTAAAGAATCAGGTTTAGTAAGGGTCTTTAGAGAAGGTGTTGAGGTATCAACACGTAACTTAAAACATGATATATATGAAAGAAGATCCAGGCTAAAAACTTGAGTGAATTCCTCAAATTAATAAAGATGCTCAAGAGCCTTATTCTAGAAAGGCTGAGTGCTATAGGAATATGTGTTCAGATCATAGTAAGCATGGGAAGGGTAGCATGAGGTGAGATGGGAGATTATGTCTAGGCCATTTCAGATGTGTCATGTGGGCATGCAAGGGGGTGTCAGTAAACAAATAGTGAGAGGAGATGACAGTGACCGGTGTAGATTCTGGTGAATCCCTTTATAATCCCATAATATGAGGTTATTTTCCCATTCTCATTTCTACATGCTGCTTTTCCCCCTTTTCTCTATATTAGACTAGCTAGGACTTTATTTCTTGTGTCTATTCAGGAATTTATTGATTTATTTGTTGTTTGTCAAGTGATCATTTATTAATTTCTGTTTTTATTTTTGTTGATTCATTCCTGCTACTTTAGTTAGTTTACTTTTGCTATTTTCTATGTAACATTTTAAGATAAATTCTCCACTAACGTAAGTTTTTGGCCATACTTTTTCCTATAGTCTTCACCTTCAATTTATTGCTTTAGGTCTATTATGAAGCAATTTTATGGGTGTTATTTTCTAACATTTTTTTTCATTTCTTTTTGAAGCTTTTCTATAACTTTTATTGCATTTCCTCTTTACCCTAACAGATAAATAGTTTTCTTATATAATTACCAAGGAGCAGTCTCTTTTTTGGTTTTATTTTATTATTATTTGTAAATGTCATTGAATTTCATTTATGATATACAGTTTATGTTATACATGTCTCTAAAGTAAATTTTAGATCACTGTGGAAATTCCTTGCAGACAAGAAAAAAAATCTATTACAAGATTAGAGTTAAACTAATCTCTCAATTCACTACATATATAATATTTTGGTAATAATCTATCATAGTCTAAGAGAGTTGAATTATAGTGTTATTATTGTGTTTCTGTTGGTATATCATTAGATTTCTAGCAATTTTCAGATATTCTTAGGTATTATTTCATTTGCATTACTATAGTATTAGCATTATTATAGTATTCTTATAATATTACTGTTAGTACAGAGTAATACTTACATAAAGTAAGTAATGGCAGATTTTTATTTTGGATTTTCACTTTTCTTAGAAAGTATACTTTTTATTCTCATTTTAATTAAAGTTGACAGAAATTACTATAACAACATTTGTTTTCTTTTTCTTTTCTTTTCTTTTTTTTTTTTTTTTTTGCATATTCTCGTTATTTCCTTGACTTTCTGGATTACAGTACAACATGTTTTATTTATTTTTATTTGCATTTTTTTAATGATAAATTAACTGTTGTCAATTTGGCATGACCAGCAACCCCTTTAACCCTTCTCTGCACTGCAGAAGGTAATCCTGGATTGCATATCCCAGAATTCCCTTCTAGGTAGAATTCTGCATTGTTGTCTGTCAATGGGATTCATTCAAATGAGAAGTGAAAGCTGCAAGGTGGAAGAGAAGGAGGAGCCATCTTCTCTGAGGCAGTTACAGTCAGATGAGTAGGTAGAAGTGATATTCTCAGCATCTTTCAGGTGAGCTCTTGAAATCCAACCACTCTATTGCTACATACTAACATGATTTGTGGAGGCTCTAGAAATTCTTAAGAGTAGCAGCAGTTTCGTGGTGAACTCTTGAGAATCATGGATTTTGGTTCTCTGGCTGATTTCATTGGTGCTGCTTGTTTGACATTCATTTTCTTACACCTCCCAAAGGTTCTGCAGGGTCTATTTTCCATGTTTAAAACTCTTTTATTAATAGAATACATAGAATGACTTCTATTTGCCTAAACAAATCCTAAGAGATACAGTAATTCAATACGAGAAGTGGTTCCAGAGAGTCAGGACCTTAATGACGAAAATAGGTGTTCCTCTGATTTGAAGGCAATGATATTCTTATTGCCAGTAACCAGCCAACTTCCTTTTCGCTGTTTATAAAACTGCCTGCAAACTCCTGGGCCTTGAAGCTGCTTTCATTTTGTAAGTGATTGCTTTCCTTGCTGCAGCAATCTTAGCATCCTGAGTAAAATGCTGTAAACTGCAACTCGACTCCAATTTGCCTTTCGACCACACGAAGTCTCATCCAATGAGTAGCTGACTTACAAAGCAAGTTGAATTCACACTATTGCCAGGCCCTTTATGTCAAAAGGAGGACATGGTCTGGAAAGAGTTGGATTGGTAGTATTTAGGTAAATTCTAGTGAATTTGAATCTCTTGAATCCCTAAAGCCTATTGAGCCTCTTTTGCTAAGAGAAACCCAAGTGGTTGAAAGGCTCACTATGGTAGTCAAAGTAATGCCTGCCACCTCCACCCCCATCAGAGATGCCCATGTCTTATTCTCTGGAAACTGTGACTATGGTATGTTACATTGCAAAGGGAAATTAGGGTTGCAGTTGGAGTTAAAGTTGCTAACAAACTGACCTTAAAATGGGGGCAATTATCCTGGATTTTCTAGGTGGGCCCAATGGAGTCACAATGATCCTTCAAACGGGAAGGCAGAGGAAGAAGAGGAGCCAGAGACAGAGTGAGAACTGAAGGTGCTATGCTGAGTTTTGCAGATGAAGGAATGGCTCCATGAGCCCAGGAATGTGGGTGGCCTGTAGAAGCTGGAGAAAGGCAAGGAAACTGACTCTCTTGTAAAAAGTTCCCAGAAGGATCACAGCCATGATCACACCTTAATTTTAGTTCATTGAGACCCATTTTGGAATTCTGACTTCCAAAATTGTAAGGTAATAAGTTAGCTTTGTTTAAGACACTAAGGTTTTGGAAATTTAATACAGTAGCAATAGGAAACTGATTCACTTCTTATTGCTTCAACACCTAAAGCTAACCTCTCCTGAGGCATTTTTGCAGAAACATGCTGGTTTTCTTCAGAACTCAGCTTACAACTTCTCATTGCTTCATTGCTTCTATTCACAAAACTGCATCCAAATTCCACAGGCAAAAAAAAAGAGCATATTCTTCCCCAGAGGAGATAACATATGAACCAAAAGAATTGCAAGAGTTTTACAATTTATACTGCCAGAGACTTGGGACATATATATATTAATGGATTAGGCCATGTTTTGAATTGCAAAGAATACAACATTGGATACTTACAAATTCACTGAGGTGATTGTACCAATCAGAAAATTTCTGTTCAGTGCATTAGTTCAAATGGCTTGGGAGAGGCTTTCAGTTTTCTGCCTTTGGTTGACTAACCCTGGATTCAATGGTAGTACATATGAGATGTCAAAACATCCTTGTTACATAACAAAGACTTAGGAAGCGAATGATGTTGGAGCAGATATACAGTAAGCCCACCCTCCTCCAGAATTTCCCTTGGGACAGCTCTGATGACTATCTCTTCACCTTGAGTTGAGAAACACATTGTTATGGGGAATGTCGGCATCCAAAAAAGGGTCTGCAATAGCTTTTCAGTGCTATGTTATCATAATTGTTTTACTGCAGAGATCATTGCCAACTTTTTTACTGCAGAGAACATTGCTAACTTTTTAAGATGTCCCTTTGACTAAAATAGGGCAGTTATTAAAATCTTACTTATTTTTACTAGAGAAATTGTGGGTTTACAGAAAAATCATGCAGAATAAACAGTTTCTGTACTCCCTCCTCCCTTTACTAACAACTTCCATTAGTGTGGTACATTTGTTATAGTTGATGAAAGAACATTATTATAATTATACTATTAAATACAGCCCATGATTTACGTTAGGATCCACTGTTTATGTTGTACATTTCTATGATTTTTAAAATTTTTATTATAGTAACATATATACAACCTAAAATTCCCCCCCTTTAATTGCATTCACATATATAATTCAATGCTGTTAATTATGTTCACAATGTTGTGCTACAATCACCACCACCCATTCTCAAAACTTTTCTAAAACCCCAAATAGAAACTTTGTATAATGTAAGCATTAACTCTCCATTTGCTATGCCCATCCTGGCGCCTGTTAAACTCGATTCTAGTTTCTGACTATGAATTTGCTTATTCTAATTATTTCATATCAGTGAAATCATACAATATTTGTTCTTTTGTGTCTGGCTTATTTTACTCATATGATATCTTCAAGTTTCATCCATGTTGTTTCATGTATCAGAATTCCATCCACTTTTATGAATGAATAACTATATTTTGTTTATCCATTCATCGGTTGATGGACACATGAGTTGCTTCCACCTTTTGGCAATTCTGAATAATGCTACTATGGACATTGGTGTGAATATATCTGAGTCCCAGTTTTCAATTCTTTGGGGCATATAGCTAGGAGTGGGTTTACCAGTCATATGATAATTCTATACTTAACTTTCTGAGGAATGGTCAAACCATCTTCCAGAGTGGGTGTGCCATTTTACATTCCGACAACAATCAATGAGTGTTCCTGTTTCTCCACATCCTCTCCAAGACTTGCAATTAATAATAGCCATTGAAGAGGGTGTGGAACGATATCTCATTATGGTTTTGATTCGCATATTTTGAGCATCTTTCTGGCCATTTGTATATTTTCTTTGGAAAAATGTCTATTTAAGTCTTTTACCCATTTTTAAATTTTGTTGTTCGCCTTTTTCTCATTGAGTTGTAAGATTTCTTTATATATTCTAGATATTAAACCCTTATTGATATATGGTTTCCAAACACTTTCTCCAATTTTATATATATATATATATATATATATATATATATATATATATATATATATATAAACACTTCTAAATCTGGTTAACAGAGACTTGACTTGAATCATCACAAGAGATACTCATGGCCTCTCACTCAATTTCCAAACCTGAACCTGTTCACAGAACATAATGAATAAAGTGGAGGCAGATCTTCCTGAGGAAGACTCTTGCAACATATACTTTAAATTTTCTTCCTACCTTTCCACAAGAGGCTATTTACCAGCATTCATTACACTGGAAAAGAGGGAGCACATATATTTGGGGGAAAAATACTGGCTTCTACATTTGTTCATTTTGAGAACAGAAAACACCAGTTTTTTCTGTTTGTCAGCGAAGAGATTAATAGGGGTCAGGTGATAAATTGAATTTTGGTCCAGTTCCATCTCTTAGAAGACCTGGTGGATTCTGGAACCCATCCCATGGACATTCCCCAGTTTCTTCTAAAGGAATATCTGGAATAGGCATATTCAGGAACTGGCAGAAACCCATTTCAGTCCCTGAGAAGTGGAGTGAGGAATATCATGATAAGAAGTGTCACAGGGAAGCACCTAGAAATGTTGTCCTGAGAAAAAGTAAACCAAGGCAATATTACATTATTGGAGAAATGTACAGATTCATGTCACCATCAAGTGTGAATTCTGGAAGAATATTAATTTGTAATATATCCCCATTCAATTCGCCTACTTTATGCAGAAGATAAAAGCAAAAATGACAATGGATTATGACAAGTTTAAACACAAGGTCACAGCATTTGTAAATACTTATCAACATATGGTTTTTCTTTTCAAACAAATCAACAGAGCTCTTCGTACCCACATCTACAGTCTCAAGATTTGCTGCCTAGCAGGGCTGCGAATGGGAGCAGCAAGTGGAGTACTGGTCTTGGGCACAAAATTTAAGGGGGTGCTAAAATCCTCAGTAATCAAGATAAGCAAGACTTAATGCACTATTTACCAAAAATCAAAAGTAATGCAAAAGTCCATGGCAAAAAAAATATAAAAAAATGAAATAAAGACAAAATCTGATTCTGCAATTGCATGTTTTACTCTAACTTTGTTCACCTTTATCATGACCTTGTAGATTCCTGTTTTTTTAGTTAAAGTTTTTATATTTGTCCCATGGTATGTCATTTTTCATTCATATTGAGTAAGATTTTCAATGCTCCTTTAAGTTTTGTGACTAGGACAAGTGCCTCATCCTAGACCCAGCTCTACTAAAACCCATTAACTTAGAATTTAAAAAAAAAAAAAAGAAAAGAAAAGCAACTGTGCCTGGTTGACATTTGATTCTACACATGTTAGTGACACCTGAATGTCATAGGGTGTTGCATTACTGCTTCACTCTTTTGGAGCCCCAGAGGAAAGTGATAAGGATACATCATCTCAAGGGGCTGAGCATCGAACAGTTACTCATAGATTATTCATTTTACCCAGATGGAGCAATGGTCAGATGTGTGATTCTACGATGTTTTGTTGTTGGTGGCTAACAGTTAGGCTGAGTTAAAATACAAGATTGGAAAATTAGTGGCAGAAAGGTCTGGGGTAAATTATGTGGAATGATTTCTTGGAAAAAGTACAAAATCTGGGGCTATTTCTTTTTCTCTGTGAGTACTTTTCATGGCAAAGAAAGCTGTCAATAATCTGACAGTCCAAATGTCAGTCTTCCTCTTTCTGCAGTCCTATCTGTCTCTGGTCAAATTCCACTGATGGAGATTATTCATGGGTTTAATAGCATGGCTTTTCTCTTACCAAATCCTGTTTGGCCCTAGCTATTGATGACTGCTCAAACTCTCAGTGGCAGAAGACCAACACTGAGACCCAAATACAGCCCTATTTCTCATAGGATTCACCAGCTATCTGATGACAAGCATGATTGCAGTGAATACCTTCCATTTATAGCAGAGTAATAATTCATCTTCATTAAAATAGTCATCTACTCTAGATTTGAATTTCCTTTCCTTTCTTTTCAAGGCTTTTGCTAGCAATACCATCCATGGCTTTGGAGAATTCCTTATTAACCCTCTCAACATTCCACATAGTATCTCTTCTACCAACAAACACTTTTGAGAGTGAAAAGGAGACAGTAATGAAGTTATGTCTACAGAATGCACTGTTATTTTCATGCAATCCATCACTGTAGTGCTGTTGCTCTGGTAAAAGATGGAAATCCTTTTGAAGGTTCAATTTTAGCAATGTTCTTTTGGGAACTGGATGCTGTCCAACAGAGTGTGTTATATGTGCTGAACCACCCACAATTATTTGGTTTCCTTTCTGTCATAGCCAGCACACAGTTCCAGAAAGCAAGAAGAAAGGGAGTGACTCATCTCATTGTTACACTTAATTGTTAACTAATAAAAATTTTGCTCCTTGTCTCTGGGATGCTTGGATTTTATGGTTTAGATCTCTTTGTTTCCAAAGGAGAATGGCTTTCACCAGGTGTGACAGAATGTGTCCATAGAACTGGATGCTGATAATGCCATCTGGGCTACTCATCCCATTGAAAGGGGATTACTGCAGTACCTGTCATATTTGATTCTCATTGTTGGTGAGTGGAGAGTATAAGTTTACTATCATACCTTGAGGTTAAGGATTATTATATTCTGGACCCAGGGGATTCTCTGGGGCATCAAGTAGTACTGTCATGCATAATGGGAAATGTCACTCATCCTACACAGTCAGGGTTATAATATTACTGGCTTTCTCAGAATTGAAGTCTCATTCACAACTCTTTATCTGACAAGTAAATTGTACATAAGGGCAAAAAAAAAAAAAAAAAAAATGGGTGGATAGTAAAAAATGCAGTTAAAAATATCAAAATCTGACCACTTAGACTACTTCGAAAATGAGGAAATGAGGACTGAATGAAGACTTAAATAGCTGTGTATATTTATTTCCTTCTTGCTTCTGAAAGTACTTTTTCTGCCATCTAAAATGAGTTAAATTAATGGTAGTTAATCTTATTTATATTTAATATAATTTAACAGTGAAATGGCAAAATTTCAAAGTGGTTTGTGACTGAGCTGAGTAATAAACATTCCTCTAAGATTAGTGAAATATAGGATGGGAACGTAACTTGGGAAAGCCAGTCTTTAGTTGTGCGAGTGAAATTTACATCATGTTCGGTGTAGCATCATGTTGTTACTGTCTTGGCTTGGAAGCTGCACGCAAATAAACATTTGTATGTGGATGTATAAGTTGACAAAAGTTATAGACTGTACAGATACTTTGGTGTTATTAGTCAAATCCCCAGACATTAGAATCAAACTGCATGGGCTCAAATTTTGACAGTTATAGACTGTGCTGCATTGTCTGTTGTCAACTCAGGAACACCATTAGACTCCTCTAAGTGTCTTATGCATCATAAAAGAGAATCTGGAAAGTACATTTCCCAGAATGCACTCTGTATGGAGCTGCATTGGAGTTCTTCAATTCAAGCTGTCACTCAGAAATCAGAAGGCAGACGCAAAGAGGTCATTCTTCTCTGAAAGCTGATGTAACCAGATGAGTAGACAAATGCGGCATTAATCAAGCCTCCCATCTAGCCCTTGAGAACCATTCTCTTGCCTGTTGCCCTCTTGGATATGTTTCATAGAAGCTGCCCCAAGATGCTTGGGAAGTGCCGTATCTTTCAGAAGAGACTTGAGAAACATCTGTTTTGATAATTCAAGTTGAGATCATTTATGATAGTTTCCTTGGTCTTTACTCCTTCAGCCTTCTGAACAGTCAACTAATCCTTAAAACTCTGTCTTGAAGCCCTTCATACCTGGAATACATAGCATGGCTTCTGTTTCCCTGATTGGACTTACCTGATGCATCCCTATCCTAGAAATTAAAATATTATGGAAGGCATTACCAGGTACAAATTTATTTACATTGATACACTTTGGAACTTGAGGATTTCTTTCCTATATGTAAACTTATTTAATTTTAAATATATTAATTTTATAATATAATTGATTTTTAGTTTTTCTCCATAATATCATATATAGATTTTTGACTTTCCCATAATAGATACAATTAATCTCTTGTATAAAACCTCCATAGCAATTAACATTTCTTCTTGCTATTTTCATACCTATATACATCCCATTTTGGTTCTGGAGGAGTTATTGACTCTATTTTCTAATTTGTCAAATTTTCCAGCTCAAAAAGTTGGAAAATGCTACAAATCCTCTTTCATTTCCTGATTCATATTTTAAATGAAAATTGGAAGCAAACTTTTTGATTCCCTATAATTTTTTTTAGCATATAGTTTTATTTCACAGATCAGGTGAGTTTTCCTCACCTGCTCAACTTTATAGAAGGGACTCTAACATTGCCTATTATTGCCTTATAAGAAAATAAGTATTGATGGGGCTAAATGCTGATTTCAGCAGCAACTAGTTAGGAGCATCGAGTTAGTGAATACTTTTCTTCACAGCATTGACATCTGAGTCCTTCCTCATGTTCTCCATGATATTCAAAAACAAAGATTAATCACCATGGACATTATGGTGGAATTACATATTTATACAGATAAATACATAACTTGATAGATAAATAGACTGGTAATAGATATTTGCATTCAGAAATTTGAGAATAGATCCAAAGAGTCTGTGCACTAAGCCTCTCATCCTGTATTCTTAAATACTTCAATTCAAGGGATTTCTTGATTTCCCCTCTCCTCTTTACTTTTTGGGTTATTTTGTTATTTGTTTGTTTTGCTTTGCTTTTGGAGGGGCAATACATTGAGAAACTTCTTTTAAGGAAAATATAGACCTTACAATGGGTCTGATTTGTTCATAGAATACTGAAGCACCTAGAAATTCAGGGTAAAACTAGACAGAATGTCACAATAGGGCATCTCAGAGTCAGGTCTAACAACTTGCACAATGTGACTTAGGACACATAAGTAGGGAAAGAAACTAAGTTTTTTTGAAAAGGAGGGCTGGCCATAGTTGAGAAGTATGTGTGCTGTGTGAGGACTTGGCTCAATAGCACTCCCACATTCAAAATGAGTTTCAGAAGGACAGGAGTCAGAAGGATCGGGAGGCAGCACAAGTGTTCAGTTAGACCATGAGTAGAAAAGTTTGATAATGGTTGAGTTATAATTGTTTGTGTCACCCCCGATGGCAGGTGTTGCAGCTTAAAGGAGCCATTTCAAGCTCTGTAAGCTAGCATAATAAAATTGCTTTCAATGGTTGGACTTACATAAAGGAAGAATTACAAGCTTGGATCTTGCTCTTCAGCAAAGGAGCGTTTTCCTTAATGGATAAAGAGTGAATTCCTCAAATGAAAATGAGGTTTTTCAATGCCAGTTTGCACCATGAGTTGTGCTAGGTGAGGGTGGTAACAGGAACTGGAGCAAGGAAATAGGATGCATGTGTTTCATGGAGTGTGAAAAGGGAGTAATTTTGAACAACTGACCCTAGTTTTGCTTCTCTAAACATGGTGCTCATGAGGGCATTAAATAAGAGGAGCAAATCATCTTCACCAGAATATTCTGAGATTGAAAAGAGCTGCTATTAATAATTAGGTTAGATAATGGGCGCAAGTTGGAAAGTATGGTCGGTCACATTATCCTCAAGGCAATTTTTGCCTGCATTAGCTGGCAGGCTTATGACATGGGATAGCACAATTAACCAATTTATTCAAGACCCTCTCTGAGACATACCGGAGCCTGCAGTACTGTCAGAACTGGGGGCCTAACTCTTCCCTTGATATTTATCCCTTACTGGATTGTCTTCCTAGTTTCATCCTCATAGTTCTCATCTTTAACAAGATTATGAATTTCTTGAGGGATGAGACTATGCTTGGTGCTGTATATGATCTAACAATCTATATTTTAAAGGTAAAATTAGAAATAAAATTAGAGAAGAAAAATACAGATTACCCAATTTGTGAAATTGGAGTTAATTCTCAAATCCTCCTTCTTATACTCTCTATCTTGTGTTAAATGAGACAGGAAATAAACTATAATAAAATGTCAAAAGTACAAAAAATGCAAACTTAAGTCTCATAATTTCCCAGTTATTTTTTTATTCTATTAATTGGCTGTTTGCAAAATTCTTTTTTCATTACTTGGGCATTGGTTTATAATGATTAAATATTGTCATTTTTACCATTATCTTTGTCAATTTAAAAGAAAGAAACAATTAGTAAATTATTTAAAAAGTTAAAATATTCAGTGGTGCAATTCTTACAAATATTAAACAACACAAACAATTTTTCCCCAAACATAACAAAGAAATATATGTCATAATGTGGAGTGAAACTTACCAGATGCCCAAAAGCCTCAAGCCACACAGATATTGATTTGAATGGTTGAAACTTGAAAATCCACATATGTAAGACCGTCTGTTATTCTGCTTCAAGCACTTTTTCATTCCAGTAAAGCAACTGAAGTATATGACACCTGATAAATATTTTTGTATTTTAGTTGTGTAATTTTAATGAAATGAAGACTGTCAATTTTGTGGTGTGTACGTAGCATTTCACCCATTCTACTGCATGCCATTTTATCCATAGTTATATAGATAGAATTAAATATGTCACAGGTTAAATAATTTATATAAATGTATATATTCTCAGTGAAATGAAATTTATTAATTTATTTATTAAATATTTTTATGTTTTCAATGTTACCTAAAATATAAGAAACACATTGATGAGTTTTTAAGATAGAAGTGATTTTATTTTTTAATTAATACACACTGAGTTCTGACTACACTGGAATTGTGCTGGGCACTGCTCCAGGATGAGCAAAAGTTGGTTCCTTTTTTCATGGAGGTTATATTCTATTAGGAAAAGTTTCTCACAGCCACCTTCCCTTTGCATTAAAAGACTAATAGTATGTTTTTGCCTATTGTATTAATGCTTTAAAGGAAATATATAAGGATCTGAGATAGAAAATAATGGGGGTGGGAGATGCAAGGGCTATTTTAGACTGGTTTATCAGCAAAAGTTTCTTTTGTCAGACATGCCATTTATCCTAAAACCCAAGGAATAAATTACTGGTCATGTGAGGATGGGGGAGGGAATATTGTAAGCTGAGAAATCACCATGTGCAAAGGCCATGTGGACAGAAAGAATTTCATTGAACTGAAAATCCACGTGTGTGGCTGGCATACAAGAAAGAGATGAGATAGGCAAAGAACCATGGTAAAGAGTTTAGAGTTTATTCTAAGAGCAATGGGATATCATCAAAATGCTTTAAGAAGCAGAGTGCTGTATTAGATATACAGTTTTAAGAGGATTACTATTTCAGAAGGGGAGAATAAATGACAGGGAAGGAGTAAATCAGATAATCCAGTTAGAAGATTGTTGAATTAATACAGTGAAAGATGATTACACGAAGACCAAGGTATTGGTGGCAGAGATGAAGACAAGAGGGAAAAATTCTGTTGCATTTAGAATATGGAATTGATAAAGTTTATTGGGTACAGGATGAGTGGGTGCTTATTAGGCAATGGGAAATTATGGGTAATTCCTAGGTTTAAAGCTTGAGTAACCAATGGATCATGCTATTCTTTACCAGGATAAGAAAGACTAAATTGGAAAAGCAAATGTAACTTTTGGACAAAGGGAGTATTGGAGTGAGAAAATAAGAGATACATTTGGGACAAGCTAATTTTGAGAGGTCCATGAGACATCCTTCTGGAAAAGTCAATGCAAAGTTGGATTTGTGAGCCCAAGGCTTAGAAGAACATTCTTTCCTGGAGCTATAGTTTTGAGATTTACTTACTATGAAAATGTTTATATCCAAAGGAATTACTAATACCACTTGGAAAACAATAAAGGAAGATTAGAGAACCCAAGAGCAAACCTTGATATGAAGAATATTTGGAGATTCGACAAAAGAGAAACATCAACATTTGAAGCACATCATGTTGAGATTGCTTATCTAATATCAAAAATGCAGAGAAAAGAAGAAAAAGAAATATTTATCAAAGAGTTGATATGAAATAAGTATGTGGCAAACATTATCTTATTTATATCTTCCAAAGCCACTTCAAGTTATGTATTGTTGAACTTACAGATATTAAAAGCTAATATTCATACAGCACTTGTTAAGTGCCAAACATACTTCTAAGCACTAAAGAAACTTTAGTTTCCTTAAGGAAATTAAGCAAAAACAATGTCAGTGTCTCTGCTCCAAACTACAATGTGATATTGTCTTCCTATAAGACAGCTTTGGTGAAAGAGAATTGCAAATAAATAAAACTGAATATTTTAGAATGGAGAATTTCTCAAATGGGCATTTCCTGGGATGTAGGACCTTGGTGGGATATCACGGTAATAGTTCCCTGATAGGGGGGTTTCAGGGAGGCAAGAAAACACTACAGAGCAAAAAACAAACACAAATATTACTGAATGCAGTACTTATTTATCAAGTCTCATCTTCATGACAGTCAATGTTTCAGACACTTGGGATACACAAGTAAATAAAACTGAGTAAGGTCCCTGTTTTCCAGGAAGGCACAAAAAATATATACACAATACATAAATATACTATGTAACATGAAAAAGTGAAAAAAATTAGTGCAAGATAGTAAAAATGTGAAAATCTGTTTAGAGATGGGGCAAAGCACAGTATTAAATAGGGTGGTTAAGGCAAGTGTGCCAGTTTGAATGTATTATGTCCCCCTAAATGCCATTATCTTTGATGCAATCTTGTGTGGGCAGACCTAATAGTGTTGATTAGATTGTAATTCTTTGATTGAGTGTTTCCATGGAGATGCGACCCACCCAACTGTAGGTGATAACTCTGATTAGATAATTTCCATGGAGGTGTGGCCCCAGCCATTCAGCGTGGGCCTTGATTAGTTCACTGGAGCCCTATAAAAGCTCAGACAGAATGAGCAGGCTTGCTACAGCCAAGAGGGACACTTTGAAGAACGCACAGAAGCTGAGAGAGTAGCTGCAGATGAGAGACAGTTTGAAGACGGCCGTTGAAAGCAGACTCTTGCTCCAGAGAAGCTAAGAGAGGACAAACACGCCAAGAGCAACTGAAATTGAAGTTTTGAAGAGGAGCTGAGGCCTAGAGAGGAACGTCCTGGAAGAAAGCCATTTTGAAACCTGTTTTGCATTCCAGCAGCAATAGCTAACTAGTACAGCAGCTATTGCTTTAAATATGATATTTGAGACACGTTTAGTTTGCTAAGAAGATATCTTTTGGAAGATTGTTTGACATAATTTAAATGATTGAGGAACAGATCCCAAGGCAGAAGCATGTCCAGCAAATTCAATAACAGAAATGAAGCCTGTTTGGCTCTAGCAGAATGAGAATTACTTGGCTCTACAAGGAGAATTACAGTAGGCAGCTAATATACGGTTTTGCAGGCCTTTGGGCAGAGGTGTGTGTGTGATGATCTGATCTATATTTTTAATAGATTATGTACTTTGTTGGGTATAGATTGTATAGGAGCAAGAGTAGAAATAGGAAGATCACTTAGGAGACTACTAGTTGGTATACTAGCTCTCTTCAAAAGCTTACCTAGATTACCAGGAGATAGAAAGAGGGCAGAGATTGGACGATTGGTGCAGAAAAAGTACAGAATGCTTGATAAGATTGATTGTAAAGGTTCAGAAAAGGATAGCACAATGTTGCAGAATGGTAACACAATGTTTTAAGTGTAATTAACAAAGTTGAGTGTGAGTTTGGCTATAGATTAGGGTCATGTATGTGTGTATATCACCTGAAGGAAAGCTAAAGGATAAAAACTGGGAATGTATAACTTAGTGAAACCTAGTGTGGACGATGACGGTGGTTATTGTACAAATATAAGAAAGTTTTTACATGAACTAGAACAAATGTGTATCACTATTGCAAGGTGTTAGTAATGGGGTGGTATATGGGAAAAATATAATTAATGCAAACTAAGGCCTATAGTTAACAGTAACATTGTAATATCCTTTCATTAATTGTGACAAAGGCACTATACCAAAGCTAAATGTCAATAACAGGGAATATAAAGGAGGGGTATAGGATTCTTCTTTTTTTTCATAAGAAATGGGAATGTATAACTGTACTTTGATACCAGGAGCCATTGATTGTACACTTAGGATGGATTGTATGGTGTGTAAATAAAATTGTTAAAAAAAAAACGGAAAACTAGAAGTGCTAGAGGAAAAAAAAATTAGCTAAAATGCACCTTCTCTTTTTTGCCCTGCTATAATAGAAAAAAACTTGGACTTGGTGTGATCGCAATGCAAAATTCCATGTCCCTTATAATCAAATGAATGCAAACTTTGCTCTGAGAAGCTTTAGGGTAGATTTTTGGCCATATTCTTCAGTTATTATATGATAAGTAGTACAGACTAAGTGGTAGCTCAGTGGAAAAATGTGGCCAATGTTTGGCATCAATGGATTTTTAGTTATTTTAGGGAAGATGTGCATACTCCTATTCCTTGTCTTATATCCTTTGTCTGTGTATTCATGTTCCTAATCAGTGAAGGCACTTGATTCTGTTCACTATATAACAGGAGTAAAACTTATATAAGTCTCTGAATAGTAGATAGTATCAAGTAAGTTAATGTATTAAAATCACTGCTTGGGTCAAAATAGCGAGACACTCTGCTGCAGTGTTATAGTTGGCCCTTAATTTCTAAGGGGAGTTACCAAAGCCACGCAATCTGTGACATAACAAGAAATAGGGGCCAGGAGGAGTTGGAAGAAAAGGCGAGCTTGCTTTCCTTCTTTTTTGAAGCAACAGGCAGGAGGCTGGTAGGTATTCGAAAATGGAATTACAATGCTGTAGGGTTCAATAAACTGGGGGTAATGCGAGATGATATAATAGCCGAGAATGAAGATGTAAAGGAAGCCATAAGAAGGCTTCCTGAGAACCTTTATAATGAGAGGGTGTTTTGCATAAAGAGAGCACTGGACCTGACTTTGAGAAAGCAGATCTTGCCTAAAGAGCAGTGGAGGAAAAACTCTATTCTTGAACCATATCTGATGGAAATTATTCAGGAAAGTAAAGAGAGAGAAGAATGGGCAAAGAAATTATCATGTAATTGAAATGTTGATGCAGCAGTCCCCAAAGTATTGTCATGATGTTAGCTAAACCTAAAATATACAATTTAAGAACTATTTGGGTTACAAATGTATTACTTTAATCAAATATCAATTGTAATCGCTGTTGGAGATTTTGAATCTAAACTTTATAAAAATCTTAACTCCTGATTTTACTTATCTGTTATAACTTGTTCCAATCTTCTAAGCTATATTTAGTTAGTATTTAATTGCTTCCTGGGACTGAGAGAGAACATTTTAATCAGTTTTCACTAGTTGGATAACCTCAATTTACTAAAGGATATAATGTTATACCAAGTAGATTATATTGCCTTTATAGTTTAGCAAGATGTTGGAAGCCAGCCCCATAAGGGCTTGACCTGCAGGTATGAAATGGAGCAAGAAGCAAGTGCCAGTGCTTGCTTTCACCTGAAGTAAATATAGCTGTCTGGCAGACTGGCTTTCATACTTCGTGAGTCTTCAGTAGAATGAAAAAAAAGAGAAAGGATTCACTCCCCAGTTTGCCTGGATTGGGAATCAGCCCCATTTCAGCCGTCTTCAACCACAGAACTTCAAAATATTTGATTTTGTATCCTATTGATAAAAAAAAAAATCATGTGCACAGCCCCAATATGGAGATGTATAAATCATATGTATGTACTCCTGTGCTAGTATGTATATTGGAAAACAAAAAGGAGACATTAGATGAATAGATACAAATATAAAGACAAATTATACTTTCTCCTCATATCCAAGAGACTTGTCCACTCTCAAAACTATTGTTATTAAAAACAACAACAACAAAAAAACCCATTAGTGATGGTTCATAGAAGAATCCAGTTCTTGTAGTTAATTTGGGAAATCAAGTCAATAGGTTCTCCCTTTCTAACATTTCTCCTTGAGTGAAGTTAACATGATAATTTTTCTTTCCATAATAGAAAGGGAAACATTATTAAAATATATATCCCTTTTTAATCCTTCCTAATTTATAGATGGTGAATATGTTGGATGGCATCATTTTTAAGGAACTTGGGGGGAATATCATTTGTGGCCTAATAAGACAAGAATAATTCAAGTAATAGGAAAAACACCTGAATGGTGTAAATAGATAGGATTTGATGGGCAAAAATTAATGCTTTAAGTAAGAAAAACTTCTTATTCACAATTTCATCTCATGTGAAGAAAGTATCCTTCTACTCTGAATTCAGTAAGAATTCATTTTTAATCAAGAATGGGTTTAACATTCTTAAAACACACTCTTCAACATTGATTAAGATGATCATACATTTTCAACATATGAATATGTTGTGACATATTAACATTATTTATTACATTAATAAGTATCCTAAAGCCTCCTCTTGCTTTCCAGGAAGAGAGGGAATCTACTCATAATCGCAGAGTATTATTTACAATGCCAATTAATATTAATTTCTAATATTCTATTTAGATACTCTAAACCTATGTTTATAAATGAGACAGGTTGGTATTTTCTTGCATTTTTGGTGTCATTTTTGTTAGATTTTAATGTAAATGTCATTTAATTCCATGAAATGAATTTGGAAACATGCTTCTTTACTTAGGTTGGGTGTATGCTTTGATAGGTTGTAACAGCTCAGCAGTAAATCAGAATGTGCCATGGCAGTGTATCAGTGATGGAGAGAGGCATCCTTGTCTTTTTATTCATTCTTGTATCCCAATGCCTAGAATAGGGCTTGGCACATAGTAAGTGCTTAATATCAACTACTGCTGGAAAATAAACAAAAAACCACAGTGGCATTAAACGATAAGTATTTGTTCTGCACGTATGTGTGGATCTGCTGATCTTCACAGAGCTTAGGTGGGTAACTCTAAACTGCAGATTGGGTCTGATTCTACAACTGTTTCTTTCCTACTCCCTGGTCAAGCAGATAGGTTGGGCATGTTCTCCTCATGGTGATGGCAAAGATATAAGACAACAAGGAAAACTACACATTATTTAAGTCCTAGACTCAGCAAGTTGCTTTTTATGTTCACATTCCATTGGCAAAACAATTCACATGGAACAGTTGCCAGTCACATGCCAATGAGCCAAAGGCAGAGACTACATGGAGGGCAGAAATTTTGGAAACAATAATTTAATCAACCAATCAATTTGTTGAAAGAATAAATAAATGAGAAAATGAATAGAAGGGCTAGGACAACACTTTCAAATAAAATGCATTTGGAAATGTATTTTCAAACATGATATTTCTCAGCTTTACATATTATACTGTTATTCCTTTAAACTTTATTTTATTTTTATTTTCTAAGAATTTCTTAAATCCTTAGAAATTTATCTTTTTCTTCTCTTAATAATTTTTTTGAAAGGTCTATTTAAATTCTGGTCAAAGAAATTTAGTTTCCCTAATTTATATATTCTAACTTATGAATCAGTATTCCTCTTTTGACTGAGTGGATTTTCCTTTTTTAAAATCTGACATCATTTTAATTATGATTTTTCTCTTTAAACTTAATTTATATGTTGGAGACTTTATAAGTTTTAAAACATTAGATAATTTTAATTGTTTTTCATCTTTGGGAATATATTGACTTGTTTGTTACCTAGAATATTAACTACTTTTAAAATAATTTTCAGATGCTTGCAGACAACTCATATTTATTGTTTACAGATTTTGTAGAAACAACTACTATATTTAAAATTTTAATTTTCAAATTATATTTTTTAAAATTTCTACATTTGTTTTCTTTACCTCATCTGTCAAAAGCTCAGGGACTGAATTTTTATCTTCTAGAGTCTATGGTTCCTATTTATTTCTTCTCATATTTCCAGTGAGATATTTATTTTATGCAAGCAATTCAGCAAGGTCAATTATTTTCATTCTTACTGCTAATTTCAACTTTTAATTATGAAATAGTCCTCCTGTTGCATGTAATGATTTTTCAACTAATTCTTCTTTGATTATATTAATTTATCATGTTTGTTTTCTTTTTTTATTTGCCTGAAAAATAACACAATATGAGCTTAAAAATATTTGAAAAGTCATTATTAAATCTTTTAGCATTTTATTTTTCCTGATTCTTTAGATTGCAGTAGCATTTACTCTAGTTGAACATGACAGTAGAAAGGATTCTGCATTATAGACTACTGTGTTTTGGAGAGATCTCTGGAACAGTGGAACTAGATAGTTCAATGGTTTAAATATTATTTCTCATTTCTACTGCTGTCCTTATTCCCGCTTTAACATGTCTCCTGCCATTCAATGCAGGAATTAACACCTCTACCACTTCTAAGTTCGTATTTTTTGAATTCTTAAGAGAACAGAGAGAATGAATCAGAAACACTTAATTCCAATTCCAAATTTCTGGTGAAGTATCTGATGGGACCAGTATGAGTTGGTGTCCCCACATGACCGTATGGTTTGTGGATGGGAGGCTTGATAGATCTGTTAAATAGAATTCTGTTGGATTAACTGTGCTTTAACTGATCCTTTCAGTTGGGCTGTAAATCCCATTCCTTCTCACTTATTTGGTGAGAATACAATACGAGTGTCGTCTTAGTGGGACAGGTTAAGACCACTCCCAGAAAAATATGGGTCATAATTGATAGTCAAAGAATTAGGTGTACACATTATAATCTTTATATAATCAGTTTCATTATTATTTTAGTAAAGTATTTTTAAAAATCAGCTCACAACGATGTGCCATTTAATTTTAGGACTTGTTCCTTCAATTAGAAGAAAAACTCCAACCATTATTTTTAGGATATTTACTTTTCTCTTTATTTCAATTTTTTAAATTTTGAAATGCCCATTAGATGTATATTGGCACTATTAAGCCTCTTTCCAGTTCTCTTAAGTGGGGATGAAGCAGGGAACAGAACAGATCAAGATCCTGGTTATTCACAGCTTATATTTTAATTGGTCCACTTCAGATCCACTCCTTCCATGGACCCCAAGCAAATTGTTCCTGTAGAGATTCATAAAGTTTTTATAATAATATAACAGATATTACCCTAATAATTTTTATGATCAATGATTAAAATCATTTCCTTGCATATACATTTGACTCCTAGGTAATGATATCATTTGCTTGGCAAAAGCTCACTCATGGATAAATCCAACTCTCCACCTATTTGTCACGGATACCAGCACTGACTGGAATGCCTTTAAAGACATTTTCAAATAACCTCAAATGATCATTTGCTGCTGTGAAGCAATAAAATCACCTTAGTCCAGCCAGTCTCTTATCTTCTTTGATGTCTATTTCAGATTTCCTCCTCCCTCCTCCGAAATGTCTTCATCCTTATTCTCATCTCATTGTTCTCCCTATTTCACTGAGATACTGAAAAAATATATGTATAAAACTATCTCCATTGGCTCATATCCCAATATCACATACCTACCTGCAAAAGTGCTCACATGCATATTTTTATTTATTTATTTATTTTACTTCCTGTAATTGTTGGATTAATTGTGCTTTAACTGATCCTTTCAGTTGGGCTGTAAATCCCATTCCTTCTCACTTATTTGGTGACATCACCATAGCAATGTCCCCTTCATCTCTTGGATCATCAATTGAATTATTTCCAAGCACACAAACTGCACTTTATCCATATTCAAAAGAAAAAGGAAACAAAACCTCTCTGACTTACATCACCTTCCAGATTAAAAATATTGTTGACGCTTGTTTCTTTTCCTGTTTTCTCTTGAATGCACTTCAAAGGTTTTTTGTCCCAATGCCATTTTTGACAAATTCATCAATAATCCTCACATTACTAAATTCAATCATCAATCTCATTTCTCATCTAACTTTTCAACAACACCTGACACAGTTAATTATCAAATTATCTTTGAAACAGTTCATTCCCTTAGCATTTCCTTTGTTTCACCAGCTGTTGCTTCTCATTCTCTTTTGCTGGTTTTTCCTTGTACTTCCAAACTCTCAACCTTGAGATGCCCAAGAAATCTCTTCTTTTACTTTCTGCACTTACTACATGAATAATCTTATCATACTAGTTTTAAATACTTGTTGCATGCTGATGACTCTCAGGTTTATATGTTAATCCTGGAACTCTCCTATGAAACCTAAACCAACATACACATCTACTTAGACAGTATTTTTACATGGTTTATCAAATTTAAAATATGCATAACCGAACACTTGATTTTTCCTTTAAAATTTCTTTTCCTTCTACACCCAAGAAACACAATAACTCCAATAAGCAAAACAAAATTAAACAAAACTTCATTTAAACCATCAGCAAATCCTATAGACTTGACCTTGAAATTATACCAGTGCCTACTCACTTCTGAATTAGTAGATGAGAGGGGATGGAATCCATTATACAAGTTGAGGGTCAAAGCGTTTTATCTATAGAAACAGGGGAGAGAGCAGATGTATTAGCACACATGAAGACTGGTGGATAAATATGGGACCAGGAGTTCATAGAAGGATAATAATGTTTGCTCACTTTACACATTTGTTATTTTCCAGAAGTGATAATGGATTTTATTACTCTGTTTCCATTTTCCTTAACTTTTAGACCAACTATATTGGTACTAATTTAGAGCATTTAAATAATAAATGCTATGTTATAACAACTTTGCAATCATCCAGTGTAACTACACAAATTTCATTATATCTCCTACTTTATTGCTTCCAGATAGAGATGAAAATAGAGTGAGGTATTTCCAGGTAAAGATGAAAATATATGTGTGAGTTTCTTACTGCTCTGCTGTAACAAATTGCCACAAGTTTAGCAGCCAATACAAATTTATTATCTTACAGTTCTGAAAGTCAGAAGTCCAAACTGGGCCAAGATGTCAGCAGAGCTATGTTCCTTCTGTTTTTGCACTTTTAGAGGCTGCCTCTATGCCTTGACTCATGGTCCTCTCCATTTTCAAAGCCAGCAAAATATAATTTTGACTTTGTGTCCACCATTCCTTCCCTGACTCCCTCTTTCACTTCTAAGGACCCATGTGATTACATTGTATCTACCCAGATAATCCAGGATACCTCCTCATCTCAACATCTTTAAGTGAATCACATCTTCACAGTCACTGTTGACATGAAAGGTAAGGTGTGCTACCAGTTCCTGAGATTAGGGTGTGGAAATCATTGGGAAACTATTTTCTGCCTATCACAATATTGTAAGCCTTCTTTCTCCTTGGGTAGAAGATAAACGCAAGTGAGAATATCAAAATGCTGCCCCATTTGACTGCCAGCTAAAATTACCAATAGAGTCCCTAATGCATTACATACATTTTTTTAAATAAAATAAACTCAGAGTTTTTCATAGAAATTATCTTCATATGACCAGAATAAAATGAGGAATGGTACAATTATGACTGAAGCCTGTTTGGGGAAAATGTATTTTAATTCAGAGAAATCTGTCCATGATCACACAACTGATCCATGAAGTTTTGAGGGAAAAACCAGGCCTTGTTTCTTATTTCTAATGTCTGAGATGGGTTCCTTAAATCTAACTAAACTTAGTAGCCTCCAAAAACATAAATGGAAAGAATACCACACCCTTTGCTCCTAAGAGTTCCCCTTCATTTATCTCTATGTAGTGTAAATTTTCCTTTTATCTTATACTGATATTTTCCTGAAAGGGAGATAGGAACTTTCAAGATGTTTACATGATCTGCATTGTTTAATATAATGTAATGTTTGAAACAATTTTATGTAAAACAATAGTTTCCCTCTCTTTGAAGGAATTAACAAGTTACTTGATGTCCAAATGTTTTATATTTAAGAAGCTTATTTTAAATAATTGTTTATAAAGGCAAAATTAAGGTGTTTATTTTTAAAATTCCTACTGTGAAAATATAATTTAAATGGATTCTGGTCTTCTATTTTTAAATGAGGCAGAGCCCAAAGAGAAAAGTTTTGAAGTGTATGAAATTGAGTCGTGGACTTTTTAAATTCATGTTTATGATTCCTTAAAGTGTTTGAAGTTCTGTTTTTATTTCTGATAAAACTAAAATTCAAATTGACAAGGATAAAGTTATTGTATAATTTAGGTTCTTGTGGCTATTGAATTAATTCTTCCTCTATGTGAAAGCATAATTCAAAGAACTCTGCGATGCCAAACACTCAGAAGAGGAAGACAACCAGTTATTCTGTCACTTCATAATGGTAGCTCTTTATCCTCTGACCCAAGGTCAATTGCACTGTCATGGGTGAAAGATAGAGAACTATTGCTAAGAAAGATTTTACCAAGCAGCAATTCTGAATCTACTTCCTCTGATGAAATGTCAATAGCTTTCTAGGACAAAATGTAGTTTTTCTAGAAACAAAGGTGAAATAGTTTTCAAAATGTACTCCACAAATCAATCCCCTTCAATATAAAACATTGGAGAAAGAAAAATTAACTAGTAATCCAATATGCTGTTATGTTTCCATCTTTTTATTTTAATTCATCAAGCATATTACATTTTCCCCAAAAAGCCAATTTAGGGAAGCATTGACGTTTTTCTAATGGTTTTAGAGTCATAAAACTTGCAGTAAAAAGTCACTTGCTGAAGGAGAGGCTAGGCCTCCCTGTATTTGTGCCTAAGAGTCTCCTCCTGAATGCCTCTTTGTTGCTCAGATGTGGCCCTGTCTCTCTGGCTAAGCCAACTTGAAAGGTGAAATCACTGCCCTCCCCCCTACGTGGGATCAGACACCCAGGGAAGTGAATCTCCCTGGCAACGTGGAATATGACTCCCGGGGAGGAATGTAGACCCGGCATCGTGGGATGGAGAACATCTTCTTGACCAAAACGGGGATGTGAAAGGAAATGAAATAAGCTTCAGTGGCAGAGAGATTCCAAAACGAGCCGAGAGATCACTCTGGTGGGCACTCTTACGCACACTTTAGACAACCCTTTTTAGGTTCTAAAGAATTGGGGTAGCTGGTGGTGGATACCTGAAACTATTAAACTACAACCCAGAACCCATGAATCTCGAAGACAGTTGTATAAAAATGTAGCTTATGAGGGGTGACAGTGGGATTGGGAATGCCATAAGGACCAAACTCCACTTTGTCTAGTTTATGGATGGATGTGTAGAAAAGTAGGGGAAGCAAACAAACAGATAAAGGTACCCAGTGTTCTTTTTTACTTCAATTGCTCTTTTTCACTCTAATTATTATTCTTGTTATTTTTGTGTGTGTGCTAATGAAGGTGTCAGGGATTGATTTAGGTGATGAATGTACAACTATGTAATGGTACTGTAAACAATCGAAAGTACAATTTGTTTTGTATGACTGCGTGGTATGTGAATATATCTCAATAAAATGATGATTAAAAAAAAAAAAGTCACTTGCTGAAACCTGGAAATCCTTGAAATCTAATAAGAGATGAAATTCTTTGAAAGGTCATGCTCATGGGATAATAGATATTATGTTGCATGATAACAAGTAAATCAGAATATTAATACAACTTACCATTATTTGTATTGAAAATAATACAACTCTACAGATGATTGTTTTACAATTATGGAAAAAAGCACATTTGTATCAAATCCCCCTTCTAAAAATGTTTAACATCATTAAATTTTACAAAATCTTCCTTTTTCATTTAAAAATATATTTTGCAAAATATTGAAGACATAACATAACCACAATAGAAGTTATGAATTCCACTTTTCCTTGTAAAAATGTTAAATCCCTCATACATTTTTTCCTAAGCATCATTAGTGGCTAGCCAACTTCCTGAAATCTAATTGTAATGCACATTGTCACCTACAAAACAGTAAGTTCCTAAATGCATAGTTTTACTTAAATGCACATATGAAAATGAACTTTGAATGGGAATTTATTAGGGAACAGAAGGAAATGAGGCAGGTAAACGAAAGGCACAAAAAAGAAAAGTATAAATAAGCCTGGGTAGGAAGGTGTGTCCCAGGCACCAAAACCAGGTCAGGTAAGTTTGGTAAATCTCCTGTGGAGATAGGCAGCTGGATAGTGGGCCATAACCTCACAGAACACACAGAGCCAACAAAATGTCTCTCTTTGAAATAGCAAGAGGTTTCTCAAGGGGCACTTCAAGTTCAAACATATAGTAAGGATAATTCTGGGTACCCTGGAAACCCAGGACCCCTGAGTGACAGGAGGTCTTAGCTGACCCATGTTACGTGGTATGCGTTAGTAGCCAAAAACTTTTTCTCAGTGAGCTGCTTTATAAAGGATAGCCCATTCTCCACTTTACCAGAAATGCATGAGTCTGTATCCCAGAAGATTACTGTTGAGCTAGACCTGCCCTAAACAGTTGTTGTGCCCATGAAGAAAGGGTTAACACCAGCATTGAAAGTACATAATACACTGCCCTGCCCAAAACTGTCCTGTCACATATGAATGTGGTAGAGCTGATAGTGTACCATGGACTGATATGAATTGAAGGACTGGATCCGTGGGAGCAAATTTTGTACTTGAGCAGGAGGAGCCTGTCCCACCTGCTGTGCCACTTGACCCATCAGCAATGCCAACAGAGCCACTGCACACATGCAGGATGCCCTGCTCTGCACTTCAGCAAGAAGAGAAGGAATAGATCCATAAAAGAACATCCAGCCCTTGCTGGAAGGAAGAACAATAACCAAGGACATCACCAAAGAGAATAACATCAATTTCTTCCTTAGCAACAGAGTTGGAGGGGAAACTGACAATGAGAATTGACCCAGCATTTATGCTTCCATATAACTTGGCTGCTTCAGGCTCATAGAGAAGTCTCAAGGGAGTACCCAACCTAAAAATCCCTGATCCACTCCTGCTTCAAGAACATCTTTAATATTCCTCTCCCATCCTCCCTGTAATTGTCAGGTGTGCACCATGGTGCAACATATTGGTGTGGCTTTGAGAAACTTTGTTTCTATATATCTGGTCTGAGCATGTGAGTCATTTAGGCCTCTTATAGAAGTCAAGACCATGGTAGATCTCATGTAGCTAATTCCAATAGCTACCTGTCTTCTTCTTCTATTCCAGGAAGCTGAAAAACTACTCCCTCCTTCCAGTAGCTTTTACATTGCCTCTAGTCTTTTTCTGTGGAGTAGCAATCAAGGTTCTACCTTTGCCTGACAAGCTGAAGTGGTAATGGCACCTCCTCAGAAAGGAGGCATCTCTGAGGCATCACTGGGGACTCCTAAGGGTCACCAAGACTTTTTTAAAGGATCCACAAGTTCAGAACTATTTTCAAGAGACTATGAAGTTGTTACAGTTGACCAAGAGGGCAGTAGAAGATGCTCCAGGGTGCTGTTCCCCCACAGAACCTTTGAACAACTAGGAAAAACTGACAGGAAAAAAACTCCCAAAACACTTAAAGGGTTGCAGTTGTAACTGAGAAGTTAAGATTGGTAGAGAAATATCTTAAAGATCTTGTGATAGGAGGTGGTTCCCTAGATCTTACACCCAAAGCATGAACAATAAAAGAAGAAATAGATAAATGGGATGTCCTCAAAATTGAATACTTTTGCATATCAAAGGACATTGTCAGGAAAGTAAAAAGGCAGCCTAAGCAATGAGAGACAATGGTTGGAAACCACCTATCAGATAAGAGTTTAATATTCAGATTATATAAAGAGATTCTACAACTTAACAACAAAAAGACAAACAACCCAATTGAAAAATGGGCAAAAGACATGTACAGACACTTTCTGAAGAGAAAATATAAATGGTTCAAAAACATATGAAAAGATGCTCAACTTCACTAGGTATTAGGGAAATGCAAATCAAAACCACAATGAGATATCATCTCAAACTTGCTAGAACAGCCAGTATCAAAAAAAAAAACAAAAACAAAAACAAAACAAAAAACAAAAAACAAAACAAAACAAAAACAAACAGAAAACTACAAGTGCTGGAGAGGATGTAGAGAAACAGGTACACTCATTCATTATTGGTGGGAATGTAGAATGGTGCAACCACTCTGGAAGGTAGTTTGGCAGTTCCTCAGGAGACAATGAATAGAATTGCCATATGATCCAACAATCCAATTACTAGGTGTATACTCAGAGGAACTGAAAGCAGAAACACAAACAGACATTTGCTCACTGATGTATATAGCAGCATTATTCACTATTGCCAAGAGATGGAAACAGCCTAAATGTCCATCAGCGGAGGAGTGGATAAACAAACTGTGGTATATACATATGATGGAATATCACACAACTGTAAAACAGAATAAAGTCATGACACATGCAGCAATTTGGATGAAACTTGAGGACATTACGTTGAGTGAAATAAGCCAGAAACAAAAGAACAAATACTGTAAGGTCTTGCTAACATGAACTAAATATAATGAGCAAACTCTGAGAGTTACAGTTGAGAACACAGGTTACCAGGAGAAAGAAAGAGACTGAAGATTGAACATTTGATGCTGAAGGAGCACAGAATGTTTGACAGTATTGATTGTAAAGATCCAGAAATGGATAGCACAATACTAGGTGATAGCAGCACAATATTGTAAATATAATGAACAAAGCTGAGTGTGAGTATGGTTGAAAGAGGAAGGCTAAGGGCATGTATGACCCAAGAAGGTGAGATGGAGGATAAAATCTGGGACTGTATAACATAGCAAAAGCTAGAGTGGGCAATGATGATGATTAAATGTACAAATATATGAAAGTTTTTACTTGAGGGAAAACTATTGAATGACACCATTGCAAGGGGTTAAAAATGAGATAGAGAATGGAAAAAATGCAACTAATGCAAACTGGTCTATGGTTAACAGTAATACTGTAATGTTCTTTCACTAATTGTAACAAAGGCAACATGCCAAAGCTAAATGTCAATAAAAGGGGGATATAAGGGAGGGGTATGGGATTCTTGTTGTTATTTCTGTTTTTTCCTTCTTTTATCCTCTTCTTCTTTCTTTTGGATAAAATGGAAAAGTTCTCATATAGATTTTGGTAGTAAATGCATAACTATGTGAGTAAACCAGAAACCATTGATTGTACAGTTAGGATGGATTGTATGGTGCATGAATAAAACATTTTAAAAAATACACAGAAGGATGCAAGTGCTGGAAAAGTATGGAGAGAGAGATACACTATTCACTGTTTGTAGGGAAGTAGAATGGTGCATCCCCTCTGGAGGGCAGTGTGGTGGTTCCACAGCAGACTGGGTGTAGGGCTGCCATAAGATCCTGCAACCCAAGTGTGTGGTCCCTGAAAGCAGGGACATGAATAAGCATTTGCACTATGGTGTTTATGGAGGCATTATTCATGATTTGCAATGGTTGGAGGTGGCTTAAGAGTAAATCATATGGTGAATGGAGGGGCAAACTGTGGTGCGTATATACAATGGAATACTGAGCAGCTGTAGGAAGGAATGAAATCATGTGACTTGTGACTGGGTGGGTGAAACTTGAGGACATTATGTTGAAAGAACTGGGCCAGAAGCAGAGGACAAGTGATGTAGTCTCACTAGTGTGGACTAACTGTAATGAGCAAACTCTGAGAATTGAATTCTAGAGTGTTCTAGTTTGCTAATGCTGCAGAATGCAAAACACCAGAGATGGATTGGCTTTTATAAAAAGGGGGTTTATTTGGCTACACAGTTACAGTCTTAAGGCCATAAAGTGTCCAAGGTAACATATCAGCAATCGGGTACCTTCACTGGAGGATGGCCAATGGCGTCCGGAAAACCTCTGTTAGCTGGGAAGGCACGTGGCTGGCGTCTGCATCAAAGTTCTGGTTTCAAAAATGGCTTTCTCCCAGGACGTTCCTCTCTAGCAAGCTTGCTCCTCTTCAAAACATCACTCACAGCTGCACTGGGTTCCTTCTCTTTGAGTCAGCTCATTTATATGGCTCCACTGATCAAGGCCCACCCTGAATGTGTGGGGCCATGCCTCCATGGGAATATCTCAGCAGAGTCATCACCCACAGCTGGGTGGGGCACATTCCAAGCTAATCTAATCAGCACCAAAACGTCTGCCCCACAAGACTACATCAAAGATAATGGCGTTTGGGGGACACAATACATTCAAACTGGCACATAGAGCATAGGTTATCAGAGGATAGAAAGTGGGCAAAGATTGGGTAATTGATGATTAAGAAGTGCAGAATATTCAAATGAGGCTCATTTTAAAGGTTCCTAGATTGTAAGTTCTTAACAGCAGTCACATCTATTTCTGAGTTTTAACTGTTATTTCTAAATTCTGAGATGTCGAGTTCTTTGTGTATAACATGGTATTTTCCTGGAACATTGGGTATCTTTGTGACACCTGAGACTAAGAATTAGAATTCTGCACTCTGAAGCATTATTCCATACACCAACTTTTAAAGAAGTTGAAAAAGAGATCAGACTTCAATTAGAGATACAAATGAAATGGAGCTGGTTAGGACTAAGGTAAATCAGAATACAGGGTAGAGGATGATATTGTTGTTATTTTAAGACTTCAACTTCTGTATGAGTCCAAAGGATGAGATGTTTATTTGGTCCAAAATTTATATTTTCTGTAGCACAGTATGTAATTTGACTTGTCTGGTCAGTTTATTTAAACAACCTAATTACATGGAACCTAGAATAGAGAATGAGATCTTATTATTCTGTACAGGTCAGTGTAATACCTGGATATGTTCCAGAGCATTTTGGATAGAAAATAAAAAAGTATTTGCAAAATCTCCTTGAGGGATTGGTGAAAAATGTGGAAATATTAAACTTCCCCACCTGGGGAATTCCTGAAATTCTCGCAAACTTTAGGGACTCCAAATTTTAATAAGCCAAACCCTTGATCTAGAGGCTTGACCTTATGAAACTTATTTCTGCAACAGCAAAGTGAGACTTGCTTGTAATTATGCCTAAAGGTCACCTCCAGAGAGCCTCTTTTGTTGCTCAGATGTGGCCTCTTTCTTTAAGCCAACTGCAAATAAACTCACTACTCTCCCTCCTACTTGGGACATGACTACCAGGGGATGAGCCTGACTGCGGCATCATGGGATTGAGAATACCTTCTTGACCAAAAGGGGGAAAAGAAATGGAACAAAATAAAGTTTCAGTGCCTAGAAGATTTCAAATAGAGTCAAGGAGTCATCCTGGAGTTTACTCTTATGGAAGCTTTAGCCAGATATTGCAACCATCACAGAATGCCAAGCCCCAACCAACATACTCTTGAAAGCCCTAGGGAATTCCCTGGGCTCTATTTAAGCCTCTATAAATGTTTTTCTTAGTAAGTGGATTTTTTCAGAAACATATGACCTCCAGATTGATTCCTTGCCAGATAAGCCCTGAAACCCAGAGGTACCAGTCTCTCCAAGAACATCAACTATATTCATTCCTCTACACAATAAGGTCAAGATTGAGAGAAAGATCAAATGAGAGGGAGAATGTGTAACTGAGAAACTAGGACTTAACAAATGACTGTGACTACTGACTCATAATATAGATATTTCTTTTTAGTGTCTAGTGTTTTAGAATGGCCAGAAAGAAATACCTGAAGTTGTTGAACTGTAATCCAATAGCCCTGATCTTTCATAATGATTGTATATCTATATTGCATAAAAAAAAAAGAGTTGCCTGTGTTTGTATGGATCTACATCTGGATGTTTTGTTCTGTTCAACTGGTCTATATATCTATCTCTGACAATACTACACTCTCTTCGTAAACCTACTTCTACTGTAAGTCTTAAAATTGGGTAGAGTGCAATATTAGTAGTCAGTAAGAGGGAGGAGGTAAGGGATATGGGATGTTTGGGGTTTTATTGTTTTTATTTCTTTCTCTGGAGTAATGCAAATGTTCTGGGAATGACCATGGTGATGAATGCACAACTATGTGATGATACCGTGAACCACTGATTGCATACTTTGGATGGATTGTGTTATGTGTGAATATATCTCAATGAAATTACAGTATGTAAAAAAAGATGACATTGGCAATCTGTAACTCTCGGACTCCAAGGCTGAAGGAAAAGCGTTACTGAGGCATCTTAAGTCATCTGTAGGTGAACATGAGTTGCTACCGCAGACTGTTATGTCTGTTTCTGTTTTGTTTTGTTTTTTGTTATCCTGAGAAGAAATATTCATCCCCATCTCTATTCAAACCATGCAGGTTAAGGAAGAGATATGGTCTCTAGTGAGTAAAAAGAAAGACAGATAGAGCTCAGCAACTGTAATTATTCCACTGGAAATGTGTTATTCTTGCTTTTCAGAGACTGCTCACCTTGCTTCTGGCAGCACACATGTCTCAACCATTGGATCCAAGGGAACAGAACATAGATACGTTTCATATATATTTCATATCTGTTTCATATCCATAGATATGAAAATTTATGCTCCCTTAATTTGATAGGAAACTCATTTATGAAGGAGGAAAGCAATATATCAAGCTATTCTTGGGCACTGCAGTGACCTTTCCCATCATTATCCCTAGTGATCCACTAACACAAGTTTTGATTTCCGTCCCCATTCTGTTATGTTGTCTGGTGCAGAGGTCTGTTCCAAAGGGAGGAATGCTTCCACTAGGGAATGCAAAACTTATTCTGAGGAACTAGAATTTGAAATTGCCACCAGGAGTCTTTGGGTTCTTATACCATTGAGTTAACAAGCAATGAAGGGATTTACTGTACCTGCTGAGTAGATTTAGCCTATCAAGCAGAAATTGCTTTGCTACTATCCAGTGGAGTAAAAAGAGTATGTTCGGAAAGTGAAAGATCATCTCAAGTACCACGTTACTAAAACTACTCAAAATAAAATGTGTATTTAAAAAACAGAATATAAATTTTCAAGAAACTTTGAAATTGATGATATTGTAAACACATATTTGGCTAATACATTGTTAGTATTATACAGCAGATTTTCATCCCTACAATAAAAAGGAATTTAAATGTCAAAATGTCAATATTATATTTCTTGTCTGTCATTGGCTACTTCAATTTGTCTTGTGAAATATGTTTCAAGGGATTTGTGATTTAGATAGTCTATTTAGAACTGTATCTGTTAAAGACATTCTATAATATAACTTTAATTTATCATTAATAATATTTTTGATGGTAGTGAAACACAAATACTCTTGATTTCTGGATGTCAAAACTAGGACAACACAACTTATATAATAATATAACATATAAGAAAGAATGTTGAAAGAAGTGACAAAACACTCTGCTTCAATGTCTATATCCCATTATATGGATCATTAAAGGCTACACATTTGTGATTTCTGAAATACTAGATAAGAATCAGCTGAAAAAGACCATAGGGTATTGGAGACAGTTTTGTATAGGTCTAAAAATAAAGTAAAATAAGCAGGGACAAGTTATCCTTTTTATAATCAAGGACAGAATCACCAAAGTAGCTTTTACTTCATCATGGTGAAATGCCTATACGTGGACTGATGAGTAATGATGACAAGTGTGCCATCCATTCCTTGTACCCTGCCAACTCACTTCATCAAATGAGTTCTGCTAATGAAGCTAAGGTCACAAGATCAATTTCCCTGTGGTCTTTACATTTTTCTAACTGCCATCACATGAAATCATTTAGAAGATTCAAACTGGAAATATATAGGCATTCAGTCTAGTTAGGCATCTTAATTATGTCAGTCCCAAGTCATCTGAATGCAGCATCTCTGAAGCATTTGGTCCAGAAGCTTTTTATGAACAGTTAGTTTCACTACATACCATTTTCAAAACTACTTTCTCCTAATTCATATTCTAATGTTCTAATCTGAATACCAAATTCTTCCACTAATTGGAATGATTGGGTCACATGAACCTGTAATTGAAGTAACAAATTGATTCGATTTTCTTTTTTGCCTTTTGGTCAATTTTCTATTTGTCCTTCAGCCAGTGAAAAATGTCAAAATGATGTTTAAGAGCCTGAATTATGCAGATACAGTGTTCAATTATTGATATCTCCACCTGGATTTAAGCATTGATATATGCTTAAAGACTATAGATGATGATGATGATAGAGTTAGACAGATAGAGATATAGATAGACAGATACACAGATAGATAGATAGACAGATAGAAACAATGTAGTGAAAGTGTATTTTCAAAATCAGGGAGTTATGTTGATGAATAACCAACTTATGTGATAGATACATGGGTTATTACTTATAGACCAGAAATCCAATCCAAGCTCATCCTAGAAAAAAAATTACCACTTAAAAATTATTACCATTTTGATACTTACTAACATGTAAGTTAGTACTAAACTAAATTAACTAAATTAATTCAACCAAAATATGGTTTTGATGATAAATTTCTCATTTATTGATAGAACATTCTTTTGTCCAGAAAATAATTACAAATTAAATGAGGGTAAAATTATATTTGTATGATGTAGATTTATAATTTATAAATAAGCTAAATTATGCAAATTAGGACTCTAATATTTATAATTTATATCATAACTTCCTCAATAAAGGTATAGGAAAAATAAATATTTATGAATTTGTATTTTTCATCACCACTAGTTTGTGAAATATTAAAATAAAATTGTTTATAGATTATTTTATGTCCATTTTAAACATACTATAATATATAGTATAGGAAATTTACACTGTGTGTTTGTACATATATATAAATTTAGTGTATACAGCACTAATTTACACTACAAGATCTGGAATTGAGAGAACTTTTCTGTTTCCCTGAAGGAGAGATTTTGCAGTTAACTATAGGAGAAGAGGTTGCAAAGGAGCAATAATTTTTTAATACTATTATATTAATACTAACCAGAAAAGAAACAAAGTCCAAAATATCCCTAGATGTTTTCAAATGTGCATTTATGCAAAACAAAATTGTTCACTATACTATGCTTCCTCTCCCCTCAATGATGCCCAATAACTCCCCTGAGAGAATTTGCTACCCCTGGACAATTGTACAACTCCATCCATTTCTGTGCTCAAATTAGGCTCTTAAATTCACCTCTCTTTATTACATTTTCATTACAATATAGGGAGTGTTTGGGGGGTAATTTGGCAACTGGAAGTCTTTCCTGGATGATGAGTCTAAAAGTCTAATGCTAACTGATTTTCTTCTCAGTCTGGCACAACCATCTTAAGCTTCTTTGATGCAAATTTCATAGAAAATCAGGCAATCACGTATCTCATATATACTAGTTAGTGTTAAACTGACCAATCTGTTTGCTTGCTTGTTTTTTTTTCACTGCCCTTATGAACTTGGTTCTGTCTTTACTTCAGTTTAGTTTCACAGATAACTATGAATATATATATATATATATATATATATATATATATTTAAATGCTGTTAGTATCTGAACATACTAACACATTTTATGGTCAATTTTACCCCTTCTCATTTTAGCCCTAAATTATCTAGACTTCCCCGAAGAGATTTTAGCTCTACCACATGTGGCTACATTTCTAAATGCTTCTTACTTCATTTCCAAATCACCAAATGGTTTTTCTCTTTATATTGTCAACGCATGGGGTGCAAACCCATTATCAGGGCAAATGGGAATGAGATCTGCACAGCGCAGCCTTTAATATAACTTCAAGTCTACGTGATCAAACACTAGATTCTTGGCCCACTTCATTGTTAAATTTACAAAAAGGCAAAATAGTCTACAATTTCCTTTTTCTTATTTTTTATAAATCTCCCCAGAATTTTAATGACCTATGCACATTTTACACCATTTACTAATTTTACATTTTTTACTTTGAATACATATATTCTCCCTTCTTTTACCAATATATTATCATCTGGAGTCACCAACTGATTAATCCTGATTTCTTGATAAGCTTTGGACCAGCTTATAGAAAAATAAGTTCAAGGATCACATTTAATAAGCTATGGGTCAACCCCAAAGAATCAACATAAAAGTTATAGCATTCAAACTGGCAGAAGTGTTGAACAAAAAATAAATTGATCCAATAAATGGAAGAAAACAAAAGACAACAGGATAAATAAATAATAAGGAAAGAAATGGCCGGAACAAATCCTCAATTTTCAGTAACTATAATGCATGCAAATGCTTAAAATAAATGGCTAAAGTAGATAAACTATAGTTTGATTTTGAAATAATTCAACATTATGTCATTTTCATGAGACATTGAAAAATAAAAGATGTTGAAAGTTTAACAATAAAAATATAGAAGCAAGCAGGCCAAATAAAGGAAAACAAACTGAAAGCAATGTTTTAGTATAATCATTATCCAAGTATAATATACACACAGAAATGTGCATAAATCAAAATTATACAGCTTCATGCATTTTCAAGCAAGGATGAAACAGACCCCAAAACTCCCCTCAAGACCACTTTCAGCCACTTTCTTTTGCCAAGGATAACCATTATCTGGACTTCCAATGCTACAGATTAGTTTTGTCTGTTTTCTATTTGTTAATAGTATCACATATTATGCACCCTTTTGTGTCTGGCTTTATTACCTTGATTCTTGTTTGCATAATTCATCCAAGTTTTCTCATGTAGTTATAGTTCATTCATTCTCACGGCTTTCTCATGTCCTTTCAGTTATCTATTGCTAGGTAATAAATTAGCAGAAAACAATGACCATATATTCTCTCACAGTTGTATGTGGGTCAGGAGTCCTGGCAGAACTCAGCTGATTAACTCAAAATCAGGGTCTGCCCCGAGGCTCTAAAAAAGGTATCAGCCAAGGTGGCATCTCAAATCATCAAACTATAGGAGGAGAGATCTACTTTCAAGCTAACTCACATAATCCACTCTGTAGCATCAGCTCCTTGTCTTGGGTACCTCTTCATAAGGCTCTTAAAACCTGGAAGTTGGCTTCCCTCAAATGGCTGAGGAAGTTACCCAAGACAGATGCCATGGTTTCTTTGTAACTTACCATGAAAGTAAAGTCCTATCACTTTTCCTGAATTATTTTGGCTAGAAATGAGTCACTAGGTTCAGTCCACACTCAGAGGGGATTACACAGGGGGCAGAGATCAGTGGGGGGCCACCTTAAAGTCTGCATAGCACTTCTATGGTGTAAATACATCACAATTTACTTATCTACTCTAAATTATGTGAGCTTTTAGTTACTATGAAAGGAGCTCCTAGGAACATTCTTGTACATGTGTTTTGTCTTGGGTTTATGTCTAAAAGTGTAATTGCTGGTTTACATGGTAGACATATATGTGGTATCTTTAGACACTTCCAAACAGTTATCCCAAGTGGTTGCAAAAATTCAGTTCCAACCAGCAGTGTATAAAAACAAAATGATACTAATCTTATTATGCTTTAATGTATAGCTTTTTCCTTTATTTTTAGTGCTTATGTGTCATTAAGAAATAAAAACAATGTTAGATAATCAAGATACCAAAGGTATTCTCCTATGTTATCTTCAAAAATTATTTAGCTTTTTGTTTTTATCTCAATTAAATTTGGAATTTATTTTTGTGTATATTGTGAATTTGAAGTCAAGATGCAATTTTTTTTCTACTTGGATATCCAGTTGGCCTGGCAACATTTAGAAAAAGAACATCCTCTCCACACTACATTACAGTGCAACATGCATGCAAGTGAATTTATGCTGTTATATTTATCTATTTTTCTGTCTTTGTTCCAATATCACATTGTTTTAGTGACTATGCCTTTAAAAAATTATTGACATCTAGTAATAGAAGACCTCTAGATTTTTATCTTTTTCAAAATTGCCAATTTTCTACATTTCCAAAAATATTAAAATTTAGCTTGTCATTCTTTAATTATCCTGTAATTGCTTCAAGGTCTCTGCTACTCTTTGTATTAATATATCTGATATTGCCTTTCTTTTGCTGCAGTTCTCTCTGCTGTTCTTTTCACTTTAATGATTTTTAGCTTTTCCACTTCTCAATCTCATAGACCACACCACCTTAAAATTAGGCGATTACTCACATTTCCTTATGTTTTGCTGGTGACCTTTGTTGCTGATCAGGTTGATAGACTTGGTCATATTCAACCTATATATATCTATCTATATGTGTGTGTGTGTGTGTGTGTGTGTGTGTGTGTGTGTGTGTGTGTGTGTGTGTATATTGCTTCCAGTGATTTAAAGAGGAAAGAAGTTAATCGTGACTATTAGATTTCCCGTCATTGTGGAGAAAGGGAAAAGCAGCCCATGACATCCAGGAGCCGGACTGATACAACTAAGCCAGGCCGTGGCATTGCTATGAGTTGGTCTGGTGCTTATAGCTGGGCCTTGGTGTCCTGTTGAGCATAAACAATTGAACAGAACATCAACATCAAACAAAGCTACTCTGATAGTGATGGATCAAGGCAAAAACACACACCCCAATCACAGACAAAACCATCTCCCTCTCCTGGTTAATATGAATGACTGTTGCTTCTTTACCAATCACAGTTTTGGCCGCTGTCTAGTCTTTCTAAATGAAAGATTTCTTAAAATACCCAGTCTTAGGATCACCCTGCTTCCTGACAGCATCTGAGCTGAGCCATGCTCCATTAAATCCTGCCCACAAACACCTAACACAAGCACACATCCTATAACAAGCCTTTTTTAATACCACTTACTGAAATGCCCATGATTACCTATGGTGTAATTTCCCTTGAGGGAACAGGTAATAAACCCAAGGTGTTCAACTAAAAGGGTATTCCTGATGGCCTTTGGATGGAGAACAATGACATCAACCAACATAAAAGTCATTTATGGGAAAGTAGCTTCATGTTGAATTCTTCCACAAATGTGAGAAACAAAATTTACCAGAGGAATTCATTTGTAATAAAGAATTTTTTATTAAAGACAAAAATAAATAAATAATGGGGGGCATAAGGACTATCGGATGTTTTGGGTTTCTTTTTCATTTTTATTTTTTTCTTAGAGTAATGAAAATATTCTAAAATTGATTGTAGTGATGAATGCACAACCATATGATGATACTGTGGGCCATTGATTTTACACTTTGGATGGATTATTTGGTATGTGAATATATCTCAGTAAAATTGCACTAAATGAAAGTACAAAAAAAAGAATATGTTTATAATTTTCCTTATTAATTAAATAACTTCGGCTCTTAATATTGGACACACTTTTAAATTAATATTTACACCACATATTTGATTGTGTCAAAAGATTTAAAAGAAACAATGTTCAATGAAAAAATATTTTTCTTAATAGTAGTGTTGATGAAAATAGCACTGTACTGAATAAACAGTCATAAACGTTCCATCAGGTTTTGCTCATTTAATAAATCTGCTGTTCCTATCATATTCAAATTTCTAATCAGATACAAATATTCACCTTTGAATATCTGCCAGTTGATATCCCTACAATAGATTATTCTTTAAAGGAGCTAAGAATGCAACAGAAACATTAAATGGCACATAAAATGCAATACCTTTATAAAGCTTCTTTACAGGCAGCATCTAATGTATGCATATTCTCATTTAATTAATTTTATTTTCTCAACAAACAGTTTTCATGGGATTTATGTGCATTATACTCTTTATGAATTTCAACGTGATTCCATATAATAAACTCATTTGCATTTCAACAAGGTCCTTTAGCAGCTTTTGTGCCAAGAAGCTTACATCGATACCTAATTCATTTGCTTCTTAATGGTCTCTGGACAAGATATTTCATGACCTTGCCTTATTAACTTAGAGGCACTTAAGTCTCTCAGAAACTACACACTTAAGGAATAAAAAGTGAACACTCTTTGTGATAGTATCTCTACAATTCTCCCTCTCTGCTGAATTATCATATAAATTTCCTTTACATTCTTTTATCCTAAAAAATACAAATGAGCATAAAACTCAGCCCTCCCGTTATCACCAAAACTCTGTTGTGTTGTTTCCCCAACTGTCTCATAATTTTGTTTCATAGACAACCGTCTTAAAGATTATTTCTTTTTAATATAAATTCATTCTTGAAATCCTTATTGACTTCCCCAACAGCTGCAAACTATGTCAGTTGAAACTTCATGTTCCAAGGCCACTGATGACACCCTTTTATTTGTAAATCTTATTTGACTTCTGCAGAATTTGATATTATGGACAATTTGATATTATGGACAATCCACTTTGGTGACAAAGCTTTTGATTTCCTCTTTGTGGATGATCCTCTTAATTTGTCTCTGTCTGATAATCCCTTGTTACTGTCTCAATAATGACAGAACTCCTCAACATCTGCAATAGGCTCCCTTCCCTTCCATCTTTACACTTTCCCCTCAAGTGATCTTCACCATTTCGTGGCTTTAAAAGGATGAATCCTAAATACACATCGCTACCGCACACCATTCCTCAAACTTCAAGCTCAGATATTGAACTTTCACTTTGATTTATCCACCTGACTACATCATAAGCTTTCCTTAGCTAACATATCAAACACTAAATTTTTGAGTTTCTCCTAAATATGCTCATTTCTAGTATTCTCTACGCCTATAGAGGGCATCATTACCTCGATTCCTCCTTTGTTTTAACTCAGCACATCTATTAAACCAGCAAGTCCTGCTTCTCTTGCCTCCAAACTTATCTCAAGTCTGGCTTCCTCTTTCTTTCTATCTGCTCTGCCAAAATCCTTATATAAGCATCAACACACATTAGCTAGACTGCTGCAGCAGCTTTCTAATAGCTCATCTTACTTTCCTGTTTTTTGTCCTCCTCCCAAAGTGTAGTGACAATTGCTGACCCAAGTCCTAGAATCCATTTCTCTCTTTCTTCCTAAAAAAATCTGGAATTTCAGGACTGTCCTATTTTTGTGGGGTTGATGCCAATTGCATATATACAGGGAGTTTCACCTGGCTTAACAAACACCAGCTTATTGTTTCCCATGTGGCAGGGTTTGGTTAAAACATAAGTGAATGACACAAATCTGAGAAATCAGAACAAGTGAACTTCTATTCACGGTAGGGTATATATTGAGTTGAATTCTCTGCAGAATGCCCTTCTGCTCCTATTTTCACAGCACTTATTCAAGTATCACCTAGAAAGCATAAGGGATTTTTACAGAATAAAAGAGAGGTTACATCACTTGGCCCCTTAAAACTCTTTAGTGTCTTCCTGGTGGACTGAGAATAAAATATGAACCTTTTACCTTGGTTACAAGATCCATGCAAATTATATTTGGAAATAGTCATCACAGAAGTGCCAGCTGAAGCCATGGTAACAAATAAATTCAGCTAAGGGAAATGAGACTTGTAAGCAATACATTTAAAAATATTAACATTAAAAATGTGGACTTAAGAACAAAAACCATTAAAATGTAATGAATAAGAAAACTACTGAAGTTAGGAAAGAAACACAGAAGTGTATTTTATGCAAAACAAAGGAAGACCGCATTTTAAGAAAGAGTAGTTGATGATGTAACACTTCTGTGTGGCTGCCAGTTCAAGAAGACTGACTAAAAACTTAATTTGCCTTTCATCCCTGACAACACTTCATTGAAATGACAGAATAAAAAACAAGCAAACCATTCTATAGCAGTATGGTCTACTCAGAAGGATGTCATAACAAACTAGAAACTAAAACAATTTTGGGAGGCCATGAAGTGGATGGCACTTGATTGATGGGGAAACATAACAGAACTGAGGGAATCAAAACTCGGTATAAGTGAATAAGTGAAATGTGAGTTTTGGTTTGGTTTATTTATTTATTTATTTATTTTAATTTTCTTCTTTTACAAATGCACAGAAAAAAATTCAAAGATCAGAAATAGGAAGGGTTTTGGTTAGGGATAGACTAATAGGAAACGGGTGAAATAATTTTGAGTAGGAATGTAGAATAATAGCACCATCCCTAGCTAGCAGTTTGAATGAATGCAGCATTTATCACTAGACTAGAATCCAGTAAGTAGAAAGAATGCTTTATAAATAAACACTATAGGAACATTTGCTGTAGGGAAACTGCACTCTGGGCATTTGATCATGACAGAAAAAAAAATAAAGCAAAGCCACATATACTATCATGTAATACCATGATGGACAGAGAACTTCCAAACCTGGAAGGCAACTCTGTAAATACAGAGAATAAAACAGTTTTGCTGTGAATTCCCAAACATTCAGTTGGACTAGGGCTCCTGAAATCATTGTCTGTGTTTGCTGTAGAGGAAGAATGATTTTACATGTGTGGAGAAACCAATTCGAACAACAAACCTTGAACAGCCTTGAATATATTTTATAAATATAAACAAACAGTTCAAATCCATCAAATGTTTGAAAAAAATCTTCAAAATGTTAGATAGGCATCACACTGGAACAAAATCCTTAAATAAAACAAGCAGGGGAAACAATCTCTAAACAAATAAAATACAGAGGGAAAAATCAAATTTGCTTCGTCGAAGATATTTTGGAAAGAGTCACATCGATGGGAAAATTATATTCTACCATATTTAGTAAGGTAGCAGGAAACTAGAATTTTTAGGAATTAAAAACAAGATAGCCAACATGTAAAAATAAATCAACTGAAGATGTCATGGTATGCCTGAAGGTTAATTGGTGATATGAAAAAGCAAAATAAAGGGTTGCCCCACCCCAAATGGCCTCTGTTGCTTGCATCCCATATCTACCTAAGTTCCTCCTAGCTCATGATTTGATCTCTGGTATTTAACCATAGATTTCCCCTCTGTGTTGTTCAACGAATCTTTAATTTTGATTTAGATTCACAATTTCTAGCTTCATTTATGGTTATTTCTGGATTATTTGCTTACAATTTATTAGGACTCACCACTAAAATGTATACATTCGAATGATATTTTGTATCAGTTAGAAATGCTCTTCAGTGAAAGAATCAGAGTCAACCTGCCATCTGCAAATTGACAGGCTCAAGGTTCAGATGGCAGGTTAACAATCTCACTAGTAACTCAGAACCTTTACATTTGCTCTGTTATCTTTACTGGGGCGGTTCTTTGCCAACCTGTTCATGTCTTTTGGTCACAAGATGGTGGCTGTAGCACTAGAACCGTCGCTGGTATTTACAGCAGAGCAGGGAAGCAGTGGCAGACCTGAACTCTCCTCTTCTGCATGTCCCTTTTGTAAGGGACCGGCAACTTCCTTGTAAGCTCCCCAGCAGTATGTCCCTTGTGTTTCATGACCATATGTCTCTTTCTGTCTATCAAAAGGACGAGGACCTCCTTTCTTAACATCAAGGGATTTTTCACCTAGCACTTGAAAAAACTCAGTGTTCTATTTACAGGGAAGAGTAAAAGTAGAGGATTGCTGGTTGGTTTGATGGTGTGATGAGCATACACAAAAGAGCAAAATGCAAGTCCCCTAAGAGGGAAGAAGGTTAACATAGTACATGTAGGTCAAATAACCAGGAAGGCAGGAGGCAGGACTGGGAAAGGATTCTCTTTTACCCTCACCTTAGGCAATTCTTTTTCCCTCACTTCTTTCTGGAATTCGCTTCTATTCCCCTTCTTCCCTGCACTCAATACTTTAAATTCTTCACATTTTTATTATCTAGACTATTGTCCTTTTTACATAGGCCTTGGATTGGCCAATATCCAGTTCCTTGATTCCATGTTCTACTATGGAAAACTTACTAAAATAGATACCCAAGGTATGTACCTCCCCTAATAGGGCTTCTCATGCCTCTTGCTAAAACAACACAATATATTTTCAAACAGAAAGAGAGGGAGGAAGGGGAAGGGAGTGGGGAGACTGTAGACATAGAAAGGAATATGGACTAGTGATGAAGTATTTCCAAACCCAAAACAAAACCAAACACACACAGAAAAACAAAAACCTCCAGCCCACCACCAACAATAAACAGGTGGAGATTGAATTTGAAATGTTCTTAAGTAATTTGTCCTGGATAGAAGGCCAAATACACTCATGCTATGACAGGAGAGAAGTATTTAGTGGTGGGGTGATGAAAACAAATGTATAGGTGGATGGAAGAAGAAATTGAGGAGGTCCCATTAGAAGGTCTCTATCTTCTCTGAGGAAGAGGCAAAGTGCCCTGCTGATGACTACCACAAGGCAAGAGACTTATTTGGGAACAGGCACAGTGGGATGTAAAGCAGAAGCTGCCTGGGGATACTGACAGGGATTACCAGCTGCTTTTCCCATCAAAGTCGGAAAGTAGATAATAAGCTTTTATTCACATCGATCCAGACAATTGCATAATTTGTTGAATATTCTGGGTACTTAAGTCTACTGCAATTTAGACATCTACCAGTTATCCTAATAATTAGTTAAGTTTGTACCAAACTTACCAAAAAAAAAAAAAAAAGAATAGAATTTGAATTACAGGCTAATTTTTGAATGAATGGAATGATTGTGCTTAAAAGTATCAGCCCTTGGATTCTGTGCCTCACCCTTTCAGGGTCGTCAATGTAGACCCATAATTTGAAGGATGACAGCCTTATGGAAGGAACACACTGCATAGGAACAACATCCATGTCACAAAGCCAAATTCCTCCACAGGCGATATAATATAATTTTCTATGAAATGTTGTTTGTTACACAGTATGGAGACTCTGGATAGAGAGGCCTGTCACTTCCTCTTGAGTGGCTGTTTAAGTCTACATGCCAACCAGTCCCCTTAATGGATCCTCACACTCCACACTCCTGGGCCACTAGGCACCAGCTCTAATCACCCTGGGCCCAGGTACCAAAAAATTAGGGGCAGCCTCTACGTCCTGGAGCCCTGCAAAATCATTTGGATTGGCCAATTTACAGGGAGCCTGCCAAATTTAGCAACCTCACCTCCTTTGCCACACTTAAGCTGCATCCCGCCGATCAAATTTGCTGAAGTTACCCTCCCCACTCCCTGAATGCAACCCATTGTGGCCTTGTGTGACAGCCTTCTCCCTGTTGGAGCTCTAAGTAAAAAAGATATTGTCTTTCATCCATCTGGGTTTTCTTTGGATTATATTTACCAACCAAAGGACTTATAATCATACCTAATAGCATATAGTGATAAAATGTGTTTATTATTTCCCATTGTTTGCTTCTCTACGACACTGATTAGTTCTTGCCTCTCTGTTCTGTTTTCCATATTCTATTCTGATGTCAGATCAGATCACTGAAATGGATTTGTGTTTCCTTTAGGCTTTCCTGGCACCTATTACTATTCTCCCCTTCTAAGACTTATGCTGGTTTAGAGCTCTGACTCCTTTGTCAGTGTTGAGTCCACATATCTCCAGTTCGAAAATGTATATAACAGATTATCAATTATATTTCTTCTGCAACAATAATTGTTATTCTAATATACATTTTTATTCTTACCCAAGTCCACTCTATCTCCTGGAATCTTTACTGAATCTTTAATGATGCAGTGTTTTTACAACACTGAATAAAATAAATACATGATGTGATGTATGTGGTAAATGATATAATGTATTATTTGTTTATGAAATTAATGTATATTTGTATTGTGTGATTATGAGAGAAAACAATTTTCCTTTAAAATATACCATGATTACTAAAATAAAATTGGTGAAAAGCAAATGCATGGCCATGCATCTCTCCCTTTTATATAGCATTAATTCAGTGAATAGTGTAACATTTCATTAGTCCAGAAAAGAAAGAAAGACAAAAAAAGGAAACTCCAATCCTTCCATACCCCTAACCACACCCCCTCCATTATTGATTCATAGTTTTGGTATGGTATATTTGTTAGTGTTCATGAAAGAATGTTAAAATACTACTAACTGTAGTATATAGTTTGCAATAGGTATATTTTTTTTTCCTATATGCCTCTTTATTATTAACTTCTAGTTATAGTGTCATACATTTGTCCTAGTTCATGAGAGAGATTGCTAATATTTGTATAATCAAGGACATTGTCTGCCACAAGATTCACTGTTTTATACATTCCTATCTTTTAACCTCCAACTTTCCTTCCATTGACATACGTGACTCTGAGCTTACCCTTTCCACCACCTTCACACACCTTTGTGCACTGTTAGTTATTCTCACAACCTGCTATCGCCCCTATTTCCAAACTTTTAAGTTCACCCTAGTTGAACATTTTACACATAATAAGCAACTGCTCCCTATTCTTAGCCTCATTCTATATCCTGGTAACTTGTATTTCATGTCTATGAGTTTACACATTATAATTAGTTCAGATCAATGAGACCCTGCAATATTTGCTTTTACGTGTCTGTCTTATTTCACTCAGTATAGTGCCCTCAAGTTTTCTTCATCAACCCATTTTTTTAAGACGATTTTGTTCACACACCATACATTCTTTCCTAAGTAAACAATGTTGGTTCCCTGTATAGTCATGTATTTATGTATGCAGCACCATCGCCACTCTGTAAGGACATCTCCATTTCCTCCACAAAGAAGGAGAAAGAGTCAAAGGCGGCAGAGACACAAAAGAAAAAGAAAAGAAAGAGAGAGAGGAAAAAAGAAAACATGACAGTTAGAAAGTAACAAAGGGAAAGATAGCATTAACCTAAAGTAGAACAAAGAAGAGTCAGACAACATCACCAATGCCTGGAGTCCCATACCCTTCCCCTATCTCCCCCACCCCCATACGCATTTAGCTTTGGTATACTGCCTTTGTTATATTAAAGGAAGCATATTACAATGTTTCTGTTAGTTATAGAGTCTCGTTTGCATTGATTCTATCTTCCCCCCAATACCACCCTATTTTTAACACCCTGCAACGTACATTCATTTGTTCTACCTCAAGTAAAAACATATTTGTACCTTTTATTACAATCATTGAGCACTCTAGGTTTCCTTGAGTTACACAGTCCAGTCTCTATCCTTTGTCTTTTGTTCTGGTGTCCCACATGGTCCCAACCTTCCTCTTTCAACCATACTCACAGTCATCCCTGCTCAGTGTACTTATGTTGCCATGCTGCTATCACCCAAAATTGTTTTCAAAACCCCTTACTCCTGTCTTTTCCTTTCTGTCTGCAGTGCTTTCTTTAGTGTTTCTTGTAGAGCAGGTATCTCATTCACACACTCTGTCATTGTCTGCTTGTCACAGAATATTTTAAGCTCTCCCTCATATTTGAAGGACAGTTTTGCTGGATATAGGAATCTTGGTTGGTGGTTTTTCTCTTTCAGTATCTTAAATATATCACCCCACTTCCTTCTTGCCTCCATGGTTTCTGCTGAGAAAGCCATGCATAGTCTTATCAAGCTTCCTTTTATGTGATGGATTGCTTTCCTCTTGCTGTTTTCAGGATTCTCTTTTTATTTTCGACATTTGATAATCTGATTATTAAGTGTCTTGGCCTCTTCAGTTCTATTCTGTTTGGGGTACACTGCACTTCTTGGATCGATAATTTTATGTCTTTCATAAAAGATGGGAAATTTTCATTGATTATTTCCTCTATTATTGCTTCTGTCCCTTTTTCCTTCTCTTCTCCTTCTGGGGCACCAATGATACATACATTTCTGTTTTTCATTTTGTCCTTAAGTTCCTGGATCATATTTTCCATTCTTTTCTCTATCTGTTCTTTTATGTGTAGGCTTTCAAGTACCTTGTCTCCATTTCCTGAGTGCTTTCTTCTGCCTATTGAGATCTGCTGTTGTACATTTCCATTGTGTCTTTCATCTCTTGTGTTGTGCCTTTCATTGCCATAGATTCTGCCAGTTGGTTTTTCGAACTTTCAATTTCTACCTTATTTACGCCCAGTGTTTTCATTATACAGTTCATCTCTTTTGCCATATTGTCCCTAAACTTTTTGAATTGACTTATTATTAGTTGTTTAAATTCCCGTATCTCAGTTGAAGTGTACATTTGCTCCTTTGACTGGGCCACAACTTCATTTTTCTTAGTGTAGGTTATAGTTTTCTGTTGTCTAGGCATGGTTTTCTTGGTTACCCCAATCAGGTTTTCTCAGACCAAAATGGGCTCCAGTCCCAGAAGGAAGAACTATTCAATATCTGGTTTCCCTGAGGGTGTGTCTTAGAAAGTTGGTACACCCTGTGATGCCTCAGGTCACTGTGCTTTTCTGCCCAGTAGGTGGCACCTGTCAGCCTGTAGCTCCAGACTGGTGTAAGGAGGTGTGGTCCATGGTTGTTTTCCCCCAGGCTCTGATGTCTGTTTCTGAATGGAAGGTGGGTGGTAGAGCTGGGCCCCACCTCTTTCCTCAGGAAGATATCCCCCTAGGGAGAGGTCATTAGCATTTGAATGACTCTCTCTGCCTGTGCTATCTCCACCCTTGTCTGGATCAGATCACTGAGAACTGAAAATGACTGAGACTTTCTTCACTGAGCCGAAAAAGGGACAGAAAGCCCCCTCCAGGCCAGTCCGCAGCCATCCTCCAGCCTTCCAAGTTCAGTCATCACCCAAAGCCTCTGTCTGTTCATTGGGGATTCATAGCTTGTATGGAGCAGTCCATGTTTGTTAATTAAAACCCCAGTTGGAGCTCAGCTGAGCTGTATTCACTTGCTCAGAGAAAGCTGCTGTCTGGCACCACGAGGCTTTGCAGCTCAGGTCATTGGGGGAGGGGACTCCAGCTTGGATCTGCAGTTTTTACTTACAGATTTTATGCTGTGATCTTGGGCATTCCTCTCAATTCAGGTTGGTGTGTGATGAGTGGACAGTCACGTCTGTTCCCCCACAGTTATTCCGGATTATTTACTAGTTTTCCTGGTTGTTTATTAGTTGTTCCAGGGGGACTAACCAGCTTCCACTTCTCTCTATGCCATCATCTTAGAACTTCTCCTCAATTAATTTTTATACCATATCAAAATATATACTATAAAACTATAAATTGGCACCAAAAAGATTATATCTAAGGTAATATGATACAATGAATTAAAAATCTGGCTACTTTGCAATTATTTAAATGGTAATGAAAACAAACTGCTCTTCTTTCAAGGAAAATGAAGTTACTTTTGTTTTTGTCAGAATTGCATGCATTAACCAAACTGATTCTTCAATAACTAGATAAAATATTTTCCTTTGTAATGTCTCATAATAAAAAAAAGGACCTTATTCAGCTTACCAGTGATAAATATAGTATATTAAAAGAATCATATTAATTGAGCAGCATCACTTCAATAATTGTTTTCATTCTAGGATGCAAAGCACAGTATAGCACTCCCAGGTAGATATAGGCCTTGTTTAAGGAGCATTCTTTAAATACTGAATTTAATTTAATCTGAGGACTATTATATTTGTCGTGAGAAAGTTTCACTTACTTCAGATTACTGGGAGATATTTTTATTACTCAGAAATACTACTTAATGCAGACAATATGTATTTATATATACTGGGATTTTGTTTAGATTGAACAGTTTATTTCTACCAATATTTATGTGAAAATTTTTCAACAAATTAGCCCATATTATGAGTTTAATTTTTAATTTTCTACCTAATATGCAATTGTGGAAAAACTTTGATAGGTTTGACTATAATAAATCTCTACAGTGACCTAGTCTTATTTCATTTTCTCTTATCTTCTAGACCCTCTTGTCTACAAGTTTATGTATTATATTCTTGTCTCTGTTAGGGTTCCACTTTCCTGTTCTCATCCCTTATTCTTATATGTTTAGGCATGTAGTCAAGGTTTGCCTTTTATTCTTTAAATTCCCTGAAGTATTCCTTAATCTAATGTCAATTACTGGTTTTCAAATCTGTAACCTCTCATACTGTGAAAGCCGTGAAGCAAGGGATATGTTTTATTTATATTGTTTCTTCTGATAAACAGTTTTGTATTTCAAAATGTTAAAATAAAATTGGGTATATTGTTCTTTTTTTTTTTTTTTTTTTTTTTTAACATATTTTAGCCAGCTCCACTGCATGGTCATTTTTTAGCTCCATCTTTATTTTAAATGGAAATTTTAAAGTATTACTAATTTTTTAAAAAACATTGTTTTCTATATAAGGAGACTTTCACATATTTTCAATTCATGTTTTTAGTTTAAAACAGATCTTGATTTACAAATTCTGTTTAGAATTGACACAATTATTGGGTATAATGATGCTATTTATTCTCACTCTGGCTAAAAGTTACCAAATCCTATCATGGATAGATTCTCCTTTCAAAAATTAGGAGGTTCTTTTCACCAGCCACAAGCCAGTTGAACATTAATAATAATAACAAAAGAGATTAATGTGTAAATCATACCTCTCCACAAATCAATAAAATTCACAGTAAGCATCCAGGAATTTTAGGAAATGTTAAGTATAAATGTCATCATTAGATAACAAGATACAAAAAAATATATGTCAATGAAAAATGTATTGTCAAACATATTTTTGTTTCAGAATACTTGGACATATAAATGTGCATATACACAAGAAAAATTTATCCAAGCTTTTCATTTTATTTCATTTTATTTATTATTTATTAATTATTTATTTTATTTATAACATCTAACTGATTTAGCTTCTTTATGTTTTCATAACACATTTGATTTTGTCCCGATCATTTGGGATTATTATAATGCACAATGAGAATTACTTGGTTGACAGCTAAAGAATAAGTTTGAAACAAAAATATATGCATGAAAATAATGGGAAATGGAAGGTATCAGTATTCAAAAACAGGTTCTGTCAAACAATTCTCTGCAAGAATGCTAATCAAGTACAGTTCCCCAAATATTCCATTTAAAGTATACTTTGCTATTATGAAATATTCACATAAAATAAGAAATAGAATTCCAAGTAAAGTTCATGGCACTTTTTATTCGTGGTAATCTTATCATTTCTTTATGCAATTTCAAATGTCATTAGTGTAATCTCATAAATTTTTTTTTTTTATTTTTAGCTTCTTATAATACCTAGGTATATCAAATGAAGAATATTTCAAGCAGAAAGATATTTTCCATTTTTTTGATTAGATGAGAAACTGAGTTTCAAATAGATTCTCCTGATGCATTTATATATTTTCCTCTAGTTTTAAATTATTTAAAGTATTGAACTTCCTTCTTTTTTAAAAGTATATTTTGAATGACTATATTTTTATCATATCTCAAAATGAATTTTCTTCTAAACTAGCTGACATTATTATTCCTTTGTTTCAAGCTTTTATTTCCGGTTCTTTTATTTTGTAAATGGTCTATAAGTGAGTTGATCCTTTTTTCATCTAGTCTATGAAGAGCTTAGTCTTTTAATTTAGTATCTTTTACCTAAATCCTCTCTCTCATTATTTTTCTATTTCTCTAATCTCTTTATCTCTAAATAAGCTCTGTTTTTCCTCTTTTATGTTTTCAGAATTGCATAAAAGCACACATTTCTGTAGCAATTCCCTGAGAAAGATTTTAGTTAAAACAAATTCTAAAGATGTAATTCCTACTATCACTAAAAATATGTAACAGCTACCTTAGAATACTGGTAAATTAAATTTTAAAATGACCTGACAGAAGCATACTTTATTATTTTTGTTTTTTTTTTGAGAGAGAGATTTTTTCCAACTGACTTAGTTATATTAGTGCATAAAAATAACTGAAATGAATTTTTGCCAGCTATATAATAGATATACAAAATACATACAAAATATATATACAGTCTCACAGAGATTGAGAGAGAGTTGGGTAAAATTGATACATAATATGTCTATAAAATATGCTAAGCTATCACGAATATGTCTAATCTTATATATGATAGCATAATTATAATAGACCAAATGCATTTAACTATTAGTTTAACAAATATGTTGATATCAATATTGTCAGAAACCATATGTTTTAAAATAGTAGTAAAATATATACTGTAATTTTCACAGATTTTTTTCAGTAATGGAAATGTTATACCTATTTATTGGCTATGAAGCATTAAAGGCAAACATATTAGGGTAATTACTTTGCAGATAAAATTATTAAAGATATAATGACAGGGATATAAGATGGTGGCATAGAGAAGAGTGGAAGCTAAGTAGTCCCCCTGGAACAAGTAAAAAAACTCAGAAATAACTAGGAAATAATCTGGAATAACTGCAGGGGGACAAACGTGACCGTCCACTCATCATACACCAACCTGAATTGAGAAGAATGCCTGAGATTGCAGCATAAAATCTGTAAGTAAAAACTGCAGACCCAAATTGGGAGACCCCTCCCCCACAGCCCAAGCTGCAAAGCCTTGTGGTGCCAGAGAGAAGCTTTCTCCCAGCAAGCAAATACAGCTCAGCTGAGCTCCAGCTGGGGTTTTAATTAGTGCATGTGAACTGCTCACTACAAGGTATGAATCCCCAACAAGTAGACAGAGGCTTTGGGTGACGACTGACCTTGGAGAGCCGGAGGGTCTCCTCGGACTAGTTCTGTTCCTTTTTTGACTCAGCAAAGAAAGCCTCAGCCATTTTCAGTTCCCAGTGCTGTGACCCAGACAAGGGTATAGCACAGGCAGAAAGAGACCACCGAAATGCTAATGACCTCCCCCTAGGGGTGTCTATCTTCTCTAAGAGGAAAGGGGTGGGACCCAGATCTACTACCTGCCTTTCATTCAGAACTTACACCAGTCAAGAATTATAGGCTAACAGGCACTGCCTGCTGGGCAGAAAAGCACAGTGACCAGAAGCATCAGAGGGTGTACCAGTTTTCTAAGACACACCCTCAGAGAAACCGGATACTGAATATTTCTTCCTTCTGGGACCTTAGCCCATTCTGTCTGGGGAGGCCTGATTGGGGTAACCAAGGAAACCATGCCTAGACAACAGAAAACTACAACCTACACTAAGGAAAATGAGGTTATGGCCCAGTCAGGGGAACAAACTTGCACTTCAACTGTGATGCAGGAATTGAAACAACTAATAAGTGAATTCAAAAAGTTTAGGGAAGATATGGCAAAAGAGATTAACTGTATAATGAAAACACAGGACATACATAAGGTGGAAATTGAAAGTTCGAAAAACCAACTGGCAGAATCTATGGAAATGGAAGACACAACACAAGAGATGAAAGCCACAATGGAAACATACAATAGCAGATCTCAAGAGGCAGAAGAAAACACTCAGGAACTGGAGAACAAGGCACCTGAAAGCCTACACACAAAAGAACAGATAGAGAAAAGAATGGAAAAATACGAGGAACATCTCTTGGAACTTAAAGACAAAATGAAAAGCAAGAATTTACATGTCGTTGGTGCCCCAGAAGAAAAAGAGAAGGGAAAAGGGGCAGAAGCAATAATAGAGGAAATAATCAATGAAAATTTCTCATCTCTTATGAAAGATATAAAATTACGGATCCAAGAAGCACAGCATATCCCAAACAGACTAGATCTGAATAGGCCTACACCAAGACACTTAATGATCAGATTATCAAACATCAAAGATAAAGAGAGAATCCTGAAAGCAGCAAGAGAGAAATGATCTATCACATACAAAGGAAGCTTGATAAGACTATGTGTGAATTTCTCAATAGAAACCATGGAGGCAAGAAGGAAGTGGGGTGATATATTTAAGATACTGAAAGAGAAAGACCACCAACCAAGAATCCCATATCCAGCAAAACTATCCTTCAAATATGAGGGAAAGCTTAAAATATTCTCTGACAAACAGACAATGACCAAGTTTGTGAACAAGAAACCTGCTCTACAGGAAACACTAAAGGAAGCACTGAAGACAGAAAGGAAAAGACAGGAGTGAGAGGTTTGGAGATTTTGGGAGATAGTAGAACAGCAATGTAAGTACACTGAACAAAGATGACTGTGAATATGGTTGAAAGAGGAAGGCTGGGATCATGTGGGACAGCAGAACAAAAGACAAACAATAAAGACTGGGACCGTGTTACTCAGGGAAACCTAGGATGCTCAACAATTGTGACAAAAGGTACAAATATGTTTTTACATGAGGTAGAGCAAGTGAATGTCAACATTGCAAGATGTTAAAAATAGGGTGGGATTGGGGGGAAAATATAATCAATGCAAACTAGAGGCTAGAATTAACAGAAACATTGTATCATGCTTCTTTTAATGTAACAAAAGCAATATACCAAAACTAAATGCATATGGGGGGTGGGGGGTGGGGAATAGGGGAAGGGTATGGAACTCCAGGCATTGGTGATGTTGTCTGACTCTTTATTCTACTTTAGGTCAATGCTATCTTTCCTTTTGTCATCTTATAGCTATCAAGTTTTTTTGTTTGTTTGTTTGTTTTTCTCTTTCTCTTGCCTTTTTCTTTTGCCTCTCTTCCTTGACAGTTTCTCCATCTTTGTGGAAGAAATGTCTTTATATAGAGAGTGGCAATGATGTGCAATACATAAATATGTGACTATACTGGGAACCAATGATTGTTTACTTAGGACGAAATGTATAGTGTTTGAACAAAACCATCTTAAAAGAAATGGGTTGATGAAGAAACCTTGAGGGCACTATATTCAGTTAAATAAGACAGACACATAAAGGCAAATATTTCAGGGTCTCACCGATATGAACTAATTATAATATGTAAACTCATAGACATGAAATATAAGTTACCATGATATAGAATGAGGCTAAAGAGTGGGGAGCAGTTGCTTATTATGAGCAGAATGTTCAACTAGGGTGAACTTAAATATTTGGAAATGGATAGGGGTGATGGTAGCATGTAATGAGAATAACTAACAGTGCTAAAAGGTGTGTGAAGGTGGTGGAAAGGGTAAGCTCAGAGTCATGCATGTCACCAGAAGGAAAGTTGGAGGTTAAAAGATGGGAAAGAATAAAACAGTGAATCTTGTGATGGACAATGTCCGTGATTAACTATACAAATATTAGAAATCTCTCTCACGAACTAGAAAAAAAAATGTAGCTTATGAGGGGTAGGACAATGTGATTGGGAAAGCCATGTGGATCACACTCCCCTTTGTCCAGTGTATGGATGTATGAGTAGAAAAATGGGGGCAAAAAAAAAAAAAAGAAAAAAAGCACTCAGTGTTCTTTTTTACTTTAATTGTTCTTTTTCACTTTAATTTTTTATTCTTATTACTTTTGTGTGTGTGGTAATGAAAATGTTCAAAAATCAATTTTGGTGATGGATGCACAACTATATGGTGATACTGTGAACAACTGATTGTATACTTTGTATGACTGCATGGTATGTGAATATATCTCAACAAAATTGAATTATTTAAAAAAAGAAAAAAAGAAAATCCCCTTGTAGTTATATCAGAGTTTGCAGAGAAAAGAAATTAGATGAGTGCATTTAGTATGACAACTGGAAACTGTTATTGTTGAGTGACCAACAAAAAAAAGGAAAATACATAATAGCATAAGGACTATAAACTCATTTCTAGTTTTCTCTTTAAATGTGGTTATGTGTGTATTTCTTAATTTTCTGTGGGTGATCATGAAATCTTGGTATTTGGGTTGAAAAAATGTAATGCAGATGTGCCAGTTTGGATGTATTATGTCCCCCAAAATGCCATTATCTTTGATGCAATCTTGTGTGGGCAGACATATTAGTGTTGATTAGATTGTAATTCTTTGATTGAGTGTTTACATGGAGATGCAACCTACCCAACTGTAGGTGATAATTCTGATTAGATAATTTCCATGGAGGTGTGGCCCTGCCCATTGATCTTGGGCCTTAATTAGTTTTCTAGAGCACTATATAAGCTCAGACAGAAGGCACGAGCTTGCTATAGCCAAGAGGGACACTTTGAAGAATGCACAGGAACTGAGGAGCTGCAACTTACAGAGACATTTTAGAGATGGCCTTTGAAAGCAGACTTTTGCTCCGGAGATGCAAACATTCCAAGAGCAACTAAGAGTGACATTTTTGAGTAGCTGCAGCCTAGAGAGAAACATCCTGGGAGAAAGCCATTTGGAGCAAATGCCAGCCATGTGCCTTCCCAGCTAACAGAGGTTTTCCAGATGCCATTGGGCATCCTCTAGAGAAGGTACCTGATTGCTGACACCTTATCTTAGACACTTTATGGCCTAAAGACTGTAACTTTGTAACCAAATAAAGTCCCTTTATAAAAAAAAAAAGTTAATGACAAAGTAATGCAATAGGAAAGAAATAAAAGGTCAAACTTAGTTATAAAAACCAAAAATTATTTCTCTGAGAATTCCAATGATATGATGAATCTTTGAAATATGAGGTAAAATTGATGATTATGAAGAAAATGTAATTTGTTAGAATTTAATCAAGAAGTGAAAGAAAATTTCAATATTCCAAAATGCCATCAGAGGAATTAAAAGACACTCAAAGCTATGTCCCTCTTAAACTTCACTAAGGCCACTTGTTATCAAATAGTAGTCAAAGACAGGACATTCTCCAAACCCTTATAAAAAGCTAGTGTAACTATGATAGAAATTTTTTAAAAAGACAGAAATTTGACTGATATCTTCCATCTCCTTTATGAATAGAGGTTGAAAAATCTTACAAAAGGTACTAGAAAAACATGTCTAGTTATGCAGTTTGTTAAGGTTGCTCATTGTTTCAAATTCAAATATTATTCTCAATAGAAGACAAAAACATTGATTAAATTTCAAAATCTATTCCTGAATAGAGACTTAGAAACCTAAAAATAGAAGAAATATTTCATGAATGTGTATTCATAGAAATAGAAAAAATCAACAGAAATATTACAGAGTTAAAACTTCCCATTAATGTCAAAAGATGAACAAGTATTCATTTTGAACTATGCCTCCTATTATTTAACTTCTTACTGTCAGTTCTAGACTATATTGTAAGTGCAAAATAAATAAACAAAAATCATAACTGTTGAAAAGGGCAAAACCTACTGTGAATATTCCAGAATATATCATTATTCATATGTGACACTAATTGCAAAATATCACACCTAATATTAGATTTCAGTACATTATATGGATACCTGTTAAACATAAAAAGTAATTTTTTATTAAAAATACCACCTAAATAGAAGATTCCAGGTAAAGGAAACAAATTGCATCCTTTATATGAAGTGTGCCACATTGAGAGACATATATGCTTCATATATAAAGTCTTAAAATTATAACAGTACTTTAAAATGAAGCAACTGATCCTCATGCATCTGCAAAAAACAAAAAGTGTCAAGAATAATCAAAGATTTTTGAGATAAGAAATTGCAGAATTGAATGGCGCAAAAGGTGAAATCTCTCCTCCACCCTGAACCAAATCCCCTCCTCTAAGTGGCTGACACATACGCTTCAATATCAATAGATATTTTTATCAATATTCTAAAAATAATATACAGCGAATAATATAACAGTAAAGTACCTATCTTCCAGAGAAAGTTAAACTCATAGGAGTTTTATTTCAATACCTTTTTGTATTAGTTAAGTTTTTTAAAAAAAGGAGCGTCAACGATAAATTTGAAATGCTCTTTGCTTTCCTCCAGCCTAAGACAAACCCTCCACACTAGCTGGATAGGAAGGTGGAGAGATTTACAGAACTGCAGACATTCTCACGAGTTCTCTCATTCTGTTTCTCTAACAAAATCTTAGGGAGAAAGAGGGATTATGGTGGGGAGTATTTTCATACTTCAATCCATAACCTTTTTCAATTTTGCACCAATAAATTTTTATGGCAAACTAAGTCAGTTTACTTGTGAACATACTGCCCGTAGCAATCAGGGGTGAATATAATTATTGAAATAGGTGCTGGTTTAGGGAAGCCAAAGACTTACTTTTACTCCTTTATCAAGCAGTTGAAAAGCTCTATTCTAAAATATTCTTACCTTCAAAGTATTGTAGAGCTATAAATATAGTTTTATTTTTCACATTTCAAGAAATGAAGGGAACCAGATAGTCTTTCCATATTAGTGCTGATTTTTATGCCAATTTGTTGAGGGGCATTTTGGTGCATTTTTTTTGGTTTTCTTTTTATCATAACTGAACATTAGAATTATTTGGATGACATAAAAATCATTTACCTATTGGGTAGGCTTTAGAAGATATCTTAAAGTAGAAGTCTGAGGTATTTTTTGTTGTTACTAATGCTGATTAAAGACAAAACTCTAAATCTGAACGCTGAGAAATATGAAAAGAAATTCTAAGTCACAGAATGTTTTCTCATCTCAAGTAGCATTTGGATACCTATCTCAGGAAAAGACTGACATTATGAGTCCGTTCTTTGAGGGACTTTCTGAAAGGGGTCCATATACAGGGCTTGGTTGATTAGACACCAGCTCTTCCCTGACCTCATTCTATTCTATTGAAACTTCTATTCTTGTTTTTACCATGATGTATCTTAACTTTTGCTTACTAGCTTAGTCCTCAGTCTTCATATTTCTAGAACCTAGCACAACACCTTATATAAAGTAGGTTCTTAATTAATGATTGTTGAAAAAAAGAATGAATAAGCAAAAGAACAAAGACTTTCAAGTAAAGAGAGAAAAAACAAAAATAAAATGTTATTGAATACTGAAGTGTCTTTTGAAATGACTCAAATTGCTCTTTGGTGCCTCCTTTTTCTTATCTATGCTTTCTCCCACATCCCTGTTCTCATTTACTTCACCCTTAAAAGTTCCTGTTACTGCCATCTGGCCATGTTTCTTTCTCCTCCTCTTCCCCTGCCCTCTTCCCCCACCACACACACTCTTTTTTTTCCTTCTCTCCTCTTTTCCCCCACTACTAAGTACTTATGACCACAAGATTAGACACAAAATCTTATTCATTTATTATATCAGCAAACATATTTGAAATCTGCACTGGCTCAGGCAGTAAACTAGATGCTGGAACCTCAAAGGTGAAAAAGAAGAATTCCTGCCCTGAATTAAAATACAGCCTAGGTAGAGGGAAGATAGACAAGTAAACAACCTTGTAAAATGACGAGATGTGGGTTATAGCAGAGGCAACTACTTAGTGCTAAGGATTTCAAGAATACAATAGAGATGGGAATATCCGACTCAACTGTGTGTGGTATATGTGTGTGTATAAGGGAGGTGTGGAAGGTTGAAGTATGTATTCCAAAAAACATGTGTTCTTAGTCTTAGTCTGTATTACTGTGTGTGTGACCCCATTGAAAATGGGATCTCTTGCAGATGTTTTAATTAGGCCGTGGCTCAACTGAACAAGGGTGGGCCTTAATCTGATTACTGGAGCCTTTATAAGCAGAAGAAATTCAGACATAGTAAGAGGAAAAGCCATAGGGAGTACTTGGAAGCCAGAAGTCAGTGGGAACCCAGAAGAGAAAGGAGAGGACATCACCATGTAATGGAAAAGCCAAGGAACCTAAGAATTGCCAGCCCACCAAAATACTCCAACCCTAGGAGGAAACAAACCTCCCAGACTTCTAAACTGTAAGACAATAAATTCCCATTGTTTAAGCCAAAAAAAAAAAAAAAGACGGATATTATACCACATTGTCAGCTTCTGTTTTAATTCATTTGTCATGGATTTGGGTATTGATAGTATGTTAAAAGCTCACTAGATAATTCAACTGTGCAGGCAAGTTTTGAGAACTGTTCAAAATCAAAATCAGATTTGCATATTTGATTCTTGAAATTAATGTTTACCAGGATAAGAATTGGAACTCAAATAGACTGATTTGTGAACTAGGATTTCAGTGTGTTTATCTTATCAAAGAGGAGATACGAGTGGTGGTCTCTACAAAACTACAATTCTGTATAATTATTGAAATAGAAAACAAGTTCATATCCGGGAGTTGCTCAGCAAGAATGAAGTGAAGCACTTTTTGTTGAAACATTATTACGGTATTATGATGGCTGTTTTAAAATCCTTGTCAAATGGTTCCAGACTTGGCATTGCTTGATTGTCAGTTGTGATTTTCCTGGTTCTTGGAATGAAAAATGGTTCTTGATTTATCTTGGATACTTTGGCTATGTTAGGAGATTTTTGGTCCTATTTAAATCTTCTATTTCAGCTGTCATTTGTCCTGTTTAGATTTAACCCCGGGGCTCCTTTTGTAACTATAGCCCCAATTCAGCTTGCTTAGTCCCTGCAAGGCTTTGCTGGTCTGCTTTGGTCTTCTTGCTTCAGGAGCTCCCTCTCTGGAGTAGCTGGTGCTGCCGGGATTGGGGAGGTGGGGGTGTGGGGCGGGTGTGGAAGGCACTTCCCTGGGATGCCCAGTGTCACTAGATAAGGGATGGGGGATGCTGGAAAGAGAATGTTTCCTCAGGCCCATTCTCTCACCATCTGGAGCCATGAGTTTCCTGCCCATCTTTGATGGTGCTATTTGGTGACCTATTGGACTATATTTGAGGTATTCTGTTGTATCTAGAGGGAGGGAGAAGGAAAATAGTGAATCTATGCCATCTTGTCTGGAGGAGAAGTACTGAAATCAGAAACTTTTTCAACAGTGGAATTATGGTCCAGAATTAGTTCCTTTAAGAATTGTAGAGGCTAGTTTGGAAAAAATAATAATTCTCTATTAACAGTAACATCTACGCTCTTAATGCATTTGTCTCTTAGATTTTGGTATCACTAAAATAGCAGAAATCCATAGCCTCATCCAATATTGACCTAAATTTATCATTTTCTATTTTTTCCAATCCTTAATGAAGTGCTCATGTGAATATTTTGAAGCACCCTGGCTGTGGTTTTCCATGATTTATGTTAATTTCAACATCAAAGAACTCTCTCTCTCTTTCTCTCTCTTTTCATTTTCATATATCCCACTTCCTTTTCATGTGATAAATGACTGGTTTCTATTCTTTAGTGTCCTGCTCAGACCTAATATATTATAACTCCTTATATTATAATGCTAATTACTTAAAACTACAAACAGTCTACAGTTGAGTCAAACTGTTAAAAATAATGACACCCAACTCTTGTGATTTAACCACATCAACTAATTTTAAATAAATGAAGAATCAAAATAATAGGAAATAAGTCTTAAAATAAATAACAGAATATTTTACTGTTAAATATAAGCTACAATATTAAATATACTTGGAGTTACCACAGAAACATAAAACTAAAGCCTAGTCCATATTTCATTTAATTGACATGACTCAGTAGAAGTTTCTACATAAGGACAAATGTATTTTGAAATTATCAGCTAACTTTCTTACATACAAGTTTTGTATTTGTTAGTATTTAAGAAACTGCAAGATATAAAGAAACTTATTATAAATTAACAGGATACACAATAATCAAATGTAAAATGTGGATTTCAGTAGCTTTTCGGACAGTTATTCAAGGACAACTTCAAGTATAACTCTCTAAACAATTTACATGTTTCTTTCATAGACATATGGCATGTAAACAAAAAAGAAAAGTGACGAATGGTGGTTACTTTTCATTGCTAGACAGAAGGAGGAAGAAATAGTATTATGCTAAGAATTTGAAAATAAAGCTAGACATAAAGCACCTATTACAAACTTCTAAATAAGTGATGTTCTAATCCTCAATGTTTTTCATTTATGTCTCAATGTATCTTTTATAACTAACTGTTTTAGATATTTTAAGAATTTCTAGCATCTGGGAGAAGTGATAGTCCTCAAAGATCAGATAATATATACTGGTTCTTTAGACATCACAATGTAAATTATCCTAATCCTTAAAAAGTATTTACTTATAGAACAATTTAATGGTGTAAATAAAATTTACTCATGAATATTTGCATTTTTCATAGTCTATTTTAGGTAATTATTTTCTGATACATGGAAAATTGATAACTATTTTATATTAAAACTAAAGAAGGTGGAGAAATTAAAGGTTTCAAGGGAATTATTAAAAAGTTGGAAAATATTAACTTGTATGCCTTTGTGAAGAACTAACAAATTGAAATAACTAACTAAGTATTATGTTATGGTATCAGAAATTTTACTTTTTCATATAGGCACTTGATGCATATCTGTCACTGTAAGGAAGAGGAATAAAAACATTTTTCTTACAAAACTCAAAAAATGAAGTGCATAAGTTACATGTTAACTGTGCTATACTTGGTGTTTTCAGTAATTGAGCTATATTTGAGAATTCAGTAATTTTCACTCTGCCAAAGCAATGATGCTAGTAATAAGAATAGATATCAGGTGACAAGTTTACCTGAATATTGTAATACCTAAAATAAATGTTATTTGGATAGAAATAGATGTTTATAAAATAAGAATCAACACTCACTATATTGAAAAAATTATATAGGATCATTAATTTTCATTTTAAAAATAAAACAATATCTTATTGCTATTATCAGTATTACTGTTATTATTTTTTTTTTTTGAGTTTTGTAAGTATACATATGTAATAAAGACCAGCTATGATGAAGCAACAGGTATCAAATTACCCTTCTCACTGAGAAACAACTATAAAACCAGGAAAACCATATAAAGGAACTGTTTTCAGGTTTTGAACTACAGACTCCACAGGTCTGTGATCCTCAGAATAAGTTAGACACACAAGTTATACTCCAGTGGAGAACTCAGAGGTCTACACTGAGCTGGAGCAATCCAACCAGCCAGAATGCAGAGCCCTCACTGAACTCCAGGATTTCAGGTGAGATGTCACCATGACTCTACCTTAGTTATAGGGGCCACTCTAGATCTGCCCTGGTAAAGACAAACTCAAACATGGATAGATCTGCCAGTAAATCAACTGATTGCTAGAACAAATATCAATGCAAAATTTATACACTCAGTGATACAGTATCCATGATTTCTAGTATACGATGTAAAAAGCACCTAAATGCATGAGGAAGCAGGAACATGTGCCTGATAACTGAGGGGGAAATTCATAGTTCATAACAGATGCTGTAATTAGTCAAACATGGTTTGAAAAAAAATTAATAGGATGAGTGTAATGAGTGGGCTGATGGAGAATCTCAGCAGAAAAATAAAAATTAATATGAAATAATAAAATGGAAATCTGTAACTGAAAAAAAAACAGTGTATGAAGTAAAAAAATATACTGTATGGACTCTTCAGAATATTACCCACAGCAGAAGAAATTGAAACTGGGTGACAGGTTATGTTATTATTGTTGCGTATGTTACATCTATGTATGTTACACAATCAGCAATATATTGTTATAATTATTAATTATATAAATCTATGTATATTAAGCTGAGAGAAGAGACTGTGTATGTGCAATTACATACATATACATTCATACTGTTTTATAATTACATTATTACTTTAATTGTTGCTCTTGTTTATTCATTTAAATTTAAATATTGTCTGGTGTCACATGCTTTCAGTCTGAAGAATTTTTTTATTATCTTTCTTGTAAGATGAGTCTACTAGCAGGGAATTTTCTCAGTTACTGATTGTCTGGGAATATTTTAATGCCAGTTTCATTTTTGAAAGACAGCTTTGCTGGATATAAGCTTCTAAGTTGACTTTTATTTTCTCCCAACACTTTCAGTATGTCACCCTACCACTTTCTGACTTCACTGTTTTGATAAGAAGTCAGCTGTTAATCTTATTAGAGTTCTTTTGTACATTGAACCACTTTTATTGTTTTCAAGATTTTCTTTTTGCCTTTTCTTTTAGCATTTTTATTATATCTGTTTATGGAACTCTGTGTTTATCCTTCTTGGAATTTGTTGAGCTCCTTGGATGTCTAGATTAATTTTTACATCAAATTAGAGAAATTTTAGCCACAATTTATTTGATATTTTTTATATTTCTTTCTTTCTCTACTCTCCTTCTGTTACTCCTGTAATGCATATTTTGTTTGGCTTAATGTGGTTCCACAGTTCTCTAGGTCTTTATTTTTCTTCATTCTTTTTACTCTTTATTCTTCAATAAAGAGTAATTTTATTGAATAATCTCTGTCAGTCTGTCTTCCAGTTCAATGATTCTTTCTTGTATTTGCCCAAATCTACTGCTGAGCACCTTTAGTAAATTTTTATGTCTATTATGGTGATTGTCAACTCCAGGATTTCAATTTGCTTCCTTGTATAATTTATATGTATTTAATGATATTCTCTGATGAGACACTGTCATCATATTTTGCTTTACTTCTTTAAGCATACGTTCCTTCAGTCCTTTGAACATATTCATAATGGCTGCTTTAAAGTCTTCTTCTGTTATAGTCTATATCTGGGCCTCTTCAAAAACAGGCTCTGTTGCCTGATTTTTTTTTTTTTTTCTTTTTATTGGTTACAAGTTTTTATTTCTTTGCATGTCTATAACTTTTTGCTGAAAATGAGAAAATTTAGATAATATATTGTAGCAACCCTGAACACTGATCCACCTTCCCCTCTTCTGCAGTTGTGTGTTAATTTATTAGATTTTTGACTGGCTGGATGATTTCAGCTAAGTCTATTTCCCCCACTGTGAAGACCAATGTCCCTCAGGAGGTGCAGTATTGGGCATGTGCACAGACACTGTGAAAGAAGGGGAGCACACTCCGTCCTCAGTGTCCATGCAAAAGAAAGTTTTATCCTACTCATTTCTGCAGGTCTTTATAGCATACAAGGTAGTTTTCTACGTGACTGTTCTCAGGTTTTTCAGGGATGGTACATTTTTTCTAAAGCCATGAGGTGTATTTACATATCTTTAGTCTTAAGGGACAATTTCTTTGGGGGCTAGATGGGAAACAGTGGGGGCGGGAGACAGGAGCACAGAAGGAGCCCAGCAGGAACTCAGAGACTATTCCCCTATCTAAATTGCAGTCCACTTTCAGACATGCAAGGCTTTTGGCCTTTTCCCATTCTGGAGCCCACCTTCAGGCTCCCAGATTTTGGGAAATGGGCCCTATGTATAATCTATCGAGCCAGGGGATCTTCCATGTCTCCACAAGACACCCTGGTATGAAAGTAGTTTTAGGAGGGCTCTCTTTGACTATCTCTTTCTCTAATTAAACCTAGCTCTTATCCTCCACTAATGTCTGGATGAATTCTCTATTGTTTTCGACAGTGCCTTGGGGAATAAATTTTGCCACTGTTTGATCCAATCAAATTCATGCCCCTTTACTTGAATAATTTTTGATGCCAGTGTTTGTTTTGACTCCTAGAAGGCTATTTTTAGCTGTTTCTTTCCCTGACTGTATGTTACAGATTAGCTGCCCTGTGATTTAGTTTATTGCTGTCATGTAGTTACAAGTTGCCATGCCATTGCTTAGAAAGACCAAAGCCTGCATTGTTTTTAAAAGTGTACTTATGCTTCAACTCCCCCATTTAAGCTTTATCTTCTCCTCCTTCGGTTTCAGATACAGTCTATTCTTTGGGGAAGAACTTCAGAGCTCACTTTTATTAAGGCCTGCATTTCCCCCTGAGCAAAATCACAGTTGCCACTGTTCTAAAGCTGGGGATGGGGACAATGGTCCACTTCTTTCTGAATAACACTCTTCCTTTAGGAACAAGACCCTGTATAGCAGCAGAAGCCTCTGTTCTTCTTGGCTTGTCTCTCCTGGTGAGGACCTCACCCTATCAGCAAGCTGGTGTGATAGTTATTGGGGCCTTGGTATGCTCAGTATGATGCATCTGAGTTAACACGTCTATTTTATTAGTGGGGGGTGGGTGCAAAAAAGGAACCCTTAAATTCTTGGCTAAACTCATCTGTAATTTAGTTTCTGCAACATGTAATTGTGGGTTGATGAGAACTCTGGAAGCATTCCCTTCCAGCAAGATTCCAGGGCCCCCATCTTAGAGCTGGGAGAATTGGTATCACCAAGTATTTGGCTGTACATGTTGAGATTTGAGGAGGCAGCTTTTCACATAGCCATTTTGGAAGTTGAACTTCCTGAATGTTTATTTTTACTCTCTTCACTTTTATTGATTTAGATGTTTATCTTCAATAAACAAATTAGATATTATTTCATAGTCATCTGAACATAGACCCCAAAATGTAACTAATCCGTACTTATCCGGAGCTTACCATATCACTGAGTCAATTAAAATACCTTGCTTCTTTCAAGAGGGACCAAAAATCAAATGATTCCATTTGAAATAAGTGCTCATTTTTCTTGTAATACTTTGGGTAAAATGGATGAGTAGCATCCTACTTCTTACAAGAGAAGTGGGGTGAAAAAGTATGAAAGATCAGAGTTTTTATTCCAGGATGGGATGAGTAAGGGGCAATATATGTCTTGATACCTTCTTTTCCACAAATTAAGAACTTTTGAAGGCCTGCCAAAACAAGCCAAGGTGTAAGACAAATTGCTGCCATGTCAGTCTAGCCATAAATCATATCTATCCAGACTATGTGGGACTTCTGACCTCAAGTTTAGTATTGAAAAAGCACAGACTGGGGGCATACTTCTGGCTATGTACTCTCAGCCCCAAATGAATAGGTGTCTGCTTCATGAGTCCAGATATTGTAAATATTATGGTTTTGTTTTGTCCTCAAGGGTGGAATAGTGATCATATACATAATTTTTTTGAAAGGTTAAAAATCATGTATCATGAGGGTTTGCCATCAGGCCTAAGATATAAGATAAACTTAAACTCAAGTTACATTGTGGATTTTTCCAAAGCATGTGATCGGATTGATCATATTCAAATTTCATTATTTCTTCCAATTCCTCATTCCTTTCTTCCATCTGCTCCTTCTCACATTGTCCAAGAAGCAAGCGATGTTACCATACTGACATGTATCCTTCTATAGACTTTCCTATAGTGATATGTCCATGAGTACACACACACACACACACACACACACACACACACACACACACTGTTGGAAAGGAATGTGTGTTAGGGTCATTGGATTGAATGACTGTAATTGAAGAATTTTTGAACCATGTTTGTAGAAAAAGCAAATCAAAAATACAATAGTTGGTAGTCAATGAGTAGAATGAATGAAATGGATTTAATAGTGGTGGTACAATTATTAGTAATGAAAAAAATTGAGCATAAGCATATGAATAGCTGTGTTTGTCACTGAAAGACTGTGTTATTTGGTTAATCATCAACTTGGCATTGAAATTAGATTGACTTCACACATAGTTGAAAGAAAGACAGTTAAAATAGTCCCTGAATAAACCCAGAAACAAGGAAACTGCTTGCAACAAAGAGCAATAGTGAGTTGTGTAATCTCGCAGCAATGCTGTGGCTTTTAACACCAGATAGAGAAAAAAATGTGATTTGGAAGCAGAAGAAAAGGATAAGGCTACCGCATCTCTAGGTTCAATGGGATGTGGTAAAGCCTCACAAGATAAACATACACACACACACACACACACACACACACACACAAACAACCAGCAACTTCTTGGGAGGGTTTCTGATGATGAAATTTAGAGTAAGGAAGTGAAGATTTTAACAATTAAAGACCTTCAATTTCAGAGAATACAGTGGATAAGTTTTTGAGAGTTGAGGATCAGGAGCAATAAGAGATATCATGAGATTTAAGGATGTTCAAAAACATTTGAGCAAAGGTTGTGGGGGAAATGAGATGTCCCGAAAGGCCTGGAATTCTTTGGTGACTAGAAGAAATAAGGAAGGGATTTTTACTGATAGGTTTTGAGGAGAAATTTATAATCAGCCCCATTTTTAGACCATATTTAGGAAGGAGGTATTGCAAGAGATATCTTGTCAGAAGCACAAGGAATTCCGGGATATTCTTTATATCCTGGAGGAGTTTGTGTTAAGGCTGGACTATGAATAGTCAAATACCAGTTTTATTGTTGTCAGTGTTTGTTTTGTAAACACATAAATGTATTATATGAACTTATCTAGTTGTTTTTTCTTTAACTGATTCCTTATAGAAATTCCCTCAAATCAACCTGTACAGATTAACCTCAATTTTAAAAATTTTAAATTATATTCATATATCCTCAGTTAATTCAGTAATTTAGATAATAATGAATATTCATTCTTTTCAGGTTTATTTTGCTTTGATTTTATTTCTTGGCACTACTGGCAGCTTTGTGTGTTTGCCACCGTGACTGGTACTGTGACATGTAAGATGAATTCCTGACTCTGGGATTGGTAGAATTTCTGGGTCAAGATGACATTTGTGTTTATGTTAGCAGAAAACAACAGATTGCTTTCTAAGAAGTTAAAATAAATAACATTTGCAAAAGAAATGGCTGAGTGTACTTCCTCTGCTCCAATTCCTGGATAGATCTGGGTATCATCATACATTTTATTTTATAGTTTCCCTAGTTTGTTACTTCAGTTTGATTTATTTGACTCCTAGAGAGGTTGGGTCTCTTTTCATTTGTTCATTTGCCATCTGTATGTGCTCTTCTATGAACTATCTTCTCAAAAAATTGCAACTACTCTATTTCATTGAAAAATTTCTTAACCAATTTGTATTGAGAACAGGGCCTCATGTCTGTAGTCCCTGGTCATCTATTCAGCTTTGAAAGAGTTAATGCAAAGCCACAAACTTCAGCTGCAAACCTCATGGGACAAAAATTACCCCTAAAACTCTGAAACATCCCCAAATCTTAAACACTTATAAAATCATGGGCCCAGAGTAAATTCTTAGTTAATGACAGAAAGCACAGGGTCATAAAAGTGGTAAAACATCTGCCCAAAGACAAATTTTAGATACATGATGGCAGGTCACAAGTTCCCATAAGCTATTTCCTCCTAGAATAAAGAAGACACCTGGTGTTCAAAGGTCAAAAACAGAAAATTACTGTAAAGCTTTCCTATGTAACAAGCTAACCCACTGCCAATCAGGGTGTCCTTCTCCCTTGAACACACCTGTGTTATCTCTTTAACATGTATTCTTTCTCTCTTTAATAAATTTTACTAGTTATTCCTACCAGCCCCGGTTATCCCTGAATTCTTTCCATGGCAAAAGTCTGGAAACTGTAACATGGTTCTGCCTGGCGCTGTTGCCAGCAGGGTGCTGGTTACAGTATGAAAATTTATTAATTGCAGATAGATGACTTGTTACATTTAAAAAAAAATTATTATTAACATAGTAGTCGCATTGTCTATAGCTACATTGTCCCAAACAGTAACCATTTCCTAGATGTGGTTCATTAGTCACACTGCAAATTTAAGTGCTCAATAGTTGTATGTGGCTAATATTTTTTTTTTTTTTTATATTGGAGAGTTCATGTATAGAACATTTCCACTATCACAGAAAGTTCTGCTGGACAATACTGCACTGCAGAATGTGTAATTTTTATGGAGTCAGACACGAAGATGTTCTCAGGACTTCTGATTTTCCTGGCTTGTTTATAAAAAATCTCTCCTCCCTATATAATATATGCATAATCTTTTAAATCCTCTGCTAATTGTTTCATTGTTTTATGTTTTACATTTTAAATGCTAATCTCCTGGTATTTATAGCGTATGATGTAAGGGTCTAAATAAATTGGAATTAATTTTCCCATATGGAAAAAAAGGAACATTTACTGACATACAATGAGGCCCTATTGTATATATTTTTGAGTATTCTATTATTTTCCCAGGATCCATTTGTTCCTGGGTCAATACTGAAATCTTGCTATTGGCGTTGTCTTACAGCATTTTCTTTTCTTACATCTGCCTTGAGATAGCTCTCATTATTATTTTCAAAATATTTAAAAAATTACTCTGAGATAATATTCTTTCACATGGACATTAAAATCATTGTATTCAATTCCCCAAGCAAATCTCATTGGTGTTCTATTTATAATTGTATTGCATTAATATACGTGAATTTGGAGAATTGTTGTATTTTTTTATTACATTATGTCTTTCCTTCCTAGAACTTTGTTCAAATCTTGTTTTAAATCCTAATTCTACCCTTTACTGATTTCATTTGTTAATTCTTGATTGTTTATTTTAAATTTATTTTTTCCCTGTTTTTCTTATCTATCTTTTTTCTCATCTTGATGGATTTTCAACGTTATTCTGCTGCTGTTTTATAACAGTGATGCTTTCTTGTTCTTTGTTGATGACGTTTTTGTAGATCTTTTCTATTTTATTCTATAATACATCATTTTGAGAGATATATCCTTGCTTGAACCTCCCAAATACTATTCCCCTTTTTCTGCTTCTGAAATTATTTTTAAATACAGCATTATAATTTATCTTATAACTGTGTTTGATCCTGCTGTATTTATTTTTTTCATAACCATCATATTTTTAATACTATGATAGGATAGAATGATGCTCACAGCCCTCATTTTGATTACAATTCCAATTTTCAGCTGGCCATCATATGAGTACTTTTCTTTTGCTATGATTGTGTTTTTCTCTTATAACCATCACCTGGTTCTAGTTTATCATGTGATATTGTGTATGAAAAACTGCTATTAATCTAATCTAATCTAATCTATGGAAGAACTGATGTCATTTCTAGTAGGAATTTTTACTTTAACACAATATAGCCACACACACACACACACACACACACACACACACTACATTTTTGTGACTATGAGCTTTATTGACTTCTGTACTAATGGTATTCTGGGATTTACCATTAACATGGGTGTTACATTTGAGAAAATTTTAAAGAAATGCATATTAATCCCATTGCCCCACCCTGGCTAAAACGATCTTCTACTCACAGCTCTCGTCTGTGAGACTGAGTCATCAGACGAAGGAAGGATTTGACATCTTAAGCAAGGCAATAGACCTGGTACAGCTAGAATGGGCCGTAGAGTTCTTCCCATAGGGTAGAGAAGATTCCATCTGCCCAACATTAAATCTTCACCTTAGGGATGGAATGAGGAAAAAGGAGACACTATTTTAGATAATGTCTACCCATTTCTATCCTAAAGAGCCAAAGCCAAAGGTAGGAAAATGTAACAATGATTGCAAGGCAAAGAAAATTCCATACCTCTGCGTTCTGAAATCTGCTGTTCGTTGGTAAAAATTACGCAGAAGTTGGTCTTTAAGAGAGTGATGAAGCAATTCCAAGGAAGAGGACCTTACATTACAATTCACACTTAATATTCTGTTTCTGAACCTGATATGTCCATATCCAAGTAAACTTGGGAGCTCAGCGTGGTTAGGTGGAGTAAAGCTTTGTAGTTTTTTCTTGAAACTCTCTAGGTTTCTGATGAAGAAATTCTGAAAGGGAGCTACTGAAAAAATGATAAAGGGTGAGTCAGTTGGGTGAATTAATGAAGTCATGGAGGATATGACATAGTTTCAAATGGCTCATGAGAAAGCTAGAGTGAAAATATGAAGCTGCCATTTATAAAACGGAGGAAGATTAAACTATGTTATACCAGCTGTCCACTTAAACTTTGGGGACACATTAGGTCTCAGGATCAAGAAAGGACAGAGGAGAAAGCTGTATGCCATGTGGATCAGGAAGCCCTTCACTATATAATATGCAATTGTGAAAAACCAGCACTATTTCACAGAGGGATTGAGTGGATGGAGGACAGGTAGAAAATGGATTTCCTCTACTACTAAAAGGGACATTTAAATAATCAGATCCAGTTTTGAACTTCATTGCAATAAAATCAATTTCTTTTTTATTACCCAGTAATGGGAGCTTATGATAATAAATTATAAAAGAGAAAAAAGAATATTTTCTTTAACCACTCTGAGGATAGGGTGAATTTGTTTACAAGCCTGATATATAGTCCCTGACTTGTCAAAGATGATTGTAAAGGAAAAGTATAGGAATAAAGAACATTTTTTAAATGAATAAGAAAATTCTTAGTTATCACAAAGGATATAAAAAAAATTAAAAAGGTAATGCAACTGCAAGTTAGAGTGGCAATCCAGTTGTTCCAGGGAATTCCTGATTTATGCCTCTTGCCCTGACTAAATTATTTAATAACACAAATTTTATTATTTATAACACACAATTTATTATTTAGATTGGATTAATCCCCATAAATCTTGCCATAGCAGAAAACAAGAAAGTTATCAAAGTGTACTCGAGTCATTTATAAAGCTCTCAGGAGTCAATTTGAAGATGTTCCTACTGGCCAACGATGGGACAACTTTATTATCAATAAGAGTAACAATGGATTTGATTGAAATGCATCAATATTTTAAACCAAAAAGTGTCTCTTTATGTAATTATTAGAGTTCATGAATTAAAAAAAAAATTAGAAGAAGAATATCATGATTTTGCAATTTCAGATGAGAAAAATGGATTTAAGGCATGGTCATCAATTGTTTCCAACATCAAAAATAAAAGACAACTAAACATTAGTGCCTCCTGATGTAAAAAAATACCTATGAAACACTCTTGGAGCAAAAATAAAAAAGGGAGAGAGAAAGGATATTATTATATTGTATCCTATAATATACCTAACCGCAACTACCAATTTACAAATAGTGTGATAACAAATGAATTTCTTTAACAATTCTACAGGGATGCAATTAAAAAAAAAAAACAAACAACAACAACAAAAAAAACATATTAGGGGTAACTATATCCAGTATATTTAGCAAATAAATTTCAATGCATACACGAAGAGTGGATTTTGATGGTGTTATGTTATCCTTTTTTTGTTTTTAGGTTTGTTAATAGTGTTCCAGATTTAATTTTATGGGTCTTTATTTTTTACAGCTATATACTAACATGTTTATGATTGAAATAATGTATTTTGAAATTTGCTTGAAGATCATCCATGGAGTTGCAATTCATGTCATAACTAATATCACAGTGTTTTGTCCTTAATTCTAAGATAAGACTCACACTGACTTTTCTTGATAAATGAATTGCCACAGGACATTTTTATTATGCAGACCTTGTTTTCTTAATGAAAGCAGTTGGATCTTAGAATTAGACACTTGAGTTTTATTCAGAGAATTGTCTAATGCGGTATTTGTTTAAATATACACCAGCAAATTAAATATAGGAAAATTCATGTCTGCCATTTCAACAGAAAGATAAAATATGAAGAAAAATACAGGTGTGAGTAAATCATTTGTAGTTTAATTTAAAATGAGTGATCTAACGCTTACTTTTTTTGGCTTGGGATGTTACATTATTTGATGTGCTCCACTTCAATGTTCCAAAGATGGGATAGCCATAGGATGCATGCTCAGTGGATCAATGACTCCCAAAATGCATCAATATTTTAAATCAAAAAGTGTCTCTTTCAGTTGTATAAAAATGTAGCTTATGAGGGGTGACAATGGGATTGGGAAAGCCATAAGGACCACACTCCACTTTGTCTAGTTTATGGATGAATGAGTAGAAAAATAGGGGAAGGAAACAAACAGACAAAGGTACCCAGTGTTCCTTTTTACTTCAATTGCTCTTTTTCACTCTAATTATTATTCTTGTTATTTTTGTGTGTGTGCTAATGAAGGTGTCAGGGATTGATTTAGGTGATGAATGTACCACTATGTAATGGTACTGTAAACAATCGAAAGTACGATTTGTTTTGTATGACTGCGTGGTATGTGAATATATCTCAATAAAATGAAGATAAAAAAAAAAAATCCTTTCCATGTTTCCAAAAAAAAAAAAAAAAAAAAGTGTCTCTTTATGTAATTATTAGAATTCATGAATTTAAAAAAATTAGAAGAGGAATATCATGATTTTGCAATTTCCAATGAGAAAAATGGATCTAAGGCATGATCATCAATTGTTTCCAACATCAAAAATAAAAGACAACTAGACATTGGTGCCTCCTGATATAAAAAAAATACCTATGAAACACTCTTGGAACAAAAACTACTATGTACTATGGTAATTTCTCACATTTCCTATGACTTCACATTTTGTACTTCACAGAAATATATCACCAAACAAGTATCAAGTTCTTTAGAGGAGGTTAGAATTAAGGCGATAATTTTCTATCAGTATTAAAGTTGATCCCAAGAGAAGGAATCATGCAAAAATTCAAATGGTGATATTATTAGCCAAGAATATTTCAAAAAGAACTTTACAGCTAAAGCATGGGAGACATACGTGACTAGCAGAATTAATGAAAATAATTTTAAGAAAACATAAATAAGTGTATAATGAAGAGAGGCAAGCCAGTTAATGAAGAAGACACAGGAATCCAGAAGTTTAGAATACCTTAATCTGAATTTAGGCATTGTTTCTGTGTGGAAATTTGAACAAGCTGGGCTCTTGGTATACCAGCTAACTTAAAATAATTTGAATGAAACTTATATTTAAATCTCTTCCTGCTCTAAAATAAAATAAAAATCCAATTCCTGAGGAAGGATCATACTTTTTCTTCTAGCAAATATGTACCATATATAAGAATGAATGTTCTTTTAATAGCACATATATTTAAAAAAAAAGAAATGGTAATTTTCTTAGATTTTTTTATTTAAAAACATTATATGGTATCTATGTATGTTTTGGTTTCAACATCAATATGTATTTAAATTACTGATGATGGCATAAACATTTTAAGGCCATCCTCTTAAATATCTCCAGTGCTTTCTACACTTAAGTCTTCTTCACATAACTATGTAGTGTGTATAAGACTTGTTTAATTCTTCATGTTAATTTATTTCAATGATGAAAAAAGTTAAAATTTTCTCTGGCAGCAATTGCTAAAAACATATTTTTCAAAATTTCTACTTATTAGCATGATCACTTGTAATTAGTGTTTTTCAACACTTTCAGAATTTCTCTTTCAATTAGTTCATTTATTCCCAAAATTAAAGCATTCACATTTCTCGCAGTATTTTTAACTTGAATTTCTTTTAATTTGAGAGGGAATGAACAATCACACACATATTAGCAATTTACATTTATTTTTCTATGCATTATATGTTTGTAATCTGGCATATTTTTATCCATGTTATACTCTAGCATTTAAAAGCTCGTATATAATAAGGATATAATTTACAATTATTTCCCCAGTTTTTATTTGGTTTTTAACTCTATGATGACCTCTTTTTATTTTTAAGTTGTATGTTGTCAAACTTGCCAATCCCTTTTCTTAAATAGCACCAGTGAGTTTGAGAAATACTGCCATATTCCCCTCACAGACACACACACTTTCCATGAGGAATCCACCAAATTTTACCTCCAGCACTTGCATGACTTTATTTTACATTAAAATCTCTGATCCACTTGAAATATATTTACTTACGTATGATACAAGGAACAGATCTAATTTTAACTGTGTTATTCCAGAACCATTTATAAAAAACACCATCCTTTCCAAGATAATTTAAGATTCCAGTATTATCATATAGGAAATTTCCATAGGCAATTTTACTTACTTCTCTGCATTAGCAAGATAGATTTTTTTGTACATACCGGTAATATCTCCTATTCTCATACAATTAGATTTTCTTTTTCTGGGAAGACAATATTTAACATAGCAATTGAAAGCAAATAAGAAAAAAAACTTCTATTTGTCCTCCCCATATATCTTTGAGTGTTCAAAATGATGCTGCTTTTTTCTATGCTTTTAAAAATCAGGTCTAGCAATCCAATGATGAAAAGCATGTGGCTTTGATTCCAAATATTGAATCCTTGATCTGTCATCTACCACTGTCACATATTAACCAGACGGCATTCCAGGCAATTGCACAATTAGCAAATTAATTCTTTTGGACTATGTCCTTAAACTACCATATTTTTTAATTTCTAAAGATACAGCTGGATCTCTTGTGGTAAGAAATACTTCTCTAGGTAGACAAAAGGCAAGCCTGAAGCCTAAGAGAACCAGTGGCCTCCTTGGGTCTGTTCAACGAGTCCATATGGCAATCACAGTTTGTATAACATTATTGTCTCAAAGGCAAGGTAAGACATCCAAATTAGGAACATTGAGGGGAAAAGTACATTTTGTTTGTACTGGAGACATTAGCCTAAACTATCCTTCTATGCATCGGTTTTTGTGACTGGTGCCTGATTTGTTTTTAGAGGGTAGCAGGGAAAAGAACAACTTCATGGATAGTTGAGAGCCTGGCCTCTCTTTTTCCTGCCAGCTACATAGGAAAATATTAGCTACAGCCAAATCCAAAAGAGACTATACTAATGTCCATTTTAATAATGTTTAGTACATTCTTTTCTCACCCTCCTTTTAATAATTAGGGACACAAATAAGGTCCAATCACAGGATTAGAAATAAAATCAGGAGGGAGTAATATGTATTAATTGTCCACTCCTTTCCTCCAAAGTTCTCCTGATGTTTGCTTTCAAAAATATTTCCGTTTCTTACTTCTGGAGCTCAGTAAGTATCTCCATTGTACTCGCAGACACAACTAGGGCTCCACTGGCAGAAGGCTTAGACAGCTCAGGAATGTCTGGGATTCAAATGCTGACAAGAACCAGGATGTGGGGAAGTATTCCAGGAGACTCTGAGCAACACACAATAGGGATAGCCTTTTTGTGCATGTAGATTGTGTATTTCAGGGTAATTTGGAAGCAGACTAGGGACATCCTTGGCAATCAGGGTGGTTGGTATCACAGTGGTCTAGCAGGAAGATGGGCCTGGGGTGGGGGAGTGCCCAGCTGCAGAGGTGTTTGACATCAGGCACTAGGAAGAATGGAAGGTGGGATATTACTGGCATTATAAGGTGTGTAAGTATGTATATATGAGTGTGTATGTGTGGGGTGAGTGTGTATTTGTGAGAGAAGCGAGTGACATAGTTTAACAATGAGATAGCCAAAGTCAAATCTCTAGAATGATTTAGTCCTCTGGAGTTTCATTCCCGGAAGGTCTAGAATACAGGCAGGTAAAGGAGCACTTTACCGAAAGCAGAAAATCAGGAACTCTGGTTAATATAAAAACAAGTACTTGAATCTGAGAGAAAATGTTGGCCTTGGTTTCTATAACTTGCTGCAGTTTCACTATTTGTTTATCTTCCCTGTCTACAAAAAGTGTTGTTGCCAGTGCCTGGGGCAGGATGATTGAAGCATTTTACTAAGGAGCCTATATGCATTTTCTGGGTGTTAGGATCTGAATGAAAATCTGAGTTGCCACGTTTTAACCCTGACTTCAAAACAAGTTGATGCCATCATGTGCAGAGATAGACAAGCTAGATTTACCCATATGTTCACGCAAATAAATAGTTGATTAGGAGGGAGGTGGTGTAGCTAATATTCTAACATTTGTTATAAAGAATAAATGCCAAAATGTTTGTCTTTACATTGATAATGTTCCACCTTGAGTCTGACTCTTCTTTCTGGGTTCAATTTATTTCTTCATGAAATAGATGTTCTGGTTTTTATTTTGGTAAGTGTTATTCTCTTCTCCCCTCTTAAATGATCTTATGTTTTGGTTTGTTTGTTTCTTTTATGTCAATGTATTTTTCCCTCCTAATTGTATACAAACTCTTGAAATAGTTTATTTGCCTACACAATTCCATGTTGAAAATTCCTTTTGACCCTTTCTTTTCTGACTTCAGTTCTTGCAAGTGAAAAGTGTGTTGCTAGTCTAAGTAATATTATGATGTAATTATCTACTTTTCTGCTCCCTTTGCTTTATTTTGGTAGTCTACATTTTCAATCGTATGTTTCAGGTACATATTAATTTTTACTTTCATTCATTTATTCTGTTTGGAGCGCAAATATTTTGTAATTTTACTGCTTCCAAAAATTCTTAGCCTCAATTAATCAATTCTTGCTTCTTTCCTATTCCATCTTTTTGAACTCAGATATATGTTGCAACTTCTCATTCTGTCCTCCATATTGCATAATAACTCTGTTGTATTTATCTCATTTTTCTCTTTATTGTTCATTGTGGATAATTTTCTCAAATCTGTGTTACAGTTCATTAAATTTATCCACAATTTAATTTAAAACATTTTTAAAATCTAACATCTAATTAAAAATAAATAATATTCATCATTTACAAGAGTTCTTTTTAGTTTGTTTTCAAATTTACCTGACTATTTTAATGGTGTCCTCAGCCTCCTTATTTTAAACATATTTACTCATATATTCAAAATATGAATATATGAACTATTCAATACATGATAGTTTTAGTACCTAAAGATTCTCAAAGATCTTCTATTTTGTTTTTTGTCTATTAACTTTCATTTATGATATAAGAATTATTCTTATGTTTTTATTTCTAAATTGAATGAATGTGCAGTGAAACATTATATATGGATTTTTAATTTTTAAAATTTTAACTTTAAAAAAATTTTTAATTTTAATTTTTTAACTTTGTGTCTTTTCTGGTAACATTTTGCATTTTCTGCGAGGAAAAACACAGCTACTATCCTCCAAATACAGTATTTTATTGTCATTTCTTGGCATACATTGCTGGCCTACATGTATTTGAAGCTAAGATACTGGTTGGATGATCTAAAGTTAAGAATTGCAGGAGAAACTGATTTTCCCTCCTATTTGTAAGTGGAAGATTTGTTTTCTCTATGTACCAATGGAAAGATTTTTTTTCCAAACCTACCCCCCAACAAATGTGCAAAGATTTTAACAATTTGAAGTTTTTAGCTTTGAACAGATGTCTCTGTTCCAGCTATAATTACCCCATGGGCCCAAGAACTCATCTCTGACTTCAATGTAAATCTAATCCCCTAGTATTCCAAACCAGAAACACCCGAGAACAGTGACTTATTATTCTGGTTTTCAGTTTCCCTCTTCGTTTCTTGCTTCCAGTTATTTTGCTTATTTTCTTAGGACCTCATCTGTTCATTTAGAAGTATGTTATTTTATTTCAGAATCTGCATTGCCAAATACAGAAGCCCTGCTGAAGAAGATAAGAAGGAGAGGGGTGGGAAGAGGAAAAGGGAAGAAGAGAGAATTAGAGAATAATATAAGAGAATTACAAAGAATTGTTTTAAACTGTATGATCATCATCCATCATCACCAGTGACTTCTAGTTCAGTTTTGCCAGAATTGCCTCTAAGAATTATGTATCAAATAATGTTTATTCCAACAAAACAGCATTTCAGAGAACATTGCAGCAACCTAGGTCCTCATGACAGAACACGTGCAGAGTTTCATGAGCAGAAAAAAGACATAATGTGCTCCTCCATGACACTCTAGAAGTAGTTATACACAAATAATGCAAAAGAAAGGAGATGGAAACACACCAAAGCAACACAAAAGGTCAGAAAATGGTTACATTGGATCATAAGAAAGCCATTCTGATTATCTTAAAAATTAACATTCCCTGCTCAGCCAGTACTACAAATAAAGTTTTTTTTTAATAGCCAAGTATGCATGAAAGTTGTTAGAAAATGCTTTCTTCATAGCATAGACAATATTCTGATGGATTTCAATATTATTTTAAAATCCTTATTCAAGTAAAATTACTTTGATCTATACATTGAGGTATTATTAAAATAATTCATTGCTCTTTCCTTATCCAGTCCCAAACCAAACTATTACATCTTCCAAATCAATATAGTATTTTAAATTAAAGAATTAATATTTAATTTTGCCATAATACTTTCCATTGATGTGAATTATTTAAGACTAATAGGCACTAATTCTGATATTAATTTTCTTTTTGATCTTTGGTAAATCATTTAATCCCTTTAAATAGTATGAGTATCCCACACATGGACTAATCTGACTTGGGAAGGAAAAAGGCTGCTTAGCTATAGGAGATGTTCAATAGAGAAAGAATTAACACTTAGTAGAAGTGTTAGGTATATTTATAAATATAGTTTAACAGGTTCTTCCTATTGAAAAGATTTCATTGTCTCCTCATGCCTTAGTCTTTATATTTAAATTAAGAAATGAGAGTTATTGATTAAAAAAATGTCAATTTTTTTCTGAATTCATTCAGCCTATGACTGCACAGTCTGACTTCTTTTTCTCGGTGTTGTGAATGTTAAGCATGAGTTAAGAGTAAAAGCAAAATAGAAATCTTCAACTTCTTAATCCAAAGAAAGGTCTAGGGTAGGCTTCTGTAAATATATTTCAGAATAATGCTTCCTTCTTAGGTGTTTTCAGCACATGCTGTCATTAATTCATCTCATCAGCTAGCCCTCTTTAGAGAATCACACAAGATTAATTTTGATTAGAAAAAACAGTTACCTAACATTTGAGACACAGAATAAATGGTTCTAAATCTGTGGCTGAATCCAGAAATGGATTGGCTTTTACAATGGAGGTTTATTAGTTCACAGATTTACAGTTCTAAGGGCACAAAAGTGTCCAAACTAAGGCATCGACAAGAGGACACCTTTACTGGAGAACAGCTGATGGTATCTGGAAAATCTCTGTCAGCTGGAAAGGCACGTGGATGGTGTCTGCTGATTCTTCACTCCTAGATTACATTGTTTTCGGCTTCTGTCTCCAGTGGCTTCCTCATTAAGTATCTGTGGGTTCTCACTTAGCTTCTCCAGGGCAAACTCTGAGCTTTATCTCTCAGCTTAGCATCCCCAAACATCTTTCTGTCTGCATCTCCAAGCCTCTGGTTCTGTGTCATCTCTGAGCTCTCTCTCCCTGAGCTCTCTTTAGGACTCCAAATACTAATTAAGACCCACCTTTAAAAGGTGGAGTCACATCTCCATAAAAATAATCTATATCAAAAGGTCCCACTCACAATGGGGTGGGTCACATCTCCATGGAAATGACCTAATCAAAAGATCCCACCCACAGTAGGTCTGCCTCCACATGAGTGGATTAAAAGAAACTAGTCTTTTATGGGGTACATAACAGATTCAAACCAGCACAATCTAATTCATCACATTAAAGCTCTCTTGACATTAGTATACCAAATATAAATTGAGGCAATCTCTTTCCTTAGCACAAATTTTAAAATGTACTGTAAATCTAAAATATGTATATGTCTCCTTTACAAGTTAAAAGACCAAGTAAATATTTGTGCAGTTAAACCACAATTGATTTATCTCCAGGTTTTACAAAACGTCAAGTCCAGGTATTGCAAAACTCGTGTGTGTGAATTTAAGTTTAGAGATTTTCACTCTTGTTAAGATGACTATCAGATGACAATTGTATCATGTTGTAAGTGGGCAAATTGGAATTCTAACACAACAGCCAGTCTCAGATTCACTTTGTTAGTTAATTTCCCTTCCTCTAAAGATTGATAATTCCCGGCAGAACAGATAAAACTGAGTTTCTGTAATTACAAAGCCAACAGACAGCTCTTAAAACACCCTGAGGAATTTAAGGAATGTGACAAAAAATACAATTGCAGAAACACAATTGTCAATAAATATAATAACATACATTGAGAAAAAATGGCAGTTATTTTTAAATTTACAAAAAAATAAAAGCATTAAAAAGAGTTGTACATTTTTTATAAATAGGATTAGTAGAGGAATAAACATGAAATTTTAAGGGAGTAATATTTTATGAAATAATTCTACTAAAAATTGTGTTTACCTCTTTATGGTCCTTCAGAAACATTTATATTTCTCAAAATTTAATACACTGTAATACACTGTAAAACTGGTACCGTTTTGGATAGCTATCACTGCAGGTAACAGAATTTTGATTCAACTTTATTAGCATGTATAAAGGTGATAATGAATGTTCAAAAGAAGATAAAAATATAGGAATTATGTTTTTCCTCTTTAGAATTGCTTATTTCATTTTATTCATTTAAAGTATATTAAAACACATTTATGGATACTTTCATGTAAGGAAGATCCTTAAGCATTCATTTCTTGGTTTACCTCTAAAGCAACCTCCCTAGAAGCTAAATTTTCAAACATAACTTAAAATGCTATAAGTAAACAATAAATTGCTGCCTCAAAAATATTTTTTTGGAATGAAACAGGTATAATAAAAGAAGGAAAAAAAACAAGTGGGAACAGTTTAAGGTTCACGCTAAGCTAAGAATTTTGATTTCTCTGCAGGAGATACATATAAGCAATTCCTGATTTAAGCACTTCAGAGGATTAGGGTGATAAATAAACCAAGGTCAAAATAAGTACCCTGTGAATATACAGTCAAGTCTCTGACCATATCACAAATTGATACATGCATGGAGAACCTTCCCTGGAGTAGCCTGCCATATTAGGTTTCCATTTCTAAAAGTAAAAGATATTCATTCCTCCTGAATTGTTTAAAGGCTTCCAGCTGTGGTGTGTGAAATATAATTTATGTTGTTTGTTTTGTTTGATTGTTTGTTTTTATGGTTCCCACTTTAAGAGTCTGGACATTTTCTCCTACTTCTTTTACTTTGCGACTCTGCATTGACTCAAAAGCTGGGCCTGTGAGGTTAACTGAGACAACCGTCCAGATACAGGTTAAATGCCGATGCTGGCCAAATTTATGGGATGCTTATTGTACATAAGTTTTACTAGTGAGACTTTCTAAATAGAATTACATCTTCTCTGTGCCTGCCTCTTCCAATATGTGCACACCACCCTTTTGCTGACTGTCTGACAAAAGAATGTGATCACGTTTTCAGCCCACCAGTTATGGAGCTTCCCTATGCCCAACATAGCTTGTTGGGAAAGTAAAGGAGACTCAGGAAATCAGGCTGTGAAGATATAATAAAGAAGATCTGTATTCCCCCTGGGCAAATGCACCCATTTGACCTATCTGTAACTACACTCTTTGAATTCCTGATGATTTCTCTATACCTGTGTCGGCTCCTATCTGAAAGGAGATATATATAGGCTCAGGCTCAGAATCCTCAAAATCCTTAGTTTTAGGTGCATAGAATGATAACTTCGCAGAAGCTTCTTTTGAAATACACAACAAACAAACATACTACCTTGAAATTTTGATTGACAAAGGTCTCTATGTGATTGATTTAATAAGTATTTTCAGAAATCTTTCAGGGGTAAAATTGAAGACAATGAAATTATGCACTAAAGTTTTCAGTAATTCCATCATATTTCTCCTTTTAAATCAGCCCTTAGGATTACTAAAGAAAAATTCAATCCCTTTCCTGAAAAAAAAAAACAAAAAAAAAACACTAAGTAGCAAAAGAACTTGCTATCTCCATTAGATAAAACAGAATGTTGGAGGCTTCATTACAGTGTAAGTGCTGCAGTATTCTACTTTAATTTTAATATAAGTGCACAGATTAACATTGAACCTTGCAGCATTTTTGTTTTTAATAAAGAAGTTTTGGATTTATAGAACAATCATGCATAAAATACAGGATTCCTATGAACCACATTGTTTTTTAATAGGAAATCAATATATTGGGCATACACTAATAGGAAAAAACAAAGGTTTTATTTTATGTTTTTTTACACCATAGCATGTAAAAGGCATGCCTGAGTCTCCCACCCTGTCTTGATAATTTCTTGGCAATTCTAAGAACCTTTTCCAGGCGCTGCATGATGTTTGAGGAGTCTTGTTTCTTCATATAAACAAAATTTAAATACATTATTTCATCTTGTTCAAAGATGCTATCACTATTGGATAGAGTAATGAATAGTATTTAAAAAGATACGATCTGGACACAGATTGTTCAAAACTGAATACCAGCTATAATGCTTTCTATATGTATAACCTTGGGCAAGTTATTCAACTTTTATGTTTCTTAGTTTCCTCAACTTTAAAATGGGGGTAATAATTACCACCAGAAAGGATTGTTGCAAGGATTAAACATATTTATACATGCCAAATGTCCAGGACTTAGTAAAACTCACTCAATGTTTGCAATTATTATAATTCCATGGAGAATTCCAGAGTCCAGAAATAGGGAAGTAGAATGTATTTTCGTCACTTTCCTCCTCATGGATCTTCCACTTCTCATTCTAATTCTCCCCAAATTGCTAGCAGAACATGATTCCTCCAGCAATAAAATGAAAAGTTAGGTCTTACTTGATGAATGCTGGTAGATTCACTCATTCCTTCGGTAAAGCAAATACTGGCTCTTTTTATCCTGAGTTATATCTGAGTGGTTTGATTGGGATTTTCTACACTGAAGTCCAGAGACCTAGAGTGTCTAACTGACCTCCCAAGATTGCCTTTCAGTAATCTGATTCAGCAACCTACCCAAATCAGCCTTTTTGCCTTTGTCAGCTTGTTCCAACAGGAGGTTCTCTCTGAGTATCTCCATGTATAGCTTGTGTGGTGTACATTTATATTACATGCAGTGTTGCCATTTTTGGAGATGGCAGCTAGAAGTCCTGCTTCAGCACTTTCTCTTTGCTCTGTGGTCATGGGGAACTTCAAACAGCCTCTTGCCTTTAGAATTTTCCAAGGAAAGGCAAGAATATAACACCAGGGAACCCACAACAGTCTACTCACAGTCTACCACACCGAGTTTGCATGATTCTGTAGAGCAGTGAGTATCCATCCACTGCTAAAGATGTTTATTCTCCTCCCAGCATACCCTGACTTTCTTCTGAGGAAATCTTCATAAGGCTAGAGGTGGATGGGAGAACAAGAGTTGGGAAACACACCAACCTTTTTTTCTACTTGCGATCAAACCTATTCCATGTCTAGAATAGGGTGGAGAGAGATGATACATAAAGGTCATACAATAAGTTTTGCTCTACCTTGTGAGCCATAGAAATGTGTCTAGCATTAGTGTGTGAGCCTGCACTAACTAGCTTCTAGGACTCAGCTGAAACCATAGATCCTTCTTTTCAATCATAAGGAAATGAAAGGAAATGAAGGTTGAACACATGGTGATACTGCAAGTCTAAATTTTTCAGCATGACCTTACCTCAGATTAAAGATGTATTTTATGTAACCTCAGTAACATTATCAAATATTCTTTCTAATAATTTGATATATGTTCATCAGCCAAAGACCAATACATTCAGGAGGGATAAGTTTGTTACATGCTGCAGTAAGGGAAATCACACTACATATGGAACTATAGTTGTCTATAGTTATCTACAGCAGATGGGATAATATAACCATCCTTTCCCCAGTCATCTGCAATGTCAATTCAATTATAGATCTAAGTATCATGTATGAATGTGTCATTCTCTGGGCACTCTAACACACTGCATTGGCCAATTGCCTTGCATCAATCCCTTGTATCAATGCCCTACTTTCAAAATTAATATAGCTTTATTCTGAAAGAGGTGGGACAGGAGAATGTATGACACCACAGGTAAAGATAGATGATAAAGACTGGGACTGTACAGTGTGGCAAAAACTGGAGTGGCCAATGACTGTTACTAAATATACAAATATAAAAATGTTTTTGCATGTGGGAAAGCAAATGAATGTCAACCATGTAGAAATTTGAAAAAGGGATGGTATTCAGGAAAAAACATAATCAAAGCAAACTGGAGTCTATGGTCAACAGTAACATCGTAATATACCTCCATTAAATGTAACAAAGGCAATATGCCAATGCTAAATGTATATGAGAGGGGGATATAGGGGAGTAATATGGGATTCTTGGTAGTGGTGTTATTTGCTGTCCTTAGTAGTATATTGTATTGTATGACATGTTATTTTTCTTTTTATCATTTTTTCTTATTGCTAAGAAAAAAAAAATTTTCTTGTAGTAATCAATATGTTCAAGTGCTGATTGTGGTGATAAATGTACAACTTCATGATGATACCATGAACAACTGATTGTACACTGTGGATAAATGTATGGTATGTGAACATAACTCTATAAAATTGTGGGAAAATATATATATAGGAGTAAAAGTGCTGGAGAAAACATGGTGAGAGGGATGATGCCTCACCACTATGGACTAACTACAATGTGTAAACTCAGAATTGAATCTTAGAACATAGCCTAACATGGACACAATAATTGTAATAGTCCCTAGATTGTAAGCTCTTACAGCAGTTAACTCTATCCCTGAATTGTAAGGCCTATCTCTAAACTTTGAGATGCTGATCCCCTAGCATATAACCTGATTGGTCTCTGGAACAATGCATATCTCTGAGACACCTGAAACTCAGAGCTAGAGCTTGGCAGATATGAATGTTAGTATTAGTGCATACAGCCACTGTCAAAAAAAAAAAAAAAAAAAAAGCTGAAAAAGAGCGCAGACTTCAATTAGTGATATGAATGAAGCAGGTGTGGTTAAGACCAGGGCAAGCCAGGCCAAAGGGTAAAGGTTGAAACTGATTGCATTTTAAAACTTCAACTTTCATATGAGACCAAGGGAATAGATATCTATTTGGTACAGGATCTAAATTTTCTAAATGGTACAACTCTACAGTTGATTTGTTCAAACACCACAATTGCATGGAACTTTGAATAGGAAGTGAGATATGGTAGGTTAGTATAGGCTGGAGTGAAATAGTGACACATCCTAGAGTAATTTGGGCAGATAATAAAAAATATATTTACAGCCTCCCCCTCCCCAGCCCCGAGGATATGGGGGAAGGTGCGGATGTGTTGGACATCCTCACCTGGACTGGTGTTGATGTTGTCACAAACATTGGGACTGGCGGTTTGATGTGCTGAGCCCTCGAGCATGGGACTTGCCCTTATGAAGCTCATTACCACAAAGGAGAGTCTAAAGTTGTATGTAATGGTGCCTAAGAGTCTCCCCCTGAGTACCTCTTTGTTGCTCAGATGTGGCCCTCTCTCTCTCTAACTGAGCCATCTCGACAGGTGAACTCGCTGCCCTCCCCCCTACGTGGGACCCAACTCCCAGGGATGTAAATCTCCCTGGCAACGCAGAGTATGACTCCCGGGGATGAATGCGGACCCGGCATCATGGGACTGAGAGTATCTTCTTGACCAAAAGGGGGATGCAAAATGAAACGAAGTAGTTTCAGTGGCTGAGAGATTCCAAACGGAGTCGAGAGGTCACTCTGGTGGACATTCTTATGCACTATATAGATAACACCTCTTAGGCTTTAATGTATTGGAATAGCTAGAAGTAAATACCTGAAACTACCAAACTCCAACCCAGCAGTCTGGACTCCTGAAGACAATTATATAATAATGTAGATTACAAGGGGTGACAGTGTGATTGTGAAGTTCTTGTGGATCACACCCCCTTTATCTAGTGTATGGATGAATGGAGGAATGGGTATAAAAACTAAAGGACAAATGGGATGGGATGGGGGGATGATTTGGGTGTTCTTTTTTCACTTTTATTTTTTATTCTTGTTGTGGTTCTTTCTGATGTAAGGAAAATGTTCAGAGATAGATTGTGGTGATGAACGCATAACTATGTTATCATACTGTGGACAGCGGATTGTATATCATGGATGATTGTATGGTGTGTGAATGTATTTCAATAAAACTGAATTTAATTAAAAAAATTAATATAGCTTTATTAACATCTTGAAAGCTAAAAGTATAATTTTCTTTGGCTTCTTCTTCAGAAGGATCTTGGCTATTTTGATCCTTTCACTTTTCATATGAATTTTTTTAAAAGCTAATGCATTTATTTTAGAATAAACTAAAATTGCATTAACTGTATAAATCAATTTGGGGAGAAATGACAATATTATAACTGAGTTATCTTAGTTATTTATTCAAGTGTGGGAAACTGAGTCTTCCATGCTGCCTGAGGCATATCTAGGGTGGTGGCTGAGAATGCGGAGCCGCAGGCCTGCATAGAATGCCATGCAGGCCCGCCCTGTAAAGATGTAAGCCTTGTGACTATGATAACGATATACACCTGATGTATGTGTCTTGTGACTATGATATACACCTGATGTAACTTGTGACTGACGTTCCTGATGTAAACAAGATGTACGCACCTGATGTAAATGCATCTGATGTAAATGTAGGTATCTGGTGGGCTCTCCGGAGCCCGGGGATCTTTAGCATATGCACGTGATCTGCTCTAATAAATAGCTGGAGCAAAAATGCGTTGGCGTCCACTCGCCCTAGAGGCAGTGGGTCCCCTGCTCCCTTAACTCTTAGCTTTGTGTCCGTGTCTCATTCCTGCACCGCCCTGTCAGCAATATTCAAGTTTCAAATAACATCTTACAGTCAAGTTTTAAAATATATTGTTACAGGTCTCAACTGTACTTTGGTAGATTTACTTTTTCAATTTAAATTAAAAAGCTTAAAATTAGATTTTCACACTATTTGTTGTTAGTGTTTAGAAGTACAACTAAGTTGCCATTTTTAAATGATCCTAGAAAGTCTCCTGCTTAACTCTTTTAATGGTTATAAAACTTTTCTTATACAGTCTTTATCTTTGCTTCTCTGTATAGAGAACTATACTATTTGAAAATACTGTTTTTTATTCTTCTTTTTGTATAATTATGCCTTGATTTTTTCCTTACTTCAATGTCTAGGAATTCAAATGCAATGATGAATAAAAGTAATAATGAAAGATACCTGTGTGGTTTTTTTTTCATTATTCATTTTTAAAGTAAACACATCTAATATTTTCCAGGTATAAATGATGCTTTAAAGTAAACACATCTAATATTTTCCAGGTATAAATGATGCTTTGTTCATTCAATGTAGACATTTTATCAGTATATATCTAGATTTCTAAGATATTTTATTTTGGCCAGGTGCTGAATTTTATCAAATGCTTTCTCTGAATTTATGAGGTGAGCTTATGGTACATCCAATATATGTATAGGTACACACACACCATAAGTTCATCATGTGCATATTTTATGTGTTTTATATTAAACATATAATAGATATTGTAGTATACACAATGTGTATATATAAGTATATTTTATATATGAAGTTCTAATGTTATATTGCCCTTATATTCCTGGATTGAACATTTCTTTGTTATAATTATCATTTTTTTATACTACAGGATTCAATTTTTAATCATATTCAAGAATGAGATTAGGTATACAATAATTTAGAAAATATGTTCCTTTTTATGTTCTCTGGAACAGAAATAAAAGTGTACTGATTGTTTCCTTTAAAGTTTTGAAGAAATTATGTGAAATATTATCTGGAACTTGTGTTTTCATTCTGAGAATATTTTTTTTTAAGTTCTGCTTTACTTCTTTAATATATATATGAAATATTAAATCATTGTACATATTCTTAAATCTGTTAAGATATGTTATATCTTTCGATGTATATCTTCATTTCATCCAAATTTTCAAATGCATTAACATAAAGTTCTTCATAGCATTCTTTTATTGATATGAAGAGCCTTAGATTTTAGTGTTTTATTAGTCTTTACAAAGTATTTAATACAACATAATTTCATCCATCAAATTCTGTCTTTGACTTCCCTGTTCTTTGTTTTTCTATGCTATTTTGTTTTCCTAAATCCTTCAATTTCTGTCAGTTGTTTGGTTTCTATGTTTATTCTTTCCTAATGTAAGCATTATTGCTATGAAAATTCTTGCTACTTGTCATAGTCATTGCCTCTAATGGGTTTTGACATTTGTTTTTTCAAACAGGTTTTTTCCCTTAGCAATACACATTTAAGAAGGCTCCTTGTCTTTTCACCCCTTGATAGCTAATTTCCCTCAGTTTGCTTATCCATTAACTGATTGAAATACATCTCAGTTGCTTCCAATGTTTGACAATTATGAATAAAGCTGCTATAAACACTTGGTTGTAGTTTTTTTTATGCGCATGTTTTCAAATCATCTGGGTAGAAAGCTAGAAGCTGGATCATATAGTAAGCCTGTTTAGGTATATAAAGAACTCCCAGACTGTCTTCCAAAGTGGCTGAACCACTTTACATTCCCACCAATAATGAATGAGAAGAGAGTTCCTGTTGCTCCACATCCTCATCCTCATTGGTGTTGTCAGTGTTTGGGATATTAATCATTCAAATATTTGTGTAGTGGTATCTCATTTTGTTTTAATTTGCAACTCCCTAATGACATATGATGATCATTTTTCATGTGCTTATTTATAATATGGATATCCTCTTTGGTGAGGTGTCTGTTCAGGTCTTTTGCTCATTTTGTATCTGGGTTGCTGTTTACTTATTGTTGAGTTTTAAGTATTCTTTGTACATTGTGAATACAAATCATTTATCAGATGCATGCTGTACAAATATTTTCTCTCAGTCTGTGGCTTGGCTTGTCTTATCTTAAAAGTGTCTTTTGCAGATAGGAAGCTTTTCAATTTAATGTAGTCCAATTTATCATGAATTTTTATTCTTAACAATCCATGAATTTTTCTTTCATATATTGTGCTTTTGGTGTTGTATCTAAAAACTCATCAATAAGCTCAAGGTCACCTAAATTTTCTCCTCTCTTATCTTCTAGGAGTTTTAGATTTCTGCATTTTACTTTTGAATTTATGATCCATCTTGAGTTAATATTTGTATACAACCTATGTTCCAGGTACTGTTCAAGACACTAGTAATACAGGTGGAAACAGCAACATCTATCTGAATCTATTTGAATCTGGTTGTTTTTTGTTCAATATATTAATTTTGCCTTTGAATTTGATTCATTTACATTTAGTGTTATTATTGACATATTTTCATATTTTGACTTGTTTCTGTTATCTTAATATAGTATGTCAGTTTATCTTATATGTAACACATTATTTAATCATATATATTTTATTTAAAATTGTATTATTTATTTTTAATTTGATTTTTAGGAATCAATTTTACACTTAGATTTTTCAAATATGTAAATACTGGTAATCTTCTAACATTATGTCTCTATTTTGTGTTTGCTAATTTTGAATACAAAAATTTAACAACAGCAACAGTAAACTTTTGTCAAGGTTTCTGATCACTTTTACTTCAAATATTTCTTGCAAAACTTACTGGAATTGAACATTCTTTACTTCATGTATTCCCTTTCAAGTTGTTTTCAATGTCTATCTTTCGTTGTAGAGCTTTTCAAACCTTGTGTGCATGAGAATTCTTTTATTCCTCTATCACATTTAAACAGTGTTTGGCTGTTTATCATATTGTAGTTTCTCAAATCTTTTCCCCTAATACTTGGAAGAAGTTTTTCTTGAATCCATTGTTGCTGTTAGAAATCTGATGTTGTTTCTGTTTCTTTGTTTTCTGTTTTCTAAAGTATTGTTTCAGTCTTCTCTTCTAATTTGCCAATTTTTTTCTAATGATATCCACTCTGCTTTTTTTGCTACTTATTGTGCTCCTTATTTCAACTACTATAATTTTCCATAACTAATATTTCTCCTAGCTATTTTTAGTTATTTTTATTTCCAGAAAAGTGTATTATTTCATCTTCTTTAATTTTTATTCGACTGATTTTAAATTTGTATCCTCCACTTTAATATTTCTACTTCTGAGAGATTCTGTAATCCAGTAATTTGTCATTGATCAAAATTATATTATATTATATTTGGCCTGTGGGCTTATTTTATCCTGAAAAATTTGCTTCTTGTAAAGTATAGTTTGGGGGAAAGTAAACCACACTAGGTATTAGCCTTAGCCCTAAGAATTCAATTGGTGGGGAGTAGGTGAGATACCTACTGTTATCTTACACACTTCCAGAGAGACAAAACATATTTGACATCTTTTCAGTTACATTACTTTATTTTAAGTATGTACACTGCATTTTTACTTGCAGATTTGCATATGTTATACTTGAGAGCATAGTAAATGTGTGGGTTAATGGTGTACTTCTTATGTGATCAACTCTAGCTCTTGCAGTCTAAAACCCTTTTGACTGAAAAGGAAATTATTGTAGGGCAACAGGGTGTCTAAATACTGAAGTTTTAAAAATTTGCAGTATTGTAGACATAAGATAAGAAGTGGTTATTTAATTATAGCCAAGAGGTTAAATCTAGTCTTTAAAAGAAACTTGTCTTGATAACAGCAGATATCTGAACTAAAACTTAGTGACATTTTAATGTCTAACAGTCATGACCTTTTACACCATATTTAAAAGCATACTTTCAAATAATTATACAGCTCACTGTATATATTATAGCACAAACTATGGTGTTTAAACAGTATACTGCTTTCTTTCCTAGGATGTTTTAGCATTTATACATTAAATTTACAAATAATTAAATAAAATTTTGAGGATAAATATGAATTCCCTGTGCATGTGCATGTGTTTCTAATTTTACTTTATCCCTGTAGAAATTCTAAGAGTCAATATTTGAAGAAAGAACTAAGCCTGGTTTCAGATTTTTTTTCTGTAATTTAAATAATTTAACATAAGCTATTATAATGAAGTTAGTTTCCAAAAGAAAGAAAAAAGTTTCTATTATTTTTGAAATCTTTCAAATGAATCATGGAGCAAATAGTTTTAAAAAAAACTCATTTTAACCACTTTCAAATATCCAATTCAGTAATGTTATTACGTTCACAATGTTGTGCTACTATCACTATGCTCTATTACCAAAACTTTTCCAACACCCCAAACTGAAATGCTGTACCAAGTATATATGTTACCAGAACAAATTAAAGAGAAAAAAATAGAACTGTACAACATTATAACCCCTAAGGTAAATTACAGACTACTACAGACTACAGTTAATAATATAATTATTATTATAATAATATTGTTTAATCAAATGTAACAAAAGTACCAGTCTAATGCTAAATATTAATAATAGGGAAAACTGTGGCATTGGGAGGGATAGTATGTGGGAACTCTGCACTTTCTGCCTAATTTTTCTGTAAACCTACAAACTTTTTAATAAAAATATTTAAAAATTAAAAAATATATATTTCCATAAATAAGACTCCTATTTTGCCTGAAGAAATGTCTGTAAATTTATTCATTTATCTACTTTTCCTTTTAGTTAACAAAGGATATATTGAGCACAACTATAGGCAAGACACTGCATTATAAGTAGAGTTTAAAAATGAATAAAAAGAAGTCTTGTTCTCTAGCTGCTCACTAATCACTAGAGATAACACACCTTTAAATAAAGGGGGTAATACAATGTCATTGGAGCCTTGAGAGAAAAATGTGAAAGGTAAAGAAAATGCCCAAAGACTGAATGGTTGCTTCTACCTGGGAGTTTCACTAACTGTCGATTTTCCACTATATAAAGTCCTGAATCTCAGTCCTGATGAGTGTACACCATAAGTTTTATTCCATAACTATGCAAGGAAACTGGTGTCCTTGCCATGAGTATCTAGATCTCTCTGTGATCAACTTTACCCTGATGATGTGAGCTGTCATGTTGCCTTTTTGCATGAATGATAATGAATTCATAAATACTCTCAGAATACTGCCAGTATATATATATGTATATGTATATATATGTACATACATAAAATATATATGTATATATATCAAAGCCTGAATATCCCCATCTCTTTAGTAACGTTGACTTGGGATTGAATCATAAGAGCCTAGACAAGTACAGAAATACCCTCTTGCTTTGAAACTAAGAAATTGAGTTGCACAAATAATCTTGAAATATAGATTTACTCTGAGAACCTAACATAAATCAGTTATAATCTACACACACCATACATCCCAATTGCATCTGATACTTTAAAATTTTGATTTCTTATGTACAGTTTTAGGAGCATATTATATTTGCAAATCTTAAAAATATTATTTTTACATTTAATTATTGCGTTATATATTTTAAATATCTAAATACACTTTTCATTACAGTTTGTCTTTCCTCCCTGTTCTTTTCAGAATATCCAAGCAGTAAATAAAAATTTGTCAGAATTCTGTAAGTTCTAGCTGATGGACTTACAGTGATTTGAACCAATATTCAAATGTGAATACTGCATGATGATCTATTTTTAACGCTGTAAATAAGATTCAGGCATATGGTTCAGTTTGATGTTTCTCTGTCAGCTACACTATATACTCTTATAAAACAAGCTGAATCTAATATATTCAATAGATGTCTGTCTTGGTTTCCTAGGAATGCTGTAACAAAGTACCAAAAACTGGATGTTTTAAAACAGGAATTTATAGACACAATTCTGGAAGTTACCTAAGGAACATCAAGCTTCCTCTGAAGTCTGTTCCATGCTGCTCTTCTGGTTTCTGCTGGTGACTTGCCAGCAATCCACCCAGCATATCACTGATAGCTGCCTGAGCATCTCATGACATATTTGCATTTGTCGTCTGTGTCCAAACTCCTTCTTACAAGAAGACCAGTCATATTGGATTAAGGGCTCACCCTACTCCAGTATGACCTCAAGTGCCGGTTTGGATGTATTGTGTCCCCCCAAATGCCATGTTCTTTGATATAATCTTGTGGGGGCAGGCTTATTAGTGTTAATTAAGCTGAAACCTATTGGTTCAGTGTTTCCATTGAGATGTGACTCAATCAACTGTGGGCAAGACCTTTCATTGGATTATTGCCAAGGAGCTTTTGCCCCACCCACTCAGGGTGGGTCTTTATTGGATCACTGGAGTACTTTAAAAAGAGCCACACAGGCCCAGACACAGAGCAGATGTGAGTGACATCTTAGAGAGCAACTGAGAGTGACATTTTGGAGAGGAGTTGCAGCTGAGACAGACATTTCCAGGTCCTCTCTCAGTTCCTGTGCGTTCTTCAAAATGTTGCTCTTGGGGTGTTTGTCCTCTCCTAGCGTCTCTGGAGCAAAAGTCTGCTTTTTGAAGGATGCACAGGAACTGAGAGAGGAACTGTAACTCAACCTGGGATCACCAGATGCCAGCTACGTTCCTTTCCTGATAACAGAGGTCTTCCAGATGCCATTGGCCATCCTCCAGTGAAGGTATCCAACTGTTGATGCCTTACCTTGGACACTTTATGGCCTTAAAACTTGAACTGTGTAGCCAAATAAGCATGCTTTAAAAAGCCAATCCATTTCTGGCATTTTGCATAATGGGCAGCATTAGCAAATCAGAATACCTCGTTTTGACTCACCTTAAGTCCATCTGTAAGGACCATATTTTCAAATAAGGTCACATTCTGAGGTACTGGGGATTAAGACTTCAATGTGTCCTTTGGGAGAACACAATTCAATCCATATTTGCCCACATTTTCTCACTCAAGAATATTGAGAAATATTTTTTAACATTTATCTATCATGGTCTAAAGTTCTACTTCTATACTCAAGTTTTAAATTTAACTTCAGAGGTATTATCCATCTTAACACAACAAAAACAATAAACAATAAATAAAAGGACAATTATTTCAGGCAATGCATGATAAATAGTCTTGTGTCATTTTTTATATGTAATTTTGTAATTGTTTAATAATTTTTAAAATTAAATATACAGAAACCAACTGAAAGTGTTATACATCTCTATTGGCATTATTGTTTAACTAAACAAATGTCAAGGTGAAAAAAACTTCTGAAATAATTTGCTAAAGTAAAATGACGATGATCTGTATAGTAAATATTTCCTAGTATAAAATGAGGAAATTTGCCACTATAGCAGCATTTGTCTAATACATATTAAAATCAAATGTGGTGTTTCCTCACAACTGGCTTTAAAACTGAAAGTGAGAAGGGGGCAAAAACTCTGAGTGACTCTGGGATGTCAAGCCTTTCTAGAATTATAGAAGTCATTTCCTTGACCAATAGGCAATGAAACCTTGTTTTTATAAATTGTCCACAGACCTATGTATATATCCTTTCTTGGGTAAATACCTAGGAGTAAAATTGCTGGATCATATGGTTCATGTATATCTATCATATAAAAAAGTGCCTAACTGTTTTCCAAAATTGATGCACTATTTTAAATTCCCAGGAATTTCTGCTGAACATTTTTTTGCAAACATTGTTAGACTTTTTCTTTTTAGCCATTCTGGTGAATGTGTAAAGTGGCAACTTGTGGTTTTAAATTGCATTTTCTTGATGACTAATGATATTGAGCATCTTTTTTTCCTATACCTGTTGACTATTTGTATATATTTTTTGTGAGCTAGCTATCAAAATATCTTTGATATTAATAATTTATTATTATTATATATTATTATATTATTATTATATATCCACAGACTAAAAATGAGAAAGAAAAGATCAATGTAAAGAGCAAGAAAGGAAGAAAGGAAGCTGAACTCACAAACACAAGCTGGAGTTCATGAGTATGAGCTCAAATCCATATCAGTTCTGATTGCCCCTGCCCTGTTTGGTTGGCATACATGTCTTGCAGAAGCCAGGCAACTTTATCATGGAGCTAAAAATGTTGCTTTTGCCCAGGACTCAGGGAAACTGAAAGAAGATCTTAGAAAGGCTGGACAGTCACAGGCCTGGTCACTGTTCAAGTTGGTGAGGTGACAACATTTGTGTGTGCTGCAAAAATGGCTGCTGTTTCACAAACACAATCCCAATTTCTTAAGTAAATATCTACTGTGACCCAGTCTAAACAGAAATATACAGATAGGGGGTTTCTGGGAAATGTAGTCCAGCCTAGACAAGTTGTCATGTGACAAACACACTACAGTCCACCCCTTAGCAATGTGGTACCAATATACATTTATTCAAACTAAACTTATTCTCCAAATAAGGACAGCAATGTCATTCTCTCACTTTACATGACACAAATATCCCATGTACAATTGAAAGCACACACAAACACACATATGTATTATTATTATTATTATTATTATTATTATTATTATTATTATTATTATTTTCCCCTGGAGAGGATACAAATTGCTTTTACTCTTTGGAAACTTTCTTTTATTCTAGTTGACTCACATTGATTTCCTATAACAAGTATTGAGGAAGAAAGTCATCTACTGTTAACAGATTTTGTGATATATGATAAAGTAACAAGAGACAGGAAGAAAATATTACATATATATGTTTTATACATAGACACTTTCAAATCAAAATAAGGAAGAAGTAGTCATAGCTACTACAGTGCTCATTATTGCAACTGGTTACATTGTCATAACTCACATTTATAACTACCATCTTCCATGACTCATTGCATAGTTATGATACTCACAGCAATCACCTTAGTTGGTTTGTAATTCCTTACCTGGTAGGGTGAACGAAATACTTATTCCTAAAGGTTCTGAGCCATTATTAGCCCTGCATGAAATGGATTGTTGTACTGTTTCATTGACTTTAACCACAGGCACGGGATTACTAATAGGTGTCCTAGGGCATGTCCTTGTAATAAAGAGACTGAGTCCACTTTTGATGTTTGGCAATTGTCAGCATTTAAATTGTAATCAAGAAATTAGGATTTAACAAATTATTATGATAACTTAATCATTATATAAATATTTCTTCTTACTTTTTAGAATATTAAAATAGCCAGACAGAAATACCTGAAATTACTGAACTGTAACCCAACACCCTCAATCTTTGATAATAATTGAATAACTATATAACTGTTACCGTATGATTATAAAAAAATTACGACTGGCCCCACTTGTAGCCCCTTATCCTGTTTTTCAACTTTAGAGTCTTATGATCCCAAAAGACAGCCACTGATGTTTATTAATGAAGGAACTTGAGTCAGCTCAGAAATAAACAACCTCAATTCCTTAACTATCTTACTAGATGAAGCTGGATCTAACCAAAATTGGCCCACCTGAAATGTGCAGTAGCTTAAACTTTAACCTGTTAGTGACCTACACCTCATTATAATACTAAAAGTCATGTCCATCTTCATAGTAAGGCTGCCATTTTCTTACATATATTCTGTAACTAAGCATGTAATCAATTTGTGCCTGCTCAATAATCAGATCATCTTTAACTTTGTCATCTTGAACCATTTTACTCATTATCCTAAAACCTGCTCATCTTTTGATATTCAATCTCTCAGAGTTAGTTGGGGAGACAGATATTTAGGCCAGTAGGCAAACTGATCTCTTATTTCATGCTAAGCAATAAACTCTTACTCTCTTTGAAACCCTGGTGTCATAGATTGGCTGTTATGTGCATCAGAGAACCCTGTGTTTGATCAATATCAAGATCCCTGTCTGTCCCACAACTAGGCAACCAGGAAAAGAAGGCCATGAATGCCCTTAGCCTATTGATAGTAGTTTCAATTAGTACAATCTCTACCCCACACAGGAGAATTCCCCTTGCCAGGCAGCTCTATCCCCTAACCATAATAAAAACTCAAAGCCACTCCCCGCCCCTTGTACTTTATCCTCCTTTTTATCAGATCCCGGCATGAGCCCTTCCCCTGCTGGGAATTCCCAGCTCCTTGCAAGTACTAAATACACTTTATTCATATTCATTGTGCCAGTTTGAATGTATTATGTCCCCCAGAAAAAGCCATATTCTTTGATGCAATCTTGTGGGGCAGACAGAATAGTGGGGATTAAGTTGGAACGTTTGAATTAGGTTGTTTGCATGGAGATGTGCCCCACCCAACTGTGGATGATAACTGATGGAATATTTCCATGGAGGCGTGGCCCCACCCATTCAGGGTGGGCCTTGATCAGTGGAGCCATATGAATGTGCTGGCTCAAGGAGATGGAACTCAGTGCAGCTGGGAGTGATGTTTTGAAGAGCAGCAAGCTTGCTAGAGAGGAGCGTCCTGGGAGAAAGACGTTTTGAGGCTGGAGCTTTGGAGCAGACGCCGGCTGCCTTCCCAGCTAGCAGAGGTTTTCTGGACGCCATTGGCCATCCTCCGGTGAAGGTGCCCAGTTGCTGATGTGTTGCCTTGGATGCTTTGTGGCCTTAAGACTGTAACTGTGTAGCGAAATAAACCCCCGTTTTATAAAAGCCTATTCATCTCTGGTGTTTTGCATTTTGCAGCATTAGCAAACTAAAACATTCATGAATGAGTGTATTGCACCATCTGTGTTGACATCCAAATAAATTCCTGGGAAGACAATCATGGTCACCTCTGGGAGTATGAATAAAACACTGCTTCTCCTTATACCACTGTGGCATAGCAGTCCAATTCCCTTTGATGATCAGAATCAATCAGGCAGAATCAAAATAATCCCTTTTTGCCTGTTGATGCAATAACTGTCCAAGAAGCAGTCTCAATTTCCAATTTTCAGTCATCAGATGAAAGTATTACTTACTCTCTTTGGAACTAAGAACTCTAAACCAACAGAGTCTAAAGTCATGAGAAGAGGAAAAAACATTTGCTACTGGATCACTAGTAGGGAAGAAGATACATTCCCATTTCCATCCTTGATTCCAACACCCATGAGTCCAGGCTATAAGAAAGATAATACCATATATTGGATGCTGATTTAGAGCATATGCAACATCTTGGCAGACATTGCTCCAACCAGCAAGGTGTTGCCACCCCGTTGGCTCCATCAGTGAATCTTCAAAAGACTATCCCGCCATCATATTAAGCCAACTGCCTCAGAATGATAGGAAAATGGTAAACCCTGTGAATTGTGTAAGCTTGGGCCAATTGCCACGCTTCATTTGCTGTCAAATGAGTTCTTGCTAAGAAGCATTACTGTGTGGAATACAATAATGGTGGATATGATACGCTATAGTTTTGTAAGAAGCATTACAAGCAGGGAAGGCAAGTACATATCCAAAGTAAGTCTCTATTCTGTTAAGAATAGTGCTGCCCCTTCAATGATACTAGTGGCCCAATGTAATCACCGTGTCTTCAGGTACCTGGCTTATCTCACCAGGGAATAGCGTCATATGGGTGATCTATGTTGGTCTCTACTATGGCATTTGTGGGTGTGAGTTCATTTTGTTGAGCCAATACATAATCTCCATCCTTGCCACTATGATTTATATGTCCAATGAGCAATGAATGAATCAGGCTGATATCCATGAAATGGATCACCTTATTCACCTGATTATTAAAACTCTGCTGTATTTATCCTTTGGTGAGAATTCTCATGGTAACATAAATATTATATCATGTGCTCATTTGCAAATGTCTATTCATGAACATCTTCCCCTGACTTCATTGTCATCAAATTTTTGATCATGTTCCTTCCAAGTTGCTGACCATCCATCCAAAGCAATAGCCACAGTTCATGAATCAATGTAGACCCACATCTCTGCCAATTTCATCTTCTAAGCAAATGAACAATCAGTGCACTGCTCAAATTCTGAACTTCAGTCAATAAAGGAAGGAGACTTTCCTCTTACATGGACTTTTGAGTCAGTATAAAATATGATTTTTCATGAAATTATTTTTCAATAATATGTACTTTGAGAATTTACCAAGATCAAATAAAAAAAAAAGATGTTTCAGCCAAATTTGCAGTTTTCAGTGCTTAATAATTTGATTGAACTTAGAAAAAAAAAAAAAAGAAAAACATGCAGAAATATATTTCCACTTTCCATCCAGTAATTTTAGATAGTACCCAGAGAAAGAATTTTAGAGGCAGATTAAGTTGGATTAAAGTCCTAACTCCAGAGTTGGCATTTATTAAAGTTATAGTCTTGGTCAAATCACAGGTCAAGTCACCATTGGATATAACAATACAAGGCCTCATCAAATTATTACTGTAAGAAATAAGCATGATTTTACATACTTAAGCACACATGTATATTGCTTACCATTATATGTGGACTATAAGTTATTAATAAACTTTATAATACTTGATATTATTAATTTTAGTAGTGTCAGTATTAGCCTCCCATTTTCCTGTATTTAACCTTAAGGATAATGTGTAAGAAATTTTTTTTTTTAATAAATGAACAAACTGGAATGTAGATGTCATGATTTTTTAAATGTTTTTAAAGAGTACTTTCTTTCAGTCACAGTAATTTTGTCTGGTTTTGATTCACGCTCCATTAAAAATGTTAGAGCTTCAAGAGGTAGCTTAATTCTTTTGGGATATAAAGAGAACATTTCTGTACTTATACATCCATTTTTAATGATGTCCTGTTAGTTCAAAAATTTTAAAGCAACCTGTAAACTTATTTATGTATTTTCAAGGAGTACCTCATATACTGGAAGGATGTGAGTAATATTATATTTATTTCATTCAATATTAGTATTTTTGGAAACCAAAGTAAAGCTTTAAAAGAGCCAATTACATTATGATTACAAAAGAGTATACGCTGCTCAGAGATCTGTAAAGTACTTAAGCATAATGAGAAAATTTGGTGATGGTGGAGAAATTCACTCATTTATCAATTTACCCCACTAGCCACTCTAATCATTTGAATGTACCCATTTAAACTATAATGAAAAGAATTTATAACATCAAATCCAGTGGCTAAATGATTTCACCCTATACCAGTCTGTTATAATCTGCTATTCTGTAGCTATGGAAAGTAGCATTTCAAATTGTTCCTTATTGCATATCATAACTACCATTTTGTGTTATTAACCTACTAATAAATGCAGACATAAAAGAAAGTATTTAAGTGCAACAATGTGGGTGTTGAATTGCGGTCGGGGTTACTGCTTCTGGGGGGAGGGGCGGCCGGTAGCTGAGCCCTCAGCTCTCGGGGCTGCTTAAAGGGTACCGGCGGCGGGGGCTCTTTCCCGGAGGCGAGGGGGAGGCGGAGGACTTGGCCGGGTCCTCGGCGGGAGGCGTGCAAGGTGTGGAGGGCGGCGATAAGGGCAAGACACTCTTCATCCAGTAGGAGTATGCGCCAAAGAGGCTTTATTCAGGGGTGATCACAGGTTATATAGGCTGGTAAGAAGGGTAGGGCTGGAGAAGAGGTGAAGTAGCCTTAAATGGCAATACTGAAGGAAGAGGGGCTAGGATTGGTTCTGAGAGGACGCAGGAGCCGTTGCAGCGGGCGGGGGTTGTTCTGGCCACGGTGCATGCGCGCTGGCGGTGGCAGGAGTGGCCTTGGCACAAGGGAGTGTGTGGGCAAGATAAGGAAGTGAGGAAAGGGCGGTTGGGAGAAAGGCGGTTTCCTCCGGCAAGCCTCCCCTGCCCGTGACATTTTGGGTGAGGAAAAGGGAGCTGCCCTGACCTCGCTCCTCAGGCTTGGGGGGGCTGCAGAGGGCACTAACGCCCGTACCTACTACCCTCCCCAGGGGGTGATATCAGGTCCCCTGGCCCAGGCCTGGCAAGCCGAGGTACAAGCTCAGTCACCCGCAATTCCCCTTTCTTTTCTAATTAGAGGAAGAGGCTTTACCGGAGAGGCCCGCTAAGGGTGAGGGAAGGGGGAGGTCAGGGAAGGGAAAAAAGGGGTTGACGGTGGCTCAGCGAGGCTGGAGCTTAGTGTTGGTGTGGTGCCCGGGCGCTTGACAAGGGCTTCGCTGCAGCGGGCTGGGCGAAGGTGAGGGGTTTAAAGTTCAGGGGTTTAAAGAAGCTGGAACTCGAGGCGAGAGCGATGTTCAGGTGATTGAGAAGGGCCTCGCGGTCAGCGGGTTGACCGGTGGCGTTGAGGTCGCGGAGGGTTGGCTGTCATCTTGGAGTGGGGGGCGTCAGAGGTGGCGAGTCGCTGATACTGGATTTGCACGAACGAGGAAAAAATGGCATCCGTTTGTTTCCTTACAAGCTGGACAATTTTGCGGATGAGGCAGGGTCCTAAGATGAGAGCTAGAATAATTATTAATAGGGGGCCAAGAAAAGGAAGGATATATGGGAGGATGGGAGTGAAAAAACTGGACCAATAACTGGTGGCTTCACGATCTCTTTTACGTTGTTCCAGTCCCTCTCGGACCTTCTTTTGGCTGTCCTCGGCGAGACCTGTGGAATTGGCATATACACAGCACTCTTCTCCTAGGGCGGCGCAGAGGGCTCCTTCTTTGAGGAGGAGAAGGTCGAGACCTCGGCGGTTTTGGAGCACTACCTCAGAGAGGGAATTGACAGAATCTTTTAGATGGGAAATAGCGTTTTGTAGGTGACGAATGTCCTCGTCAACAGCCGCCCTGAGGTGAGGTAGGGCGGAGCCTTGACTGGCTAGTGCAGCGATTCCGGTGCCAGTGCCGGAAAGACCTAGGAGGGAGGCAATTGTGAGGGCGGTGATGGGCTCTCGCTTTTGCAGAAGGGCAGGAGCTGCAGTTCTTTCCAGGCGGAGGAAGAAGTCTTCTTCGCTGTGGTATAAGACCCTAGGGATAAGGACAATTAGGAGGCAAGTTTCTTTATATTCACTGATGATATTCGTGCTGAGACAGGGGGTAAGTCCTGTAGAGGAGCAGAGCCATTGGGAGGAGTTATGAGGAATGAGAAATTTTGCCGAGCTGCTGGGAGATGAGTAGCTGGCACAGGCAGTGAGGTTGGGAGAGTTACTGGAGCGAGGGCGGACGCACTTTCCCGTATAGGAGACTGAATGAAAGGTTAGGGGGACGGCAGAGGTATTCCAATTGCATTCCAAGGGGCTGTCCTCTGTGTTTTCTGAAAAGGAGAGGTTGGAGGCAACTGGCTCATACAGGGGGGAGGCGGTGGAGAGGCAGAGCCAGCAGGAGGAGGTAAGATTGGGGTTGGAGGAGTTTACTGAGGTGAAGGCTGCTTGAATGAGGCTGAGGAGGGGAGAGGAATAACGAGAGGGGGGTAGAGGAGGCTGGGGTGGTGGGGTTTGCGATATAGCTGAGGTGCGGCTGGTTGGAGCTGAGGTGCGGCTGGAGGGCTGTGGAAAAAGAGGGTTCACTCGGACTGGGGTCTAGGCCCAGGTGTACTGTTGTCATCTGGTGCGTCACGCTGCGGAGCTGGCGGCGTTCTCGTCTCGTTGGACGCGTGGTTGCTGGTGGCGGGCCGGATTGCCCTTCCTGGGATCCATATTGATTGTGCTGCATCATCTGGGAAAACACAAGCAAACCCGCGCCCCTGGGCGAGAAGTGGGGAGGGACCTTTCCAGGTATTATTCTCCGGGTCCTTCCAGTAAACCATCGGGGCCTGGGTGGGCCTATACGAGGGCCCCCAATGTTTATGTAGGGGCGAAAGCCCTTCCTTATTGAATGTGAGTAGATTAAGGTGAATAAGGGCTGCTATAACAAGGTCCCCTGGAGTTGCCTGGGGGAGCATTGCCCTTTCTTTTTCAATTTGTATTTTTAAGCGGCGATGGACTGCTTCCACAATGGCTTGCCCCTGTGGATTATAGGGGATGCCGAAATGATGGGTGATGTTATATAACTGAAGAAAGGCCGCAAAGGAGGCACTGCGATAGGCAGGCCCATTGTCCGTTTTTAGGTTCCAGGGGATTCCCATGAAGAGAATTCTTTGTCTCAGGGCCTTGATACAGTGTTTGGCCGTTTCCCCGGCGAGGGGGAGAGCATAACACATAGCTGAAAAGGTGTCAATTATTACATGTACATACTTAAGGTGCCCAAAGGACGGAACATGAGTTACATCCATTTGCCATCTAGAATTTGGTTTTAGGCCTCGTGGGTTGACTCCCTGAGGTTGCAGGGGGCCAAGCGGCGCAAAGGGCGCACAAGTTGTACAATTGCGGACAAGATGTTTACAGGTGTCTAGGGGAAGGTCACATAAATGATGTAACGACGTAGCCAAAAAGTGAAACCTGGAATGCAATAACTTGGCCTGGTTAACAGCGTCCCCCGGAGGGGCCGCTGTGTGGGTTAGCATAGCTTGGGTAGTCTGAGCTGAGACCGCTTGGTCTACTATACTGTTGCCATTAGCCAAGGGCCCCGGAAGGCCTGAGTGACTACGAATGTGGCTAACGAACCAAGGATCCTGTCTATGCTCTAAGATGCTTCTGAGGTCAGAAAGTGCTTTATCAATGGCCGAGTCTCCCGGGGAAAAAGGTGGAAAATGCAAGGACTCGGCAGACTTGATACGTGTAGAGGCTGTTAGTGAAAATGTTCACTGGGTGGTTGCAGTGGGCGTTTAGTGCGTATGACACTGCCAGAATTTCCCCCACTTGGACCGAATGAAGGTTGACATAACTGAATAGGCGGGGTTCTGGATGGTCCTGCGAATAAGAGAGGAAGGCGAAACGGGTTTTGGAGGCGTCAGTAAAGACGGTAGTGGCACCCGGGATGGGTGCAGAGGAGGGGAAAGGATGGAAGGGGCTGCGGAAGGGAAGCTTGGCGAGTCCCTGTAACAGCCGATGGCTGGGATAGTGGCAGCTGAATTCCCCCTGAAATCCTTCTAAAAGGATTTGCATGTCCGGGTTGTCACGTATAAGCAGGCGGGTTTGGCCTGTGTCTAGGGGCCAAACAATTTTTTCTGGCGGCTCTCCGAATACATGAACAGCCAAGGTAACTAGATCTGAAGCTAGGCTGATCCAGAGCCGCACTGCAGGGCAAATCTTCCTAAGTTGACTTTTAGCGGGATGCGCCCAAAGTAGAGGGCCTTCCTGCCACAGGCAGCCCATAGGTGTGCCGGGCGTAGGGAGGATGAGTGCTATAAGATTGCCCTCTTTAGTGCTGAACCTGTTGAGACAGCAGGCAGCGAGTGCCTTGTTAATTGCGGCAATGGCTTCCTTTGCCTCCTGGGTGAGCTTAATGCACCGGGAGATTGCTAGCGGCGGGGCTTCGGGGACACTCAGTAGCATAAAGAGTGGTTGTAGCTGTGCTGTGGTGATCGGCAACGCAGAGCGGAGCCAATTGATCTGACCGCAGAGCTGTTGAAGCTCAGTGATAGTGACCCGGTCCGGTATGTCCAGCTGGGGAGCGGACGGAGCAATGGTTTTATCAATACTAAACCCTAAGAAGGCTAATGGTGGCACAATTTGAACTTTATCGGGTTGAATCGTAAGGCCGAGGTCAGCTAAATTAGTAGTAAGGTCTTTTAGGATTAGAGGAAGAGCCTCGGCGTCTTCAGAGGCCACTAAGATGTCATCCATGTAATGGATGAGCATGGCCCGCTTTCACAGGGGGGCCACTGCGTGATCAACATACATTTGGCAGATGGCCGGACTGTTACGCATCCCTTGAGGGAGGACTTTCCATTGGTACCTGCTAGTTGCGCCCGCGTGGTTTGGGACGGGGACTGTAAAGGCAAAGCGCGGGCGATCTCGCTCATGTAGCGGGATGGAAAAGAAACAGTCTTTGATGTTAATGGTGGCTACATGATAATGGGCCGGGATGGCCACCGGATGGGGGAGGCCAGGCTGTGGGGAACCCATGGGAAGAATATGCTTATTGATTTCCCGCAGATTATTGAGGAGCCTAAATTTCCCTGTGGTTTTTTTATGAATAACAAATACTGGCGAATTATTGGGACTAGTAGAAGGCTCTATGTGGCCAGCATCCAATTGTTCTTGTACAAGGGCTTGGAGTACTACCAATTTATGCGTGGGAAGGGGCCACTGCTCCACCCATATAGGTTTCTCAGTATTCCACTGTAGAGGAACGGGTGCTGGAGGTGTTAAACGAGCAGTGGCGCTCATTATTGGGGGGGCTGCGTGGTAAGCACTGCCCCAGAGGCGGCGAGGATGTCACGGCCCCATAAAATTTGGTCTATGGTGTGTAGAAATAACGGGCGGAAGGTACCTGAGTGGCCTTCTCCATCCTCCCACTTAATGGGTCTTATGGCCTGAAGAGAAGTAGAGGTACCAGTGGCTCCCACTACCGAGGGACCATCAAGAACCATGCACATGGTGGCATACTGAGCGGGCACGCAAGAGACTTCTGCCCCTGAATCGAGCGTGCCTGTGTACCATTGCCCCTCTATTCTTAACTTACGAGTAGGTTTTTCTGGAGTGATGGGGACTGTCCAGAGAAGCGTTTTACTGCCGGTGAAGTGATTAGTTTTATTAGAACCGGCCGGCACGCTGCCTCTTAGGGGCGGGGCTGAGGCTTGCCCCGCTTGGAGTTTAAAGCTTGCCCAGTGCTCTGGCGCTGACTGCCATCAGGGTACCAGGGATAGCAGAATTTTTTTTAAATCTTTCTCGTTAAGGTCTCTGTGGCTGCTTTTGCAATCGCGCGCCCAGTGATAACCACGTTGGCAGCGCGGGCATGGAGTGGGAGGGGGGCGCCCATTGCGTTGCATGGGAGGCGGGCGTTTGACCTCTGTATTGGGGCACTCCCGGGCAAAATGACCGCTCTGCCCGCACTTAAAACAACCGGTGGTGGCGGCTAAGGCGGCAGTGACAGCGCCAGAGACAGCCTGGGCTAGGGACGCGGCAGCTGGGTCAAAGGCGCTGCAAGCGAGAACCCAGTCGTTTAGACTTTTTTCCCGCAATGGGAGAATGGCTTGCTTACAGGGGGGGTTAGTCCCTTCTAGAATGAGTTCCCGGGTGAGCGCTAGCTGGGCTTGGGGGTCAGTAACTTTTCTAGCACAGGCCTCTTCAACCCTGGAAACGAAGGTGGCAAAAGGTTCGTTTGGCTCCTGGAGGAGCTTGGTAAATTTGTCAGGTCGACGGGCAGAGCAGTTGGCAAACGCGCGTAAGGCGATGCCTCTGAGGACAGTCCAGAAGGCAGCAGGGGCATTAATATAAGCAGACGCACTTAGAAACGCTCCAGTGCCCAAATAGGCTTCGGGGGGATGATAGACTCCAATGGCTGCGTCTTGCTCACTTTGCTTAGCTGCTTCTGCCTGGAAGTGAGCACGCCAGTCAACAAACTGACCGGGGTTAAAAATTGAACAGGCAAGCGAGGCCCAGTCTTGGGGGAGGCAATAGTTCATGGCGAGATCCTGCAGTATTTGGGAAGCATATGGGCTACCTAACCCGTCCTCCTTGACGGCCCTGCGAAGCTGCTTGATAGTATCTGAGTTAATGGGATACCAGTCATACGGTTTCTGTGGGGTGGGGGCAAGGTTAAGAGGAAAGCAGCGAAAAGCACGAGAGAAAGGAGGACGCGCTTGTAGAGGGCTTGGCGCGGGAGTGGGGGTAGGGGCAGCGTTGCCCCAAGGGTTGCCTTGAGGTGTAGAAGGCAGCCAGGGGTTGTTAGTCGGCAGGGTGGGAGGAGCGGCGGCAGCTGCCGGTAGCGGCTCCGAGGGGGAGCTTGTCGAAGGGGAAGGCGGAAATGGGAGGCCCCAAGCGTCGCAAGATGGCGGCGCGGTAGGCGTGGCCAAGACACAAGATGGCGGACCAGCCCCGCCCTGTGAAAGGGCGGGGTCCAAGGCACAAGATGGTGGACTAGCTCCGCCCTGCGAAAGGGCAGGGCCCAAGGCACAAGATGGCGGACTAGCTCCGCCCTGTGAAAGGGCGGGGTAAAGCGCATGCAGTTTCCGGCAGGGCTTAGGGCTGACGTCATTACTAGAGCACTTCCTCCCCTCGATGGAAGAAGAAGGAGGAAGTTCGCCATCTTGGAGCAGTCTGGGGGGGCGGTTGCAAAGAGGCACAGGGCGCCAAACAAAGAAACAAAGACACAAAGGACTACAGCAAAGTAATGGAGGGGAAGAGGGAGAGTTACTGGAGGAAGAGTGTCAGGAGGAATGGGGGACATAGAAGAAAAGGACGAGAGGCAGCCGGGATAATTGGGGAAGGGAGGAGCGGCTCCGGAGCGGCGAGGGAGAGGCGGCCCCTGACACGGAGCGGCGAGGGAGGAGCGGCTCCGGGAGCGGCGAGGGAGAGGCGGCCCTTACCTTGCAGGCGAGGAGAAGGGAAGCTGGAGAGGCGTCCGGGCGAGCGGGTGGTTTTACTGGACCGCTGCGTGGAGAGGACTTTTAATTCCAGGGGCCCCACGTTGGGCGCCAGTTGCGGTCGCAGTTGATTCGTCTGGGGGGGGGGGGGCGGCCGGTTGCTGAACCCTCGGCTATCGGCGTTGCTTGGAGGGTACCGGCGGCGGGGGCTCTTTCCCGGAGGCGAGGGCGAGGCGGGGGACTTGGCCAGGTCCCCGGCGGGAGGCGTGCAAGGTGTGGAGGGCGGCGAGAAGGGAAAGATAAGACACTCTTCCTCCAGTAAGGGTAGAACAAAAGGACTTTTATTCCGGGGTGAGCACAGGTTATATGGGCTGGCATAGAGGGCGGGGGTTGTTACAAGCCAATGCTGAGGGGATAAAGGCTAGGATTGGTTTTGAGAGGACGCAGGAGCCGTTGCAGCGGGCGGGGGTTGTTCTGGCCACGGTGCATGCGCGCTGGCGGTGGCAGGAGTGGCCTTGGCACAAGGGAGTGTGTGGGCAAGATAAGGAAGTGAGGAAAGGGCGGTTGGGAGAAAGGCGGTTTCCTCCGGCAAGCCTCCCCTGCCCGTGACATTTTGGGTGAGGAAAAGGGAGCTGCCCTGACCTCGCTCCTCAGGCTCGGGGGGGCTGCAGAGGGCACTAACGCCCGTACCTACTACCCTCCCCAGGGGGTGATATCAGGTCCCCTGGCCCAGGCCTGGCAAGCCGAGGTACAAGCTCAGTCACCCGCATTGAATAAATGTTTCAATATGTCTTATCATGTGTTTAAATATTATTGACCCAATGCTCAGTGTGTTGCTATTTTAAAACCAAAATTTGGAAAATAAAATACCAAATATGTTATGAACTGCTAGGATCATATTATTAAATAATATACTATTATTAGCCTATATAAGTGACTCCTGTTAAATCAATACCACTTTAGTTAGCTATATCACAATAAACTCCTAACAAATCTTCCTTCTTCCACACTTGCTATCATACATCTATAACTTAACAGCTGGTTATCATCTCAAAATATGAAATAAATCATGTCACCCCCCCCCCTTTCAAAGCCATCCAATGGCCTTTGGTCAAAATTCAAAGTCTAAAAGCAAATCCTTAAAATGATATTCAAGATCCTCTATGATCAGAATCTCCTCCTGCACCTCTCTGACTTCATTTCTTGCTATGTTGCTCAAACTTGCTCTCCAGTAACACTATTCTCTTTGCTATTCCTGACCCCAGATATGTCATGGTTCAATCTTTATCTTCCTTGAGTTTCATTTTCAAATGTCAGTGTATCTCAGATGCCATCCCTGATCATGTTATATGAAATAACAACTAACTTTCTACAGTTTATCCATTTTATCTGATGTATTTTTAACTATAAAACATTAACTTACATCCACCATAGCATCTGTGTCATTCATTTTACCTGTCTTAATCCATGGAAGGGATGGATAAGTTCTCATGAAACAGACTTTTGAAACAGACTTTTCATATAAACTGTCAATGATTATTTGATGCACAGATGAAGGGGGGTGTAGGTTCTATTTTCCAAATTATCTTTAAAGAATAACTTACAGTACTGTAATTTTCTGCATATAGATACATAATTGTAAATGTTTAAATGTTATAAAATTACCTATTTACTACTTTTAATTTCTTAATTAAAAATGTTTAAAGTGGAAAGCATAATGTAGAAAGGAGCATTAGAAAGTTAATAATGCTTAAAGTCACTGTGGATATTGAAATTCTTGGAAATTTAAAAGGAGATTCAAATTAAAATATTATGGGGTAGTTTTTTTTTATCATTAAGGTGAAAAATCAACTAATAAATCTTAATGTTTTCAATTTAAGGCAAGCATGCACACAAAATTTTACTTAACTATAAATTATGTCTGTAAATCATACAAGAAGAAACAAAATTTACTATTTATTTACATTAAACACTAGATAAAATAACAATGTTATTAAATATTCTAAAAATAACAAAATTTAGCATCACACTTTAGGGATAAAATGAGTCCATGGTCCTATATGGGGGATCTAACACATGTATTATACTATGTTACTGTCAATGTAGACCAGGCTAAATTTGATAGAACAGTGTACTGCATGTAGGAACTTTCTTTAATATGATTTTGAATGCTGTTACTTATTTTATTAATTTGAAAAACCTTTTCTAGGCATTGGAGACATAACTAGTATAAAAAGTATCAACAACCCAGCTCTCACCATGATTCTCTTGTATTTCTGTGAAATAGAGAACAATTGATTCCATCTGTAAAGGGTCAGGAAAAATAATTTATATTAAAAATAAAAAAAATGTATTAGGTAAGAGATTAATGCAAAGGATGGAAATTTTATAAGAAGAGTAAGGCTCATATTTAGTAAGTTTGAGAAGGAGAAGAGTGATATGACATCAGGTCAGAAATCTTGTTTTCAATGAAATGGGACCCTGTAAGATGGTTTTGAAATAGAAGAGAAAAAAATCATTGGAAAGAATCAAAGCAGCTTCTGAGTTGTGTATAATCTGTGGGAGTTTATATATAATTTATAAATAATAGTTAATCATCTAAGGGGGGTGATTATGGAATCCTGGACAACAGAGATGTTGATAAGATGCTAAGAAGTTGTGCATTACTAGATATGTTTTGCATTTGCTGGTGATTTGGATGTGAGAACAAGACAATTGTCAAGAATGAGGCCCTGTTTTTTAGCAGGAGAAAGAGAAAAAATTGAGTTCTAATGCACTTAAATTGGGCAGATTTAATCATGAATAGTGTTAGTTTGATGATCGTGTCAACTTGGCTAGGCTATAGTCGGTTATTGATTAAACACTAATTTAAGTGTTGTCATGAAGGAATTTTGTAGATGTCATTAAAGTCTGTAATCTGTTCACTTTGTGAAAGGGTGATTATGCTAGATAATCTTAGTGAGAGTGATTCAGCTGAAAGACCTTTAAAACAAAGTTGAAGTTTTCCTGATTAAGAAGAAATTCTCCTATGGAGAGCATCTTCAGCTTATACCTGGGAGTTCCAGTTTGTCCTCTCATTCTATCACACAGTTTGTAGCTTGTCAATCTATCCCTCACAGTTATGTAAGCCAATTCCTTGCGATAACTCTCCTAATACCTATATTCTTATTCTGCTTCTCAGGTTGAACCCTGACCGATAAAGATGGGTATTGTTACTGTTCTTCTTCTTGAGATACTTATGATTCTTACAAATCAGGATGTCAGACAAATATTTGAAAACTGAATTTGCAATTCACGGGAGGGGTATATACTGCAGGATTACATGTTGGAATCATTGTTCTATAAATCATTGTAATAGGCCAAAAAAATGATCCCGAAAAGATACCCACATCAAATCCCTGGAACCTGTGAATGTGACCTTATTTGGAAATAGCTTTATTGCAGAACTATTAAATTAAGTATCTTGAGATGATTCATCCTGGGTTATTCGCGTGGACCCTATATCCAAGGATCTTTACAAGAGACACACAGGGAACAGAGAAACACTGAGGAAGAGGTGATGTGACTACAGAGGAAGAGACTGGAGTGATGAGATCAAAAGGCCACAAGTCCAGGAAAGCCTCTAGCAGTCAAAAGCTAGGAGAGTCAGGAATGGATTTTCCCCTAGAGCCTCCAGAGTGTGTAGCCCTCCCAATGACTTGATTTCAGACTTTACGTCTCCAGAACTGACAGAGAATAAATTTCTGTTGGCTTAAGCCACTCATTTTATGATAATTTGTTAAAGTAGCCCCAGGAAACCAGCACAATCATATTTTAAACCATGGGACTAATGAAGACAACTTAGTAGATGAACATGGATAGAAAGAAATTCTATAAGGTCTGATTCCTGGGCTACTCCAAAATCAAGTTGGGGAAATGAAGAGAATCAAACAAAGATGTTTAAAAGGGAACACAAAATAAGGTACATGGAGAACCAAAAGGTAATGTTATTTTAGCATGCAAGAAAATAAATACTGTAAGAGAAACATGGTCAACTCCATCAGATCCAGGTAGGTTGAGAGAGAGGAATACTGGGAATTAACACTTAGATTTGATGAGATGAAATCACTAATAATCATATAATAAAAGTTTCAGTGTTGTGCAGTAATTAAGGGGTGATCTCAATGCTCGATAGAGAATGTCAGGAGCGAAAGTGAATCGATTGAATAAAGGAATCTCTCTTGAGGGACTTTTGCTATAAAGGAACACAGAGAAAGAAAGCAGTATCTGGGTAGAAGAGTGTGTTTGTGTGTTTGTGTGTTTCTAATGGGAGACAGTACATCATATTTGTGCACCAATGAGAATAATCCATTAAAATGCGAAAATCTGAAGATGTAGATGACAGAAGAAATTATTGTAGCAACTGAGTACTTGAGAAATGTGAGGAGGAATAGACTTTTGTGTACAGAAGAAGTGCCTTCTTCACCTAGAATCATGGAGAACTTAATCATTATAATGGAACTGAAGGCACAAAATATGGGTATGGGTTTAGAAAGACAATGGAAAATGTAAGAAGAGAACAAAAGGAATTTATCTGCTATCATCTCTAATGTAATAATTATAAAAATTATTGTTATATTTTTAGTCAATAAAGTGAAAAATCCACCAGAAGAATGTAAGAAAAGAAGATGAGATGTTGGCAGATGGAAAAAAGAGAAGGTAGCAGAAAGAGAGATTCAGGGAATGTGGAGTTTAAGAACTAGGATGTACAGAAAAATTCCAAGGCAGTGCCAAAGACTGCCTTGAAATCAGGGCTCATGGAATTTTAAATGAAATGGAAGAGCAGAGTTGTGAGTTTTTCTGTAGGTGCAGATGAAGAATTGGACATGAGTTAAATTTTTCAGATAATTTGCGAGTAAGGGTATAGAGTGAGTGAGTTTCTGGTATGTACAAAGGAGTATAAGTATTCTTGGCAGCTTTTCTAAATGAACATGGAATTATTCACATAATGAGGATGAACAATAATAAAAATATATTAGTGTCAAATTGTTGAATGGTTTAGTATTGTCTGCATTGTTGAAACCAAAATATAAGAAGGAAAGGAGGTGGCGGTTAAAAAATGTGTTGCTTGAAACAGTTTATGGATAATGAGTGATGTAAAAAGAAACGTTGGAATGATTAGGCTAGACTACAGGATCATTGGAACCATAAAATGTTACAGGAATTCAGAGGCTAGCTTTTTGGAAAGAACTTCTATGGGAGTATTACAATCACAAGTATTAAGGCCAGAAGTAGTGGAGGGTGAGATTATAAATGAAGACCACAATAAAGTTGACTCTGATTAATAGGCAGGAAAATCTTGGGCATTATTGCCACCCTATTTGAAAAAATAATCTAGCAGGGAAATTGTTAAGTAAGGGGACAAATAAGTTTGGGCTGGATTAAAAAAGCACAACCACCATGAGTAATATGGAGTACAGAACTTATTTTAGGGAGTAAATGTTGCATGATTATAGGAACTGCTGAAGAAATCTAGGGAAGTCCTTGCTTCCATGTCTGGGAGATGGCCTACAGTTACTATGGGTCATCATGACCAACAGTTGCACAGAAAACGGGGCAAGAAGTGGGGAACGTGAACTGCTGACAAACCAAACCTACAAGGATAAACTGGAGCCTGTGAAAACAAACCAGCGTCTTCAGTGAAAAAGCGCAACCAATAAGAGAAAACTGGAACACACGAGGACAAACTGGAACCCAAAAGAATAATCTGAAATCCACAACAACAGAGCATCCTTGCTTGTCAGCTCTAACACTGATGATCTGGGTGACCTGCAGAAGAATCTGATTGCTTTTACCACAGAGCTGCACCTGACACAAATATCACTGAAGCTAAATGAAGAGTCCTGACATGAGGTGGATGAGCTGGGGTCTGAGTTGACATCCCATGGAAACTATATGAGACAGCAGCTGAGCAAGAAATTATACACGTAAACTCTTGCACAGTCTTTCAGAGACTACTTGCTGCTGCTTCACTCCTACCTTCTAAATCTTGTGCACATTTTTATTGTAGCCCACCATCAAATGGGACCATACTGGGAAGGAAGGGTTGCCAAAAGGATTTCAGCTTAACTGAGTTAATACATAACTAAACTACCCCAGTAATCAATATTCTAATACTTACATTTATCACTGAGTTCAGTTATAATAAATGGTGCCTGCCCATCCTAATGATCTACTTCTCATTGAGATTCAAGTATATTGTCTTCCAAATGTTTATACACTGACTTTTTAAATGCCTATATTGGGACAGGGCTTCAAAGAAAGTAAATTACAAGACAATTGGTTAATTAAAATAAAAGCTACTTGAAGGACTTTTCTCTTGTTTAGGTGGCTGTTTTACAAAGTGGGTGGAGGTGATGTTTCTTGTCATAGCTCATTTGCTTTTGAATTTTAGTATCAAAAGTTCTTTTTTTTGCCCACTGGTAAGAAACCAGTCTTAAAGAGGAAGTTATAAAATAATGAGTGACAGCAGCAAAACAATGAACATCTAAACTGAATATGTTATTAGAATTTATTTATTGAAATCCTGGGAAAAGAAGAAGCCCCTACTTGAGTGAAAATACTGGCAAGTTCACATTAAAAGCAGATGCTTCTGGAACTTCTCTGACTTGCCATATTATGAAACAGCTCCTCTTTCTTAGAAAAATAAATTATTTTGCTACTTCAGTTTTGTAAATGGACAAGCTGAAAGTTATTTGTCTCCATTTCATCATTCAAATGCCCAGTTTGGCAAATTCCAGAAAAGATACTAGATTTGCAGCTTGATTGGATTGTTGACAACTCAATGAGGTTGTTACAAATGTGACTAGGAAGTCACTACTTATTTGGTTTTTTGGTCATTGATCTTGCCAGGCATTTCTTTTATATCTTGTCTTATTTCCAGATGATGTCAGCATATTTCATAAAATGAGCTGACACTGTTCTTTGGACTAGGCTTAATTCCTGTTTATTATAAAAGGGGTAATGAGATGAATTTTAGGACAACAGGAAAGAGAGACTGGTAACAAACCTTTTCTACTGCTCCTTTCATCTCTATTAAAATACTCTTAAACATGTTTGTGATACACCCTTACTATTTTGGGGTCTGTGCTAATGTGGTTGTAAGATATTTTTCTTTCACTTCCTTCCTCTGTGCTCCCTCTCTTCTTTCCCTCCCTCTTTCTGTTCCTCTCTCCCTCTCTCCCTTTTGTCCTTCTTTCCTCACTCCCTTCCTGCTCCTTCCTCCCTTCCTTCCTTCTTCTCCCTCTCTCTCTCCTTTATTTCAGCAATTTGAGGGCAAGTAGAGAATATGCACAATGATTTTTCCTCACAATCAGATTCATTGGGAAAATACGGAAATTTTTTCAAAAAGAAAGATATGTTTACCTCTTATTCTATATCCTTTCTGGAAGTGGAAATGACTGATAGTCCTCATATTCATTCCATTATGCATTTTCTTACCCTACTAAACACTGAGATGAATGGTTTTTATGTTGTTTCTTAGCAAAATACTAAAACACAAAAAGTACATCTGTTTCAGACAGAGAGAAGTTTCATAAGAATCTCTTTCCTTTCCTTGCTTCCACATGTATCTATTTCCCCCTGGTGATGATTTGGTCACAGTCTTACAGTTCTAAGCTGCAGAACCACTAGTGACGGTTTATCAATCCTGCCTCTCTGTAGAAGAAGAAAGACTTGACATTTGGCCAATATCTGATGAGCCCTTTGGCCTGAAATCCAGTTCATTCAAGTATTTCCTGGAATAGATCGAATGTAATATAATTGTCTTACTCAAGACCAAAAGCTAGATAACAATCCTGTGGGCAACAATACATTTTAAACAGATAGATGTTTCCACTGCCTTCATTGTGAGATGAGCTAAGATACTTAGTTAAGAAATAACAACTTAGAACATGAACCTGAGGCTGGATCAAGGGGAATGGGGTTTCCTGTCTGAGAGCTAAGAAATAAAGTACATCATTCGTAGCCCCTGAGGTAAGGAGCTTTCCCAGTGTTTGGAAGCAAATTGTTTTTACCACATGACACAAGAAAAACAGAAGGTAGGAAAACATCCTAGGAAACAGCCTTGATGTTCTTATGTTATTTTTTTGTCTAAGTAAGAATTTTACTTTAGGCATACGGATTTTTCAAATGTTCTTTTTCTTGTCTAAATTTCCAATGGTATGGACACCTCGACAAAATCATGGCAGAGGTAGCATCATAAAATTAAGGAGAGAGTATGTTTTCCCTAAACATAGCATTTGGATCCAATGAGAAGACATGACTTTTGATTTTTTTTGTTGTTGTAGTTCAGGAGAATCATTGCATTTGTTGTTTTCTTGTGAGCAGTTTGTCATATATGGTGTGTCTTTAGAACTCAGTGTGCATGGCAGGTGAAATGAAAGAATTGGGTAGGCATTCCAGTTATTCCAAATTTAATGTTCTAGTATAACTCTCACCTCCTATTTGATTGTACCTATTTCAAATCACTTGGTAAACTGATTAAAGGAATTGATCCATAAGTTTGGACTATCCAAGTAGATTCTTTTACAATAATTGGAATGAAGATATGGGGTCTTTGTTATTTAGTGTTTCTCAATACGTGGTCCATAGATGATAGGCATCAAAATCACTTGGATTGCTTGATAAGAATGCATGTTCCTATAATTCATATTTACCAGAACAGAATCTTGTGGAACCTGGCCCCAAATTTTGCATTGTAATAAATATACTCAAGCACCCCACTGTGTGAGAAACTTGGCTATAGACATTTAGCCTACATTACCTTAAGGCCAGAGGAAAGGTAATGTTCTGGGGGAGAAGGAACTATAAGTAGGGAGAGAAATCAAATCTACAGAGACAAAAATGAAGCAGATACAGATAAGACACCAGTCAATGGAGAAACCATTGGCTCCAGAAAAGAACTGGATGCAGAAAATACTTCCCTTTTGTGAAAATATCTAGCTCCATTTTAGCTATACCTACTTATACCTGCCTAGTTATACATTCCTTCTTTTTTGAATCATAATAATAAACTGTAAGTAATTTCTAAGGGCCTATCATTTTCAAACTCCTTATATTTTTAAACCATTAATTCCCCATAACAAATTTATGAAGGAGTCCCTGTCATGATCATTATTTTATATGTGAGGAAACTTATGCACAGAGATTGCACAGTTTACCTGTGATTGCATAGCTAGCAGTTTCCTGGAATTGAATATACTTGGGACTAGAATTCCAGTGTTCTTAATAGCTACATTCTGTTTGCAGGACCGACATTTCTAAGAAAAATTTTGCGTCTTAGTTATACACATGCTTATTTTAATTTTTATTTCACCAACATCTTGCTCCTTGAAAAGGTTTTCAGTTTTATCTTATTCCTCTCTTAGGTGCTGTCCACATCAAGAAGACGTACCAACATGTCTGTGAAAGGCCATGTAAACCTTCTGTTTTGATTTGAAGGCTTTATCTGCCCAGAATAAAAGGAAGTCTTCCAGGGTCAGCATCAGCTCTGACCCAGTCATCATTGTATGATATGCTTCAGAAGCACCTCAGTGACATATAATTTATCTTTAGGTTTCCCTAAATATTTCTCCTGAAACCCAAAACACACACACACATGCAAAAACACAAACACACCGCTAGACCGATTACTGGTTTCTGATTTACTTACATTTGTACTGTTCTCTGAATTGTTCTGATTCAGAACAATTGTTTTAGGCAAAGGCCTACAATCGAGATGATATAATTGTCTGCTTACATCATGAATAAGGGTATGATCCCTGGGTGGGGGGGGGAGGGGGAGAGAGAGGGTGGAAGGTGGGGATGAATCTTGTGGGGATTCAGAAGCTTCTTCCATTAAAATAAGGTGGTTGAACTACACAAAATTTAAAATTACTTTCAGCTGTAGCCACAAAATTTTTTATTATTTAGATTTCTTTGTTGATTTAGGAAAAACCATGGCAATTTCCTGTATTTAGGAAAAAAACAAAATAAACAGGCAAGCAAAACACCCTACATTTCCATATTAGCTAGATATTTGTTTGTAGGCTGTATTTCGCAGAAGTAAACACACAGAAAAGGTGCTGTGTTATAATGTCCTCTGCAGGTTTTTCCCTCATCTTGTTTTTGAATACTAATTTGCCTTTTTCGAGAAGAGATTTGATCCAAAAATAAATAAAATTTAATAAAAAACATATGAAAGGTTATACTGTAAAATGATTATTTACAATATGTAAAGACCGGGATTGGTGACAAGGTAAACTTATATCTGTATCAATATATCAATGAATAAAATCAATATAGCAGATGAATAAACTATATTCTGAGTGTAAATATATGTGTTTCTGTTGTTCTATTCCCTATGTTTCTCAGTAAGTTTGAAATATTTTATTATTGAGTAAAAATTAAAACTTAGAAAAATAGACTATGAAAATATAGATGGGGAAAATTTTATGTGATGGAATGCCATGTATAAAAACTGCAAGCACTCTGCAAAATATTTTTAGGGATTAGAAGAATAGAGTAGGACAGCAACACATTTTTTATGATAATCAAATAGTATAATAGGCTATATTCGAAGCTAAAGTAAATACAAAGAAAGATTACTTGGAAACAAAGATTTTTAATTCACATGGAATTTTATAACATAAAAGTAAATTGGACAAGCAAGGAAATGATAGGGAAAAAAAACAAAAAAAAAAACAAAAAAAACACTTGCCAAAAAGAGAAATGAGAAGGTTAAGAGAAGCCGTAACCAGAAATCTCTTTGCTGAAAGAGTTATTGAGTGTGTACATATATCTTCTCCTATGTTGACCACATTCAAATCTGTAAATAGATCCTTCTCTGTAATCCATTCAGAAACACATTTCTTGCTGTTTTTATCTCCCATAGATCCTATTTTATACTGAAAGTGGTCCTTAGGAGACTATGAATAATTGCATAGAAAAGATAGGGCATGCAATAAAAAACAAAAGCAGGCCAGTGTTCAGAAATAATTTTTTTACAATGCTGAATAAGAAAGGAAACACTTGAATGCACTTGTGATGTTCCATTTGTATTACTATCTTACAGCAACAGTCCCTGCCTCTCCTTTTATTATTATGTTTTTTCTAGCCTTAAAACTCTCTCCAAACGAAGTCTTACCCAGAAGCATAAACAAATAAAAAATAGAAAAGCAGGACAATGCTGGCTCAAAAAAATGTTTCATGGGGCAATACAGAAGATCCTGCTTATTGATAGACACATACACAACACGGATAGAGCCAAGAGGCCTAATTTGTCTATCATTGCCAATGCATTTTATCTAAGCAGCCCATTTTAAAAGCTCATGTGAAATAAATAAAAGTGTAATGTGGTCATATCACATTAAAGTAGGGAAAGTAGGAATTGAAACATTTTACAGATAGGAAATAGATGAAAAGTCATGCAACACACAGGAAATCAACTTATGCTAAAACATCATAATATCAGAGATAAGGTATAAACCACATGATCCTCTACTTCTCCCAAAAGATAACATTATCTTCTATCTTTAGATACTGTATAACACTTGGTCACCAGGATATTCTGTTGAGAAGTATAGCACATATTTTTGCCAGAACAAGTCCATTTAATCTATAAATAACATTTAAGGATACAGCCAAAATTTCATTTGATTTCAGATATAGACTTGTCTTCACACAATTTTGTGAGTAGAGATTCACTTTAAAAATTCAAAGATTTGTATTATACATGTGTGCCATTTGTCTCAAGATTTGATGAACTGCATAAGAGGGTATGTATCTATGCAAGATTTCTGTGCAAACTCTCCAAAGTAAGGATGGATAAACTATTCAGTAGAGCATTACATTATTAAATATGTCACTAGGGACTAAATTAATTAATGCAACTGCTACCTTCAACATTCCCATGGAAACATAAATTTCTATATTGTTAGTTTAAAAAGGGGTGAGCATTGGATGATATAAAATGGCATAGACACATAATAAAGAGAAGCATGTCTTGGACAAGGAAAAAGTTGATGAGCTCAAGAGTTGTTTTCTATTTTTTTTTTTTTTTTCCTTCAAGTAATTTCCTCTTTGCAAATAACTTTAACCACTGGAAATTGTTCAAGTATTATGGTCAAAACAATAATCTTTTTTTCTTAATTCTAACATTCAAAAGTAATATATACATATCCTCAAGAACTTTTTAAGTTATAAATTCTAGAAAAGGCATAACAACTGCAAATTAGTTCAACAAGGAGCTTATCAAAGAACACAAAGAAAACCCAATTATATTTCTGGAAGCACTGACTATTTACCTAAATTACAGTCATCAGGAAAGCCAGCCGCAAATATACTTAGATTTTTGCTCCAGGCAACTTAAATTTTAGAACTACTTTTGGGAAAGGGATCTAGGAAAATGAAATGAGGTAACTAATTGTTGAATTAAGTTTACTGTAGTTCAGAAAAAATAAATACAGGCATTTGATAAGAAGTCGTCTCCCACAAAAAGCTTGTATTATCTAGGATTTAAAGAGATCATATCCATTAAATACTCTAAGTGCTTTAGAAGGATTTTTTGCTTTGTTTAATAATGCTGTCTGTTTACTTCATTGTGTTGCTCTGAGTGTATTTAGACATAGGATCCTTCTCACTTTCCTGCCCCTGCCCTGAAACCTCACCTCCTCACCGCCCTCCCCCCCAACCCCACACCAACTCAAATTTTACTCTGAATCAAAGTTACTTGAGAAGCTTGTCAGAGATTCAGGCTCCTGAGATGCACCCCAAAGAGTCTGATTCAGCAGCGCTGGCCAGAAGCCAGAGAAAGCTAGTTTAAAAATAACAAACAACAGCAACAAAACAAAATCTCTGCAAATGATTCTGATGAAGATATTCCTCTCATGAAACTTTGAAGGGTCTGTCCCGGTTTTCCCAGGAAACTTTTAATCTTTTATAAAAGAAATGTGTTTTAAAAAATCATGTGGGTAAAAAGTCATGTTCCTAATGTGTTTAGAAAATGAGTCTTACTTCTGTGCTCCCTTTTCTGTACCTACATTTCCTCTCCCAGGTTCTCACTTTTAACTCTCAACTCTTTTAGAGTTTCTGATGTGGTCTTCTATTTACAAAATAATGAGTTTATCCTGATTTTTCTTTTCATCTATTTTAAGCATCATGCATTCAAATTCTTTTCTGATTGATAAAGGTGTAGCTCAATTAATCCATCCAAACTTCCCCACTCTCAATAAATAAAATTATTAATTTAGTACTCCATATTGTAATATTAATTTAATATTAAAATAGTTGGTTTAAACTTCGTTTGTGTTAAAAATGCATGATGCATTTTTAGATCTTCTTTATCAATTCTTTCCACGTCAATTTGCTGCTAAAGGGGTTTGAAAAAAACTATGCTTAAGTTTCCATCATTTCATTTGCTTTTGAGGCCATGACTTTCTGAAGGAGGCAGCAAGCATTGCAAGTGATGGTTATGGTATGTGCATATCAAGGTCCTTCCTATTAGTTTCTCAAAATACTACAGGCAGTTATAAGCTTGTGTGCCTGCTCCACTACTAAATTTTGGATGTAGAGGAATAGGGCCAATACACAGTAGATACCATCTCTCTCCTTTATCTATGCTAACTGGCTCAAGCTTTTGTTATTGGATAGCACATAATTAACATGTCACAAAAACTTACTATAAAACTGTTCACTATTTGGAAGAATAAATTCACATTTTCCATTAAATAAGGATCATCACCATTTTAATAGTCTGCGTGTTGCATTTTAATAGCCACATAAGTAACCAGAAAATTAAATAGGTATTTTATCTAATGTGTATTTTCACATTTGAGTATATTCCTGGCAGAAGATAACTGAGATTGCTGCAACTGATCAGGTTCCATTAACATGAGATTGTGTGTGAAGTAGCGCATTTTCTAATATCTCATGTGGAAATGTTATGCAAATTATTGTAAATGTGAAATCTTCAAGAGCAAAGTTACATTAACTGTCTCTGTTGAGAAGGTATGCTCAATAATTTATAACCCATCAATGGCTGAATTTGAAATGAATTGTTTCTCTGCAGTTCTAAAATGTAGAACAAATGTAAACAGCACCATCTTCTGGATTATATGAACTATCATAATTGTTTCATAAGAAGTTACACACGTGTTCTCTTAAACAGATTATCTAGCAGATATTATACATTACATGCAGACACTGTTTATCCTGAAGTTTTACTCTTTATTTTAAACATGACAGTTAGCTGTGGGTGCTAACTCATTGAAATGTGGATAATATATAAACATATTTTTGTATACTTTGCTGAATTTTAATCTGATTATAAGTACTTTAGAGTGCAATAAATAAAAGGAATATTTTTCTGATTTTGATTAACTTCATCCTTCCATAGTCATTGTCAATTTTTGAAGTTTCTGGTGTGTAAAAAAAAATCATTTCATAGCTTGAACATGTTCTGGGGAAAGTAAAACATAAAATAGACACAAGATCAATACTTGCAGTCAATGCTTTCTCCCCAAATGCAAGCTTAAATAAACAATTGCCCAAAACTCCAGTAGCTAGAAAAAAGTTATTTCACCATTTCCATATCTCACACATTATACACCTTAACAGGAAGGAAGGATTCAAGGATAGGCGTGCCTTGCAATATCATTATGTTTCCAAGTAAAATATAACGGTAGTGATTTAATTTTACGTTTACCAATGCAGGGAGTGAATGTGGAATACCTTTAGTTCTTTCCCTGAAGAGAATATAAAAGAAGTTAGCGACGTAAGAGAGAAAACCAAGATATAAGGATAGAAAGATAAATTATATAAAAAATGTAATTAAAAATATATTTTATTTTTATTAGTTGTTCCATCCAGCAACCACTCTTTGACATTCTTCTGTACTTACAGCTGGACCCTGTACTTTGTTCGAGTCATTAGCCATCTCCATCTTCAGCTTATTTCCTCAGGCTAGACATTACACTGTTGCCCTTGCTTAAAAGCAAGACCTCCTCAGTGTTTTCAATATGAGTTCTTTCATCCGTCTATACGCAAAAAGGAAACTTTAGGTCAACCTAACCTTCACTGCTTCTTTTCTGCTTTCAGTCTATTGAACAGTGCAGGCAAATTACTGAACAATGCAAGCTCCTGATAGAATCCCACAAGGCACTAAATACTGCCTTTTAATCCACAGCCCCCCCTCCCTTCCACTCCCCTGCAACATACACAGTATTCAGTTTTCACTCCTGTTTGTCTTAGTGGATAACTCAAAACTAAACTCCATTAGATTTAAGTCCCTTACCCTTCTCCCTCACCTTTTACTTTTTAGCAATAAACTTATTTTGCAGAAAAATAAAACACTGGGCTTAATTCCCTGAGTATATTGCAATACCAATTACAAATTACCTACACCTGCACCAATTATTTCATTCTTTCCTCTTGTCAGGAGGAAGAGTTGCCTCTTCAAATCTCTATAGACAAACTCTCCAACTATATCATGAGTTTGTTCTCATTTTCCTCTTCAAGTACATTCTATGTATTCCTTTTATATGAAGGTAATATTTCTATTTTCTCACTCTGTGTCTCACTCTTTCTCTTTCTCCCACCCTCTCTCATTCTACACACACACACACACCTCTTTCCAATGAATATTTAAACATATTAAATCTCTCCCACCAAAACTATGTTGACCACATCTATTAACTTCCCTATAGAGTCAAGATTATTAGGAAATAAATTCTAAGCACACTCCCATTAATTCATCACTGCTCTCTGCTGTGCTGGTTAACGTTTGACAAATGGCTCTTTGAGTGTAGTTCAACATGAAAGTTGGATGGTATTTTCATTGTCAATGAGCAAAATAAAAGTGAAACAATGTAGATATATGTGGGAAATTCAATCACTTGTCAATGATGAGAGTGAATTTTTGTTGAATCAGATAGTATTGTGAAAATACTGGAATAAAATTTTCTCAAAAAATTTTTTTGCTATTTACAATGTATCACATACAGCAAACAGAAATCACAGAAACAACACATGTTAAGTTTAATGTGCATTATTAACATTTCCTCCATCCCAAGTGCTCACAATTGCCTATACCTTTCTTCTTCAACTGGATCAAATTTAGTCAGGATTTTCTCTTTCCCACAAGACCCTAAACTTTGGCATGCCCCCAAGCTGAAAGAAGTACTAAGTTAGAGAACATCCTCCCTTAACAGCCTGTTCTGAGAATTGGCCAACCACTGAGAAAAACATTTCCTGTTGAAGAGCCTTCATTCTTCCACCACTTAACCCTGATAAATACAAAAAAAAAAAAAGAAAGCTCCCGGGTTGTCTCAGAACCAACTCAAAAGTTAAAACCTCAGAGCTAGCACAGAATTATGTGACAAACATCCTCTTCAGAAAGTTTCTACCAGGACATTGGACCCAGGAAAACCAATTAAACCCCTAGTTAAGCACTAAGCCCAACTAATAATAAAGTCTTGCTTACACATAATTCACCCCTAAAAGACTAATCCTTTCCTGCTTCAATCAACAATTCCTAGCCAACTCCCTTAAATTGCTATCCACTGCAACTCCACTCTGATTTGTCTTTTGACAAGTTTGGAGTTTCCACCGAGATACAGAAGGTGGCCCTGGGACTGCGGCTTCTGGCAAGCAACCAGGTGAGGTTCCCACAACAGATCTCTGGTATCTCCTGCTTGATAGCCACAACTCCGCGTGTCCCAGATAAGTTCTTCCTATACCTGAACTCTGCACCTTGCCTCGAGTTCAGTACCCTTTTGTTTAGGATTTTGGTTTAGGTACCTTTAATTTTTTTGTTTTTGTTGTTGTTGTTGTTGTTTTTTGTTTTGTTCTGTAGTTTTGGCTCTGTCGTTACATTCTCCATTTGTTTTCATTTCTCAGTCATCCTGCTCCTCCTTTACATTCTCCAGTTTCTTTGTCTCTCTCTCAAAGATATAAGGCTTGGGAACAGCTGTGGCTTGATAAGCCAACTCCAATTCAGTGTCAAATTGCAAGTGGTTTGCCAGTCTTCTGGCTCTGATCTCAGTAGATGAACACTGTTGTGACTCCCATCCTCAAAATTGAAATGAGCCTCCCTTTCTGTCCTCAGATCTGTTTCTGGTTTAGTCTGGATGCCTCTCTCTCCCTTCGGGTTTCCTAGTGGCTGAGTCAAAAGGCTCGAGGGCCATAAATACAAGGTACACAAGCATCATTTTGTCTGCCTGCAGAATAATAAGCTCTTCTTGCTCTAAATCTCCCTCTCTGCTGCTCCCTAAATCTCTTACTTCTTACATGTACTTGCACTATAGGCCAGCTACCTGTGACTTTCCTTTTAATGGGTAGATCTGACAAAGGAACATTTGTCTTTGTAGTGACCACTTTGGGGTATGTTGGATATGAACAAAATTGCTGATTTGAGAAGTGCCTTAGAAAAAAAGGTACTCAGGCCCAACAGGCAGCATTTTTTTATTAATATGTGGAGGTCTCCAAATAAAACTCTAAATAAAAAATTGCCTTTATTCTCTCAAGAAAGAGAGGCACTCGTTTTACTAAAACTATAATGAAAGTTTATGAAGTCTTACCCATCAACCAAAAGCTTCAGTGCCCCTACCATTCTCAATCATTTATATATATGATATATATGTATCTTAAAGCTTAAATTAGCTAAATTATCTAAATCCATTTCTCCACCTTTGTCTAGGGTCCCTCCCTTAGTCTTAAGGGCCATTCAGATCTAGCCCATTGGAAAAATATCAGCTACCCCCCTATAAAATCATAATAGAAAGACCCATAAGACTTACTATTTCTTCTGCTATATCAGACTTCAGTCTATTACAATTAAAAAATTGTGAATTATTATAAAGGACTAATTACATATACTCAGTTCCACCATTCATGGATCCAAGTTCCCTTCCCTAAGATTCCTCCATAACAGACCCTACATGACCTTCGACCCAAAAACTTGATATAATTAAAGAAACATTAATAAAAGACAACTTTAAAACCTAGATTTAAAGAACCATATCAAGTCATACTGATCAATACTACAACTATAAAAACTACAAAAAAATGACCTCTGGTACACGTGTCACAACTAAAATACGCTCCAAGCTCTTACAAGGTCACTCTCATTTTGGACCTCAAAATAAAATTAACTCAATGATCCCCAAAGCAGATGACATCTTATACAGACAGCTAACCCAAGACTGGCAAAACAAACAAATGATCCCTAACCAAAGGCCATCTTCTTCTACAATAAGGTCAAATCCTTTGCTTATATTTTCCCCATTTAAAGAAAAAAATTGTGTGCCTCCTTACTCCTCCAAATCTATTTCCACCTTCTCAAGATCCTTTGACTGTATAAAATAACTCTTGCACTCTTCCTTCTTCTATTTGTCTTACTTTATCCTCCTGACAATAACTACCCCTGCTCATTCTAAGGAAATTCTTAGGTTACCTCAGATAGTTGCTACTGTCTTAATTCTTCTATATGTAAGTAAACAAAACAGGACAATTAAAATGAGTCCTACATCAATTTAAGGGGGTAGGTGCTATTTAACATTCTTGGATGGACCTGTTAGCATGGGGGACTTCCTTTCAAATATTTGTTGGGGTTCCCAGAGACCTTGCCTCAGAGATATCCTAATAAGAGCACTTGTTGTGTTTTTAGTCATAATACACATGATATCCCTCATATATTGTCTGGTCTCTCAACCCTTAAATACTACTATACAGCCACAAAGCCAACACATGATATAAATGAGGCATCCAAAACAACAATGTTAAATGACCCTGCAAAGCCTTAAAAATCCAAGCTGTTGAGCTACAAATAATTCACAAGACACAGAAAACAACTAGTGATAAATGAAAGACTAGCAATGTCTTTGGTCAAAATGTAGTAACCAAGGAAATGACCAAAAGGGGGAAAATGATAAATATAATTAATGATATTTCTCAGAAACAACTCAACAATTTAATCCTCAGATCTAGCACAGAGTTATATGACAAACATCTGCTTCATAAAGTTCCTATCAGGATGCTGGACCCTGAAAAGCCAAATAAGCCCCTCGTTAAGCACACCTAGGCCAGTTAAAACTAAAGCCCTGCTTACAGGACTCACCCCTATAAGGCTAACTGTTCCCTGCTCCAATCAACAAAACCTAGCCAGCTTCCTTCAAATCCCCTGGCCTCAAAGCTGCTTTCATTTTTGCAGGCAAATGGTGTCTTTGCTGCTGCAACAATCCCGGTGTCCTGAATAAAATGCTATAAACTGCAACTTGACTCCAGTTTGTCCTTTGACACCCCCATCCAGTGGCCTCCTCCCCCAGAAAGTTCCTGCTAGCCTATCCTAACCCGTCATAGAAAAGAAAGTCCTTTTTTGTTTGATCACGAGAAGCATATTTCTAAGATTGGGCCATTCTCTGTAACACTCTCTGTAGATAAAGTCTCTTTCTGTCAAAATCTGGATTTATTTTTATTTGAGTTTCCTGGTGCCACCACTCAGATGGAGTGCTGGCCAACCCTCACACTGTGCCATCTTCACCCAGGTATTCATGCTGGCTTCTTTGCGCCCTGGCTGAGGAAATCAGCATCCATGATAGTGAGTGACAAATCTTAATACAGTCTTCCCAATATTGGTCCATTATAGTGCAATATGAAGCTACTTTGATTCTATTAAATGGGGATCTTCCCAGTTCTTTCTGTTGAGCAGGACTCTTCTGGCTCTTTTTGGTTTGAGTGAAAATCTTCATTGATGGAATTTATCTCGACTCATTTCGAGTGGGGATTTAACCCTTGGCTTTTCCACTGAGTACAACTCTTCCTTGCTCTGTTGTGAAGCCTTCCTCAGGGCAGGCCACAAGCTGGAAACTCCAGTGAACATTTTCAATTAATTCCCCTGGAGAAGCTGGCTGACTGAGAAGGGATGTAAATTCTCCCTTCTGACTGCTGAAATTATCATTTTCCTTTTAAGGCTTTCAACTGATTGGATGATACTACTCTCATCGTTGAAGGCAATCTCCTCAGTTGACTGCAGATATAATCAGCCATAGATGCAATCAACTTACTAATGATTTAAATCCATGAAATACCCTTATAGTATCAATCAGGCCAGTGCTTGCTTGACCAAACAATTGGACACCATACCTGGCCAAGCTGACACATGAACTTAGCCACACCACCTGATACCCCAATTGGGAAACTTAAAATCTCTGTTTAAAACCCCTGAACACTAAAGTCCAATTGGGAAAAAGTTGGATGTTTTATCCACCAAGATGGTCTTTGAAGACACTGAGAAGGCTACTTGCTATCTCCTTAGTTCCTGGCCTGAAATTAAGTCTCTGGCTTTCATGAGATCACACACCATTAAAGAGAGAAACAAAATCAACTCCTCTGCTAACACAGGTGGAGAAATTCTACTCCCTATTTGGAACAGGTGGTGACTTTTTTTCTTCTGAGAACTGACTAATCAAAAGGAAAAATATTTCTTGTGAGGCACCTGATTTTTCCATCTGTTTATCCCCATCTCTAGCTCTCCTCCCCAACAATGCTCCTGCTAGCCCTTTGTCTACCAAGAAATAACAAAATAAGCTGTAAAGCAACAAAGGCATTTATCTGGAGTTTTAGAATTGCAATTCAGCAAGCACAGATTCAGGTAGCAATCCAAATTGTGTTCCACCTTGGCATTTTCAGGCAAGGATTTTTAAAGGAAAAGAAGATAGAAAAGTTGTTTGTGGCTGGTGGACATTTGAGATAATCCAATTGCCTTTCATATTAGATTATTATTGAGTTCTTTACTTTGTGGTTTGTTTCTGGTGTCCTGATATCCTTGGGTTTTTGAGGAATATTGTTACTTGAAGCCTACATATTTTGGCAGTTTGTAATATCTACTTAAGAATACCGCCAGAATGACCACCTGATTCTATTTGAAATCATCTAGACATAGTGAATCTATTTTGTTTTATTTCTTTTAACATTTCCCCTTTTTGATCAAGATCTTTCTCCAAAGCACTGCTGATTAGCATTTGTAATTAATCCTTTGGTACCAGGGAGGCTCATCTTGAGGAGTCATGTCCCATGATGGGGGGAAGTAATGAGTTTATTTGCAGAGTTTGGCTTAGAGGGGCCATATGTGAACAACAAGGAGGTTTTCAGGGGTGACTCTTAGGCATTAGTTATAACTAGGCTTAGTTTCATTATTATGTAAATAAGTTTTGTAAGTGCAAACTTCAAGATCAAGGGTTTGGTGCATTTAGCATGACCCGGGAGGTAGTTGTGGCTATTGTTCTGAAGATAAAACAACAAACTAACAATATCATAGTGGCTATAATAAGGAAAAAAAAAAAAAAAAAAAAAGATGAGCAAGGTTTGAAATGTGTTACAAATCAAGTCTCCTGAGTTCTAAGCTTTAACCAATTAAATAAGTGCCTGTGGGTGGGAATAATAACTGGCCCTTCTGTGGAGTCTAAATTAGTATAGACCAGAAATTTGACAAATTGCCTATGTCAGCAACTATTTGCATGGCTTGGACAAAAGGATGCTGAATGACAAGGAACCAGGAAGAGAGGGTAAGAGTGCAAATGAGGAGTTTAAAGAGGGCTGGATACATTGTAAGAAGGACAGGGGGAGGGTACAAAGAAGGGGGGAGGAAGGAAAAAAATGCACATGAGAGAGCTAATAGGATAATAATGAAGATTATAACAGTGTTATTAAGTTCATTTCAATTTGATGAAAATCAGATCTGGTCTTAGCTCTTGGGATCTACTTATGGATTACTTAAGCCTAAAATCACCCCAATAAGTATTAATTATACAGGCCTAGTCCCAGGTCTTGGGATAGCTGTCTACATTTGATGTCCTCTACTTCTGATCCTTGGTAAATTTGAGCTTTAGGTCCCCAGTAGGAATGGATTTCCAGGCAGGGTTGGGACCTCTCTTTAAATGAAAAATATGAATCCAAGAATCAATATCTCCTAATTTAGCTGCACATGTGTTAGTTAAAGGCACCTGATAGAGTCCTTTTCAGTGGGATTGGAGTGTATCTTTACGGAGGTATCTTTTCCAATATTCCAAAGTTGCCAGATTCTTTTGAATATCTTTGTCTCCTGAGAGCACAATGTAAAAGGATTGTTCTACCAAGGTTTAATTTATCTTTAAGGTTTTGATTAGTCCTTGATAATAGGTTAGCATATTTCCTTTTATGAGGCAGAGCTCAGATATGCTGGCATTTATTTTCATAGGTCTTCCTATTAGAATTTCAAATGGAGATAACTTTTGTTTTCCAAAAGGAGTGAATCTTATATTAATAAGACTATAGGTAAGGCTTTAGGCCATGATAGATTGAAGGATTCCATGCTAATTGAGGCTTTTTTTTTGCATTTTTATTGTGAAATATAACATATATACAGAAAAGTGATAACTTTCAAAGCACAATTTAATGAGTAGCTATAGAGCAAATTTCAAAGAATGTTATGGGTTACAGTTCTACCATTTCAGTTATTTCCTTCTAGCTATTCTAATACCCTAGCATTTAAAAAAGAAATGTATACAATTACACTATATGTTCTTTCTGTTAAGCCTTAGGATTGGGTAGGGGTGATAGGAACAATGAAAGTGGTGAAAATAAGCCATAGTTTGTACATTGTTTTCATAATTTGTCCTGTAAAGTGGGTTCCTTGGTCACTGTGAAGTTCCAAGGAATTTCCCAATTTGTAATTATTTTTTTTCTAACAATACCTTTGTGGGGGTAACAACAATAGTTTGTATACAGGGTCAGGAATCAGCCCAATGAGAGCACATACAAATCATTATTAAAACATACTTTTAGTCTTGGGAAGGGGGTAATTAAATAAAGTCCAATTGCCAAATTTCAAAAGGTCTAGTTGGTGAGAGAAAATATCCTTGAGAACTATGGAAAAACTTTTCTGGATTATGCTTGGGAAAAATTAAGCAATAGCTATTTTTATAGCTATTTTATTGGGTGGTTTTCAGAAATATTGCTTTTCTCAGCTTACCATTTTATCAGTATTACAGTGAGATATATCATGAATAATATCCAAAATAATTTCCTAGGGGGCAATTAGGACCAAACCATGATCTAATTATAGGCTTATAAAAGCAGCCAGCATTTTTCCATTTTTTTTTTTGTTGTTGTTTTTTATCTCCTGAGGAAGAACATTTTGTTGAACCTCAAGGAGTAAAGTTTTTAATGTTTTCAATCGAGTTTTTTTTTTTGTCTCAAAAGTCATTATAGAAAGAGGAATAAGATTAGAATTTGTAGCTTCAGTTTTTACCATTGTATCTGTGATGTGGTTGCCATTGTTTTCCTCCATATTTGCACATGAATGACCAGGAATTTTAATTATAGCCAAAGCCTTTGGTAACAGTATAGCATCTTGCAATTCTTTAACATAAGAGCTATTTAAAAAAAAAAAATACTCCAATGGAAGTTAAAAAACCTCTTTGTTTCCGTAACATTCCAAAATCTTGGACAACCCCAAAACTGTACAAACTATCAATGTGTATATTTGTTGTTTTTCCTTCTGCAGGTTCTTGTGAGGGCAAGAAGTTCAGCTTGCTAGACTGACATAGGATTAGGTAAGGAATTTATTTCTATTCTTTCACACTTAGATGTAATAAGAAATCCAAAAAAATAGATTCCTGAGTTATCTTTAAGATGGGAATCATCTGTATACCAGATAACACCTGCATTATCAATTGGGTTTCTTGTAAATCTATCTGGGGGGTTAATAATTAGTTAAAGCTATGCAGTTGTGGAGAGTATCATCAGAAATAGTAGGATGTAAGGTAGCAGATTAAGGTTGTGAGAACAAACAAAGGAGACATTGGGAGGGGAAAATAAGAAAAATTCGTAAGCAGTTAGCCTATTGGTAGAGAGGGCTACAAAAGAACAAGGGCTATAAATAGCTAAGGGAGATGCCATAATTCATTCTTCAGTTAATTCTAAAAGTTGTACCCTCACTGCAATGGGCCTCCTGCAAGGGGATGGTGGTGGGGGCCTTAGCTATGGTATCTAATATCCTAGAGGTTTATGTTGGTCTCTATACTTTCATGTAATGAAACCTAAGGTGTTCCCTTCTCATTTATGGACAAGGAGAAAAAAGAGTAATTTGTAATTAGGTATCCCAGAGTGGGAGAGCTAAGCACACTATGCTTTATTTCCTTGAAGGAATTTTGACTAGTTTCATCTAAATAAGGGGCTTAATTTGCTTAGCTTTAACCAAAGCACATAAAGGTTGAGCTATCAAAGAAAAATTAGGAATCCAATTTCTGCAATTCCCTGCAAGGCCTAAAACCCTCTTAATTATTTGGTCTTGGGAAGAAGGAAAGTTAGAATGTTTTAGATTTGGTTAAGGTCTAGGATGAGGCCATGGGCACAGGACTAGTTGGGATAGAAAGACTGAGCCCACATCAGTAGGACATGTGGACCATAAATGGGTTGGAATAGTATTGGAAAAAGGATGGCCTTTAAATTTTATTTCTACTGAAAGGACAGAAATATATATGGGACTTAATTCCTTATCCTGGTCTGTTAAATCTGGTTCTAAGAGTTCCAAATTATTTTCTCCCTTCTGGGAGAAAGATATGTGTGTTGAAATTATCCAAGAAAATCTCTTCCCAGATGGTGGATTGGGGTTGAGGAGACTAGTAAAAATTGATGAGTGCCTTGTAATTGAAAGGGAATTGGAGGAATTAAAGCTGGCCTTGGGTTTGTTGGAGGCTCCCACCATTTGAATTGTTTCTGTACTCCAGGGAGGAGGATTAATGAGGGTGGTGGGATTTAAGAGAGAGAAGGTGGCACTTGTATCCATTAAAGTCTGTAGGTCCTTATTTCCAATGTTCCTAATTATCAGATTTATTTTGCCTGAAGCTGTGATTTGAACAATTGGAAAAGCCTCTGCCATTTATGGGGGTAGCCCTAGTTGTTACCTTGAAAGGCACTTGTGGGAGCCCCAGGCCCAGAACCTTCCACAAGTGCCTTGAAGACTGCACATAGAGGCTTGCTTGACCTAGGACAGTTAAGGTTTGGTCTACTCTCCTTGTAAAATCAGGCCTCCAGCAAAGGCTTTCCTCCCTCCTGAAACTACCTGCTGCCTGAAATTCCCTGAGGCTGCAAGATAATCTATGATCCTCCCCTCTTCCCTGTTGACTACAATCAATCCCTCCCTATGTCACAAGACCCGCACTTCTCTCATATCCATTTGAATGTCTTTGTCCTAACCTTATAAACCACTCCTGGCACCCCCTGCTTTTGCAGAGTATCTTTATGTTGAGCTCTGAACCTGCCACCATTCAGAGCAGCTCCTGAATCCATTCAGAGCAGCTCCTGAATCCATTCAGGGAAGCTCCTGAATTCAGGACAACATGACCAACTTTCTCCCTGTAGGTAAGCCCCAAAATAAAAGCTCATGTCTCAGAACATGTCTGGTGCTTTCTTTAGCCCTTTGGCTACAAAAGCCCTCTTGGGCTGTGACAGTACTTTACTTTCTTAGAGGGCAAAGAACATTAGGCTATTTTCAGGCAGTTTTGGGGATGTCCAGGTGTATTAGTTAGGGTTCTCTAGGGAAACAGAATCAATGAGAGGTGTCTCTGATTATCAAATTGTAAAAGTGACTCACACAACTGTGGGTATGCACGAGTCCAAATTGTGTAGAGCAGTCAACAAACTGTCAACTCCAAGGAAGATGTCCGATGAACTCCTCAGGAAACGAACTGGCAACTTCAGCAAACTCCTCAGGAAATGCTTCACTGGGCAGCCGAAGAAGTGAAGGTCCTCTATCTGTCTTGCTTATAAATCTTCAGCTGATTAATTGGATCAAATCCAGCCAATTGCATTCTCTCATTGTGGAAGGCACACCTTTGGTGAATCATCAGTCACAGCTGCAGTCAATTGACTGATGATTTAGTAAACCAGCCTGTTGATTTATTAACCAGCCTCAAATGTCCTCACAGCAATTGTTAGGCCAGTGTTTGCTTGACCAGACAGCTGGGTCACCTGGCCAAGTTGACACATGAACCTAACCATCACAGTCCACCCCTTATCAACTTGGCAGTTATACACATCACCTAAAACCATACCTTCAAAATGAACATTACAGCTTATGCCGTATGATAAGGGGATAAGACAGAGAAGAAAGCAAAGATATTTGCTTTACAGACAAATACAAACATAATCATAACAAAATGAGGAAATATTCATGTCATCATAGTCCTCTTTTCTGTAACTGGTCACATGGCCATAGTTCATATTTATCATGACCTTCTTCCACTACCCATTCCATGTTCCCTTTACCCTCAGCAAGCACTTCAGCTGGCCATGGTTCTTTGCCTGGTGGGGTGACCCAAACCTTCATTCCTGAAGTTTCTTGGCCATTGGTAGTCCTGCCTGGATTGGGTTGTTGCAGTTTTCCATTGACTTTAATCACAGGGCATGGTAGTACTAAAAGATGCCCTAGGGGATCTCTTGTATTCCAGGAAAACTCTTCTTTACTTCCATTGTGTAGTTGCAGTGCTATTTCCCCTTGAAAGTCAGAATCAATCACCCCAGCCAGTACACTAATCCCCTTCCTTGCCTGTTGATTCAGAGGCATGAGAAGCCCAAAGTGGCCAGGTGGCAGTCTTAACTTCCAGTTCAATGGGATTATTGTTGTGTTTCCTGGTGGAAGCACTCCTCCTTTTGAAACCAAGACCTGTAGACCAGCAGAGCTTAAGCTTGCAGTAACAGGAAGCAAAAATTTACCTAGTGGATCACTAAGAGTGATAGTGAGTGGTGCCACTCCTGTTTCCACCCCTTGATTCCTGTACCCATGAATCCTGGCTATGGGAGAAACAGCACCATAGAGTGGCTGCTGATTCAGAGCATACACAGCCTCCTGGAGAATACTGCCCCAACCCTGCAAGGTATTGCCACCTAGTTGGCACCATAATTGAGTCTTCAACAGGCCATTCCACCGTTCTATCAACCCAGCTGCCTCTGGATGATGGGGAACATGGTAAGACAACAGAATTCCATGAGCATGTGCCTATCCCCTCACTTCATTTGCTGTGAAGTGGGTTCCTTGGTCCGAAGCAATGCTGTGTGGAATACCATGACGGTGGATGAGGCATTCTGTAAGTCCATGGATCGTAGTTTTGGCAGAAGCATGTCATGCAGGGAAGGCAAACCCATATCCGGAGTATGTGTCTATTCCAGTAAGAACAAATCACTGCCCCTTCCATGATGGAAGTGGTCCAATGTAATCAACCTGCCACCAGGTACAAGGCTGATCACCTTGAGGAATGGTGCCATATTGGGCACTGAGCGTGGGTCTCTGCTGCTGGCAGATTAGACACTCAGCAGTGGCTGTGGCCAGGTCAGCCTTGGTGAGTGGAAGTCCATGTTGCTGAGCCCATGCATAACCTCCAACCCTACCACCATGACCACTTTGTTCATGAGCCCATTGGGCAATGACAGGAGTTGCTGGGGAAAGAGGCTGATTGGTATCCACCAAATGGGTCATTTTATCCACTTGGTTATTAAAACCTTCTTCTGCTGAAGTCACCCTCTGGTGAGCATTCACATGGGACACAAATATCTTCATGTTGTTTGCCCACTCAGAAAGGTCTATCCACATACCCCTTCCCCAGACTTCTTTGTCACCAATCTTCCAATCATGTTCCTTCCAAGTCCCTGACTATCCAGCCAAACCATTAGCAACAGCCCAGGAATCAGTATATAGACGCACCTCCGGCCAGTTCTCCTTCCAAGCAAAGTGAACAACCAGGTGCACTGTTCAAAGTTCTGCCCACTGGGAGGATTTCCCCTCATCACTGTCCTTCAGGGACATCCCAGAAAGGGGCTGCAGTGCTGCAGCTCTCCACTTTCAGGTGGTGCCTGCATATCGTGCAGAACCATCTGTAAACCAGGCCCGAGTCTTCTCTTCCTCAGTCAAATGACTGTAAGGCACTCCGCAAGATGCCATAGATGTGGGCTGGGAAAGACAAGGTAAGGTGGAAGGAGTGGGGGCCATGGGCATTTGGGCCACTTCCTCATGTAACTTACTTGTACCTTCAGGACCTGCTCAAGCTCTATCTCATATGTATCATTTCTATTTTATGATGGAGTGCTGCTGTGCACGCCCAACTTTATGGCTTGGTAGGTAAGACAACACCCAGCTCATGATAGGTAACTCAGGTCTCATGGTAACTTGGTGGCCCATGGTTAAGCGTTCTGTCTCTACTAAGGCCCAGTAGCAGGCCAACAGCTATTTCTCAAATGGAGAGTAGTTATCTGCAGAGGATGGTAAAGCTTTACTCCAAAATCCTAAGGGCCTGCGTTGTGATTCTCCTATAGGAGCCTGCCAAAGGCTCCAAACAGCATCTCTATTTGCCACTGACACTTCCAGCACCATTGGGTCAGCTGGATCATATGGTCCAAGTGGCAGAGCAGCTTGCACAGCAGCCTGGATGTGTCACAGAGCCTCATCTTGCTCCGGTCCCCACTCAAAACTAGAAGCTTTTCTAGTCACTTGGTAAATGGGCTGGATTAGCACACCTAAATGAGGAATATGTTGTCTCCAAAACCCAAAGAGGCCAACTAAACGTTGTGCCTCTTTTTTGGTTGTAGGAGGGGCCAGACGCAGCAGCTTATCCTTCACCTTAGAAGGAATATCTCGGCAGGTCCCACACCACTGGACACCTAGAAATTTTACTGAGTTGGAAGGCCCCTGTATTTTTGTTGGATTTATCTCCCATCCTCTGCCACGCAAATACCTTACCAACAAATCTAGAGTAGTCGCTACTTTTTGCTCACTAGGTCCAATCAACATGATATCATCAATGTAATGAACCAGTGTGATGTCTTGTGGGAAGGAGAAATGATCAAGATCCCTGTGGACAATATTATGACATAGGGCTGGGGAATTGATATAACCCTGAGGTAGCACAGTGAATGTAAACTGCTGGCCTTGCCAGCTGAATGTGAACTGTTTCTGGTGGTCCTTGCTGACAGCAATTGAGAAAAAAAGCATTTGCCAGATCAATAGCTGCATACCAGGTACCAGGGGATCTGTTGATTTCATCAAGCAATGATGCCACATCTGGAACAGCAGCTGCAATTGGAGTCACCACCTGGTTAAGCTTACGATAATCTACAGTCATCCTCCAAGACCCATCTGTTTTCTGCACAGGCCAAATAGGAGAGTTGAATGGGGATGTGGTGGGAATCACCACCCCTGCATCCTTCAAGTCCTTAAGAGTGGCATTAATCTCTGCAATCCCTCCAGGAATCCGGTATTGCTTCTGGTTCACTATTTTGCTAGGCAGGGGCAGTTCTAGTGGCTTCCACTTGGCCTTTCCCACCATAATAGCCCTCACTCCAGGAGTCAGGGAACCAATGTGAGGATTCTGCCAGTTGCTGAGTATGTCTATTCCAATTATGCATTCTGGCACTGGGGAAATAACCACAGAATGGGTCCGGGGACCCACTGGACCCACTGTGAGATGGACCTGAGCTAAAACTCCATCAATCACCTGACCTCCATGAGCCCCAACTCTGACTGGTGGACCAGAGTGATGTTTTAGGTCCCCGGGAATTAATGTCACTTCTGAACCAGTGTCTAATAATCCATGAAATATCTGATCATTTCCTTTTCCCCAATGCACAGTCACCCTGGTAAAAGGCCATAGGTCCCCCTGGGGAAGGCTGGGAGGAAGAGTAACAGCATAAATTTTTGGCAGTGTAACAGGGTCCTTCCCCAAGGGTACCTGGCCTTCCCTTCATTCAAGGGGCTCTGGATCTGTAAACTGTCTCAAGTCTGGGAATTGATTAAGGGGCTGTGACTCTCTGTTTTTGTAATTTGAGGGAGACTTTTGTTCACGTGACCTAGAATTCTTCTGGCTATATAGTTCAAACAAGAATTTAGTCGATTGCCCATCTATTTTACTACTTGGTACTCCATGATCCACTAGCCAACGCCATAAGTCTCTGCGAGTCATATTATTTTGATTGCTGCTTTGAGCCTGTTTTCCATTATGGTAGCCCTGTCCACCTTGTCTGTGGCAATTAACTGCAGCCACTTGGCTTCTGCTGACTCGGGACCTGATTATCCCCATTGTGTTTAAGGATTCCAGCTCAGTGATAGCAGTTCCTACAGTAATATCTGACCTACAAAGAAGGGCGACTACAGAGCTCTTCAGGGATGATGGAGCTAATCTCATAAATTTATTCCTTATAGTCCTGGTAAAAGGTGTGTCCTCTGGACATTCCAGGGCTGTGTGAGCAGGTCTTCCATGATAAATCCACTCTAACATTCCAATCTCTCTAAGCCTTTGAATCCCCTCCTCCACATTGTACCAGGGCAGTTCTGGCATTTCAACCTCTGGTAATGCCAGCCACCTTTTGATCCATGTTTCAGCCAGCCACCCAAACAAACTGTTAACACCCTTTCTAACCCCTCGAGCTACGACATTGAATGCAGAATCTCTGCTTAGTGGACCCATATCAGTAAATTCAGCCTGATCCAACCTTATATTCCTTCCACCATTATCCCACACTCTTAATATCCATTCCCACACATATTCCCCTGGTTTCTGTCTGTATAAGTTGGAAAACTCATACAGTTCCTTTGGAGTATAGCGTACCTCTTCATGGGTCACACTTTGTATCTCACCCTTTGGGGCTTGTTGGGACTTGAGCCTAGTTATAGGTCTTGAAGTAAAAACTGGTGGTGGGGGTGGGTCATGAAAAGAGTTAGAATTATCTCTCAAGCCATTCACCTCAGGACATTCTGTTGCACTTTCATCTCTTAAAACAGGATTAATCTCTTCAGACAGAGGAGTGAGGGCTACTTCCCCAGGGGAGGTGATTACGGGATTAGCAGGCATTGGAGGGTTAATCTCTTTAAGTGGAGGTTGGATGGCAGGCTCCTTAGGGCAGACTGGAGGTGGAGAAGCTGTTTCCTCAGGACAGCCCTCTACAGGTAAATATAACAATAACCCAGCAGAATCCAGGGTTCCAATGTCCTCACTGCCATTATTATGAATCCATATGTCCCCATCCCAAGTTTCTGGATCCCATTCTTTTCCAATCAATGCCTTTAACAGCAGACACCCTGAGAGGTTGAGATTTTAGTTTATGTTGTAAATTTGCTACTCACACAATGAGAGACTGCATCTGGTTTTCAGAAACTTCCAGTCTGCGGGCACAGGAAATAACATTTTCTTTCAGGGCACACATGGAAACCTTTACATCTGTCATACGGCATTTAAGTTTTGAATTTGAAGCCTTTAGCTCATCCCTTTCTCTTACAACTTTATCCAAAGTATCTAAGAGCAGCCAGTCAACATCATTATACCTCTTAATACTGCAAAACTCTGTGAAAGTGTTGAAAACACTGTCACCCAGAGCCTTGATTCATACCAGAGCATGATTAGGAGAATCAAATGGTGCTATTTTGAGTATTTCCTTTGCCAACTCATGCCATGGACTGTCAGTGCCCTCTTGATTATTGGAAATAGAGTCATTAGTGCCTCTGAATCTAATCAGAGTAGAAAACAAATTGTAAAAGCCCATTTTAAGATTCTATTTCTCAAGAACCACTTCCGGTAGCAAGTTGTATTAGTTAGGGTTCTCTAGGGAAACAGAATCAATGAGAAGTGTCTCTGATTATCAAATTGTAAAAGTGACTCATGCAACTGTGGGTATGCACAAGTCCAAATTCTGTAGAGCAGTCAACAAATTGTCAACTCCAAGGAAGATGTCTGATGAACTGCTCAGGAAACGAACCAGCAACTTCGATGAACTCCTCAGGAAATGCTTCACTGGGCAGCTGAAGAAGAAGTGAAGGTCCTCTATCTTTCTTGCTTATAAATCTTCAATTGATTAATTGGATCAAATCCAGCCAATTGCATTCTCTTATTGTGGAAGGCACGCCCTTTGGTGAGTCATCAGTCACAGCTGCAGTCAATTGACTGATGATTTAATAAAGCAGCCTGTTGGTTTATTAACCAGCCTCAAATGTCCTCACAGCAATTGTTAGGCCAGTGTTTGCTTGACCAGACAGCTGGGTCACCTGGCCAAGTTGACACATGAACCTAACCATCACACCAGGTTACAAAGTCATCTTTTACAATGTCCAGGTTGTTTACAATAATTACAAGTACCCATGTCCTGAGCCCTGTTGTCTAGAGGGTTTATTGGCGCTTATTTAGCCACTGCTTTAGCCTGGAACAATTTTTTTCTCAGTCTTTTTAAATGTGTGATATAATTGATCTGTAAGATTTACTAAATCATTAGGTTCCATGGTTGCCAAGTTTAATTGTTTACATTTCAGAGTGATGCTTATTTCTTCTGAAAATCTGTTAACAAAAGTAGAATTAAATAAAGTAGAAGTTTCAAAGTTAATATAATCAAGACCTGAGAATTGTTGGAAGGTTTTTTTGAACCTGTCATAATATTCATATATGGGTTCACTGGGTTTCAGGGTACATTGTTGGATTTTTCTCCGATCAATAATTTGGGGGAAAATTTCAGATATGACCTTATGAAGATCCTTAGCTAGCTTTAATGTTTCAGTTTTGTCAGCAGCTGTTCATTTTGAAAAGTCATTTAAGGAATCATGCCTATTAGCTTTGCCTCTCCAGATTTTGGTATGATCTTCACCAGCAGTCACGCAAATTAATTGGTAAAGGTCTGAGTATCCAGGGCTCATTACCTGAATGATAGAATTGAATTCTTTTGCAAAACCAACTGGGTCTTCAGTAGGATTTGGGAAATTTTATCACTATAGAAGGGAAATTAGCTTCTGCTAGGATTTAGAGGAGGACAGGAGGAGTTTAAAGGAGGATTGGAACTGTCAGAGTCAGAAGTTCTAGATAATGTTTCAAGCTTGATAATGTACTTAGATAAGTCTTTGTTAATTTAGTATTTGTTTCTTGAAGAGAGGCAATTTCAGAATTAGTTACATGCTTGGAAAGTTCCAAGTACCAATTAAAATAAGTATCCCATTTGGGTTGCTTAGTTTTAGAGACTTTATTTTCAAGTTGTGCATGCAAATATACTGATTTAGTCATATCAAAAGATCCCCATTGTGGCCATTATAATTTAAGATTTTCTCTAGTGTGCCAGATCCAGTGGGATAAGCTTTTACAAAATAAGGCAGGACCATATATATTTTTTTTTTCTTCTGTACAAGAAACCAGCTGGTGTACTAGATGGCAGATTATCATTTGATTTCTTAGATGGATTGGAGCCCATTTTGGGGGGTAGTTCTGATTGTAAGCAATCCTAATACGGAAGTCTGAAGGGAATTGCCTGGGTTTGGGGCATGTAATGTTTTACAGTGTGCCTTTCACAGGACACTTATTTTACCTGGTGTACAACCTGTGCTCTAGTTGTCTGACCCACAAGCAGGTGTCCCTATTTGCACAGAAATTGTCTTGAGGGTAGCAAGGTGACGTTGTGTCAATCTAGCCTGTCTGTGCCCATCTTATCCTTTCATGGGAGTCTTGTTCTTCTGAAGCTGAGGCTTCTCATCAAAAGGTGGTGGGCACTCTAATAGTGTTTAAATGCCCATCCTGTGCCCACCAAAATATTACTTTGATTGCTCACAGTTAGAAAAGAGGTCAAATTGATTGTTAGGGAAGCATCCTCTACTGAAAAGAGCTCATTACCAACATGGGAATTTTTAAAGTCCCATTTGAGTACTCTCCAGACAAGGAAATTTTCCTTGTGTACCAAAAAAAAAAGGCAAACACAAAAGGACTTCTGCCACAAAACCAAACCCCAAGGAGTGAAGTTCAAATACATAAACTGGACTGCTGGTACTAGCCTAAACCAAAAGGAAGACTGAAGTTTCAATTGCCCTTTACCCGAAGACACTCAAAGAAAGGCTAGAACCTCAACCAAAAAGAGGGAGGTTTGTTTCTGAGAGGACTCACTGATAGGAAGCCAGGGCTGTCAGTGAGATGACGGAACTCAAAGGGCTCTTGCCAGTACCATGCCCAAATCCAATGACAGCTCTGGAGTGATGGCTCCAGAGCCAGGTCAGTGGTCATTTCAGATCCTGTCTCTGACACCATGTAATATCAACAGAGAAATAACAAACTAAGTTGCAAGGTAGCAAAAGCATTTATTTGAGGGTATTAGAATTGCAATTCAGGGAGCACAGATTCAGGTAGCATCCCAAATTGTGTCCCATCTTGGCATTTCCAGAGGAGGGTTTTTAAAGGAAAAGATTAGATAAGCTGTTTGTGGTTGGTAAACATTTGGGGTACTATGACTGCCCTTTGGATTAATAGTTTACTGAGTTCTTTGTGGTTTGTTTACGGTGTCCAGATATCCTTAGGGTTTGAGAAACATTGTTGCTCAAGGCTTTGCATATTTTAGCAGTTTGTGATACGTGGCTGAGACATGCATAAGAGTAAACCCCAGAATGACCTCCCAACTCCATTTTAAATCCCTTAGCCATAGTAACTCTATTTTGTTTTATTCCATTTAACACCTTCTTACCTCTTCTTAAAAAAGAACACCTTTTTCTATTTAACTTTGAGACACTTACCAATTTCTAAAATTGGAACTTTCTCCCTATTGCAATAGTTCCTCCTTATCTAAGTTCGGATTTGTTTTTATTTGACACATTAGCTGTAGAGATTCAACAAAACAATGAATCAGGTCTTGATTCACAGTATCTGCTGAATTTTGTTGGAGAAATATGCCCACTATGACCAATTTCAAGCTAACAACATGTTGTTGCCTAGAGCAAAGTTGGAAAGAGATGTTTAGTAGCACATCGTTATGTAGCATTTCCACTACATAGATATGATAGAGATAAGTGATCTTAAAAGCACAGATAATGGAAAAATGCAGTAAAATAATGAAGAAATTATGAGTTTTAATGTGTATTTTATTTTGAAAATTAAGTTAATATTATTTAATTTTAATAATAGCTGTGTTTAAAATTCAGGTTCCAAAATTCCTGAATATGTGCTGATATAAACAGTCATTATCACCATTCCAGAAGTTCTGCAAACTACATTCTTTCCACATGTGGAAAACTTTGATGGAGTCAAAATGAATAACAAAGCTCTTACCCCACATGAATTCCAAACAAATCAGGAAATGAAAAATATATGTATGGAAGCCAAAATTCAACCTTTTCTATGATAATGGATAAATTGCAGAATATGGTTTTGCATATTCTGATAGCTAACCTTCAGCATCCACATTAGGCATTACCATTCAGTTATGGCACAATTTGATTGAGGTCTGTGTAACACTGAGGAGTAAGCACCCTTACAAATAAAGGGTGTAGAAACAATGGAAAACCTTATTCTCCGGGTATGCATGAATTCTCAAAGTGAAAAAAGGCCTAGCTGAGCTAAGCAGACTTAGTTATTCATTCCAGATTTACTAATGAAATAAATTATTGCAAAACCTAGTGACAGGAGCGAAAGTTAGGCAAGAAGCATGCTTAGGGGAAAAAATTTGTCTTCCTGTAAACTAGTTATAAGTCCTCCTCTACACCCCAGAATTCATTAAAAAATACTCTTTAGATCAACAATTCAAGTTGGCATAGTTTGGCCCAATATTCTTTGAGTTTGGCTGTGTGTACTTTTAAATATTCCCTTTCATAATTTCCTTCCAGGTATTCCACAACACCGTTTTCCTGCCCCTTCCCCCCCCCCCAATGTAGGAACTTAGTCCCCTGTAAGGCCATCTCACCTTAGCTATCCTGCTACCTAGGCTATTATTACATTTATATATGCACTATACACTCTGTGGAAGAGCTCATTTGTTCTCTTGGGTTTGGCCAAATTTCCATACTGGAAGGCAAGAGTCTTTCTGAAATAAAAATTTCACCATGTCTCTCACCTGCTTACACCCATAATAAGTCTTAATAGGCCGCCGAGAAAACTCTAAATTTCAAAGAATCACAGTTAAGTTATTGGCTACAGCTATGGTCTCATTTTATTATATGTATATGTGTGTGTGTGTGTGTGTGTGTGTGTATGTGTGTGTGTGTCTGTAAGTATATGTACATATATATTTGTATTCAAATTTACCATTGCAATAATTTATCTTTCCTGTGGACTTCCATATAGGCTAGTCCTTCTAATTGGATGCCCCTACTATCAAACTTTCCCTACTAATTTCTTTTTGTTTATTAAGAAAATTTAGATTTTGCATAATTCTTTGTAAATAATTGTTTTACATGTTTATCATGAATATTATAATTGGAACCTTTTGCTAAGGAAATAATTAATATGTAAAAAATTATATTTTTGACTCTTTCATCATGGTGCCTTGAATTTGTGTCATGTTTAAGAAGATATTCCCCACCAATATTTTCTACTGGTATTTTTATGCTTTATTTTCCTTTTTTCACATCTAATTCCATGAGGAATATGTTGGGTATTTTGCAATGGGCTATATCTAATAATTTCCTAAGAAGAAAAAATTGTGGTTTGAATGGCTACATCTTGTCTTGACACTTCTTATGACTTGTTTACATTGAGGAGGGGGTTAATTTGATTAAATTAAATACATAAAACTTTTCAAGATACTAGTATTTATTAAAACAGCAAAAGAATCTCTTTTGAGGATTATACAATTTCTATTATTGAAATTAGAGAAACTATTTGAAATATATGTTTACTAGTTGGACCCTACAGTTTAGCACTATGTGTATATGTATATGTATTTAGTTTATAGGTTTTTAGCTGGGTGTTTGATTTATAAATATGCTGAAGTATAGTTAAACAATTGTAGAATTAAGTGATAAATGTAATTATTAATTTATAGAATTTCAAATTCTATTTTTTCAATGAAAAAATATACTTTAGGATGCATATTAAGGAAAAGTACAAAAATGTTAAGAACGGGGTAGTATGGAATATGTTGAAAATGTAAGTAAGTCTTGAGGAATTTGTCTTGTATACTACCTTTCTAATGTGATTTGGATTAATATAAAGACTGACCATTATTACAGCATGCAATAGAATAGCATGTTCGCTTCCCCCTTTTTATATCTGCCTGTGGGCATTGCTTTATGCCTAACACCTGGCGTAGTGATTCACAGAGAAAAAATACTAAAATGCATTCTAGTATGGAAGAAAAGTATATTAGAAAAAAGGAAGCAAAAAAATGAATCTTTAAAAGTTAGATATTTTTCCTATGTGCAGAAATTTTTGATCATGAACTGGATTAAAATAGACAATCTTGCCCTTATAGATAAAAACGAAATTGTGCTTAAAGATAATGTTCAGCTCTGTGTTTCCATTTATATATTGTTATGGTTTTAGCCTTTCTGCATGATAAAGAGCTTCCTACATTTTTTTGGAAGAGATTGCTTGCTATTAATGTAATTCACTATGATTACTGATCCTAACTTGGTTACATTAATAATAAAAACAGGGTACCACTACACATCATTGTAAACCTGGAGGAGAAATAATGTTTTTCATTGGGCTTTGTGATTTATATTTAGTCACTCACATTTCTTTAACCTCTCAGTTATCCAGTGCTAGAAGAGTAGCAAGTAACATAAGGAGGAGCTATTTCTTTAGTGTTGAGCTTTGCAACGTGAAGCCTGAAAAATCATGCTTAAAGTCACATTCTTCTCAATCAGTAATTTTTAAAATACTGTTGTACCAATTCAGTCTTTCTTCATCATTTTAAATTGTCCTTTAGTATCCTGCTCTCCTGCTTTATTCATTGTCTCTCCAGGTATCATTCTTCACTTGGGGTATGAGAACAATACATACATTCTTGGAAAGGTATAACCAAATAATCACATAAACAAGTGAATAAATATCATTTCTATCAGCGATGTCAACCCAAAAAATGAAATAATGAGGGTGATTGGATAAAAGTGATGGGAGCCTTCATTAACCAGGAGGCTGAAAAAGCCTTCTCTGAAGAGGGAAACATTGAGATGAGAATTGAATGAGTAAATGATGCTCTGCAAAGATTGGGGAAGTAACTTTTCAGATAGACACAATAGAGTCAGGTTCTGAGATAGAAATAAAATTTGTATAGTTGTTACACTGAATGAAAGTGAGAAGAGGTTGAGCACCATGAAACAGGAGTAAAAATGGAGAGAATCACATACTTTTTGAGTAAATGGAAGCAGATTCCATTTTATTAAAATTACAGTGGAAGACCACTCAGCAATTTTAAACATTATGTATTAAAATGTGTTTGAAGGAGGCCTGTTATGACATGATGATTGTTGTTAAGGGATCACTCTAACCACTGTTGAATAAAAAGTGGAGTGTGGCAAAAGAAAGCAATACTTTACTAAACTAATGTGAAGATGTAAAGGAAGATAGAAAAACCTATAGAAAATAAGAGACATAATCTTTTACAAATTACTATTGGATCATAATACCCATACTTTTAAATAAATATTTTGAATTTAAATTTATTTAATTTAGCAATTTTAAAAAGTGGAAAAACTGAATTACTAAACTTCAGATACATTTCAGGTATAAACTTCAGATACATAAACATTCAGATACACTTACATTTACTTCAAATGTAAACTCCAGATATACTTTGTATTCAGATACAAACAGAAATATAATTTCCTAAATATCCCTTATAGTTTAAAAAAAAATATAGTTTTGTTTCATTCTAAACCCATGTTTTATTATGGGATAGAGACAATTGAGGACCAAATACAAAATTCCTGGAACATTAGTTGGGGCATTTAGTCGAATTCAATGAGATTGCAACTAATGTGGAATTAAGTGCACTTAAATCTGTGCTCTTTTATCCTAAAACTTCAGGTCTTCCTTTAGATTGCTTTTTTATTTACTCCCTAATCCTGCCTCTGCTGTTTGGAATAAAAATACAAGATAACAGGTGTGGTAGATTGAATTATGTACCCCCAGAGAAGACATGTTCTTAACCATAATCCACATTCCTTTGGATATTAATCCATTGTAAATAGGACCCTTTGAAGAGGTTGTTTTTAGTTAGGGTGTGGCCAACAGAATCAGGATGTGCCTTAATCTGTATTACTGGAATCCTTTATAAACAGAATACCAATACAGTAAATCAGAAGAGCCAGAAGCAGGAAGTCAGTGGAAACTGGAAAAGCAGACACAAAGAGAGAGCGATCATCGTGTGATGGCAGACGGAGATGCAAGCCAAGGAACCTACGGACTTTGGGGAGAAAACTTGACCTTGCCAATGCCTTGATTTTGGACTTACAGCTTCCCAAACGCTGAGCTAATAAATGCTGGTTGTTTAAGCCAACCTGTTATGTGGAATTTGTCATAGCAGCTTGGCAAACTAAGAAAACAGGTCTATAAATGGAGCTAAAATATCCAAAGGACCTTGTGTTGTCTGAAAGAAAGGTCAAAGGATTAGCTTTAATATTTGATAAACACCCATGGTATAATTTCTAGAGTTATCAATAAAATAAATGAAATCATATGTACAACTAGCACATATATTTTTGTATTTGGAATTTTGAAATTCAGAAGGGTGTCTCCAGAATTTCCCTCACAAAAGTGGTATTAAACAGCAGGTTGCCAATATTTTTATAAAACCCCTTTTTATAGAAATCTTTTGAATTCCTTTCTCTTCCAACTACTATCCATGTGAAGGCAAATTAGCTTTAACCCTAAACAATATAATTAAAATGAATGAAGTGTTACCAGCTATATTTTCTATTTGTAAAACAAATATTTTATTTGAATAAATATTATTTCAGATGATTGCCTCTTCTCCATTAGATATAAGTAGAAAATAGATTACAATTAAATATTTCCCTAGTTAATTATTATTCTATCTTCTCTTCCATCACAGAAAGTTCTTGATAAACAATATAGCTGCTTTTTATTTACTGAATTTTATTTATTGATCACTTTGTCATGACTATGATCTTTAAATTGTCTAAAATATTAAAATCATCATGATAGTTTATATCCAGTTCCACCTGCAGATAGCAGCAAAATACTATTTATTGAGAACAATTATTCTTTATAAAACACATGTTTAAATTCATGCCTAAGTGCATAATTCCTATATCCTTTAGAGTACTGTTACTTGATATTTTCTGTAAGTTTTTGCAAGTAAATCAAGAACTATAAATCAAGGGCTTTTAAATTGTGGATCTTGAAAAGATAGCATCAATTTCACCTGGGAACTTCATAGAAATACAAATATCAGCACTCACTTCAATCTGTTTTAACAAGCCCTCCCAGGGATTTTGGGAAGCCACATGTGGCTAGTGACTACTGTTTGGAGCAGCATGGATCCAAATGAACCTGCAACTTCATGTGATTAGAATCTGAGAAGCTTACACTGTATGATATAAACTTAGTATATCTTTTAAATACTATTGGAATCCTAGTGCTATAATTTACTAAAATGAAAAAATATAATGCGTTATCAGTTTGTTCCTCACAGATTGACAATAATAGTGGATTTCATTACCGTGGCAAAATTTATGAAGTGAAATTGATTTAATATTGTTTTTATCCATTACCCAAAATGTGTGTAGGCTGTGGCAGGAAGAATTCTCAGATGGTAAGCACACCCGGTATAATTACTTCCATTGAGTGTGGGTGGGCCTATGAAAATGGGGGAATCATGAAATCATGTCCATAATTAGTTTACTTTATGTGGAAAAGATAAATGGATTTTGCAGATGTAATTAAGGCCTCTAACTGGTTGATATTAAGTTCATCAAGAGGCAGACTATTCTGAAAGGGCCTATAAGAGGAGCCTTCAAGATAGTCTAGAGGCTAGAGACAGAAGCTATGAGACTTGTAACATCAGAGACACCATCCTGCTCATCTTGAAGAAGCAACTGCATATTGTAGTGAGGGCCATCTGGGTGGGTATGTTGGGAGTCTTTAGGAACTTAAGTCCTCAGTTCTATAACTGCAAGAAACTGAATTCTTCCAGCAACAGTGAATTTGGTACAGTGAACCTCAGATGAGATTATGGCCCATCAACGCTTTGAGTTTAGCAAAGAATCAAGTTCATCTGTAACGAGACTCCTGACCCATAGAAACCATGAGATAATAAATTTGTGTTGTTTTAAGCCACTAAATTTGTGGTAATTTGTTACGCCACAATATAAAAGTAAAATAACATAATATAAAAACTAATATAAAACTGGGGAATTTATTTGGTGAAATTATTTGCATGAGTGGCAGGGTATTGGGGAGAGGCAGAACACTCCATCCTTTTTGCTGATGAAGCCTTTAAAAGATGGAGCTTTGGGATATTCTCTGTCATTTCTAAGTGGCCCTGCCTTGACAGTCTCATCCTTACCCAACATGCAGATCCATGATAGATTTATGTGAAGTATAGTACTCTAAAGATATGATAATAGTTGAAATATAACTAACTAAAATATGTCTTTGTCTGCCTATGGCAAGAGCTACCCTTAAATGCTCCTGTAGGATCTTTTTTTCAGTATCAATATTTCTCTTTATTCTTCCCTGTTTTAATCATCCTCTCTCTTTTTAATGTATAGTCATACTTTTCCACAAGCTATCTCTTCTTTTAAGACACTTACTCTGATGTTTCTATCAACTATTGCAGAAAAATATTCTTTCTCCTTAGGAAGCGTTTCTACCATTTGTCCATTGGAAACATTTGAAGGCAAAATAAACCTCTTGTTTAAGGATCCTTAACCAAATGAGATTAGAATTCAAGCAGTCAGTGAGGATCAATCTATCAGTTTTTAAACTGGCCAGAATGTTACTCAATTGCCTTTAATATGGAAGCTTTTATCAGATTCCACTGGATAGCATGATATGCCTGTTGCCATTTTGAGATTCCAATTATTTACCCCATCATCTACAAAATATATTTTATGTGATATTTGTATATATACACATACATACACAAATACATACCCCACTGTATTCTTTCCTTTTGGAGGAATTTATAAAATATATTCAACTAATTAGAGGGCCAGTTAAGGTTGGTGGTATCTTATTAAAATACCATTAAATGAATGAGAAAATAAGGTTATCCTTATTTATCTTTCAGTAAATGTGTCTCTGGATTAAAGGGCTTATAGATAGCAATTTCAGTTTTATTGAGGGGGAATATATAGGATTGAGATATTGGCTGTTAATGACATGAAAAACTGTACCTCACAAAAGAGGAGAAAGGAAGTTGCCTCATGGAGAATGATAAAGCCAAAACCAAGGCAAAACCATTTGCTTTGAAATCTCTGAATTTGATCAAGTTGTATGAACTAGCCTACCAATTAGAAACTGAATTTAGAAAAGTTGTTATAAATATTTCTTTTGATCATTTTTCAATTAATGAAAGAAAAAGAATGAGGATATTATTGTGGAAAACTTAGAAGTAGAAAAATAATATTGTGAAGATAAAAGATAACTCATCTCAATGTACAGTACAGATAAAAAGAACTTGATCATGTGAGAGACAAAAAATAAGGAAGTAGATAAATTGAGAAACAAGAGTTATGTTACAATGGTAATCATTTACATTTATTCATTGCTTACTACATACTAAACCTGATGCTGGGTGCTTGATTTGACATGGATTATTTTTTTCATTATTAATGGGAAACCATTATTGTGACATTTTCCAGTTGAATAATAGAGACACAGAGATATAAAATAATTTTATTCAGAATTACACAAGAAGTAAGTGGTGGTTCAAGTATTTAAAAATAAGCATTGTAGTTCCAGAATCTGTGTGCCTACTCAATGCTTTATTTTACCACTTAACTGAGCACTTAAGTGTGGAATGTGGAAGGATACTGTTTTCTTTCATCAAGAAAAGTGTTGAGATTACATATGAAGACAAAAGGCATTTTGAGCTGGAGAACAAGGCATTATAGGAGGTGCTGAGATTGAAAAGTTGAGGGAACTCATGAAAGGTTACAGTGATCAATGATTTTGATGGTAAAATGAGAAGTAAGATAATTCACAGAGAATGGTAGAGGAAATAAAACTGACAAATTGAGCAGAGTTAGAAAAGTTTAAAATATATGCTGTAAGTAATATAAGAAATCTTCAGAAACAGAAGGGTAGTAGTATCTGTTTAGTAAGTAAAAATGAGAACTACAGCTATTAAACTTAAAGTCTGAAACACAAAAGAGGAATATGATGAAGTGGCCCAAGATAAAAGGACTGGCTCATGGTATAAAACTGACTCCTGGGAATAGGAGAAGTAAAAAGATTTTCTTAAAAATAAATGTCACAGTCATTTTATTTCATCCCTGTGGTCATGGGATCTGCAAGCAAGTACTTATTAAGATCCAATTTTATTCCAAAGAATAGGAATGGAAGAGGTGCTAAGGAGGACATGAGACTGACATTCAATTTTTATTGATTATAAACTGCCTATATATAAAAGGGAGATTCATGGGATTGAAGTGTGTTAAAGAAAGAAGAGGAAGTAACTAAAAGTTGCAAGGCAAGAGCTGTGCATTAACAAAGAGGGAGGCAATAGGCAAATTTAAGAGCCAAGGAAAAATATATCACAAGATACATGGAAAACATGCATCAAAAAAGCTTGAACCAAAAAAGGATTTTTTTTTTTTTTACATCTCGAAAGACTATAGAGAGTTTCATTAACCCAAATGAGGGAACACATAGAGATACAAGTATCCGGAGAAGAGATGAAAGAAAGGAAGGAAGGAGGGAGGGAAGAAGAAAGAGGAGGAACATAATAAGAAATGGAAGGAGATCAAAAAGAAAGTGAATATTTTCAGGAAAGAATTGGAATAGGGGGGGAAAAAAAACCTTAAAAGATGAAAGCCACATTGAAAGCAGCAAAATTAGAATAAACATAAATGGAAACTTAGAACACAATGTTTAGGCTTACAAACTTCACACCTTATCAAATGGAAAATGAGAGAAAAATTTTATTCTACTTTCATTTCCAATGATAGGGGAGTGAGAGAAATTTGATTTATACTCCTACAAAAAATATCAACTATAACACTGGACAGAATTCATAAAATTGCCTCCAAACATTGAAAAACAGAGAGCAGAGGGCTGTAATTCTAGAGCAAAGGAGATCACATGAAGTTAACACCACATTCAAACCAGCATTGTGCCTGGGACATTTTCAAAGTGCAGCACAAGGGAAGTGGAGTTCAATCACCAAGCAATGGTCTTACTAGTTGAAATAAGTAGATATCAGAGTTGGGATTCTTGAGATACCTAGAATTTGAGGGGCAGTTTACCAGAGGAGAGAGCTCCAGAAGTAAGCAGACCTGAAAAAGGCTCAATTTTGCATCCAAGTTCAGAATTCTGCAAGGCCTGGCAGAGAAGAGTGCTGGAGGGATGTGAGTAAAAGGAAGGTTCCCAAAGTTTTACAATTGCTTGGAGCCATTGTTGATCTGTTCATGTAAAATGGAATGACCCTGCTTTAGAATACACAATCTTCAAAGAGCACAAGGAACGTTTACAAAGACGGCCATAGACTGGAGCATGAAACAACTCCACAAATTTCAAAGAATTTTAATCACAAAATGTATCCTTTGACTAAAAGGAAATTAAGTTAATATCCACCACAAAAAGTATCTGGGAAATCACCAAACTATTGAGAACTAAGCAATACAGTTCTATGTAACCATGAATTAAAATAAATCAACAATAGGGAATTATGAAATATTTTAATCTTCATGATAATGATAATATAAGCAGTTGAAATGCATTGGGTGTACCTTAATCAATGCTTACAGGAAAGAATATAGCTTTCAATATTTAAATTAGAAAAGAAGAAAAATTAAATCAATGGACAAAGCTTCCATCATTAGAAGCTAGAAAATATAGGAGCAAATTAAAACCAAAATAAGTGAAAGCATTGAATGAATAAATGTAAGAACTGAAATCAATAAAGGAGCAAAAGGGCAAATAGTGTGGAGACACAGAAGGTTTCCTGGCTTGATGGGTTATACAGTGGGGCCACCTCCCAAGCTCTGGATGCCTGAAGGCAGGCACCAGGCTGGGAAAAGGCCAAAACTTTGCATGCCTTGAAGGCAGGCAGCAATTTAGATAAGGGAATAGTTGCAGGGCTCCTGCGGGGCTCCTTCTCCTGCTCCTGTTGTTTCCTGTCTAGCCCCAAAGAAATTGTCCCTTGAGATTAAAGACATGTAATCACACCTTATGGCTTTAGAAAAAATGTACCCTCCCTGAAATACCTGAAAACAGTCATGTAGGAGACTACCTTGTATGCTATAAAAACCTGTAGAAATGAGTAGAATAAAACTTTCTTTTGCATGAACACAGAGATGGGGTCGGCTCCCTTCTTTCACAAAATAGGAAAAAAAAACAAAACTAAAGGCAAGTTATTTGAAAAGATGACTAAAACTGATAAAACCTGCAAGAGTGATCAAGAACAAGAGAATATGCAATTTAATAACATTGTGAGTGAAAAAGGGGACATTACTATAGATCCTGTGAATATTAGAAATATAAGAAAAATATGTGCAGTTTATGTCACTTTATACAACTTAGATGAAATGGACAAATTGCATGAAAGATGCAAATTACCAAAACTGGCATAAAAATGAATAGAGAGTCTGAGGTACCATGTATCTATTAAAGAAATTGTTCTTATTAGAAAGAACATCTATTTGAAGGAAATAGCAGATTCAGATATCTTCTTAAGTGACTTACTCCAAATATCTAAGGATAAAATAATATCAATGAAATGTAAAGTAATTCAGAAAATAGAGGAGGAAAGAATGCTACTCATATAATTAAGGGTGGCCAGCAAAAAAAAAATTGACCCCCTGTGCTTAACAGAAGTAAGATGTACATAAATATGTGGATATATTATGCTCATGGGCTGTAATTTTCAAAAATTTTAAGATGCCAATTCTTATCAAGTCAACCTAAAATTTTAGAGCAATCCCTTGCCAAATTCATGAGGCACAGATGTGTGATTTGAAAATTGTGTGAACTGTAAAAGTGTTATATTACAAATCACACAATTACATTAGATTAAATAATATTTATGATTATATGGGTTCTATTTAGGAAGATTGAAAAAAACAGTTAGTAAAAAATATATTGTTTGTAGCATTTCATAGTATAATTGATGCTATAAAGAACACATAGTTGCTTTGAAGATAATCAGGCATAAGAATTAGTGTTAAACAGAATTTAGACTGAAGGAAGATTTTGGAAGAATCGGGAGTTAAGGGCAGTGGGTCTGGACTCCCAATTCCACTACTACCTAATGTTCTTGCAAAGAGTAACTGAGATGGCTTTAAAGTGTTCAATAACTGCTGACTCCCTGACACACACACTCAAAAAACTTGATAAATAGAGCTATCATTGTTAATACTAATTTTAGAAACAAGAATGAAGGCATCAATGTTTTTATGATCCTGGATAAGGAGATAATGGTGACTGGGAAGAAGCATTTAAATACTTAATTACTGGAATGTGAATGTTGTTATTTTGGATCGTAGTGATACTGCTTTCCCTGAGGTCAGATCATGCTTTAGTTTGTATTCCTACACCATGGGAAAGGAGAAACAGATTAAACAAATCCAGTTGCATTCCTGACTCAACACTATATGTCAGAAGCAAAGTTTTTCAATCAATAATTTTATTATCCATTACAAAGTTCCTCATCATTCTCTACAGAAAATGATTGAGCATTCATATAGAAAGTTGTTTGCATTTTTTACTATTATATTTGATTGAATCAAAATAATTACAAATAATGAATATGTATTTTGAATTTCATGACTCAACATTAAAGATAACCCTTACTTTAATATTTTTCATTATGTAGTCAAAGACTAAGAATTAAATCATTTTGAATGGAAAATAGTGAGTAAGGAAAATAAAAGTTTCTTCCATCAAGAAACCTTTTTATCTTCAATAGCTTAATGCCTGCCAAGTCCAATAAAAGCTGAATGCCCCTACCGATTTCAGTAAGGCATTAGTACCTGTTGTGAAAAACCTTTATTAATGCTAATTGTTCCAGCAAGCAGTGAAAAAGGAACAGCAGGCCCAGGGGTCATATGCAACTATGTACAATAAAAAGAAGTTCTATACTTCATGGACCTCTAAGCATGCAGCTAACCCTTCTGATTACAAAGGTCCAGCATGCCATTAAAAGGCATCAAGATTTCCTGAAGACAATTATAAAAGCATATAACATCTGTTCTCAATCACAGGAGACAGGAGAGAGAATGTGCACCATATGATACATTACATGCAACAAAGAAGTCCAGCTGCAAGAAGAAAATCATGTGAAAGAGGCAAGGGCCAAGAAAGAACAGTGCAAAGTAAGAACTGTCACAATGACAGTAACCCACCGGTGAACTCTGTGAGTAGCTCCATGGTGCCAAGGTCTGTTTATTCTCCTGCAAAAAGGGCTGCGTATGACATCCTCAATCACTGGTCCTGTTCATAAGAAAAGTACTATTTACAAGGTAATTTGGATTTAGCATTTCAAATCAACTTCTAAAAAGCTACACAGAGCAAAGCGTTTTCACAACCCTTTGTTCTAACAATCCAGGTTCAAAAATGCCTTTATCTCCTTCTAGAAATACATTTCTTTCTAAACAATTTCTACATGATTCAGAATAAAGCTATAATATTCTCATAATAAAAGTCAGGGTGAATAATTGTTGGAAATAGTTATTAGACAAAAATATGTAACCATTTATACAATCTGCCCCTATTACATCTCTTACAATTAATGTGCTCCAGCCACACTGCCTCCTTGCTGTTCTTCCAACATGACATACACTTCCAAATGTATGTTGATTCCCTCCAGCTGGGATGCACTTTGCCTGGATATTTGCATGACTTATTCCCACACCAAATTCCAGAATTAACTAGCATATCACCATCAAGGCAAGGTGAAAACCCTAATTAAAATATAATCCATTCCATTCCATTTTACTTGTTTCTGATTTATTTTTTTCGCTTAGCACTAACCAACATCAAAAAGAGTATTTTCTTAATTATTTATTTTGTGTATTTACTATCTGCTTCTGGTAAAATAAAAGCTATATTAAACAGGGGATTGGGTTTTTTGTTCAAAGCCGTATTATCAACGCCTACAATGCTGCACAGCACGTGATACAAGTTCAAAGTCACATCTTAAATGACTGAATTACCATATGATTTCTCTAGTTCTATAAGTTGATGATTAAATACATTCTTGAATAAAAATCACTATCACATTGTAGTCAAACTAAATACTATCTCTTATTTATGAAACTTTAAAATACATGATCTATTCAATTAAACATAATTTAGATTCATTTATGTGGATGAATAAGATGCTTCTTTACATAAATGATAATTTACTGATTTAGGATAAATAATTGTTATGGAATAAATAATAAAATTTGCATTAGCACAGTCTTTCATTTTTCCTGACTGTCAAAGCAAATGTCCTGGAATGGGATGGCTTACACAATGGAGCAGAGTTTTGAGGCTAGGAGAAGTCCACAATCAAGGTGTCCTCAAGGTGATGCTTTCTCCCAGAAGTCTGAGGCATTCTTGGAATGTCTGACAGTGATCCTTGGTCCCTGGCTTTTCTGTCACATGGAAATACATGTAGCAGCTTCTCCTGGCTTCTCCTTTCTCTTCTGCATTCCTGGTTCCCTGACTTTCAGTTTTTAACTGCTCCCTCTGTGACCTTCCCTATAAGGCCTTCAGTAATAGGATTAAGACTCATCCTGATTCAGCAGGGTTACACTTTAACTGAAGTAACCTCATCAAAGACCTAGTCACAAGATTTCATACTTACAGGAATGGATTAATTTTAAGAACATATTTTTCTGGGATACACTGCACCAAGCCCTCACATATAATAATTCATTTATTCCATTTCAGATCTAAACTTATCTGGATAAAATAAAAATGAAATTCTACGGGCACTCCAAATTAACCAAATCTTGCAGTGATAAAGAATGCATATTGACTGTTACCATCCTTTTCTACCTTGAATGATTTTTAACAGGGGACGAAAACATGTAATCACAAATGTAATACAAGAGTTTACAAATATATACATAAAATAAATTCTTCACATTTACAAGTTCATATCTTTTTTTCAATTCATGCTGATGTCATGAATGCAATACATCTATTGATCAACAATCCAAAAGGGACTTGAATGCTACCTATATATCATGACCACATATATACCTTCATTGATTTGAAGTATCTTATATAGACTTAGATTATTTTCATATTTATAAAAATTCAATCAACTGTCTTTTGCATATCTACATGATACCTATTTTGGTAAAATTTCTAACTAATGCAAAAAAGAAAAAAAAAAATACTCTTCTGGGTAGATAGAGGTTTCCTATACATTTTTAAGGCAAATTTTCTAGAAGAATACTATTTAAGATACTGTAATTCCTATTATTTTATGACAAGCATATATTATTTGAGCAAGCACTAGAATGATCTAAGTTTCATAGAGCAAATAAAAAGTGTTCTGCTCATATTGGTTTATTCAAGTTTACCTACATACAGAAAATATAAAAGGTCAGATAGTCTTTAGACTTCGTATGTGTCTGAAATCCTTCTTAGTAATGTTTATTTTTTAAATCTTTATTAGAGAAGTTTTGAGTTTACAGAAAAATCATATGTAAAATACAGGTTTCCCATAACTGCCCTATCACCAACACTCTGCATCGGTGTGGAACATTTGTTAAATTTGATGACAGCACATTTAATAATTAGATTATTAACTAAGGTCCATGGTTTAATTTAGGGTCCACTGTTTGTGTATTATAGTTCCATGGATTTTTTTTAAATGTTATTCTGTTGCCATATATACAATCTAACAATTCTCCTTTTAATCACAGTCAGATATGTATTTCAGTGTTGTTATGTTCACAATGTTTTGCTACCATCACCACCATCCATTACCAAAACCTTTCTATGATTCCAAACAGCAGTCCTATATGTTTTAAGCTTTAACTTCCTATTTAAGGGATAGGGAATACGCCATCCCTACCCTGTCCCCTGGTAACCTATATTCTAGATTTTGACTCTATGGGTTTGCACATTCTAATTGTTTCAAATGAGTGAGATCAAGCAATATTTCTCCTTTTGTGTATGATTTTATACATTCAACATGATGTCTTCAAAGTTCATCCTTGTTGTCCCATGTCTCAGGACTTCATTCCTTTTTACTGCTGAATAATATTCCATCCCATGTATATTCCACATTTTTTTTATTCATTCATTGGTTTTTGGACACTTGGGTTATTTCCATCTTTTAGCAACTGTGAATAGTGTCTCTATGAATATTGGTGTGCAAGTATCTGTTCAATTCCCTGTTTTCAGTATATAGCTAGCAGAGAGATTGCCAGGTCATGTAGTATTTCTATACTTAGCTTTCTCAGGAACCATCAAACTGTCTTCCACAATGGCTGCATGATTTTACATCATTACCAGCAATGAATGAATGTTCCTGTTTCTCTGCAACCTCTCCAACACTTATTTTCTGTTTTTTTTTCCTTCAGGTTTTTGTTTGTTTATTTGTTTGTTTGTTTTTGATAGCTACCATTCTAATGGATATGGAATTGTATCTCACTGTGGTTTTTATTTGTATTTCCCCATTGGCAAATCATGTTGAGCATCTATCTTTTCCTGTGCTTTCAGGCTATTTGTATATATTTTTGGAGAGATGTCTGTTCAAATATTGGCCCATTTTTTATTTGGGTTGTTTGTCTTTTTGTTGTTAATTTGAAGGGTTTCTTTATATATTCTGGATATTAAATTCTTACCTGAAATGTGATTTCCAAATATTTTCTCCCATTGGGTAGGTTGTCTTTTCACTTTCATGGTAAAGTCCTTTGATGTGCAAAAGTTTTTATTTTTCATGAAGTCACATTTATCTATTTTTTAATTTGTTGCTTGTACTTGAGGTGAAACATATAAAAAATCATTGCCTAATAGAAGTCACAAAGATCCTTCCCTGTGATTTCTTCTCGGGATTTGATGGTTCTGGCTCATATTTATGTCTGTGATCCATTTTGAGTTGATTTTTATACATGATATGAAGTAGAAATTTTTTTTTTATTGAAGAGACTATTCTTTTCCAATTGAGTAATCTTTGCCACCATGTCAAAAATCAGTTGGCCATAAATGTAAGGGTTGATTTCTGAGCTCTCAATTGGATTTCATTTGTCTACATCCTTGTCCTTGTGCCAGTGCAATGCTGTTTTAATTATTGTGGCTTTGTAATAAGTTTTAAGATCAGGAAGTGGGAGTCCTCCAACTTCATTTTTCTTTTTCAAGACGGCTTTAGCTATTCAAGACTCCTTACTCTTCCACGTAAATTTGATGATTGGCTTTTCCATTTCTGCAAAGAAGGTTGCTGGAATTTTGATTGACATTGAATTGAATCTATAAATTGCTTTGGGTAATGTTCTGGTTTGCTAATGCTGCTATTAGGCAAAATACCAGAAATGGATTGGCTTTTATAAACGGGTTTATTTGGTTGCAAATTTACAGTTCTACAGCCATAAAAGTGTCCAACTCAAGGCATAAACATGAGTATACCTTCACTGGAGAAAGGCCATTGGCATCCGGAAAACCTCTGTTAGATTGGAAGACACATGGCTGGTGTCTGCTTGCTCCCAGGTTGCATTTCAAAATGGCATTCCAAAATGTCTCTAGGCCTGGCTTCTCAGGGCAAACTCTGGGCTAATATCTACAAAATATCAGCAAAAGTCTGCTTTCAACAGCTGTCTCCAAAATGTCTCTCTAAGCTGCAGCTGCTCTGAGGTCCTTCTGTTCATGAGTTCTTTTATTGGACTCCAGTGATTAAATCAAGACCCATGCTGAATGGGCAGGTCCACACCTCCATGGAAACAATCCAATCTAAGGTATTACCCACAGGTGGGTGGATCACATCTCCATGGAAACAAACCAATCCAAAGATTCCAATCTAATCAACACTAATACCTCTGCCTCCACAAGACTGCATCACAGAACATGGCATTCTAGGAGACATAATACATCCAAACTGGCACAGGAAGGATTTACAACTTAATGATATTTAGTCAAAGACATGAAAATATCTGACTTCCCACTGTTTACCTAGAAATACTTTTATGTATATTTTTCTAAATTGAGATAATTCTAATTCCATAATCATTAATTAAATAGCACATTTAAAATTTACATTTGGATACATTATTATCAATAAATATGTGTTGGTCAATTGTTCTTTTAAAGGAAGTTATTTTATAATATTTTTGGAGCAGTTGAAGAAAAGTTGTTTAATTAAGGAAAATGATGTTGCATTAGGATAGAAATATTATCAATGTTCATGAAATGCCATAATTTCTCTGAGTTTATATAACTTAAACATGCTTTTGAAATCAATAATGATTTAAGATATTGATGCTGTTTTTACTTCAATATAGAAAGATATATTATTATCAAGTCAAAATGGATAGTGAAGCATTATCAATAATACAAAAACACTAAAGAAAGTAGTAAAACTTTGTATTGTGGGAAAATATTTTCATCTCTGAGTTGATTTATAAGGTTTACAACGTTTACCTATAGTGATGATTAGAGAGAATTAATTAAAACAAACATTAAGGACTGCCTCCAAAAGTGTCAAGTGAGTGTAAATACACTTTTTACTTTTTTTTTCTGGGCCATGACGAACATTACATATGAAACAAAGTGCAAAATTGATCTACTATGCTCATTCTTGTTATTTTATACCTTTCTTATGTCCCTCTTCTCTATTAGCTGATGGACTTATTCCCCAATTCACAGATCAAATAAAAGCTGTTAGAGAAGAACCTTCTCAATATCATCTTCAAATTTACAAGCTACTATATACCTATGCCTCTTCTTGACCCCTTCATCATTTTTCAAAAGAGAGTATCAGTCTTCCAATTTAATGAAAATTCCTTTTCCTATTGACTGTACCTTAGCTCTTCCAAATCTTTGAGTTACTTCTCTGAATTCATTCCATTAAAAGGTTAAATTTATATAAGTATATCCATCCCCCCAAAATATAATAGGTGAATGAATAAACTGTGATACATCTATACAAAGTAATATTATTCAGATATAAAAATAAACAGGCTATCAAGGCAAAAAGGATGTGGATGAGTCTTAAATGCCTATCACTAAGTGGAAGATATCCACCTGAAGAGGCTACACACTGTACAATTACATACTGTATGGGATTGCATACTGTGTGATTGCATACCATATATGACACACTGGAAAAGGTAAAACTATAAGAATGGTAAAAAGATCAGTGACTTTACTTACTGAGTTGGCTTAGAGTGAGAGGCCACATCTGAGCAACAAAAGATGTTCTCTGGGGGTGACTCCAGGCACAACTAAAAGTACTCTTAGCCTCTCCTTTACAGTAACAACCTTCAGAAGGGCAAGCCCCAAGATCAAGGGCTTGTTCTGCTAAACTGGTAGTCCCCCATGCTTGGGAGAATATCAGGAATTCCCCAGATGGAGAAGCTTAGTATTTCCACATTTTTCTCCAGTCACTCAAGGGAGCTTTGCAAATACTCTTTATTCTCTGAATAAGTTACTCTGGGATGTATTGATGCTTCATGCTAACCTGTACAAGCCAACCAGATCTCACTCCCTGTACAAGGTCCCATATAATTATGGTGTTTGAGTAAACTGACCATACAAGTTAAATTATATAGCTTGCTACAGAAAATATAGATTTTGTACCCAATAAACATCTCTTTCTTTGGTCCCACACAGAAGCCAAAATTTACCCTTCAGTCTGATCTACCCCAGTCTCAACAAAGTTCATTTGATTCATATCTCCAATTGAAGTCTGATGTCCTTTTCAGTATCTTTAACAGTTGCTCCTTGGGGCACTGCCAAACTCACAGCTGCTGAACTCTGACTATGAGTCACAGGTACCACAGAGACACCCAAAACTCTAGGGACAAACCAGGTCACACACAAACCTCTCAGCATCTCAAAATTTAGAAATAACCATTACAACTCATGAATAGAAGTGACTTCTATATCTAGGAACCTGTACAATAAGACTTCCTCTGATAACCCATGCCCCCAGATTCAATTCTCAAAGTGTGCACATCATTGTTAGTCCATATTAGTTAGGCATTATAATGTTTGGCTTTTTGTTTCTGGCTTATATCACTCAACATACTGTCCTCAAGGCCCATTCACCTAGTTGCGTAACTCACAACTTCTTTCCTTCTTGCTGCCACTCAGTATTCCAATGAATGTATATACCACAGTTCACCATTCCATTTATCAGTCGATATACCCTTAGGCCACCTCCGTACATTGCAAATTGTGAGTACTGTCACCATAAACACCAGTGTGCAAGGTCCACTCATGTCCCTGATCTCAGTTCCTCCAAGTATACACCCCAAAACAGGGTTTCAGGACCATCTGGGAAACCCATTCTTAGCTTCATGTGGAACCATCACACTGCCCTCCAGATGGGCTGCACCATTCTACTTCCCAACCAGCACATTTTCTCCAGCACTTGTATCCTTCCATTTATTTTTAAACAGCTTTATTCACACACCATACAATCCATTCTAAGTAAACAATCAATGATTCCTTGTATAATCATATATTTATGCATTTACCACCACAATCTATATGAGAATATTTCTATTTCTTCTGCAATGAAAGAAGAGAAGAAAAAAATGAAGAATAGAAATAAAAAAGATAGAAAAAATAAAAATAACATGTGATGAAAAGGTCAGACAACATTACCACCACCAAGAATCCCATATCACTCCCTTAAATCCCCCTCTTACAGACTTTTAGCTTTGGTATATTGCCTTTGTTTACAATTAAATGTAAGCATCTAAACAATGTTACCATTAACTATTGACTAGTTTGCAATGATTGTATTTTTCCCCTATATCACCCAATTTTCTACACGTTGCAATGTTCACATTTGTTATCCCTCATTTAAAAACATTCTTGTATTTGTACATTTAACAACTATCATTGAACATCTTAGGTTTTGGCTAAGTTATACAATCTCAGCCTTTATCTTCTATCTTTCCTTCTGGTGTCATACCTGCCCACAGCCTTCCTCTTTCAACCATACTTACACTCATCTTTGTTCAGAGTACTCACAATAATGTGTTACCATCACACACTATTATGCTATCCATTCCATTTCTGGATCTATACAATCAATCCTGTTGAGCCTTCTGTAGTTCTTCAGCATCAAATGTCCAACCTCTAACCTCTTTCTATCTCCTGATAAGTGCTCTCAACTCTCAAATTTCAGTTATCAATATTAGTGCATATTAATGAGACCATACAGTATCTGTCCTTTTGTTTCTTTCTAACTTCACTCAGTGTAATGTCGACTGTCTACTATTTTGCCTTTTGGATTTTATATGTCATATCTTATTTTATTTATATCTTTTCCTCTCTCTCATTATATCCTTATTGATAGTTTTCATTTCTACACTGTTTTCTAAAACTCTCTCTCCTGTCTTTTCCTATCTGCCTGTGGTGCTCCCTTTAGTATTTCTTGTAAAGCAGATAACTTTTTCATAAACTCTCTCAGTGTCTGTTTGACTGAAAATATTTTAAACTCTCCCTCATTTTTGAAGGACAGTTTTGCCAGATGTAGAATTCTTGGTTGGCAGTTTTTCTCTTTCAGTATCTTAAATATATCATACCACTGCCTTCTTGTCTCCATGGTTTCTACTGAGAAATCCTGACATAGACTTATTGAGTTTCCTTTGAATGTGAAGAAACACTTTTGCTGCTTTCAGAATTCTCTCTTTGTCTTTGATATTTGATAATCTGATTGTTAAGTGTCTTGGAGTTGGTCTACTTGGAGCTATTCTGTTTGGGGTATGCTGTGCTTCTTGGATCTGTAATTATATGTCTTTCATAAGAGATGGGAAAATTTTCTATGCTTATTCCTTCCATTATTCTTTCTGCCTCTTTTCCCTTCTATTCTCCTTCTGGGACACCCATGACATGTATATTCATGTGCTTTATGTTACCATCAGTTCCCTGAGACCTGGCTCTATTTTTCCTTTCTTTTCCCTATCTTCTTTTCATGTTTAGGATTTCAGCTGTCCTGTCCTCCAGTTCATGAATCTTTTCTTCTGCCTCTTCAAATCTCCTGTTGTATGTCTCCATTGTGTTTTTCATCTCTTGTATTGTGCCATTCTTTCCCATAAGTTCTGCCAATTACTTTTTCAAACTTTCAAGTTCTTCCTTATGTTTGCCCAATATAGCCTTCATCTCTTTTGCCATATCTTCCCTCAACTCATTGATTTGATTTTTGAATTGATTTAGGAGATTTGTTTGATAAATCATTAATTGTTTCAATTCTTATATCTCAGTTGAAGTGTAAGTTTGTTCTTTTGACTGGGCCATATTTTCATTTTTCCTAGTGTGATTTGTTGTTTTTTGTTGTCTAGGCATCTGGTTTCCTTGATTACCCCAATCAGATTTTCCCAGAGCACATGGGCCCAGGTCTCAGGAAGAGGCTGTATTCAGTATAGTTTTCCCTGAGGGTGAGACCTAGCAGGTTGTCAGACTTTCATGTGAGGCCTCTAGACTCTGCTTTTCCTATACTGCTCAACTGGTGGTGCTTTTCAGCCTGCAGCTCCACACTGGTGTACAGAGGTGTGGTATCTTTAATTCTCAGCAGACCTAGCCAAACTTATGCTGTTTCTGTCCCCCATCCCTAGGTCCTGGGGTCTGAATTCTATGAGGGAGGGCCACCATTGAGCTGGGCCCTGTTCCCCCTTTACTTAGGGAAGATGTACCCTTTAGGGAATTACCTCCTTCACTTGACTTTTTGTCTGTCTGACTCTCTTAACTCTACCCTTTCCTGGGTCTGGTCTGACAACTGAAAATACCTGAGGCTTTCTTTAATGAGCTACTTATAATGAGAGAGAGAAAAAAAAAAAGGAAATCCCTTTTCAAAGCCAGTCCCCAGCCCTTGTTTTGCCAGTGAAGAGCCAGGGTTGAATCCCCAGGTTCTTTGGGCCCCCCTTTTTTTGGGACACAGTCATTTTTCCAGTATTCTGAGCTCAGCCATGTTCCAAAAAGCTTCTATTATTATTTTATTTATTATTTTTTCCCATTAGCCCTGCCTCCTTTCTGCTGAGAGAGAGCTCAGGTTTCATTTCCTGCTTGTTACAGGTTTATCTGTGCTCATAGCAGACTGTATTCAGTAGTCCAAACTGGTTAAGTAAAACCACAAGTGAAGCTTGGTTGAGCTACCTTCCCTTGCTCCCAGCAGATATCACTTATTTTTCCCATAGCTCAGCTGCTATGCCAGTGGCGGAGAGGCACTATCTCCTCAGTTTTGTGATCTCTGCTATTCCACCCATTCCATATTGGTATATTATGTATGTCTGGTCATGATGTCTCCCAAAACATTGTTTCAGACTATTTACTAGTTGTTCCTGGTTATTCACTAGTTGCTCTAGAGGACTAACTAAATTCCACAGTTACCTGTGTTACCATCTTTCCCTGCTTCCTACAATATTGTTTTGATCTTTGAAATTTACTTTTGCTTATTGGGTCAAAATTTGGTCACTATTGAAATTTCCCATATTTTCTTGAAAATAATTTAATTTTCAGGGATTTGTAATCCAGTTATTCAGTATCCTGAATTTCTGTATGAAATTTTTTTATCAATTACTGCAGCAATTGCATTGAAATCTTCAACTATGAATCTGTATTTTTCTAATTCAGATTTAGTCTTTATCAGTTGTTGCTTTATGTATTTTAAGTCATGTTAGTAGCTGCATCAAAATTTTGCATTTTATAGCTTCTTTTTAACTTGAGTTTTTATCATAACTAAATGCCCCTTTATATCTCATGTAACATGTCTTGTCTTACATCTATTTTGTCTCATTGCAAAGTTATCAACCTAAGCTGTTGGCAAAAGCATCAAAGGAAAATGGGACACAGAATACCAGGCTAATTTTTTGGCAGTTTTCATTAACCCTTTTAAAACTAGGTCTTTTTATGAATGCGTAACTATGTAATAATACTGTAAGCCATTGATTGTATACTTTTGATGGATTATATGGTGAGTAAATATATCTCAGTAAAATTGCATTTACAAAAAGAAAAGAAGTTTCCAAAAGACCAAAGAAAAAAGAAAAATTAAAAGAAGGGACAAGCACAAGTAGAATCATATGATTTAGAAAATGGAGAGTGAAATAGAGGTGAGAAAAGGGTTAACTCAAAAACTCAGGCAGAGAGGCTAAAGAATTTTAGTTTATCAAGCTAAGGGTATCAGTTTATCAAACTCAGGCAGTTTTTATCTCATAAATGTAAAAAAAAATAAATCTCTTAATAAAAGTGATGATTTTCACTCCAATATTAGCTCATCTTAATTCAGGTCAAAGATTTAATTTACAACAACTCAAAAAAAACTAAATACCTAACAACAACAAAAAACAATCCAGGTCATTTTGACAACCTAAGAACTTCAGTTTTTGTCTTCTAATATTAATGAGACAGCTACAAATTCTATCTGCTCCTTTCTGTTCCATTTATAATCCCTACACTGTGAATTGGGAAATGTGCTGAATGAAATAGCAGTGGCAGTATGTGACTCAACTGCATTAGAGCTATTCTTTTCTGCTGAGGTTTAGTCACTCAAATCCAGTCTGTCTTGGTTGTACTCTCATGACTTCAAGAAATTTATTTGTATATTTTATCAGCATTTAAAATTGTTCTCTGTAACAGGGTGTGAATCTGTCATGGCTAGAAGCCATGATGTTTTTATGGGCAAGACGAGGAAATGCTGGCAATTGTGTCAATTGCTCACTTCCCAAGGCAACCTCTCTTTGACACAGACCCAGCAAATAACAATCAAAGTATTAGTAGGGGTCTTTCAATTCTTGATTCAACTCACAGGAATTCCTCTGCATTAGTTGTGGTAAGAGGAAAAAGCAAAATTCTGTGACTTATAAAAATAGAGATTTATTTCTCTTTAAAGTAATGTTTCAAATGGAGATCGTTCAGGGCTAGTACAATGAGCCTTTCATTGTAAACATATGGCTACCATCTCTGTGTTCACAGTGGCTGTTGTGGTTTTCATCTTTCACTTTACCCAGGGTTAGGAGATATAAAAGTAAGGGAGCATATGCTCATTCCTATTTAGAAATGACCAGAAAGTGGTATACTATTGCAAGAATTGGACATATGGGCACAATAAGCTGTGAAGGAGGCTGTCTTCACCATGGGTCAAGTTAAAACTTGAGAATTCCATAATTAAAGGAAGGAATGGATATAGCTATACAACTAGAAATCCCCGTCATTTTCCAACTTTATGCTTTCTTAGGGATGTAAAAGGCATAAGGAAGACATTCCAAGTTTCATGTGAGGGGATGGGGGTATAATGTGAAACACAGAGTTTGGTCTTCTATAAGAAACCATATCTTACTCTACCTTACCCGTTTCCCCCCACCCCAAGGACATTTTCCATCAAACAGTGTTAGTGTTTGGTGATACCATGCCCCTGAGAATAAAACTACATTGTTTAAAATGCATTCCTTCACAGCAAAACAATTTACAGCTTGTTGAAACACACTCACAATGACATAAAATTTGAATTTTTACACAGCCTTTGGGCACTATTTCTTCAAAATTCTGTAACAGATTTCATTCTCTTTTAGGAAAACTTTTGCCACATAAACTTCTATATGTTGTTATGAAGTTCTGCATGGTAGCACCAAAATACAATTCTGGAAGCCTAAGATAGGTATTATAACTTACAATTCATTATATATAACACCAAGTGTCCCTAGGATAGAAATTTCAATATTGAAATTAAATATCTGTGACACTCAAAGTCCATATGATGATGACATCCTTTTTTCATGTTTCATTTAGTTATCTGTATTGATTGTTTTAACTGCAGTTTCTAGTACAGTGAATGTTGAGACATCTGTTTTGAAGGCATGATAGGATTAGAAGTAAAAGGTATAAATCCACTTCAATCATTTTTTTCTTTTATGTTTCTTTTTTAAAGTGAAGCAATGTTAGATTTAGTGGTGATAATCAAATTAGCAGTTTGCCACAAAGTTGAATGAACCTTTAACATATCCAAAAGGGATTTTAATTTTGCAGATCAATTATCTCCTTTGTACATTTATCAAAAACCAATTCTGATGGACTTTTTCATAAGATGTTGTTGGAAAGTGAGTGTCTCGCTATTTTGGCTTTAAACATTTCATCTTTCTTAAGAAGATATTCATGATAAATAAAAACAAGCTTTCGGTCAGATCAAGTATATTTGCTTACATTGAGGTAGGGGCTGTGGACTGTTCACACTGTTCCTTGCTTCCCACCTGTGGTAGTTTGAAGGTGTATGTTACCCAGAAAAACATGTTCTTAAATTGAATCCATTCCTAGAGGTGTAGTCCCATTTTAAGTAGGACCTTTTGATATGGCTACTTTGGTTAAGGTGTGACCCACTTCTTTCAGGGAAGATCTTAATCTTATTGCTAGAGTTCTTTATAAATGGAATGAACATGGAAAGTCATGAAAGCAAGAAGCTGAAAGCAATGAAACCCAGATGAGATGGGAGAGAAGCACAGATGATGCCTTGTGCATTGCCATGTGGCAGAGGAGTCAAGATCACCAAGGATCACTCTGAAGATGCCTTGATTAATATTCCTGGCCTGAAACTGTAAGCTAATAAATTCCCATTGTTTAAGCAAACTCATTTAATGATATCTGCTTGGAGCATCACTAGAAATGAAAATACCACCTCTGCTTTGTCTAGGAAAAAAGATATTTTGCAGGAATATATATTTTGTAAATAGTTGTTGAATGGAAGCATCAATGAGGTCAGTTAATAATATAAATAGGAAATGAGGAATAATGAGTTCCCATTTTTATGTGTTGAGTGTGAATTGACATTGGGAATTCACCTATGGCTATCTGAAGAGCAGGTGATCATTGATGATGATGAGAACTCAAGAAATTTGTCACAAACCTTTCTTCTGTGTTGAATAATTTATACAAATATGCATATAAGGAATACCTTCTTAAGTTTGAGAGTAAAACCCAACCCATATGACTAATATTCTATTAAGAAGGTTAAATTTAATTACATTTGTTATGGATCTTATGTTTTTACTGTTTTCCCAACTGACAAGGGAAATGTACTTTATTTTGAAACATCGTAATACTTTGCAAATGTGGGACCTTTCCACCATTTAAGCAATAAATCTTACTCCAAGGTGCTCTACCAGAGCATAATAATATATCTAAGCAACTCTGATTTGTATTAGCTATGTTAACATATTATCAATAATATATTCCCTGAAGAGTTTTAAGGGACCATTAAGTATTACATATAGAAGAATTGCTAAATATTTGAGAAAATTAACTTTACAAAAAATTATGTTTGCTTATCTATATGGTATTTATGAATATATAATTTTAGTAAAAGTACTTGTTTAAATATATAATATAAATTTTCCCTAGCAAAATAAGATTGTATTTTCACACATTTGGAAAATCAGATGCTCCTGTTTCAGTGGATAACTACCGATAGATATAATTACATAAATAAGAGAAAACAATTATGCTAAAAAATATGAAAGCCTTTAATAATTGTGAATTGATAGTTTCAACTTTATTTTCTTTTGTACTATAAGAGATGCTTAGAAACAAGGAGGTCTGCAAGTGGGCTGATTCCGAAATTTGTTAATCATCAGCCATTCTCATAATGTAACTAATATCTAATGACTTCTTGCTAGGTTCATGACTTTACATTTTGCACGAGACAGAAATGTTATTTTCTCATATCTCATTGTAGATAACATATTATCCCTAAAGAAATATTTATATTTCATTGACAACCCAAAGAAGCATTACATATGCCTTGAGGCATAAAATTTCATACATGTTTTTGTAAAAGTATAACAGCTAACATTTACTGAGGGTTGACATAAATTACCTCATATAATTCTCATCACAGCCCCATAAGGTAGAATGAAGCTTTATGTTAATTATGAGGCCTTAATTTTACTCAGTCACTCAGGGACCTAGACTGATAAATATTCTGCCTATTTCAAGACAATATTTCTGCGGGCACCAATATCTACCCTGCAGATGAGGAATATTGAGAGAAATACACGCAGACACACACACACAGATGCTCTGTTCACGTTTCACTGACTCTAACCCTGTCACATAACAACACCTCAGAGAAAGTACTATAGGAAAAATTCTTTTGTGCTATGTGCTACCAGACTCTACCATGGTTTCCCCTTGTGTACACAAAATATCAGTTTCGTCATTCTTTCCACACATAGAATATTCATTCTTCCCATAGTGAAGATTCAAAGTGGTTCCAGCCAGTTTCTGCATCTAATTTTAAGGACTCATTTTCCAATTCCTTTCTTTTATGTGGAGCTGTGGCTCTAGAATTTATGAACCAAGAAGATGCCCTACAGTGGTGGAACATGGAGAAGTTAATTGCAATGAACTTAATCATTTTGAAAATGAAGTATACAGACATACGAAGATGTTGATGAAATTCTGCCAACTGGAATTGAAAGGTCTCATTTTCCTAGCAGTGGAGGAATATCCTTGACTACAACCTAATTCAGCTCTTGGAAAAGAGTTCTTTTGCTATTGTGTTTTGGGGCCACTTGATCAGCTTTCTGAGAGGTGCTTCCTTGTCCATTTCTCTGAGGCCATATTTAAAGTGGGTGTCATAGCATAAGGCTACCTCTTGTGGGATGTACAGCTTTCATAGACAATCTCCTTGAGGGTTTCCTTAAGGCCTGTATAGACAAAATATATTTTGGTTCTAGTTGGTGGTTCCTTTTGCATTATAATTCCCTCAAAAGCATAGTACAATTTACAGGTAACCATACTGCAATTCTGTCCTGGACAAAATTCTGAAGTATAATGAATTCCCTTGTTCTTTAAATTCTATGTGATTCTTTCCCAGATAATAGCCACTGTGTGCAATCAGACTTGGGTGGGAAAATATGTTCTTAATCATATTTTTATCACAGGGATAAAACTTAACTGGATGTTTTAACACAAAAACTTGTCAATTTATTTCTCTTCTCCAAGATCAAGAAAGAGCCATTCTTTCTAACTATTGATGCTCCATATTAACTTGCAGCTTCTATCACAATAGATAATGCTATTATCCAATTTATGGATGAGAAAACCAAAGCACTAAGGTAATATAATTCATTTAATGTTACACAGCTAGTGATTTTAAAGCTAAGATTCAAACACAAGACTTTTCCTGCAGATGGGATCCCCTGCTACACTATCCCTCAAATCCCTTATCTTCTCCCCATAATACCTCTCATTACCAGGGCTTAAATAGCCAACCATAGGGCATGGAAATGGAACAGACTTCATGATGTTATCTGCATTATCCTCATCAATAGTTACCATGTGTTTCTTTTGACCAATTACTCCTTTATATTCCAATGAAAAACAGAAGGTCTTATGCGTATAACCTCACTGAAATAGATGTCTAGAAGTACATGATGTCAACTTTCATCTATAGAAGTAGACATCCTCAAGTTCCCTTTGGCTGCCAGAACTGAGTCTGCTACATATGCACAGCTCTAAATATGTGACAAATTTACATTTTGCAAGTGGTATTTAATTTCTATTTCAAGACCCATACACATGTTAAATCCATAAAATGTGTGCATATGTATGTGGCCACATAATATAATTTTTCTGTAACAGTTTAAAATAACCAGAGTGAAAAAATTCTTTGAGTGATGTAATGAGATATATTTATTATTTGATTTCTCTTAAAAAAACATGGTTTTTGCTTAATCAATCTAATTCCATTTGCACCCATGATTGTCAATAAGCAGAAAAACAAAATTATTTAAAATGAAAATGTAAGGCCCCACCAGAGAAGATTCTAATCCCATAGGCCTTGGATAAATCCTGTCCTAGAACTTTAATATCTCTATCTATCTATCTATCTAGATACAGATATAAATATAGATATAGATATAAAAATATCAAAATACACTACAGAACTTTATATACATATATTAAAGTTCTGTAGTGTATTTTGATATTCAGGATGGAAACTCAGTGCTTCCTTTAACTGTCTGTGGTATGCAGAATAATGCATCCCCAAGGTTGTCCCAATACCTGGAAGCTGTGAATATGTTATCTTACAAGGCAAAAGGGACTTTGAAGATGTGACTAAGGATAAGGACCATGAGATGGGGAGATTATCCATCATTAACCAGGTCAGACAAGCCTAATCAGGTGAATCCTTAAAAACAGAGAACTTTTTCTATTTGTGGCCAAAGGAAGCTGGAACTATAGAATAAAAAATCAGAAAGATGCAACTTTGCTGGTTTTGACAAGAAGGAAGGGGGTCAGAAGGCAAGGATTGTGGTGGTCTCAAGAAGCTAGAAAAGATAAGAGAATGGATTCTCCCTTAGAGTCTCCAGAAATGAATACAGCCCAACCCATACTCGTGTAATTTAGCCCAGTGAAAGCATGTTAGACTTCTAACCTACAAAACTGTAAGATAATAAATTTGCATTGTTTTAAGCCACTAAGTTTGAAATCATTTGTTTTAGCAGCAATAGAAACCTAATACACCATCTTTACTTCATTTTAGCTCCGGATTTTATCTTATTCTTTTAAATTGGATCTTTTCATTTATGTATAAAAAGTGAAAAGAAACTAATAATACCTTGATTTCAATATCTGTCTTATTTTTAAAGTAAACATTCCATGACATTTCTGTTATTTACACCACAATAAGAATAACTTTTCTTATTGCCCAAGAATTGACAACTAAGACACAAAGCTGAGGACAAATGACATGCCTCCACTTCTATAGCGAGCCTCAAACTACTGGTACCAGATACTTTGTACAGAACTTATTAATTGATATCTTAACTCATGTGGAGACCCACACTTTCAACCCATTTTCCTCTTCCATCCATATAAGCAGTGTTTTAGTTTGCTAAAGCTGATGAAATGCAATATACCAGAAATGGGTTGGCTTTTACAATGGGGATTTATTAACTTACAAGTATACAGATTTGAGGCCATGAAAATGTCTAAATGAAGGCATCAACAGTAGATACTTTTTCCTTGAAGACTGGCTACCAGTGATCCTCAAGGCATGAGGTGATGTCAGCTGGTCCCTTACCAGATTCCTTGCTTCCAGCTTCTGGCTTCAGTGGTTTCTTTTTGGTCTGTGTGGTTTCTCTCTGTTTTCTGTGTGTCCTTCTATCTCAGCGTCTCTGGGGTTCTTTTCTGTGTCTTTTCTCTGCCTTTTCTTCTCATAAAAAAGGATGTCATTAAAAGGATTAAGACCCACCCTGAATGAGGTGTGTCATGTCTCTACTTAAGTTAAGATACTACCCACCAAAAGATTCTACTTTCAAAGGCTCCACACCCATGGAAATGGATTAGCTGTAAGAACATGCTTTTCTGGGGTACATACAGCTTCAAACCATTACAAGCAGAATACTCTGGATGAGGATAAGAGAGATGGAATCACAGGAGTCAGAGTGGTTATTTTCTTGGGCTGTTGTGTGGGACATCTAAGGGCTGCTTAAGAGAGCCACTAGCAGAGATTTGTTGTATCTGAAGAAGCAGACACTAGTATCCTTCTTCACTGCTTGAGTGGTGGAAACAAACCATTCCATTTGAGGGCAGCACTTTGAGAGGGAGTTCTTCAGAGAACTTGACATGGGTCCTTTTTAGTAAAAAGGAAAATGTTGTGGTAACATATAGAATTCAAAATTTCCCATTTTAACCACTTTCAAGTGTACAGTTCAGTGGTATCTATTGCATTCACAATATTGTGTTACCATCACAACCAACTTTTTCATTCAAATTTACCCAACTTTTTCATTATCCCCAAATAAAACTTTTTAAGTTCTGAGGGCTTTTTCTCACCTGGACACTCTGGAAAGCAGGAGAATTTCTTAAGTAGCCTGAATCAATTGGGTAGTGTGCCTGGGTAGAAAGTGGTATGAAAAGGAAACCTAGGACTTCCTATGGCTCCATGAGAATGACCTTGCTAGTTAAAAACTAGAAATTGTAAGGCCCATGATACAGACACCATTTTCTCCATTGTTTATATCCTTTGTGTGGGACTTGGACTACAGAGAGTATGTAATAAATATGTCATGCATCTATACTTTAACATAATGTGAAAGGCAAAATGAAAGTTTATAATAGGGTTCATTATTTTAAATCAAACAGAAGAAATATAATTTATGCCCTAAATGTAGACTACAGAATTTTACTAAAATAGTGTACATTTCATTGTAAAATTAAAAAAAAAAAAAAAAAAAGCTGCATATCCCATGCATGAGTAAGAATAAAAATGTTAACTGCCTGGTAAGAAAAGGTCATATTCAGAATTAATAATTATGTGGACATGACTGCATTAACTGATAATGAGAAGAGATATAAACATGGAATTTTATTAGTATGTGATAAATGATTAATAGCTTAACATTAATTTTGTTTCATCACAACTACACTTTTCACAATGTCATATTTATACTCAAATGACCTTTCCTGGGAAACAAAAATATCTATGATTACACAAATATTTTGCTAAATGGTTAAATGCCTGATTTTTTTTTTTCTTTTTAAAATTTATTACTTTGCATATTTCAATGACGAAGGATGTACTATCTAAGAACTGGTAGTAATCTAAAATACTGGTTATTTCCTGCAGTCAATATATAATAATAAGTAATGAAAATTAAACACATAGAGTAGTTCATAACTGAACTATGCACAGATGATGAAAATATATAGAAATATGAACCTATTATGGGTTTTCAAATAAGGTAGTATGATTTAAGAATGAAGTGTTTCTAGTTAAAATATATGATGAAGATGATGATGCATAAAAAATAAACCATTTCAAAAGTCAGTGGTATTAAAAAATTACACAAACATTGATAATGCCACTTGTTTTAGTTTCCAAGGCTGCTCAAGCAAATACCATGCAATGGGTTGGCTTAAGCAACAAGAATTTGTTAGCTTATGGTTTTGAAGCTAACAGAAAGTCCCAATCAAGGCGTCATCAAGGCAATGCTTTCTTCCCAAAGCCCAGGATTCTGGGGCTGCCTGCTGGAAATCCTTGGCTCCTCTGCCACATGGCAAGGCACATGGCAGCATCTGCTGGTCACTCCCTTCTCTTCCAGGTTTTGTTGGTTTCAGCGTCTTACTTCTCCCTCTCTTTCTTTCTGTATTCTTTCCATTTATACAGTTCTCCAGTAATAGACTTATGACCCATTCTGATTGAGGTGGGTCACACCTTAATTGAGGTAGCCTCATCTAAAGCTGCTACTTACAATGGGCTTCATACCCACAAGAATGGATTAAATTTGAAAATGTTTTTCCAGTGTATGTACAGATTCAAACCACCACAAGAGGCCAGGTAGGTGGCTGTGCTGATCTTGGCAGGGTTCTCTCAAATCTAGGAATTGGCTAGCTGATGACTTATCTAGGGTGGCATTGGCTGAGGTAAATGGGTAACCTGACTCTATTCCTGAGAACACTGGGTTATTTTGAGAATGACATTCTTATAGCAATGGTAGGAAGTAAAAGCACAAGCAGAAATATGAAAGCCATTTATTAAGCCTCTGCTACAATCATATTTGATCAATACCCCATTTGCCAAAGCAGTTCACAAGGCCAGGCCAGAATCAGAGTAACAGGACACTAAAAAAACTTCAAGGGAAAGGGTATGATTAGAAAGAGGGATGAAGAATTGGGGACATTAATATACCATAGTCAACCTGCCATTATTCATGCCCCTTCCACATTGCAAAACAATCTTACCTCTATTTCTGAAAACCCAGTTATCTTATGTATAACCCAATCAAGTCTCAAGTCCAGGAATATGTGATCCACATCAGGCCCTGATATGGTTTCCTTGATTCAGAGGTCTATGAACTAAAAAGACATTCTGTCTCAGTACCCAACAAACTGATGAAACTTGGTTGCAACAATTACAATAAACACTTCCATTTGAAACAGAAGAATGTGAGGCACATAACAATATTTGTCCCTAATAGTTTTGCAATCCACTAGGCAAATGCTGCCAAGGCCCATATGCTAGGGGTACAAAGAATCCCCTGATTAGGCCTAGCTCAACTCTCTGGGCGTTGTTGTTCTCTTCATTGTGCACCATGATGCTTGGGTATATCCTATGGGGCATTCATTCTTTTCGATCACCTTCCTTGACCAGTTATGAAAATTAAATTGGGAAATAGACCTTTTGAGTAACTTTTTAGCCTACTCTTCCCCTGTAGAAAATGGGAGTGGGGGACAAAGTAATTTTTCCTTCTGACAAGTCCCAGTCTCCTTTAGTCCAGGTTGGCCCCACTTTAGCCAGAGTAGCTGCCCCCAAGCTTTGTTTTCTCAAGATTTTATTCTATAGCTTGTGAAAAAATTCATACCCGTTATTCTTTCTGAGACACGCCTCTCTCTCTCTAGATTTAATCACTGCCTTTTTGACCACAGTAGGCTGCTGTGCAATCACACCTTTTGGGTCCAACTTAGAGAATCTATTAATCATTCAGTGGACTTAGCATAGATTTGATATTTACACTGACATCTTTTCTTACTTTGAAACTCCTTTATGGGTGAGTGGCAGGAGCTAACAAAGTGAGAAAGAGTTTTATTTTTCAATTTACCAAGTTCTGGATGCTTTGTATTTCCTCTAAATCCTGTTTTAAAACTGGCTGGTACTTTAAAAAGAAAAACAAAAAAAAACTTGAGCACACCGTTTATTGAAAATGGGAGTTCAGACAGTATGTGTGTTACTTCCTTAAAAACCACTTGACTAAAGTATAAATAATGTACCATAAAACTTGCTTATTATAAGTATACAATTTAATGGTTTTTAATACACTTTCCTAGATATGCAAGCATCACCATAGTATAGTTTCAGAATACATTCATCACTCCAATAAAATTCCTAATGTCTATTTGCAGTTAATCTTCCCTCTCACAGCCACAGGCAACTACCTTCCATAGATTTGCCTTTTCAAGACATTTTGAATAAATGGAATCATACACTATATGATTTTTTGTATCTAACATCATTCACTTAGTATGTTTTTGAGGTTCATCCATGCTTTGGCAGTGAGTAGCTCTTTGAACACATCTGATTAGCTTGGATTTCCTATTTTTAAAATGTCAATGAGCTATTTGGGCAATGGAACCATAAGTCATCTTTTGTATTTAAAAGACAGTGTCTTATTATAAAATAGTATGCTTTTTATTTTTTTAGATAAGTTGATATTACTCAAAACATATCTAACAAACCAAAATTGAAAAAAAAAAAAATCATCTCTCTTTCCCTCCTAATATACCCATGTTGTATTTAATGGATATATTTCATATTAGTAATGTAAAATATATTGTATAATATTCTGTAGAAGAGCTATTACCTTGCTGTCCAACATTTATTCCCCTCTGTTTTCATTATTATATAATATAATTGTGTTGAGGCAGTGTTTCATTTCTAGACTTCTCTTAAAATGTTGTGCAGCTAAGTGGCACAGTCCAAGATGTAGGTGGAAGTACTTTGGAAAGTAATATTTTGTATTAAAAGGCAGTTACCATAGAAAAAAAAGATCTGTGTTTCTTTACCTCCCTCTCTTTATGTTGTATGGAATGCAGACCTGATGCTAGAGGTCCAGCAGCCGTTTTGGAGAAACAAGGTGAAAATATGAGAATGAAAAAATAAAATTCAAGTTCATGCAATGGAAAGAGCCAGGTTGGCTGATGAAATTATAGAACATGTGTTCTAGCTTTCTACTGCATATATTTGCATTTCATATGAATAAGTTCTCTTTAATCCATTTTATTTATTTTCTTTAAATTCAGTTTTATTGAGATATAGTCACATACCATGCAGTTATCCATGGTGTACAATCAGCTGTTCACAGTACCAACATACAGTTGTGCATTCATCACCTCGATCAATTTTTGAACATTTTCCTTACCCCAAAAGGAACAAAAATAAGAATAAAAATACAAGTTAAAAAGAACACTCAGAGCATTTCATCCCTCATCCCACTCCATTTTTCATTTAGTTTTTGTCTCCATTTTTCCTACTCGTCTGTCCATACACTGGATAAAGGGAGTGTGAGCCACAAGATTTTTACAATCACACAGTCAACACCATGTAAGCTACATAGTTATGCAATCATCTTCCAGAATAAAGACTACTGGGTTGCACTTCAACTATTCCAATACGCTAAAAACTAAAAAGGGATATGTATATAACATGAAATAATTTCCTCTAGAGTGACCTCTTGACTCCATTTGCAATCTCTCAGCCACTGAAACTTTATTTTGTTTCATTTTGCTTCCCCCTATTGGTCGAGAAGATATTCTCAATCCCATGATGCCAGGTCCAGGCTCATCCCCAGGGGTCATGTCCCATGTTGCCAGGGAGATTTAAACTCCTGAGAGTCATGTCCCACATAGGGGTGTGGGAAGTGAGTTCATCTGCCAAGTGGGCTTACAGAGAGACAGAAGGCCACATCTGAGCAACAAAAAGGTTCTCTGGGAGAGACTCTTAGGCACAAATATAACTAGGCTTAACCTCTCATTTGCAGTAACAAGCCTCATAAGGGCAAGCCACAAGATCGAAGGTTCATCCTACTAAATTGTTAGTCCTCAGTGTTTGTGAGAATATCAGTTATAAAACAGGTGGGAAAGTCTAACATTTCCACATTTTCCCCAGTTCCTCAGGGGGGCCCTGCAAATACATTTTTATTCTCTGCCCAAATTACTTTGGGATATACTGGGATTTCACACTAACCTGTACAAACCTGCCAGATCTAACTTTCTATTCAAAGTTCCATGTAATTATGGTGTTTGAATAAACTGACCATAGAAGTTTAATTATTTAGTGTGCTGTAGAAAATATAGATACTGCACCAAATAAACATCTTTTCCCTTGGTATCACACAGAAGTGGGAGCTTTAAAACACAGTCAATATTGTCCTTTACCCTTTGGCTTGATTTGCCTTGGTCCTAACCAGATCTTCTTCATTCATATCTCTAATTGAAGTCTGAACTCATTTTCAGGTTTTTAAACAGTTGCCATATGAGGTAATACTGCCATTCAATAGTTGCCAAGCTCTAGCTCTGAGTTTTAGGTGTCACACAGATACCTAAAGTTCCAGAGACCCAGCAGGTTATACAAAAAGAGCTCAGCATCTCAGAATTTGGAGATAACTATTTCAACTCAGGAATAGATGTGACTGATATAAGAGCTTACAGTCTAGGGACCATTACAATAAGTGTTCCCCTGCTAAGCTGAGCTCCAAGATTCAAATCTCAGAGTTTACACCTTATGGTTAGTCCATATTAGTGAGGCATTATGTTTGTCTTCATTTCTGGCATACTTCACTCAAAATGCTGTCCTTAAAATCCATTCATCTATTTTCATGTCCCACAACTTCATTCCTTCTTGCAGCTGTTCAGTATTATATTGTATGCATACACCACAGTTCACCATTCTGCTCATCAATCAATATATCCTTATGCCACCTCCATCCATTGCAAATCATGAATACTGCTGCCATAAACACCAGTGTGCAAATGCCCATTTGTCTCCCTGCTCTCAGATCTTCCAAGTATATACCCCATAATGAGATTGCAAGACCTTATGGCACCCTCACACTTAGCTTCTTGTGGAACCACCACACTGTCTTCCAGATAGGCTACCCCATTCTACTTCCCCCAAAAAAGTAAATAGGTACATCCCTTACTCCACATTTTCTCCAGCACTTGTATCCCTCTGTTTATATTTTCTCTGCAATTATATAGAGATAAATTCACATACCATACAATCAGCCACAGTGTACAGTAAATTGTTCACAGTATCATCATATAGTTGTGCATTCATCACCACAATCTGTACTTGAACATATTCATTATTCCAAAAATTTTTTAAAAGAATAATAAAAAGATAAAAAATTAAATTACCTTACAATGCAATATAATAATAAGATCAGACAATAGCACCAATACCAAAATTTCCATACCCCTCCCTTATATCCCCCTCTCATAGACATTTAGCTTTGGTATATTGCCTTTGTTATATTTAATGGAAGCACATTATAATGTTACTGATAACCATGCACTCCAGTTTGCTTTGACTATATTTTTTCCTAATACAATCTTTTTCCAACACCTTGCAAGGTTGACATTCATTTGTTCTCTCATATGTAAAAAAATTTTTGTATTTGTATATTTAATTACCATTGTTGACCACTCCAGGTTTCACTAAGATATACAGTCCCAGTCTTTATACTGCATCTTTCCTTCTGGTGTCATACTTGCCCCTAGCCACCCACTTTCAGCTTTACTCACAGACATCTTTGTTCAGTGTACTTACAATATTGTGTTACCATCACACAGTATTATGCTATTCATTTTTGGATCCATACAATCAATCCTGCTGAACATTCTGTACTCCTTCAGCATCAAATGCCCAGTCTCTATCCTTTTTCTGTCTCCTGATAACCTGTGTTCTCTGCTTTTAACTCTCAAAGTTTGCTCATTAATGTTAGTTCATATTATTGAGACCATACAGTATTTGTCCTTTTGTTCCATGACTTTGTTCTGTCTTACAGCTGCATTATATTCTATGTGTATATAACACAGTTTGTTTATCCACTAATCCATTGATGGACATTTGGGCTGTTTACATCTCTTGACAATTGTGATTAACGCTGCTATAAACGTCAGTTTACAAATGTCCATTCATGTCTTAGCTTTCTTTTCCTGAGTATATATCTGGTAATGGAAATGCTGGATCATATGGCAATTCTATACTTAGCCTCCTGAGGAACTGCCACACTGCCTTCCAGAGTGGCTGCACCATTCTACATTCCCATCAACAGTGAACAAGTGTGCCTCTTTCTCCACATCCTCTCCAGCACTTGTAATTTTCTGTTTTTTTTTTTTTTTTGATAATGACTATTCTAGTAGGTATGAGATATCTATTAATTCACTTTTAATAGGGTTTTCTGTTGTTGCTGTTTTAAACTGAACATACTCAAAATGGATCACACATTTTTAAAAAATGATAAAAATAAAGACAACAGGAAGAATAGTTTTCTTTGAATACATCTATTAATTTATAAACTCAAAGTATTAACATTTATTGGATTTAATATTCATTAGTATCTGGCTTGCATGAGAATTTTCTTAGAGCTTTGACTGATTAATTTTCTAGAATGAAAGTATATAAAATATGAGGCAGACTGAATTCCCATTCTCATTTTTAATACTTAATCTTTCTAGTAAAATATAAGCATATGAAATACAAAGACATAGGTTCAAATAATGAGCATTTTTCATTAAAAATATTTCTTGAATAATAGTCAAACATTGACAATATTGTATATGTTGTATTGTTTTTCTGTTGCTAAACAAAATATTATCACAAATGTAGTGGCTTAAAATGATACCCATATTTCAGTCTCTGTGATTATGAGTTCCAGCAAGGCTTAGCCTGGGATATGAACTCATCTGAGGCTTGGGGTCTTCTTCCTAGCTCACTGAACTTGTTGGCAGAATTTAATCCTTTGTTCTTATAAAACTGGTTTTTCTATTTCCTTGCCAGTGTTGGCTGGAGATTGTTCTCAGCTCCTGCAGACCTGTACCAGGTTCTAGCCACATACCCCTCTTAAAACTTTGGAGATTGCTTTTTCAAGCTAGAAGGAGAATCTCTCTCCAGTCTGCTACTAAGGAGTCTTAAAAAAATTTAATACAATCACCTGGTAGTTATCCATCACCCTACCATAACATTATAGCACACTCTATCCAGTCATGTTCACAGGTTTTGCCCCAACTCAAGAGGAGGAGATCATCCAAGGCATTATTCCAGGGAGCCATCTTAGGAATTCTGACTACCACATAGAGGTTAATATAATAGTTAATGAATGTCTCTGAATTGCCTGAATAGACAGATCGAAATATTTGCCCTGTAAACCTGGTCTAAAAGCAAACATTTATATTCAGGAACAGAAATCATATGTCCTAATGCAGGGGTTGGCAAGCTATAGTCTGTGGGCAAAATCCAGCCCACACCCCATTTTTATGTGCCCCACAACCTAAGAATGTTTTTCACATTTTTAAGGAGTCCTGAAAAACAAATTAAAAAAAAGCAATGACTATCCATCATAGACCATATGTGGCCCACAAAGCTTAAAATACAGATAAGTTTACTAACCCCTGGTAATATATCCTAACTAAGGAAAAAATTTTGTTGGCTCATATACTATAGGACATTTTTGCAATGAATTCTCAAAGAAAATATTTCAATTTATAACTTCTACTCTTTCCCATGAGCTACATTTTTTTCATTACAGTGTTATATCTTCAAGCTAGAAAACCCAGGCAAAGAAAGAGGTATAAATATTTTCTATATATTTATCCATTAGCAGAGATCACTTAAGTCTCCAGTTAAAAATCTTGGACAGAAAACCAAAGGGATTAAGACATTTTGAATGTATTTGTTTAGATTTTTAAATAAATATTTACTCATAGATAATTTACACATGGTGAATTTTTTAATCTTTCTTTCACTTTCCCTATCTTTCTGTCTTTTAAGAGAGAAAATATGGAACATTCTACTTCTAGAAAGAGTAGACTAGAAAAACTAGGAAACCTGGAAGAAACCTATGGATCATCTCTTTGAAATAGTGAGCTATCAAATTTGTGAGACTGTATGTGACCAAAATCCAAGAGAGAAGCTGAATATTTGGCAATGTTTATTCCAGTGACTAATGACAAGCATCTAACCACCATAAGTTTAAAGAAATAAGATAACAATCATTTTATTATGCTTATGATTTCTGTAGATCAGATGTTTGGAAAGGTCCCTATTGGGATGGCTGGTCTTTGCTCCATGATGCCTGAGGTTTTAGTTGGGTGAATTCAAGTAGGGGCAATGATTTGAAGGATGGGGCACCAGCATCAAATAGAGGCAATGCCACCTATATATCTGCAATCTGAGCTTGAACAACATAAAGGCTGCCCTCATCTGGGACTATTAAGCAGAGCAATTTGCACTGGCCTTTCCATGTGGCATGGACTTCTCCAAGCAAGGTAGTTCTGTTCAAAGAGGGAACAGTTAAAATGCAAACCTTTCACTGAAACCAGAGGAGCTGAAGGTCCTTTGACCACCCTCTATCATTTGAAGCAACCATAGGCTTCCCAAACTAAAGAAGAGAGGCCATGGACCAAAACTGTTGAGGGGAGGTATCTTAGTTTGCCAGAGTTGCTATCACAAATACACAAACTGGTTTTGACTTAACAATAGGAATTTCTTGTCTTACAGATCTGAAGCTAGAAGAAATCCAAAATCAAGATTACAGCAAGGCTTGCTTTCTCCCCAAAGACTGTAGCAGTCCAGTGCTGGCTGCTGACAATCCTTGGGGTTCCTTAGCTTGTATCACTTCCTCCCATCACATGGTGATGTCCTCTCCTTTCTGGCTTATGGATTATCTTTATAAGACTTCCAGAAATATGGATTAATGTTCACCCTACTTTAGTTGGCCATGACTAAATAGGTCCCTCAAATATCCTATTCACAAATGAGTTCACACTCTGACTTGCCTTAGTATATTCAAAGGTGCTATATACAATTGGTTTGCACCCACAGGAATGTGGATTAAAATTAAGGACATACCTTTTCTGGGGAATATAACTCATTCTAACTCAAGAAGTGTGGCAAATAAATTTGAGGCTATGTTTTAAAATGTCACAATCGACCCACATGCAAGAGATACACCTTACCAAGAACTTCCAAAAGTCACATTTCATTACATCATCAGATCCAGACACGAGGCCAAGATCTTGTTATTTGCATCAGTTCCTGGTGCAGATGAGTTTTCTTGGTTTTGCTTACTCTAGTACAGCTTCTTTTGATCTGCAGACTTGTGAAATAAAGAGACAGCTTATCTGCTCCTACCATCCCATATGTCGTCATGTTTGTTGTTGGTTGTAACATGGTCATAGAGTACTGCAATTGACATTCTTGTTCCAAAAGGGGGAAAATGGGAGGTATACAGCTGTCACTATTCCACGGCAGTTCTGAGATACATGCTGGCATGTATTGCCACTTCCTTGATTAAGGCCCAATATTGATCCCTGGGAAAAATTCTGGCACTTGGCTTTATCCTTTGAGCTCTTGGATCTACTTTTAGAGTTATTATTCCTTTGCCATAAAAATATAGCTAGATTGTCAGCTAGATAGTTTTCTCAGCTGCTTCCTTGGAGCTTGGAGGTAGAAATCTAAATTTTTATTGTGTATGGTCTTTATACCTTTCAGTGCAAGCATTATAATTCCTTTAAGAACTTTCTGGGTTTCTTATGTATTGGATCACAATGAACTCGGTAGAGAAAAACCTTACCACAAATACTTTGAAGGAGGTCCCTCTCTATCTTGCACCTCTAAGAGGTTGCTAAAGAATAACACTTCTAAGATTTTTGGAATATCTGTTATTTAACATGAAGGTTATTAAGATCCCTAAGATCTTTTAATGAGCTCTATTTTCTGTATGAAAGGATCTAGGAAGCACTTCCTTAAATATCTCTGATGTCTTAGCAAAATGTTTTAAAGTTTTCATCCTTACTCTGAGACCAGGCTTTCCTGACACTGCTCTATATTTGATTATTGCCTTAGAGCCATTTTTCCTTTCATAATATTCTACTTGAAGAGACTGGGAGTGAGAAATTGTTTTGTTTTTAATCCATAAAATCCTGGCTTCATTGTATTTATTAGGAATTCTGATTGAAAACACCATACAAGAATGTGTACAATATGAGGACCACATGCATTGTTTCCTGCAACCTTGCCCACAGATAAAGTATCAAACTTTTTAATTTTGGCAATCTGGTAGGTGAGAAATGGCATCTTATAGTTATTTTAATTTGCATTTATCTCGTGGTGAGTGAAATTGAACATGTCTTGGTAAGTTTTGTTCCATTATCTCATCCCCCCTCTTTTTTGCTGAAGTGTCATTTAAAGTATTTTACTCTATTTTTCCACATTTCTCCTCAAATGTTTAAGTGTTTAAAGCTGTGTTTACAAGGGTCGATATTAATATATGTGATATGTGTTGCCAATATTTTATCCCCATATTCTCCACTTTATTATTTATGTTTGGTTATGTCTTTTTTTTTTTTTTTATTTTTTTTTTATCATCATTTTATTGAGATATATTCACATACCACGCAGTCATACAAAACAGATTGTACTTTCGATTGTTTACAGTACCATTACATAGTTGTACATTCATCACCTAAATCAATCCCTGACACCTTCATTAGCACACACACAAAAATAACAAGAATAATAATTAGAGTGAAAAAGAGCAATTGAAGTAAAAAAGAACACTGGGTACCTTTGTCTGTTTGTTTGCTTCCCCTACTTTTCTACACATCCATCCATAAACTAGACAAAGTGGAGTTTGGTCCTTATGACATTCCCAATCCCACTGTCACCCCTCATAAGCTACATTTTTATACAACTGTCTTCGAGATTCATGGGTTCTGGGTTGTAGTTTAATAGTTTCAGGTATCCACCACCAGCTACCCCAATTCTTTAGAACCTAAAAAAGGTTGTCTAAAGTGTGCGTAAGAGTGCCCACCAGAGTGATCTCTCGGCTCGTTTTGGAATCTCTCTGCCACTGAAGCTTATTTCATTTCCTTTCACATCCCCCTTTTGGTCAAGAAGATGTTCTTTGTCCCACGATGCCGGGTCTACATTCCTCCCCGGGAGTCATATTCCACGTTGCCAGGGAGATTCACTTCCCTGGGTGTCTGATCCCACGTAGGGGGGAGGGCAGTGATTTCACCTTTCAAGTTGGCTTAGCCAGAGAGAGAGGGCCACATCTGAGCAACAAAGAGGCATTCAGGAGGAGACTCTTAGGCACAAATACAGGGAGGCCTAGCCTCTCCTTTGCAGCAACCGTCTTCCCAAGGGTAAAACTTATGGTAGAGGGCTCAACCCATCAAACCACCAGTCCCCTATGTCTGTGGTCATGTTAGCAACCATGAAGGTGGGGTAGGCAAATACCCCTGCATTCTCCACAGGCTCCTCAAGGGGGCACTATGGTTATGTCTTTTATATTAAGAATTTTGGGTTGTCTAATTTATTAATAATTTCTTCTATTGTGTTTGGATTTGGAGACATAGCTAGAAAAGATCTCTACATCTAAGTCATACAGAAATACTTTGGAGAGGTACTTAATTGATAACATTGTCTAATTTTTCTATAGAAATTGCTCTATTAAGCTTTCTGTTTCATATAAAACCTATTTGCTAAACTGTATTTCCATAGAAAATTATCTAATTTATCTTGATATTAAAATTTATTTCTGGAGAAACTAAGATGGTGGCTAGCTGAGACAGGGTGAAAAAAATGCCTCCGTGAAAAAAAACACTAGCTAAAAACCAGAAAGTGACCTAGAATACTGGCTACAGCAGTGTGCCAGCTGGACGAGGGCTCCTTGCTCCAGAGGGGCTGTATACTTGGTGAAACCGGGAGTCTGCATTCTGAAAGGAGTGAGTAAGCTGGCTGGAAGACCCGCGGCCGCATGGTGGGCTGGGGAAGTCAGGGTTCAACGTATGGAGACCAGCTGGCTTTTAAAAAAAATAAAAAAAAAAAAGGAGTGGCTGCAGCTGCGATTGTGGGAACCACGCAGTAAAACATAGCAAGAGGGGCTGGGCCGGCCTCTCGGTGTCTGACCAGGAAGATAGCCCGCAGCAGATACCCTTGGGTCTGGGGGAACGGAGGGGAGAGCCGGAAGCAGAAAGAAACCCCGCGGCTAGCAGCTGGCCCCCCGGAGGGCTGGATAAACTCCTGCCTGGGGCCGTGCCCACAGCCCACAGCCCCGCCAGTTGTCCCGGAGCTGGGAAGGAGGAACTGTGTGAGGAGGAGGGGTTTGAGATGCCCCATTCGGCCATTTTTGCTTCAGGCAGGGAGTGCGCCGCTGCACAGCCTGGTGGCCCTGGGCTTCCCTTGTGGGAAGGTGCACACTGATGACATAGCACAGCATTCCCTCGGCTGAGCTCCTGGAGGAGCGCAGCTGGGAGGGGGGATTTGCTTGGAGAACCCAGGGACGCTATGGGTTTATGGATCAGCGAGAGAGGGGGTCTGGGGCTGCACTGAAATGAAGGCTTAGACTCTTGTGGTGGCCTTGAATCTCTGGGATCCTGGGGGATTTGAACATTAGAACTGCCCTTCCTCCCTGGCCATCCGTACACACGCCCCACATTCAGGGCGGACAGCTCCAGCAACACACCCAAACTGAGTTTTCCAAATGAACCCACGAGAATCATTTCCCTAAACACCATGGGGACAAGGTGGAGAACTGACTTGAGGGATATAGGTGACTCACAGACACCATCTGCTGATTAGTTAGAGAAAGCGTATGTCACCAAACTGTGTTCCTGAAAAATTAGATCAATACCCCTTTTTCTTTACCACTTGAAAGAGCCCAATCAAGCAAAACAAATGCCAAGAGGCCAAAAACAACAGAAAATCTTAATGCATATGATAAAACCAGAAGATATGGAGAATCCAACTCCAAACACACAAACCAAAATATTGGAAGATACACTATACCTCACAAAATTAATCAAAGAACTACAATCAAGGAACGAAAACATGACAAAGGATTTAAAGGACATCAGGAAGACCATGGCCCAGGATATAAGTGACATAAAGAAGACCCTCAAAGAGCATAAAGAAGACATTGCAAGAGTAAATAAAAAAATAGAAGATCTAATGGAAATAAAAGAGACTGTTGGCCAAATTAAAAAGACTCTGGATATTCACAATACAAGACTAGAGGAAGCCAAACAACATCTCAGTGTCCTAGAAGCCCACAGAACAGAAAATGAAAGAACAAAAAAAAGAATGGAGGAAAAAATAAAAAAAATCGAAATGGATCTCAGGCATACAATAGATAAAATAAAACATCCAAACTTAAGACTCATTGGTGTCCCAGAAGGGGAAGAGAAGGATAAAGGTCTAGAAAGAGTATTCAAAGAAATTGTTGGGGAAAACTTCCCAAACCTTCTACACAATATAAATACACAAAGCATAAATGCCCAGCGAACTCCAAATAGAATAAATCCAAATAAACCCACTCCAAGACATATTCTGATCAGACTGTCAAATACTGAAGAGAAGGAGCAAGTTCTGAAAGCAGCAAGAGAAAAGCAATTCACCACCTACCAAGGGTGCAACATAAGATTAAATAGTGACTACTCAGCAGCAACCATGGAGGCAAGGAGGCAGTGGCATGACATATTTAAAATTCTGAGAGAGAAAAATTTCGAACCAAGAATACTTTATCCAGCAAAACTCTCCTTCAAATTTGAGGGAGGGCTTAAATTTTTCACAGACAAAAAAATGCTGAGATACTTTACCAATGAAAGACCTGCCCTACTTCAGATTCTGAGGGGAGCCCTGCTGGTGGAGAGACGGGGAATGGAGAAAGAGATATAGAGAATTTTAACAGACATATATAGTACCTTACATCCCAAATCACCAGGAAACTCACTTTTCTCTAGTGATCACAGATCTTTCTCCAGAAGGGACCGTAAGCTGGGACATAAAACAATCCTCAAGAAATTAAAAAAAAAAAAAAAAAAAATTGAATATACTTAAAGCACATTCTCCAACCACAATGGAATACAAATAGAAGTCAATAATTTTTGAACTGTAATTCCACTAGTTACTTTCCTATTATTATCCTATTATTACTTTCTCTACAGACTCATGTTGTTTCTATTCACTATTAATGATGCTTTAACATTTAAAGGTCTCCAGTTCTGGGCCCATGCCCCCTGATTGTAAGATGGGGACAGATATGTGAAAAGCTTCAAACAAGTAAATGTAACAAACTCATAACCCTAAGGAACATCTTGTGCATGTTTTGATTAAATATACAAATGATATTGGCCTTGGCCGGCTCAATAGCAAGAAAAAAAAATCACATTTTAAAAGGTATAAGGATTGTGCTTTTATTTTCTGGACAAACTTTAACCATCTAATTCCATTGGGCCTCTGAAAATGAGAGCTGGCAATTGTTCCTATGTTTAGTGGCCAATTTAGTTTGAAACTAAGAACCCAGATTAATGTACCTTATAAATTTCCAGCATATGAAAATTATTTAAGTGATTTCATTGCTGAAGAAATCATGCACCAGATTTTTAAGAAGTGATCTGAGTGAAATGAAATGCACAAATATGAATATTTTATAGATATATTTTATGTCCTGAAAGGTGAGTTCAGTGCTTTCAATGCCGTTTTTAGAACAAATGTTAACTATAGTAAATTAATTTTGAAAATCATAGTGTAAGGTCTGTTTCCAGTAAGAAAACTGAAGAAAACATTATTTTTTGTTGTTGTTGTTAATCTATTGTTCCAGTTTGCTAAAGCTGCCAGAATTGAAATATACCAGAAATGGATTGGTTTTTACATTAGGTGTTTATTTGTTCACAAACTCACTGTTCTAAGACCATGAAAATGTCCAAACTAAGGCATCAATAAGAGGATACCTTCACCGGAGAAAGGGTGATAGTATCTTGGGTTCCTCTGTCACTATGGAAGGCCTTTCCCAAGGTTAGCTTCCCATTTTCATTGCTTTCTTCAAAATGTCTTTGTGCTTCTGTCTTCTCTCACTCAGCTTCTATGTGTCCTTGCTTGTTTCTCTCTTAGTGTCTGGGGGTCCTCTCTTAGCTTCTCTGGGACAGACTCTGGGCTTCATCTCCAAGTGTCTGGGACTCTGTCAGCCACTGAACTCTCTTAAGTACTACAGTAAAGTAATCAAGACCCTCTGTGAATGGTGGAAATAATCTAATCAAAAGGTCTTGCCCACAGTTGGGTGGGCCACATCTCCATGGAAACAACCTAATCAAAAGATCCCACTCACAATAGGTCTGCCCCGACAAGATTGCATTTAAGAACATGGCTTTATATGGGGTACATAACAGATTGAAACCAGCACAGACACCTACTTCTCATTCTCTTGAAAATGAAACTTAAAACTACTGTATGGTGATTTGGGAACTTTTGGGCCTTCTGAGCCCTTTACAATGACTGTTTCTATCAGATTTCTGTTTTGGGGGGAGAGGGGCAGACACACAATGGTTTCTGTTCCCTTACAGTGATCCCATCTGATATGCTATTCAAAAGTCATATGAAATAAGTTGTAAACATTCACTGAAGGACACTTTTTAAAATTTTATTCATGTGTATTCATGTGTCCCCAAACACATAACTGTATATACTATAAAGGGCAATATATTAAAAACACAGATTTTATCCTCTTAAAGCAGGTAATTTTACTGCTGTAACAAGTAAATGTAGAATTAGAACAACTGGAGACAGTAATTTGGTAAATTATGAGCATCTGTTATTTTATAATTTAAAATATCCACATACATTCTTAGGAAAAGTGGAGTGTAAGAATGTTATGAGCATAACATTAGGATGGTGTGTTAATCAGGATTTTGGTAAGTAAAATGTAAACTATTGTAGGTGTTTCAAGTGGAAAAAAGCATTTTATATGAGGAATTCAATATTTCATCGCTCATGGAAGTCTGGGCTTGTGAATGTCAGGAAAATTTCTACTGGACTCAGAAATTCAGGAATCTCAGAAAGCCACCTGCAATGGTATTATTGCACAAATCTTCAAAGTGCGTAATTCATAAGAACTCACTTGGATGCTGCTGCCAACAACATGTCTGCCAAATTCCTTTGCATCTTGCTGCAGCTGCACTGGAAATTCTCTTCTGACATCCATGTCTCCCCTAATGCCTTCTATTGGTTGAACCTTAGCTGTACATCTGCTTGCAAGTGATTCCAGGGATGGATTGAAAATAGACAATCTACTAGAGATGGGTTAATCATTAAATGTGTTTGGAGAAAGGTAGCTTTGAATTGGTTTGTGAAATAAGTGATCCATAAATAATTTGTCACCAGTTCCAAATAACCTAAAAAATGTATTGATTTTTGTGGTCCTTTCCTTAACAAAGAAGCTCTCCCCCTAAACTTCCTTATTTCTATCCTAGACACTAGTATTCTTCTAGTCATCTACCTTGTCCTTATAAACTATTCTTTTTCCTACTCTTTCCTCACTTTCTAAAATTCAGTTAGAAAACAGATTGTACACACAATCAAGTGTGGTAGGCACACACATATCTTTTGCATTGCACTGTGTGTATATGTGTGTGTACATGTATTTTACCCACATGCTCATTGCTACAATTCTAAAGCAGGCACTCACAGATAGCATGTATTATTGCAATAGATAACATACTGCAGATTTTTGTCACTCTTCCCACCTTACAAAGTGCTGTCAGAATCACTTTCTTTCAGTGTTTGGTTTTCTGCTAAACAAGTGTGAATATTCTATCTGAATCTCAGGTCCTTGTTTTATAATCTAGACCCACTCTACTTACATAACCCTTTCTTCCATTATAAATAAACTGCCAAAAAATCTTCTTTCATTCTCTCCTTTTTAAAATCCAGTATTACCTTTGGGACCATGAGAGTTGTTCACATATCTGGAATATGACTTTTTTTCCAATTTGTAAAAGTAATTTTCACATTTTCAAGACCAATCGCATATTATAACATTGCTCCTTATTTTAGTTTACTGGATGCTAAAACAAATACCATACAATGAATTGGCTTAAACAATGGGGATTTATTGGCTGACAGTTTTGAGACTAGGAGAAGCCCAAAATTGAAGCATCAGAAAGATGATGCTTTCTCCCAGAAAACTGTGGTGTTCTGAGATTGGCTGCCAGTGATCTTTGGTCTTTGGCTTTTCTGTCCCACGGCAACGCACATGGTGGCCTCTCTTGGCTTCTCTCTGTGTCTGACTTTCATTCTGCCTATAAAAGACTCCAGTAATCCAGATTAAAGCCTGACCTGATTCACTGGTACCACACCTTAAGTGAAGCAACATTTTAAAGAGATCTTATTTACAACAGGTCAACTTCCACCAGGATGTGTACCAAGACAAGAACAAGCTCAAACTGGGGAACACAGCTCAATCCTCCACACTCTATCATCATGCTTTATTTTCTATTTTCCTTCTTTTTTTCCTGAATATACACAACCACCTCATATTATAACTGTTCTTATATTTTGGCATATTAGTCTTAGCTAACATATGAAATTATAATTATACTTACTGAGTTTAGGGGGTCATATTATTTTTTTAACCCTCACATTTTCTTGAATAATGATGGATTTTAGAAGGTGTTAAAGCATGTTTATTATCTTGAAGTCAGAGAAAATTTCTGAGACAAAATCAAATATGTATGTTTAGCTTTGGTAACTCATGAAATATGTGTCAGGAACTCCAAACACATGGCTGATCACTGAAGGTTGTATTTATGAAAAAGTTTGAAAGACTGTAAATGGGTATGGGACTTATTTATCAAGAGCTCTGTATTATACATGAAATATTTCCTCTTGATACTCACCAGAAGATTACTTTAAGGAAAAACAATGGGATGATATGTTTCTATTACAGGAAATATCAAATTATTGTACTTGAGATCACAGTGTGCACAAATTAAATTTTGGAGTCATAAAACAGAGTATTTATATGTAAGAAAAAGAAATGGATTATTCATTGATTAGATTAAAGAAACCAGTAATTGTAGGTGGTTATTGAGTAGGTTAAATTTTGGAAGATAATAACTGGGAAAGTCTTCTCCCTGATAGAAAACTTGTATCTATTTTAATACACCAGACAAGAAAATATAAAGTTGTAGACAAGTGGTTATGAATTAGTAGAATCACATATAGGTTTTGCAAGAGATCATTTGCTTCTGGAATCTATCATTTAGATAGTATTCAAAAAGTTTTTGTAGAAAACACTATTCTTTACAGTAAACTTTCAAAGGTCATCTAGAAGTACAGTTGTTTGTGACATTGAAATGGGAAATGTGTTTAGAGGGTAGAAACTATATTTTAAAACTATCAAATATATAGAGAATTCTGTATTTTAGTTGCATTACTTTGTTACTAGGTACTTCAACTTTGAAAAGCCAGCTCATGTTTTAAAATTCTATAGAAAATATTGATAAAATCTACCATAATAGAAAATAACTATAGTTTCAACCAATATTTTTGGAATAATAAATATTTTTATCTCAAGTAAACTATTGAGACTGCCTAGTTTAGATACAAAGAGAAAGAATTTCGTAGTATTATTTCATGGAATTTATGCAATTTTTAAAAACATTTGATGAGAAAGCTTATGGATGACAAAATATTCAAATTGCATTAGACAGATCACTGATTTCTATATATATGCCCATAATGACATGTTTGTATTAATGTCCAGGCAGTTACCAGGATGATTTCTACAGATTTCTCAACATCCAGAAATTTTGAGATTAAAGAACTTAAAATATTTTTAGATGGCCAGATTGTTTTTTTGAAGTTTCCAATATCTTCTCTTGTTACCTTTAATGATTTTTTTAGGCCCTATTTAAGCTATATGTTTTTTATATTTATATAATTTTTCTTAATGATGATGGCACATTATTAATTTGACTGGGGATTTTATTAAATGTTTTATATAGCATTAAATTATATAGACAGAGTCTTTTACTTCCTTGAATTCATCTGATTTTAAAATGATGAATCCATCATTTCATACTCATATACAATTTGTTCAATATATGTGCTGCACATATGGACACATGTACACACATGAATGTGTAGGTATTTATACATATTTTTGTAGGGAAATGGAGAAAGAGAGAGAGAAAGAGAGAGAGAAGGATGTAAATTACTGAAATATGAAAAGACTTCCTTAAAAAACAGTCATAAAATGATGAGGATTTGAACTATTGAACCCAGCTTTAATACAGTTGTTCTATGTTCACATGTCATGTCTATGTGCTCACCACCTTTACCAACTTCTAATCAATAACTAATTAACTTCCTTCTATGTCTATGCATAGGGTATATGATTTTATTTCTAGAGCAAGATTTCTTTTATTTTGCTATGAGCTTGGCCGTTGTTTGGTCTGTATTCTAGCATCTCTGCATATTTGAGGTAGGAAAGTGCAAATATTATTGACAGACATATTGAAAAGTTCTTCCAGTGGGGAATTTTAGTTTGTTCATGTCTGGTTTGATATTCTTTGTGTTATTTAATTGCTTGATTTTATATTTAAGTGAATTGGCATTGTTATGAAACTTAGAGTCTCTTCCTGATAATTGAAATATAAAATAAGATTGGAGTACACATCCAGGAAGATTACAGAGAAGGGAGCTCTAGGACTCACTCCTCCTTGGGGGCAACTGGTGGAAAGGCAAGAACTGTCTGAAGCAGGTGTTCTGGAGCTTCAGAGGCCAGGGGAGCACTGTATAGCATCCAGGGAAGAACAGGAGGAGGAGGCTGAAAAACTGTGGTAAAGAACCGTGATATTGCAGCATATTGCAACAGATTCTGGTGCCCATATCCCACTCTTGAGGTAGGTAGCTGCTCCATACAGAGGGACATGGAGGTCCTCTTCCCCAGGAAAAGGGCAAGGCATGGCTGAGCACTTATTGTAGCTTTTGCTTGGCAAGATTGTATCATTGGGCCCCTGCTCTGAACTTCTGTTTCAGCCTACCCTGGACAGGGATGGCCCACAGCCATTGTTTCAGCCCCACTCCAAACAGTGGCAGACAATGGAGGTTTAAAGACAAAGGGCTTCCCTAGGTGGGGTGGGGAAAAGTTTGCTGAAGATTGCCATCTGCTGGGCAGGCCAGAAAAGCATAGCCTCTGGGAGTCATCAAAAAGGCTTCTGGAATCTCCTGACACCAGAGCTCTTTGGAGCTGCTCTGTAGCCCCCCAAACGGTCCTTAGCCCTGCTTGGCTGGGAATAGTAACTTGGGGAAAGCCCTCTCTGGGGTGACTATCCTCCCATATTTTGCCTGTAGATAAAAGCATCTAAGGGCAATGAAAGTAATGTAAAAAAAAAAAAAAAAAAAAATAGAGGCAAAACAAAAACAAACAAAATAGATCAAGATTCCCAGAGAAGGAAAAGAGGAAAGAAGCTTTCTCTGGGGATGAAACAATTGCATAAATAGTGCAATCTTAAAAATTGAACTGCATTTCCAGGGCAAGCTTTAGATGAAGAAAAGCTTGAAATTAGTTAAAATCAGGCAATTCTAAAGATCTAGAATAAGCTGAACAAAGTGTAAAGAATAACTTTAGCAATAAAAAATCAGCAATAAAACCCTAGCCAAGAGAGATAAACCAACCATCCTAGTAAACTCATCAAGATAATCAGATGCCTAGATATTAGCAAAAAATTACATGCCATACTAAGAAACAGGAAGATATGGCCTTGTTAAAGGAGTAAACTAAAATGTCACAGACTGTGAAACAACTAATCAAAAAATTTCAAACAAATCTCCTAAATCAATTCAAGAAGATGAAGGAAAATATAGCTTAAGAGATAAAGTATATAAAGAAGACATAAAGAAGAATTTGCAAGTATAAAAATGACCATAACAGAAATTATGGAAGTAGAAGTTACCATAGAAGATATTAAAAAATACACTAGAGGTATACAACAAAAGATTTGAGCAGGCAGAAGAAAGAATCAGTGAATTACAAGACAGTATACTTGAAATCTTATATTCAGAGAAACAAATATATTAAAAGTATTCATATGACATATTTAAAGTATTGAAAGAGAAAAAAAAAAAAAAAAAAAAAAACTGCCAGCTAAGAATTCTTTATCTGGCAAAACTGCCCTTCAGAAATGAGGGAGTTTAAAATATTCACCAACAAACAGAAACTGAGAGAGTTCAAAAAGAGACCTGACTTACAAGAAACACTAAAGGGAATTCTGCAGGATGAAAGGAAAAGACAGGAGAGAGACTTGGAGTAGCATGTAGAAATGAAGATTATCAGTAAGGGCAACTAAAAAGGTAAAGAGAAAAAAATAAGATACGACATATAAAAATCAAAGGATAAAACGGTTGAATTAAGTACTGCCTTTATAGTAATAACATTCACTACTAATGGATTAAACCCCTTAATCAAAAGACACATTTTGGCAGACTGGATAAAAAAGTATAAACCATATATATGCTTAATACAAGAGATTCAAAGACACAAATAGGTTGAAAGTGAACGGTTGGAAAAAGATATTCCACACAAACAGTAACCAAAAAAGAGCTGGAGTAGTAATACTAATATCAGACAAAACAGACTTTAAAGGCAAACTGTTAGATGAAGAAGGGGTCTCTATATATTAATAAAAGAGTCAATCCCCAAATAATTGGTAATAAACATACACCTGACCAGGATTCCCCAAAATACCTGAGGCAAACACTGGCAAAACTGAAGGGAGAAATAGATGTATCAACAATAATAGTTGGAGATTCCACTATACCACTCTCATCAATAGACAGAACATCTAAACAGAAGTCTGATAAGGAAACAGAGAACTTGAATAGTATGGTAAATATGATAAATATGATATATGAACTAGACCTAACACACACATACAAGACATTGCACTCTAAAACTGCAAGATATGCTTTGTTCTCAAGTGCTTATGGCTCATTCTCCAGGATAGACCACATGTTGGGTCACAAAACAAGTCTCAATAAATTTAAAATGATTGAAATTATACAAAGTTTCTTCTCTGATCATAATGGAATTAAGCACAAAATCAATCACAAGTAGAAAATTGGAAAATTCACAAATGTGTGGAAGTTAAATTACAACATCTTAACCAATCAGTGGGTCAAAGAATAAATTGCAAGGGAAATCAGTAAATATCTCAAGAAGTATAAAAATTAGAATGGAACATATCAAAACTTATGGAATGCAGTGAGGGCAGTGCTGAGAGGGAAATTTATAGCCCCCAAACATCTACATTAGAAAGGAAAACCTAAATGCACACCTGGAAGGGCTAGAAAGAGAAAAGCAAACTAATCTTCAAAGCAAGCAAAAGGAAAGAAATAACAGAGGTTATAGCAGAAATAAATGAAATTAAGAATTAAAAAATAGAGAATATTAACAAAATCAAAAGTTGGTTATTTCAGGAGATCAACACAATTGGCAAACCCTTACATAGATTGACATACAAAAAAGAAAGAAGATGAAAATAAATAACATCAGAAATGAGATAGGGGACATTACTACTGACCCCACAGAAATAAAAAAAGATCATAACAGGATACAATGAACAACTGCATGCCTACATTAAACAACTTAGATAAAGTGGACAAATTACTAGTAACACACAAACAGCCTACACTGTCTCTAGAAGAAATAGGAGACTTCAACAGATCAATTACAATAAAGAGATTGTATCAGTCATCAAAAACTTCCCAGCAAAGAAAATCTCAGGAAAAGATGGCTTCACAGGTGAATTCTAGAAAACATTCCAAGAAGAGTTAATACAAATCCAATCAAATTCTTCTAAAAAATTGAAGAGAAGGAAAAACTTTCTAAATCATTCTATGAAGCCAACATTTCCCTAATATCAAAGCCAGATAAAGATACCACAAGAAAAGAAAATCACAGACAAATTTCTCAAATGAATACAGATGCAAAAATTCACAAATTGAATTGAACAGCAAATTGAATCCAACAGAACATTAAAAGAATGATCAAGTGGATTTTATCCAAGGTATGTAAGGGTGTTTCAACACAAGAAAATCAATTAATACAATACAATACCTTAACAAATCAAAGTTTAGAAACCACTTGATCATCTCAATTGACTCAGAAAAAATTTTTTGACAAAATTCAGCATTGTTTTTTGATAAAAACAATTTGAAAGATAGAAATAGAAGGAAACTTCCTCAACTCGATAAATGACATGTATGAAAAACCCACAGCTAAAATAGTAATCAATAGCAAAAAAAAATGGAATCTTTCCCTTTAAGATAGGAGGCAAGACAAGGATGCCAACTGTCACACTGTTATTCTACATTATACAAAAGTTCTAACTAGAGCAGTTAGGTAATAAAAAGAAATAAAATGCACCCAAATTGGAACAGAAGAAGTCAAACTTTCTCTATTTACAGATGACTTTATTTCAAATATAAAAAGTCCCCAAAAATCTACAACAAAGCTACTAGAGCTACTAAATGAGCTAAGTAGACATGGGATACAAGATCAGCATGCAAAAATCAGTGGTTTCTTTACACTAATAGTGAGCAATATCAGGAGGAAATCAAGAAAAGTATTCCATTTGGAATAGCAACTAAAAGAATCAAATATCTAGGAATAAATTTAATCAAGGATGTGAAGAAATTGTGCACAGAAAACTACAAAGCATTGCCAAAAGAAATCAAAGAAGACCTAAGTAAATGGAAGGACATTCTGTGTTCATAATTGGAGGACTAAATACCATCAGGATGTCAATTCTACACCAATCAATTTACTGATTCAATACAATCTCAATCAAAATTCCAACATTCTGCTTTGCAGAAATGGAAAAGCCAATTATCAAATTTATTTGGAATGGGAAGGGATCCCCAAATAGCCAAAACCCTCTTGAAATAGGACAAAGTCTGAGGTCTCACACTTCCTGACCTTGGTACTCAACTGCTTTGAAACTCATCAAATTTGGTTCTTGATGCATTTTAATGTGAAAATTTTGCCCCAGTATTCATCATTTGTTTGGTACTCAACATGGAAGCTAGAACTTGTCAGTGTTGGTTGCCTTGTGACCCACTATCCTTTCCAGCCCAAACAAAGGGTTATGCAGTAGTCATGCAGTAATTCTTGCCTTGTGCACATCCCCTTGCCATCTTATCTTAGCTTCCTTTATCATTTTGTGTATTTTGCACTTTTCTCTCATCATGGGTCCTAAGAAAATGAGCAGTGATATTGCTGACAAAAATAAATTACTTCACACCACCATTGGGCAAAAATAAATAAATAAATAAATAAAATAAAATAAGGAAGGAAAAAAAGAAAGAAAGTAGGAATAGGCAAATAAAATGAAAGCAATATTCACATTACTGATCTTGCTAGGGCATATGGTATGCCTAGAACAATGGTCTCCACCATCAATAAGAATAAAGAATAAAAAAAAAAGGCTGATGTTGCAAAAGGAGTTAAAGCAATAGCAGCAGCAGCCCCAAACACTCAAGGAAGTTGAAAAGTTGTTATTAATTTGAGTAAATGAAAAGCAGATAGCAAGCAACAGTGTATCAGAAACCATGATATATGAAAAAGTGAAAATGTTGCATACCGATCTTTTGAAAAACAAAACAGGACCAAGGGATTAGAGTGTTGACATTTTTAAGGCCAGCTATGTTTGGTTTGATAATTTTAAAAAGAGGACAAGCACCCATAGTGTTGTGAGGCATGGTGAGGCAGCAAGTGCTAATAAAAGGCTGTGATGTATTAGTCAGTGAATTTCAAGACCATTTAGAGGATGAGGGTTTTATACCCCAAAAGTTTTTAACTATGATGAGACAGGATTTTTTTTTTTTTTTTTTTTTTTTTTTTGGAAAAAAATGCTGAGTAGAACCTACATCACAAAAGAGGAGAAGGCATTACCAGGCCACAATCCACTGGACAAGCTTACTCTATTGTGTGTGAATACTCAAACCTCTACTATCATATTGAAAACCCATGAGTTTTCAAGAAGCGTGGTATCATAAGAAAGCAAACTCCCTGTGATATGGTGGGCAAACAGCAAAGCTTGGGTCATGAGGCAATTTTTCAACAAGTGGATAAACGACGTGTTTGATCCCTCAGTGAAAAAATATTTGCTGCAGAAAGATATGCCTCCGAAAGCTCTCCTATTTTTGAACAGTGTGACAGCCCAACTTCCAGGCTTGGAGTATAACTCACTGAAGGAGTTCAGCTTCATCACTGTAAAGTTCCTGCCCTCCAACACTATTCTTCTCATCCAGCCCATGGACTAGCAAGTCATTTCAAACTTCAAAATGTTGTACACCAAGATGCTTTTCCAGCAGTGTTTTGAGATCACCTCTGACAGCCAGCTGGCCCTCATAGAATTCTGGAAGAACCATTTCAATACCTTGCACTGCCTTAACCTTATTGATAAGGCCTGGAACAAAGTCTCTTATAGATAATGAATTTGGCATGGAAGAATTTGTGGCCAGAAGCTGTGACTCAGTGAGACTTCAAAGGGTTTGAGTCTGGCCCTAAGCCTGCAGGTACAGAGGGTACAGTTGTGCAGATATTGTATCTTTGGGCCAATCCATGGGTCTGGAGGTCAATGCTGCTGATATTGAGGAGTTAGTGGAGGATCATCATGAAGAGCTCAGCACTGATGAGCTGCAGGAACTGCAGAAGGAGCAGCAAGAGGTGGCTGAAGAGATTTCTTCAGGTGAGGAGGAGATAAGGGAGAATGTTCCCAATTCCTTGAGAAAAAAACTGTGTGTATAAAGGACAGAGTTTCAAAACTTTGTGGAGAAGTACCATCAAGACAAAGCTCTGACAAGCAGATATGTGAACTTATTGATTGACCAAACAATTTCACATTTTTTATTAATTTTTAGGTTTATTTCTCATGCAAAGTAATGATATACAACCATATCTTTTGAAATATTGCCTTAAAATGTGCATTGTCTTTGGTTTGGGAGCACATTAGATTTATTTACAATCTCCCTTAAGGGAAAAATTTGTTTGGTACTCATTTCTTGTACTTACCATACCTCCTAGCACCAATTAGCAATAAGTAGCAAGCAAGGTACCACTGTATATTATATAGCTAAAGTGGTCAGAACAGCATGATACTGGCATAAAGATAGATATATAGACTGAGGGAATTGACTTGAGAGTTCAAAAATAGACCCTGATATCTGTGACCAATTGATATTTGACAAGCTTTCCAACTCCACTTAACTGAGACAGAATTTGGTACTGGGAGAACTTTATATCCAATGCAAGAGACTGAGAGAGGCTTCTATCTTACACCTTATACAAAAATTAACGCAAAATGAAAGACCTAAATGTAAGAATCAGGACAATTAGGAGAAAATGTAAGGAAAAATCTTCATAATGTTGTGGTAGGCAGTGGTTTCTTAGACTTTCCTCCTAAAGCACATGCAATAAAAGAAAAAAAATAGATAAATGGAACTTCCACAAAATCAAAAACTTTTGTGCTTCAAAGGACTTTGTCAGGAAAGTAAAAAGGCAACCTATTGAATGGGAGAAAATATTTGGAAACTAGATATCCATTAAGGGTTTAATATCCAGAATATATAAAGAAATTCTACAATTCAACACTAAAAGGACAAACAACTAAATTTAAAAAATGAGCAAAAGACTTGAATAGACATCTTTCCAAAGAGAAAATACAAGTGGTTTTAAAAGCACATGAAAAGATAATCAAACATCATTAGCTATTAGAGAAATATGAATCAAAAGCATAATGATGTATCATTTCACATGGCCACTACCAAACAAACAAACAAAAACAAAAACAGAACTACAAGTGTTGGAGAGGATGTGCAGAAATAGGAAAACTCATTCACTGCTGGTGGGAATGTACAATGGTGTAGCTGCTATGGAAGACACTTTGGCAGTTCCTCAGGATGCTAAGTATAAAATTGGCATATGATCTGGCAATTCACTATTAGGTATATATCCAGAAGGACTGAAAGCAGGGATTTGAACATACATTTGCACATTGATGTTCATAGCAGCATTATTCACAATTGCCAAAAGATGGAAGCAACCCAAGTATCCCTCAATCAATGAATGGATAAATAAAATGTGATATACACATACAATGGAATATTATTCATCTGTTAGAAGGAATGAAATCCTGTTACATGCAACCACATGGATGAACCTTGAGGACATTATGTTGAGTGAAATAAGCCAGACAAAAAGGACAAATACTGTATGATCTCATTGATATGAACTAATTTTAATAAGTAAACTCATAGAGTTAGAATCTAAAATACAGATTATCAGGGGATAAAATAGGAGTAGAGAATGGGGAGCTGATCCATAATTTGTGCAGATTTTCTATTTAGGCTTATTATAAATGTTTGGAAATGGATGGTGTTGATAGCATATTATTATAAGTGTAAATAACAGCTCTGGATTATGTTTGTGAATGTGGTTGAAAGGGGAAGTTTGGGATCATGTATGTTACTAGAAGGAAAGTTTGAAGACAAAACATGGGACTGTATAATACAGTGAAACCTGTTTTGGATGATAGACTGTAGCTCTTAATACAAATATAAGAATGTTCTTTCATAAATTATAAAAAATGTAAGACACTATTATAAGGTGTTAATTGTTGGGTGGTATATGGAGAAAGTACACCTAATGTAAACTATGGACCATAATTAACAGTAATATTTAAATAGTCTTTCATCAGTTGTAACAAAGTTACCATGCTAATGCAAAGTGTCAACATTGGGAGTATATGGGGACATTGCATTTTTTTCATGGCTTTTTTGTAACCTACATCTTCTCTAACTAAAAAAAAAAACATTTTTGTAAGTGAAATAAACCAGTCACAAAGTGATATACATTGTATGATTCTATTTATATAAAATGTAAATATAAATACAGCTATAGAGACAGAATTAGATTAGTGGTTATGTATGGCTGGGGAAGGACAGAAAGATTAAGAGGTGGCTGCTAAAGGGTAGGGAGTTTTTCTTTTTGGAATAATGAAAATTTTTAAAAATTGATTGTGGTAATGAATGCCTAACACTGTGATTATAATAAATGCCATTAATTGTACACTATAGATGGATTGTATAGTATGTGAATATATCTCAATAAAACTGCTTAATTTTAAAAATAAGAGCCAGTCATATGATTGCTTCTCATATTTATCTATTTATGTATAAAATACTCATGGCTACATAAAGGTCCATTTTTCCAATTCTTTCATATTTATTTGTATGGATAGATATTTTCAAATTGTACCCAACATTTTAATAATTTAAGTCAGTCTAGACAAATTAATAGCCCATATTAAAAATAATTAAAACCACTATAGATTTTTTAAAGAAAAGCATTTAGAATAATTTCTTCAATGTTTAAGTTCTCTATTGCTAGAAAAGTATTTAATATTAAATATTTCCTTAACCCAAGGGAAAGAGAGACACAATTAGTGGTTCCTAGAGAACCTGCTATATACATATCATTAGGGAAGCTTACAATACTCACCTTTCACAGATGCCATATTAGAAGTTATATAAGTTGAGCCTTATTTGTTGTAAGCATAAATATTTAATTTGTGTAAACAGCAAATACATAGGATGGTATAAAATCAGGTTTCAAGGAGATATCTTACTATCCTCAAAATTGCAAATGGGATTGTAATTAAACTCAGTTCAAACCATTTGTCTGGTTGAAAATCAAAAAACAGAAATAAAAATAAAATTAAATTATGTAGATCTTTAAAATGTTCACTATTGAAATTTTACAAAGATGTTTATAGACCATTATTGTTTTCTTGCTTATTTGTGATTGAATGTAAGTTCATAGAAGATCTGAGAGTTCATCTTAACACATGCCAAAGTACTCCATGGCTTCCTCTGCACTGAAAATTTAGAATGGGCATATATTATTCTCTACTATATCTCCACTCAAATCCTATGAATTAAAGCAGTAACACATTTAATAGCTGATGATTTTTATATAAATTTTCTATCAAGATTGACTCATCATGTCAATTTTTCTACTAAGCACTGGCAAATTTTTTCCTGATAGTTTTTTTCCTCAACAGACTCCAAATCTGTGTTGATAAACTAAAACTGTATGCTTTTTTTCTGCTGTTAGCTGTTTTCTTTGCTGTCATTTTGGGGTTATTTTTATGATGATATGTGGAGGACTGCCAAATATAATAAAAATATAGAGAATTGTATCAAAAATTTTTATAGTTAATCTATTTTAAACCACATAATTTGATGCATAATTTATTAAATTACATGCTAGAGAGAAATGAGTACATTTTAAAAATCTGCATAATATCAATTAAATGAAAGCCAAGTAAAGCTGTTGTTTATATGCAAAGGAAGAACAGTCCAAATATTATAGATATGACCAATTTAGTTTAAAATATTCCATTCATTTCTCTTTATATGGCCATGTTATTAGTATACCTGGTTTATTATTTTTTGCATACATTAACATAATTTCTCTCTTTCTAAATTACTTGACAAAATGTTAATGTGAGACCCATTATGCCACTATGTATATATATACATATATAAATATATATATGCCTTTATAAAAATCTAGTATGATTGTATGTGTTAGCCAATGGTGTGAATCAGACAGATGCATGCTACAGATATCCATGATTGTTCTCCCATTATTAGAGAAGTTTTGTGTTTACAGAATAATCATGCAAAAAATATGTAGGATTTCCATATTCTACCTCACCACCAACATCTTGTATTGGTGTGGGACATTGTTACAATTGATGACAGCACATTTTTATAATTTTACTATTATCTTTGGATGCATTGTTTAGGTAGTGTAGTCCCATTGATTTTTTTAAAAAAATATTTTATTCTCTTACCATATATACAATCTAACATTTCCCCTTTTAATCATTTTCAGATATATATTTCATTGCTGTTAATTGCATTGATAATGTGTTACAATCACCACCATCATTACCAAACCATTTCCATCATTCCAAATAGATACCCTGAACATTTTAAGCCTTAACCACATTCCCTATCCTCACCCTGTCCCCTGGTAAGCTAAATAGAAGATTCTGACTCTTGAAAGAGAGTTCACTAATTCTAATTGATTCAAACCAGTAAGGTCATACAATAATTGTCCTTTTCTGTCTCATTTATGTCACTCAACAGGATATCTACAAGATTCATCCATTTTGTCACATGTGTCAGAACTTCATTCCTTTTCACACTGAATAATATTTCATTGTATGTATACACCACATTTTATTTGTCCATTCATTGGCTGTTGAGCACATGGGCTGCTTCCATCTTTTATATAAATAATGCCACTATAAACATCACTGTGCAGATATCTGTTTGAGTCCCTGCTTTCAATTCTTTTGGGTATATACCCAGTTGTGGGATTGCCTGGACATATGATAGTTCTATAGTTAGCTATCTGAAGAGACTCCAAACTGTCTTCCATAATGGTTGCACCATTTTACATTGCCACCAACAGAGAATGAGTGTTCCTGTTTCTCTCCATACTAACACTTGTTATTTTACTTTTTTAAAAGCAGCCAATATAATAGGTCTGAAAAAATTGCAGTTCCCTGATAGCTAAAAATGTTGAGCATATTTTAATGTGTTTTCTGGCCATTCGTATATCTTTTTGGAGAGACATCTGTTCAAGTCTTTTGCCCAATTTTACATTGAGGTTTTTTTTGTTGTTGTTATTAAGTTGAAGGATTACTTTATATATTCTGGTTATTAAGCCTTTATTGGATATGTGGTTACAAAATATTTTCTCTGATTGTGTAGGCTGTCATTTCACTTTTGTGATAAAGACCTCTGAGATACAAAATTTTTTCACTTTGATGAGATTCCATTTATCAATTTTTCTTTTGTTAGTTGGGCTTTTGGTGTAAAGTCTAAGAAACCACTGCCTAATAAAAGGTCCTGAAGTTGTCTCACTATGTATTCTTCTAGGAGTTTGATGCTTCTAGCTCTTATATTTAGGTCTTTGATCTATTATGAGTCAATATTTATATGGTGTGAGGTAGCTGTCCTTTTTTTTTTCCTTTTTCAGACAGAGATCCAGATTCCCAGCAGCATTTGTTGAAGAGACTGTTCCTTCCCAACTGACTGATCTTTGCCACTTTGTCAAAATCAGTTGGCAATAAATATCATGGTTGATTTCTGAGCTCTCAATTTGATTCCATTTGTCTAAATGTCTCCCCTTGTGCTAGTACCAAATACTGTTTTGATTACTGTGGCTTTCTAATAAGTTTTAAGCTCAGGAAGTGGGAGTCCTCCAACTTCATTTATTTTTTTCAAGGTGGCTTTAGTTATTCAGGGCTCCTTACTCTTCCACATAAATTTGATGATTGGCTTTTCCATTTCAGCAAAGAATGGTGTTGGAATTTTGATTGGATTTGCATTAAATGCATGAATTGTTTTGGTTAGGTTTGACATCTTAACAATACTTAGCTTTACAATTCATGAACAAGAAATACACTTCCATTTATTTAGGTCTTCCTCTATAATTTCTTTTTGAAATGTTTTGTAATTTTCTGTGTACAAGTCCTTTACATCCTTCATTAGTTTTATTCATAATTATTTGATTTTTTAGTTGCTACTTTGAATGGAATTTTGTCCTTCATTTCTTCTTCCAATTGTACATTGCTTGTGTATAGAAAACACTTCTGATTTTTGGTTGTTGATCTTGTACCTCACCACTTTGCTTAATTCATTAATTAGCTCTGGCAGCTTTATTGAAGATTTTTCAGGATTTTCTTTACATAAAATCCTATCACCGGAAAATAGGGAAAGTTTTGCTTCTTCCTTTCTAACCTCAATGTATCTTTTTTTATTTCTTTTTACTGCCTAAATGTGCTGGTAAGAACGTCCAGTATAATGTTGAATAACAATGGAGACAGTGGACATCCTTGTCTTGTTCCTGATCTTGGGGGAAAGCTTTCAGTCTTTCACCATTAAGTGGGATGTTAGATGTGGGCTTTTTTATATGTCCTTTATCATGTTGAGGAAATTTACTTCTATTCCTAGTGTTCTAAGTGTTTTTAATTTTTTACCATAAAGGGGTGCTAGATTTTCTGAAATGCTTGTTCTGTATCAGTTGAATTGATCATGTGGTTGTTTTTACTTCATTCTGTTAGATTTGTATTACATTAATTGATTTTCTTATATTGAATCACCCTTGCATACCAGGAATGAATCCCATTTGATCATGGTTTATAATTCTTTTAATATGCTGTTGGATTTGGTTTGCTAATATTTGTAGAGGATTTTTGCATCAATATTCATAAGAGATATTGGTCTGTAATTTTCTTTTTCTGTGGTAACTTTTTCTGGCTTTGGGATGAGGGTGATTGATGTTGGCCTTACAGAGTGAATTAGGGAATATTCTCACTTCTTCAATTCTTTGGAAGAGTTTGAGTAGAACTGAAGTCAAATCTTGGAATATTTGGTAGAATTCCTCTGTGAAGCCATCTGGTCCTGTACTTTTCTTTGTTCCAAGATTTTTGATTACTGATTCAATCTATTTACTAGTAAATTGTTTGTTGAGATCTTCTATTTCTTCTTGAGTCAATATGGGTAGTTGGTGTGCTTTTAAAGATTGTTGATTTCATCGAGGCTATCTAATCTGTGGGCATACAGTTTTTTTTAATGTATTCTTACATTCCTCTTTATTTCAGTGTATTGGTAGTAATGTCCCTCTTTTCATTTCTGAATTTTATTTTTTGTATCCAGTTTCTTTTTCTTCATCAGCCTATCTAAATGTTTGTCAACTTTTTTGATCTTTTCATAGAACCAGCTTGGTTTTGTTGAATTTCTCTGTTCTCTATTTCATTTATCTCCACTCTCATCTTTGTTATTTCTTTCCTTCTGCTCATTTTGGGTTTAATTTGCTCTTCTTTTTCTTGATCATCCATTTGTGAGATTCAGTCTATTTTGTTTAATATTAGTATAGCCACCCCAGCTCTCTTTTTGTTACTACTTGCATGTTATATTTTCCCCATTTGCCTTGTGTGCAGAGTTTTCCTAGTCTCTTTGGGCCCCTGCCTTGTCCAGGACTTTGCTTGTTAGTTCCCCTATATACATGAGTTTCATTGTCCCCTCTGTTTCCCAGGGACAGAGCTCCCTCTTCCAGGTGTTTGAAGCCAGCAGGCCTTTCCACACTGTTTGCCTCTATAGCTTTTACATGCCTTTCATTGTCTCAAGCTGCTTTTGCCTGAAGAGGAAATTTTGGGAGGACATCTCACCAGAAAGGTCATTCCCAAATCACTCTTTCTCATGAAAGCAGGGCCAGGGACCTAGGAAGGAGAAGTGGACTGAGTCCAAAGTGCCTTAGGGAATAGAAGGATCAGGAAGGGCACCAAGAGGTTCACTGATGCCTCCCCAAAGCTGAGATTTCCTTGCCTTCCCAGCAAATGCCACCCTTCAACTAACCTTTTTCTGTTCTCTGAGGAGGCACAACCTCTTTAAGGCTCCACTGCCACCACCCGTGTCCAGGTGGGATGAAACAGTGGCTGCATTCAGAGCCTGGTTCCCAGTGATCCAAATTTGCTAATCAAAAGCCATGATCATTTATAGGCTATGTACATGCATGGTTTTGGGAAAGAGGAATTTCATGTCCCTTTCTGTCACCAGTGAGCTAGCCAGTAGCTGGGTCCCCAGCAGCCTGCCACAAGAGTCTTGGATGGTTAGTATCAGCCACCATGTGGAAAGAGCAATTTGATGTTCTTTACTGTAATGTATCAGTCTCTTCCTCCACTCTTCCCTGGATGCTGTACAGTGTTCTTCTGGCCTCTAGAGTTTCAGAATAGCTGTTTGAGAGTGTTGCTGCCTGTTTAATATTGGTTTAGGAGAACTGAGCTCTGGAGCTCCATACCCCACTATCTTCCCACAATCCTCTCTTCAGTCCATAATATTTTCATAATCAATTAAAATGAGTTTGCTTCCAAGAGTTTGTAATTAGCATAGCAAAATGGTTGTATATGTATAGAATGTTTGATTAAAACATTTTCGTAAAAGCAGTATCCATGAATGAATATACATGGGGAATTAAAAGTACTCTTGAAAGCAGTTTTATTAATGTTTATAATTATGGATTTATTCATATTTTGTAGACTTCCTTACAGCTTCATGTGACCCACATTAATCAGCTGTTTTCAAATATCATTCAAAATTATTTACAGTACATTTTCTACAGTTAGGCATACTAAGTGAAACCTGAAGATAATTTTTTTAAGTTCCATTCTGTCTACAAGCATAGACTTTTAATTGACTAAAAATAAAATGCTCAGTTAAGAATTAAAATAAATAAAGTTTTAAGAGGAATAGTTGCTAATCATGTTTCATATTCATTGCCAGGTGGAAATGATGGAATTAAACTATTCTATCAAATGCTTATTTTTTAAAATGTGGAGATCAGAATTCAGGTTTTTTTAATGTGATTTTTTGAGATACATTCACACACCATATACTCATCAGAAGCATACAATCAATTGTTCACAGTATCATCATATAGTTGTGCATTCATCACCACAGTAAATTTTTGAACATTTTCATTACTCCAAAAAATAAAAATAAGAGTGAAAATAAAAATAAAAGTAAAAAAAATCTATCACCTCTCCTTTCCCCATTATTCATCCACATTTTGACCTCATTTCTCCTCTCATTTGTCCACACACTGGACAAAGGGATGCGGGCCACAAGATTTTCACAATCACATGGTTATACCTTGCACACTATATAGCTTATTCCAGTTCGCTAATGCTGCCATTATGCAAAATACCAGAAATGGATTGGCTTTTATAAAGGGGGTTTATTTGATTACAAAATTACAGTCTTAAGGCCATAAAAGTGTCCAAACTAAGGCATCCATAATAGGATACCTTTATTTTTAGAATGGCTGATAGTGTCCAGAAAACCTGTGTTAGCTGGGAAGACACATGGCTCATGTCAGCTGATTCTTTTCTCCTGGGTTCTGGTTTCTAAAACAGCTTTGTAAGAAATGTCTCTGGGCTTGTCTCTCTTAGCTTCTTCAGCTCCTATGCATCAAAGTTCTCTGGAGTAAACTCTAGGATAGCATCCCCTAACATCTCCAAGCATTTCCAAGTGTCAGCTCTTAGCTGCTCTCCAGAATGTCCTGCTGGGCTGCTCTCTGCTCCGCTTGTGAGCTCTTTTATAGGACTCCAGTGATTAAATCAAGACCCACATGAATAGGCAGGGTCCAGATCTCCATGTAAATAATTTAATCAAACATTTCACCCACAATTGATTTGAGTCACATCTCCATGGAAACACTCAACCAAAAGATTCAGACCTAATCAATACCAATATGTCTGCCCCCACAAGAATGCATTAAAGAATATGGCTTTTTAGGGGACATAATATATCCAAACTGGTACATAGCTATATGATCATCTTCAAGGATATTGGGTTGCAGTTCAACAGCTCCAGGCATTTCCCTTTAGCCACTTCAATACACCAAAAAGTAAAAAGGGACAGCTACAGAATGCATAAGAATAACCTCCATAATGGTCTACTGACTCCACCTGAAATGTCCCAGCCACTGAAACTCCACATTGTCTCATTTCTCATCCCACTCCAGGTCCAGAAGGCTTTCCCAATCTGATGATGCTGGGTCCAGGCCCATCCCCTGGAGCCATGTACCATGTTGCCAGGGAAATTTAAACCCCTAGAAGTCATGTCCCACTTAGCAGGGGAGTGCAATGAGTTTACCTGCACAGTTGGCTTTGAGAGAGAGGCCATACCTGAGCAATGAAAGAGGTTCTCTGGTTGTGACTCTTAGGCAAAATTATAAGTAGGCTTAGACCTTCCTTTGCAGTAACAAACTTCATAAAGGCGAGACCCAAGAACAAGGGCTCTGCCTACTAAACTGGTGGTCCCCAATGCTTGCAAGAATATCACTAATTTTTACCAGGTGGGGAAGTTTAATAGCTCCACATTTCCCCCAGTCTCTTATGGGGAAATTGCATGCAGATTTTTTAAATTTAATTTTATTGAGATTGTTCACATGCCATGCAATTATCCAAAGATCCAAAGTGCACAATCAATTGCCCAAGGTACATTAATACAGCTGTGTATCCATCACAACAATTAAGCTTTTTTTTTTCATGTTTTAGAGTTTTTTCATGTTTTAGAGTATTTTCATTACTCCAGAAAAGAAATAAAGACAAAAAAAAAAAAAGAAAACTCAAATTCTCCTATACCCCTAACCTTCTCCCCTTCCATTATTGACTCATAGAATTGGTATAGTACATTTGTTACTGTTGATGAAAGAATGCTAAAATGCTAATAACTGTTGTACATACTTTTCAATAGGTCTATTTTTCACTATAAACCCCTTTAGTATTGACTCCTAGTGATAGTGTCATACATTTTTTTTTTTTTTTTTTTTTAGTTCATGAAAGAATTTTCTAGTTTTTGTACAGTTAATCATGGACATTGTCCGTCACAAGATTCACTGTTTTATACATTCCCATCTTTTAACCACTGTGCCAGTTTGTATATATTATGTCCCCCAGAAAAATCCATTCTTGTAGGGGCAGACATATTAGTGTTAAGTTGGAACCACTGGAATAGAGTGTGTCCATGGAAATGTGACCCACCCAATGGTAGGTGATAACTCTGATTAGATAATTTCCATGGAGGCACAGCCCCATCTATACAGCATGTGCCTTGATTACTTTACTAGAGCACTAGCACTTTATAAGCTCAGACAGGAGAAGTGAGCTTGCTACAGCCAAGAGGGACACTTTGAAGAATGCATGGAAGCTGAGAGAGGAGCTGTAGCTGAGACAGACATTTTGAAGACAGCCATTGGAAGCTGATGCATACATTTTGGAGAATGCCATTTTGGAACACAACCTGGGATTAGGCAGACACCAGTCATGTGCCTTCCCAGCTAACAGAGATTTTCCAAATGCCATTGACTATCCTCCAGTGAAGGTACCCCATAGTCAATGCATTACCTTGGACCCTTTATGGCCTTAAGACTGTCACTGTGTAACCAAATCAACCTCCTTTTATAAAAGCCAATCCATTTCTGGTGTTTTGTATTCCAGCAGCATTAGCAAACCAGAACAGATTTTGGTACCAGGAGTGGGATGTTACTGTGTTTGCAAATACCAAACATGTTGGAATGTCTTTTTAAATGGATAAGAGGATGATTCTGGAAGAGCTGTGAGAAGCTTGATAGAAAAGGCCTAGACTGCTTTGAAGAGACGGTTGGTAGAAATATGGACTCTAAAGATACTTCTGATGAGGCTTGAGCAGAAATGATGAATGTATTGTTGCAAGCTGGAAGAAATGTGATCCTTGTTTTAAAGTGGCAGAGAATTTGGCAAAATTGAGTCCTAGTGTTGGATGGAAGGCAGAATTTGAGAGTGATCAGCTGGGATTCTTGGCTGATGAGATTTTGTAACTAAAACTGTGGAAATAGAATGGCTTCTCCTTGCAGCTTGTAGTAGAATGCAAGCAGAGAGAGAAAAACTTAGAACTGAATTATTGGGTATAAAGAAACCAGAAATAGATGGTTTCAAGAATTTTGGGCTTCCAGGGGGTAGAACACCAGAAGCTATAGCCCCATGTGAGGCTTTAACCAAACATGGAACCCAACTGCCATTTCAGTACAAGCCAAGATTGGAGATGGAGTTATCCAGAAAGGATTTGTGGAAAGTCGTACTGTCTGATGGCTTTGACCCCTGTGTGCTTCATGCAGAGCCAACAGAATTTTTGTGAGATCTTTATAGATGGAGCCACTGCTGGTCTGAACAGGAGGAGACAGAGAAGGAACAAATTGAAGGAAAAGTTTCTTCAAAGACTGAGCCATGGAGGTTGAGGTCTGGAGTCAAGAGGTCTCAGTCTGAGAGAATGGAGTGGCCCATATTCATGGAAAGGGTGAGTTTGCCCTGGAGGTCGAGGGTGGGCCTTCCACCTCTATGCTCAGGAAGAGTTCTGCCACCCCAGGGACCAAAGAAACTGGAGCACATTCTCAGGGGATTGGGGAGAGCCTGGCCACCACTCCACTGTTCAGAGAGTGTAGAGCCTTTGCCCCAGAAAGGCATAGTCCTTGTGGCACCCTGATGTTTGAGGAGGGTGGGGCCAAGAAGAAGATGGTCTCCCCAGTGTGTGGATATGTTGGAGCACTCACCCCAGCATTTGGACAGAAAAGGGCTGCCATGAAAGCCTTTGGAAAGGGTTGGACTCTCACTCTCTCAAGTCCCAATGATGCAATACCATTCTGTTAATGATTCTCAGACTTTGAAATCTAATGGAGTTTGCCCTGCAAGTTTTAGGAACTGTTTTGGTCCCTAAAACCCTGTTTTCCTTTCAGTTTCTCCTTATGGCAATGAGAATGTCTATCCTATGATTCTCCCTCCTTTGTATATTAGATGCAGATAACTTGTTCTAAGTTTCATAGGTCCACAGCCAGTGGGGAATTTTGCTTTTGGACAGACCATGCTTGTAACTGATTTTGATGGGATCTTGTACTTAACTATTGTAACTGAAATGATTTAAGTTTCTGTGACATTGTGATGGGATGAATGTATTTTGTATTTGGAAAGAATATGTTTTTCTGGTGTCCACAGGGTGGAATGTGCCAGTTTGCATATATTATCTCCCCCAGAAAAAGTCATATTCTTTCATGCATTCTTGTAGAAGCAGACATATTAGTGTTGATTAAGTTGGAAACTTCAGATTAGGCTGTGTTCTTGGAGATGTGGCCCACCAAAGGTAGATTATCTGATTAGATAATTTCCATGGAGGTGTGGAACAGCTCCTTCAGTGTGGGCCTTGATTAGTTTGCTAGAGCACTATATAAACTCAGACAGAAGGAGCGAGCTTGCTACAGCCAAGAGGGACACTTTGAAGAATGCATGAAAGCTGAGAGAGGAGCTTTAGCTGAGACAGATATCTTAAAGATGGCCATTGGAAGCTGATGCAGACATTTTGGAGAATGCCACTTTTGAACACATTCTGGGAACAAGCAGACACCAGAGATGTGTCTTCCCAGCTAACAGAGGTTTTCTGGATGCCATTGTCCATCATCCAGTGAAGGTACCTGATTGTTGATGCATCACCTTGGACACTTAATGGCCTTCAGACTGTAAGCATGTAACAAAATAAGCCTTTTATAAAAGCCAATCCATTTCTGGTGTTTTGCATTCCACCAGCATTAGCAAACCAGATCAAACTCTAACTTTCCTTTTAGTGACATACGTGACTCTAAGCTTCCCATTTCCACCACCCTCACAGACCATTCAGCACTGCTAGTTATTCACACAATAACTTGTTACCATCACCTCTTTCCATTTTGAAACACTTAAGTTCAACCTAGTTGATCATTCTGTTCATAATAAGCAACAACTCCCCATTCTTTAGTCTCATTCTATATCCTGGTAACTTATATTTCATGTCTATGAGTTTACATATTATAGTAAGTTCATGTCAATGAGACCATACAATATTTGTCCTTATGTGTCTGAGTTATTCTTCATCAATCCATTTTTAAAGATGGTTTTGTTCACCCACTATATTTTCTATCCTAAGTAAAAAATTGATGGTTCCCTGTATAGTCACATCTTTATGTATTCACCACCATCACCATTATCTGTATAAGGACATCTCCATTGCTTCCACAAAGAAGGTAGAAGAGTGAAAGAATGTAGAGAAACAAAAGAAAGAGAAAAAGAAAGAAACAAATATTACAGGTAAAAAGCAATAAAAGGAAAGATAAAATTAAACTACAGAAGAATAAGAGTCAGACATTGCTAATGCCAAAAGTCCCATACCTCTCCCTTATGTCCACCCCTTATATGCATTTAACTTTGGTATATTGCCTTTGTTAAATTAAAGGAAGCTGATGCAATGTTTCTGTTAACTACACTCTCTAGTTTGCATTGATCACATTTTTCCCCAATCCCACCCTACTGTAAACACCTTGCAAGGCTGACATTCATTTGTTCTCCCTCATGTAAAAACATATTTGTAAATTTTATCACAACTGTTGAGCATCTAGGTTTCACTGAGTTATACAGTCCCAGTCTTATCTTTCCTCTCTCCTTCTGGTGTCCCACATGTTCCTAACCTTCCTCTTTCAACCATACTCACAGCCATCTTTTTCAGTGTCCTTACATTGCTGTGCTACCATCACCCAAAATTGTGTACCAAACCTCTCACTTCTGTCTTTTCCTATCTGTCTGTAGTGCTCCCTTAGTATTTCCTGCAGTGCAGGTATCTTTTTCACAAACTCTCTCATTGTCTGTCAGAGAATATTTTAAACTCTCCTTCATATTTGAAGGATAGTTTTGCTGGATACAGGATTCTTGGTTGGCAGTTTTTCTCTTTCAGTATCTAAATATATCACCCCACTTCCTTCTTGCCTCCATGATTTCTACTGAGAAATCCACACATAGTCTCATCAATTTCCTTTGTATATGATGGACTGCTTTTGTCTTGCTGCTTTCAGGATTCTGTCTTTGACATTTGGTAATCTCATTATTAAGTGTCTTGGAGTAGGTCTATTTAGATCTATTCTGTTTGGGATATGGTGCATTTCTTGGATCTGTAATTTTGTTTTTCATAAGAGATGGGAAATTTTCAGTGATTATTTCTGCTGTTATTGCTTCTGCCCCTTTTTCCTTCTCTTCTCCTTCTGGGACACCCATGATTCATACATTCATGGGCTTCATGACATCATTCAGTTTCCTGAGACATTGCTCATATTTTTCCATTCTTTTTTTCCTATCTGTTCTTTTGTGTGTAGGATTTCAGGTGATTGTTCTCCAGTTCCTGGGTGTTTTCTTCTGCCTCTTGAGATCTGCTGTTGTATGTTTCCATTTTGTTTTTCATCTGTTGTGTTTTGCCTTTCATTTCCAGGGATTCTGGCAGTTGTTTTTTCAAATTTTTTATTTCTACCTCATGTTCACCCAGTGTTTTCTTCACAGCCTTCATCTGTTTTGCCACATCTTCCCTGAACACCTTGATTTAGTTTTTGATTTGATTTAGCATATTTCTTTGAAAATCTTTAATAGATTGTTTCATTAAAATGAAACAACTTCTCAACTGTATCTTGATTGTGGTGTAAATTTATTCCTTTGACTGGGCCATATCTTCATTTTTCCCTAGTGTAGATGTAGTTTTATGTTGTCTAGGCATCTGGTTTCCTTGTTTACCCCAATCAGATTTTCCCAGAGCACAATGGGTTCAGATCTCAGTGTGGGGTTATATTCAGTTTCAAGTCTCCCTGCAGTTGTGTCTTAGAACTTGACAAACTTTTCAAGAGGTCTTTAGCCACTGTGCTTTTCCTAACCTGCCCAGCAAGTGGCACCAGTCACTCTGTTGTTCCAGACTCATGTAAGGAGGTAGGACCCATTTTGTTTCTGTTTTGGCTGTTTTCCCCCAGGCTCTAGGGTCTGGCTCTGAAGGGCAAGCTGGGCCCCACCTCCTTACTATTAGGGAATATAAACCCCCTTGGGATTTATCATCTGCATTTGAATTGTTGTCTCTTTATCTCTGTCTGGTTCAGAGAGTAGTGAACTGAAAATTGTGGAGGCTCTCTCCACTGAGCCCTTGAGGTTGAAAGAGTGAAGAAGGGACAGAAAGCCCCCTTTTAAAGCCAGTACACAGCCTTTAGTTTCACTCACCAGCCAGAAGTAACACCTGGTTTTCTGGGCTCCCCTTCAAGGAACAAATGAGTCTTTGGGTTCTTTAAGGTCAGTTGTCACTAAAAGCTTCTCTCTGCTTGTTGGGGGTTTGTAGCTTGTATTCAGCAGCCCACATTTATAAATTACAACCCCAATTAGAGCTTGGCTGAGCTCCCTCAGAGAGTGCTGCTGTCTACCATAGCAAAGTTTTGCAGCTCAGCCTGCCATGGAGGAAGGGGGCTTCCAGTGTGGATCCATAAGCATTCCTCCCAATCCAGCCTGGGGTATGATATGTGGCCAGTCATGGTTTTCCCCCAGCAATTATTCCAAATTATTTACTAGTTGTTCCTCATTGTTTGTTAGTTGCTTCAGGGGACTAACTAAATTCCACTCCTGTCTATGTCACCATCTTGTCCCCTCCTGCACACACTTTTTATTCATTCCCCAAATTATTCTGGGATGTATCAGGGCTTCATGCTAACCTGAAGAAACCAACCAGATCTCTCACCCTATTCAGGGTTCCATGTAATTATGGTGTTTGTATAAACTGACATACAAGTTTAATTCTATAGTGTGAGTTCCATTTTGCTAATGCTGCCATTTTGCAAAACACCAGAAATGTATAGCCTTTTATCAAGGGGGTTTATCTGATTACAGATTTATAGTCTTAAGGGCATAAGTGTCCAGATAAAGGCATCAACAGTAGGGTAGCTTCATTGAAGAACACCAATGGCATCCAGAAAATGTCTGATAGCTGGGAAGGCATAGGTATGTGGCTGCCATCTACTGATCCTGCTTTGCATTTCAAAATGTCATTATCCAAAATGTAAGTGTCAGCTTTCAATGGCTCTCTTCAAGATGGCTCTGTAAGCTGCTGCAGCTCCTCTAAAATGTCACTCTCAGTTGCTCTGAGGTCCTTCTCTGTGTGAGCTCTTTTTATAGTACTCTAGTGATTAAATCAAGACCCACCCTGAGTGAGTGGTGTCCATATCTCCAAGGAAATAATTCAATCAAAAGTTTCATCCACAGTTGATTGAATCACATCTCTGTGGAAACACTCAAAGGGTTCCAATACAATCATCACTAATACATCTGCCCCCACAAGATTGCATGAAAGAACATGGCATTTTGGGGGACATACTGCATCCAAACCAGCAGAGTGTGCTACATAAAATATGGATTTATCACCAAGTAAACATCCCTTCCATTGATCTCACATAAAAGTTAAAGTTTTAAAACACAGTCAATATCATCCTTTACTCTTTAATATGATTTATCTTAGTCTCAACCAAGTCCATTTTATTGATATCTCTAATTGAAGTCTGACCTCTTTTTCAGCTTTTTAAAAGTTGCAGTATGGATTAATTCTCACAGTCATAGCTGCCAAGCTCTTGCACTTGGTCTCAGGTATCACACAGATACCTGAAGTTCCAGAGACTGACCAGTATATTCACAAACAGCTTAGCATCTCAGAATTTAGCAATAACCATTAAAACTCTTGAATGGAAATGACTGCTGTAAAAGCTTACAATCTAGGAACCTTTACAAGACTTCCCCTGATAGCTTACACTCTCAGATTCAATTCTCAGAGTTTACACATTATAATTAGTCCATATTAGTGAGGTGTTATAATGTTTGCATTTTCAATTCTGGCTTATTTCACTCAACATACTGTCCTCAAGTTCCATTCACCTAGTTGGATACCTCACAACTTCATTCTTTCCTGCTGCCACTCAATATTCCATTGTATGTACACACCACAGTCCACCATTTCATTTATCAGTCAACACACCCTTAGGCCACCTCCATCCATTGAAAATCATGAATACTGTTGTCACAAACATCAGTGTGCAAATGTCCAGTCATGCCCCTGCTTTCTGTTCCTCCAAGTATGCACCCAATAACAAGGTTTCAGGACAACATGGGAACCCCATTCTTAGCTTTACATGGAACCACCACACTGCCTTCCAGATGGGCTGCACCATTCTACTTTTCCACCAACAGGGAATAGGTGCACATCTCTCTCTACATTTTCTTCAGCATTTATATCCCTCCATTTATTTTTTAGACAGTTTTATTCCCACATTATACAATCTACCCTAGGTATACAATCAATGATTCTGGGTAATATCATATAATTATGCATTCAACACCACAATCTAAATAAGGATATTCCCCTTTCTTCCATAAACAAAGAGAAAGAGGATTAAAAAAATAAAGAATAAAAAATAAAAGATAGAAGTAAAACTAAAATAACATAAAACAAAATACAATGAAATGGTCAGACAACAACAACCTAAGAGTCCCATACCACTCCCTTGTATTCCCCTTTTTAGACATTTAGCTTTGGTATATTGCCTTTGTTACAATTACTGTAAGCATCTTACAATGTACTGTTAACTATAGATTCTAGATTGCATTGATTATATTTTTTCTCTATACTATCTAATTTTCAACAGCTTGCAATGCTAACATTTATTTTTTCTCCCTCACATAAAAACATTCTTATATTTGAACATTTAATCACCATCATTGGCCACTCTAGGTTTTGCAAGGTCATACAGTCCCAGTTTTTAGCTTCTATCTTTTTTTCTGCTGTCATACATGCCCCTAACTTTCCTCTTTCAACTGTATTCACAGTAATTGTAAGTATAGAGTACTTAAAATATTGTGCTACCATTACACATTATTGTGTTATCCCTTTCTGGATCTATGCAATCAATCCTGTTGAACCTTCTGTACTTCTTCAGCATCACATTCCCAATCTCTAACCTCTTTCTATCTACTGACAACTTGCTTCTCAACTTTAACTCTCAAAGTTCACTCATCAATGTTCATTCATATTAGTGAGACCATACAGTATCCATCCATTTTTATGTAATTTCACTCAATATAATGTGTATGGTTTACCATTTTGTCTTTTGGATTTTATATGTCATTTTTTTTTCTTCTTTCTCCCTCTTTTTACCCTTACTGATAGTCTTCATTTCTACACTGTTCTCTAAACCTCTCTCTCCTGTCTTTTCCTTTCTGCCTGTAGTGCTCCCTTTATTGTTTCTTGTAGAGCAGGTATCTTTTTCACAAACTCTCTCAGTGCCTGTCTGAAAGTATTTGAAACTCTCCCTCATTTTTGAAGGACAGTATTGCTGGGTATACAATTCTTGGTTGACAGTTTTCTCTTTCACTATCTTAAATATATAATAAAATTTCCTTCTTGCCTCCATGGTTTCTACTTAGAAACCCACACATCATCTTATTGAGCTTCTCTTGTATGTGATTGATCACTTTTCTCTTGATGCTTTTAAAATTCTTTCTTTGTATTTGAGAGTTGATTATCTGGGTATTAAGTGTCTTGGAGTAGATCTATTTGGATCTATTCTGTTTGGGGTGTGCTGTACTTCTTAGATCTGTAATTTTATGTCTTTCATAGTAGATGGATAATTTTCATTGGTTATTTCCTCCATTATTCTTTCTGTTCCTTTTTCCTTCTCTTCTCCTTATGGGATACCCATGACACATATATTCATAAACTTCATGTTGTCATTCAGTTCCCTGAGATGCTGCTTTTATTTTCCTTTCTTTTTCCTATCTGTTCTTTCTTCTGTAGGATTTCAGATGTCTTATACTCTAGTTCATGAATCCTTTCTTCTGCCTCTTCAAATCTGTTGCTGTATATCTCCATTGTGTTTTTCATTTCTTCTATTTTGCCTTTAAATCCCATAAGTTTTTCAAACTTTCATGTTCTGCCTTATGTTCACCCAATGTTTTCTTTGTATCCTTCATCTCTTTTGCTGTATCTTCCTTCAACTTATTGATTTTTTAATTGAATTAGCATGTTTGTTTGAACATCTTTAATTAGTAGTTTCAACTTCTGTGTCTCATTTGAAATGTAAGTTTGTTCCTTTGAATGGGCCATATCTTCATTTTTTCTTAAAATGACTCATAATTTTTTGTGACTAAGCATCCTGTTTCCTTGATTTCCCCCAATTTTTCCAAACCAGATGGCCCAGTCTCATGAGAAGATGTAATCAGTATCAAGTTTCTCTAAGGATGAGACCTGGATTATTGTCCTGTGAGGCCTGTAGGCTTATACTTTCCCTATCCTGCCTTGAAGTGGCTTATGTCACCCTGCAGCCCCCCAATGGCATAAAGAGGTGTGGTGCTTTTCATTCTCAGAAGACCCTGTCCCTGCCAGGGTCAAAGGCTGTATCAGAAGCCAAGCTTAAACTGCTTCTGTTTTTAATCCCCCCTGGCCCTGGGGTTTGAATTCTCTGAGGGAGGGCAACCACTTGTGTTGGGCCCCACCCATCCTTTTCTTAGGGAAGATAAGCCCTTTAGGGAATTATCTCCTTCACTTGACTTCCTCATTTGTCTCTCTGACTCTGTTAACTCTGCCCTTACTTGGATCAGGGCTGACAATTGAAAATGCCTGAAGTTTTTTTCTAATGAGCTACCTAAGATAAGAGAAAAAAATAATAAAAGAAAGAAATCCCCTTTTCAGAGCCAGTCCCAGCTGCCAAGTTTTGCCAGTTGTCTGGAGTTGGTACCCAGTTCTATGTCCACCTTTTGTTGGGAAACAGCCTGTTCCAGTATTCTGAGCTCAGCTGACTCCAAAAGCCTCTGTTTTTGTTTATTTATTTTTATTATTATTATTTTCCATCAGCACCACCTCCCCTTTGCTGGAAGAGACCTCAGAGTTCCTCTCCTGCTTGCTGTGGGTTTATC